>NC_051329.1:23717569-24317569 GCF_015220235.1 Choloepus didactylus | reverse complement strand
AGATGCCTCGAATTGCTAAAGACACTCTAAAAAAGAAAAACGAAGTGGGAGGACTTACACTCCCTGACTTTGAAGCTTATTATAAAGCCACAGTTGCCAAAACAGCATGGTACTGGCACAAAGATAGACATATAGATCAATGGAATCGAATTGAGAATTCAGAGATAGACCCTCAGATCTATGGCCGACTGATCTTTGATAAGGCCCCCAAAGTCACCGAACTGAGCCATAATGGTCTTTTCAACAAATGGGGCTGGGAGAGTTGGATATCCATATCCAAAAGAATGAAAGAGGACCCCTACCTCACCCCCTACACCAAAATTAACTCAAAATGCACCAAAGAACTCAATATAAAAGAAAGTACCATAAAACTCCTAGAAGATAATGTAGGAAAACATCTTCAAGACCTTGTATTAGGCGGCCACTTCCTAGACTTTACACCCAAAGCACAAGCAACAAAAAATAGATAAATGGGAACTCCTCAAGCTTAGAAGTTTCTGCACCTCAAAGGAATTTCTCAAAAAGGTAAAGAGGCAGCCAACTCAATGGGAAAAAATTTTTGGAAACCATGTATCTGACAAAAGACTGATATCTTGCATATACAAAGAAATCCTACAACTCAATGACAATAGTACAGACAGCCCAATTATAAAATGGGCAAAAGATATGAAAAGACAGTTCTCTGAAGAGGAAATACAAATGGCCAAGAAACACATGAAAAAATGTTCAGCTTCACCAGCTATTAGAGAGATGCAAATTAAGACCACAATGAGATACCATCTAACACCGGTTAGAATGGCTGCCATTAAAGAAATAGGAAACTACAAATGCTGGAGGGGATGTGGAGAAATTGGAACTCTTATTCATTGTTGGTGGGACTGTATAATGGTTCAGCCACTCTGGAAGTCAGTCTGGCAGTTCCTTAGAAAACTAGATATAGAGCTACCATTCGATCCAGCGATTGCACTTCTCCGTATATACCCGGAAGATCGGAAAGCAGTGACACGAACAGATATCTGCAAGCCAATGTTCATAGCAGCAATATTCACAATTGCCAAGAGATGGAAACAACCCAAATGTCCTTCAACAGATGAGTGGATAAATAAAATGTGGTATATACACAAGATGGAATACTACACAGCAGTAAGAAGGAACGATCTGGTGAAACATATGACAACATGGATGAACCTTGAAGACATAATGCTGAGCGAAATAAGCCAGGCACAAAAAGAGAAATATTATATGCTACCACTAATGTGAACTTTGAAAAATGTAAAACAAATGGTTTATAATGTAGAATGTAGGGGAACTAGCAGTAGAGAGCAATTAAGGAAGGGGGAACAATAATCCAAGAAGAACAGATAAGCTATTTAACGTTCTGGGGATGCCCAGAAATGACTATGGTCTGTTAATTTCTGATGGATATAGTAGGAACAAGTTCACAGAAATGTTGCTATATTAGGTAACTTTCTTGGGGTAAAGTAGGAACATGTTGGAAGTTAAGCAGTTATCTTAGGTTAGTTGTCTTTTTCTTACCCCCTTGTTATGGTCTCTTTGAAATGTTCTTTTATTGTATGTTTGTTTTCTTTTTAACTTTTTTTTTTCATACAGTTGATTTAAAAAAGAAGGGAAAGTTAAAAAAAAAAAAGAAAGAAAAGAAAAACAAGGAAAAAAAAAAAGATGTGGTGCCCCCTTGAGGAGCCTGTGGAGAATGCAGGGGTATTCGCCTACCCCACCTCCATGGTTGCTAACATGACCACAGACATAGGGGACTGGTGGTTTGATGGGTTGAGCCCTCTACCATAAGTTTTACCCTTGGGGAGGCGGTTGCTGCAAAGGAGAGGCTAGGCTTCCCTATATTTGTGCCTAAGAGTCTCCTCCTGAATGCCTCTTTGTTGCTCAGATGTGGCCCTCTCTCTCTGGCTAAGCCAACTTGAAAGGTGAAATCACTGCCCTCCCCCCTACGTGGGATCAGACACCCTGGGGAGTGAATCTCCCTGGCAACGTGGAATATGACTCCCGGGGAGGAATTTAGACCCGGCATCGTGGGACGGAGAACATCATCTTGACCAAGAGGGGGATGTGAAAGGAAGTGAGGTAGGCTTCAGTGGCAGAGAGATTCTAAAACGAGCCGAGAGATCACTCTGGTGGGCACTCTTACGCACACTTTAGACAATCCTTTTTAGGTTCTAAAGAATTGGGGTAGCTGGTGGTGGATGCCTGAAACTATCAAACTACAACCCAGAACCCATGAATCTCGAAGACAGTTGTATAAAAATGTAGCTTATGAGGGGTGGCGGTGGGATTGGGAAAGCCATAAGGACCAAACTCCACTTTGTCTAGTTTATGGATGGATGTGTAGAAAAGTAGGGGAAGGAAACAAACAGACAAAGGTACCCAGTGTTCTTTTTTACTTCAATTGCTCTTTTTCACTCTAATTATTATTCTTGTTATTTTTGTGTGTGTGCTAATGAAGGTGTCAGGGATTGATTTAGGTGATGAATGTACAACTATGTAATGGTACTGTAAACAATCGAAAGTACAATTTGTTGTGTATGACTGCGTGGTATGTGAATATATCTCAATAAAATGATGATAAAATATATATATATATATATATATAAAATACTTAAAGATGAACTTGATAAACTCCATGTAAGACTTGTACATTAAAAACTATAAAACGTGATTGGAAGAAAGTAAGGAAAACCTAAATAAATGGAGAATTATATGACACTTATGGATTAGGGGACAATATTGTTAAGATGGCAATTCTCCCAAAAATCGATCCATAACAACCCACCCAAGTTGATTCCTTGGAAAGTACCAACAAAATTTACAAATCTTTAACAAGACTGATTAAGAGAAAAAGCGAGAAGATGCAAGTAACTAACATCAGAACTGAAAGCGGAAACATTACTACCAATCTGGCAGAAATGAAAGAATTATAAGATTACTATGAGCAATTGTTCACCAGTAAATTAGATAGACTACATGAATTGGAAAATTCCTGGAAGCTCACAGACTACCAAAACTGAATTAAGAAGAAATAGAAAATTTGAACAGATTTATAAAGTACAAAAAAATCAGTCATCAAAAACCTCCCAACAACTTGCCCTTATGAAGCTCATTACCACAAAGGAGAGTCTAAACTTGCATGTAATGGTGCCTAAGAGTCTCCCCCTGAGTACCTCTTTGTTGCTCAGATGTGGCCCTCTCTCTCTCTAACTGAGCCATCTCGACAGGTGAACTCGCTGCCCTCCCCCCTAGGTGGGACCCGACTCCCAAGGGTGTAAATCTCCCTGGCAATGCAGAATATGACTCCCAGGGATGAATGTGGACCCGGCATCGTGGGACTGAGAGTATCTTCTTGACCAAAAGGGGGATGCAAAATGAGACAAAATAGTTTCAGTGGCTGAGAGATTTCAAATGGAGTCGAGAGGTCACTCTAGTGGACATTCTTATGCACTATATAGATAACATGTCTTAGGTTTTAATGTATTGGAATAGCTAGAAGTAAATACCTGAAACTACCAAACTCCAACCCAGCAGTCTGGACTCCTGAAGACAATTATATAATAATGTAGATTACAAGGGGTGACAGTGTGATTGTGAAGACCTTGTGGATCACACCCCCTTTATCTAGTGTATGGATGAGTAGAAAAATGGGGATAAAAATTAAAGGACAAATGGGGTGGGATGGGGGGATGATTTGGGTGTTCTTTTTTCAACTTTTATTTTTTATTCTTGTTCTGGTTCTTTCTGATGTAAGGAAAATGTTCAGAGATAGACTGTGGTGACGAACGCTTAACTATGTTATCATACTGTGGACAGTGGATTGTATACCATGGATGATTCTATGACGTGTGAATGTATTTCAATAAAACTGAATTTAATAAAAAAAAAACAAAAAAACAAAAACAAACCTCCCAACAAAGAAAGTCCAGGACCAGATTACTTCACTGGTAAATTCTACCAAATATTTAAAGAAAAATTAACTCCAATCCTTTCTAGCTCTTCCAAAAAAAAAAAAAAATAGAAGAGAAAACGCTTTTTAAGTCATTCTATCAGTCATCATCACCCTGACATCAAAGCCAAAGGCCACAAGGAAAGAAAAACTACAGATCAATATTCCATGTGAATATAGATGCAAAAATCCTCAACAAAATAACAGCAAGCTTAATTCAACAACATGTTAAAAGTTATACACTATGACTAAGTGAGATTTATCCCAGGAATGCAAAGATGGTTCAACATAAGAAAATCAAACAATGTAATATATCTCATTAATATAAAGAAAGGGGGAAATATATGATCATTCCAATTTATGCAGAAAAAGCATTTGACAAAATCCAACATCCTTTCATGTTTTAAAAATAACCACTCAGAAAAACTAGAAATAGAAAGGAACTTCTTTAATACAATAAAGGGCATTTATGATAACTAACATCATGCTCAATGGTAAAAGATTGAAAGCTTCCGCCCTAAGATCAGGAACAAGAAAAGAAAGCCTGCTTTCACCACTGCTATTCAAAATTGTATTGGAAGTCCTAGCAAGAAAAATCAGGCAAGAAAATGTAACAAAAAGCATTCAAATTGGAAAGCAACAAGTAAAACTATCTCTGTTTGTAGATGACGTTATCCTATATAGACGTTATCCTATATAGAGAAAATCCCAAAGAATCCATAAAAAACTAGAGCTAATAAACAAACTGAGCCAAGTTGCATAGTAAAAGATCAGCACACAAAATCATTGTGTATCCGTATACCAGCAATGAGCAATTTGAAAAGGAAATCAAGAAAACAATTCCATCTACAATAGCATCTAAAAAAAAAAAAAATACCTGGGAATAAATTTAATAAAGGAGGTGAAAGACCTGCACATTGAAAACTATAGAATATTGCTGAAATAAATTAAAGACTTAATTAAGTGGAAAGACATTCAAGTTCATGGACTGGAATATGTCAATACTCCCCAAAGTGATACACAGATTCAAAGCACTCTATCAAAATTTCAATGGCCTTTTGTGCAGAGAAACAATACTGTAAAAAAGAGTACTCACACTTCCTGATTTCAAAGCTTACTACAAAACCACAGTAATTGAAATATTGGGTACTGGCTTAAGGATAGGCATATAGAACAACGGAAAGGACCTGAGAGTCCAGAAATAAACCATATATATATATATATATATATATATATATATAAAATTGACTTTCAACAAGGGTGCCAAGAATATTCAAAGAAGAAAGAATAGTCTCTTCGATAAATGGTACTGGTACAACTGGATATCCCCATGCAAAAGAATGAATTTGGACCTCTACCTCTCACCATCCACAAAAAAACAAAGACAAAAAAAAAAAATTCTAAATGGATCAATAACTAAGAGCTAAAACCATAGAACTCTTAGAAGAAAACACAAGAGTAAGTCTACATGATCTTGGATTGGCCAATAAATTCTTAGAAATGACCCCAAATATGCAAGCAACAAAAGAAAAAAAAGATAAATTGAACTTCATCAAAATTAAAAAACTTTTGTGCATCAAAGGCCTTATCAAGAATGTGAAATGACCCACAGATTGGAAGAAAATATTTGCAAATCATATTCTGATAAGTTTCTAGCTACTAGAATACACAAAGAACACTTACAACTAAACAACAAAAAGACAAACAGTCTAATTTAAAAATGGGCAAAGCACTTGAATAGACATTTCTCCAAAGAAGCTATAAAGATATTCAACAAGCACGTGAAAAGATGCTCAACATCATTAGTCATGAGGAAAATGCAAATCAAAACCACAATGAGATAACACTTTACGTCCATTAAAAAATGGAAACTAACAAGCATAAAGGGGAGGTAAATATGGAGAAATTGGAACCCTCATACAATGCTGGAAAGAACATAAGATGGTTCAGTTGCTATGGAAAATAGTCTGGCAGTTCCTCAAAAATTTAAACATAGAATTACCATATTGACCCAGCAATTCCACTTCTAAGTATATTCCTAAAAGAATTTAGAGCTGGTACTCAAACAAATATTTGTACACAAATGTTTGCAGCAGCACTGTTCATAATAACCAAAAAGTGGAAACCACCCAAGTGTCCATCAAAACATGAATGGACAAACAAATAAATAAAATAGAGTAATTATTATTCAGCCATAAAAAGGAATGAAGTTCTGATACAAGCTACAATGTGGATGAACCTCGAAAACACTATGCTAAGTAAAAGAAGCCAGACACAAAAGGTCACACATTGTATGATTCCATTTATATGAAATATCCAGAATAGATAAATCCATGGTGAGACAAAGCAGATTGGTGAGTGCCAGGGGGTTGGGTTAGTGGGAAATGGGGAGTGACTGCTTAATGGGTACAGGGTTTTATTTTGGAGTGATGAAAATATTTTGGAACTAGATAGAGGTGGTGTTGCACAACATTGTGAAAACACTAAATGCCATCGAACTGTTCACTTTAAATGGTTAATTTTACGCTATGTGAATTGCACCTCAGTTAAAAAGAAAGTGCATGTGCCTATAGGAGAAAATCAGAGTGCAGTTGTTCTGCCAAAGCAGGATAGGGGCTCCTTCCCTTGTGCTCCCATGAGAAGCCCCAACTTGTAGACCACTATTCAACATCCTCTGAGACACATCAGCTCTGATATGTTGGGATTTGCCATGCCATTTGTTCCGGTTTGCTAATGCTGCCATTTTGCAAAACACCAGAAATGGATTGGCTTTTATAAAGGGGGTTTATTTGGTTACACAGTTACAGTCTTAAGGCCATAAAGAGTCCAAGGTAACACATCAATAATCAGGTACCTTCACTGGAGGATGGCCAATGGCATCCGGAAAACCTCTGTTAGCTCAGAAGCCACATTTGCTCCAGAGTTCTGGTTTCTTTCTCCCGGGACATTCCTCTCTCAGCTGCAGCACCTACTTCTGTCTATGAACACTTTTATAGGACTCTGGTGATTCAATTAAGACCCACCCTGAGTGAATGGGGTAACACCTCCATGGAAATTATCCAATGAAAAGTCTCACCCACAGTTGATTGAGTCACATTTCCATGGAAACACTCAATCAGAGTATTCCAACCTAATCAACACTAATACATCTGGCCATACAAGATTGCATCAAAGAACATGGCAGTTTGGGGGACTTAGTACATCCCAACCGGCACATCATTCTAACCTTCTCCAATGATAGTGACTCTTCCTCTCTCAGCAAGGAAGCAGGGAGGCATCTGGAGAAGTGGCCTGGGAACCTGAAGGCAAACCCACAGTTCTTGAAGCATGAGCAGGTTGTAACCTGGGGGCAGTATTTCAAAGCAAGATGGAAATAAATGCCTGAGACCACTGTGCTCTCTCTGTACTCAAATCCCAGATCATTAGACTAGTACCACCACCGTCCCATGCTAACTCCACCTCCAGCATCTCCTCTCTTATCTGACTTAAGTCTAAAGCTTTCTTATACGGTTTCATCTGAGCATCTGGCTCCGCTTCTTGGAAAGCAGAAGAGTATGGAAGCCACTGAGATGTTAATCCAACTCACACGTTTTACACCTGTGGAAACCAATGTCCAAGATAGAAAGAAATGTACCCCAAGTGACACAGATGATGGGTTCAGAGCTCAACCCCTGTCTTCTGACTCCTGGTCCAATTTTTCCACTTACAGCCACCCTTAATCCTGAAGATACCCTTGCCATCATCGTGACAACGGCTCTTCCTCTTCTTCCACCTCATTGGAAAGAAAACTTATGAAGACCAGTAATAAGAAGCAAGGAGTAGGGACTGCAGATCAAATCACCTAAGAAAAGCTGCTCCCTACCTCTCTGGCTCCTACAGACAATGGCCCTACCTCCCTGACTGAGGTCCAAGGACAGGCCAGGGGTCTGCCAGGGGACTCCTCCCAAACATTCTTCATTAAGCTTCTGAAGAACATAGAGAAGAGAAAGACATGGCTCTCCTTCCTTAGCAGTATGGCTTAGTGAACGAAGCATAGGCTTTCCCATCTGTCTGAATCCCAGGACCACCAGGCACCAGCTCTGTGATCATGACCCAGACAGACAGCCTGTCTTGTGGAGGTTAAGTGACATCACAAATGCAGAGTCTCCAGCACAGAGACTTACCCCATAATAAATGCTCAAAAAAATATCAATCCTCACCCTCTAGCCCACAAAACACTCTGAATCAGAAGTAGGAGGTGCTCACAGGTTATAATAATACAAGCAACAACAGCTGACATTTATTGCATGCTTACTGCATGCGAGGCAGTGTATTAAGCACTTTCGGGCACCTCCCTTCATCCTCAGAGCAGTCCTGTGAGACAAGGATTGTTATGCCTATTCTACAGATGAGAAAGCCGAGGCTTAAGATTAAGATGGAGTGCCTGACTCAAGAGCAACTGAAGTGCATCTGACCCCATAGCCCATGCTTCCGGCCAGTCTACCAGAGAGCCTCACCATACCCTTCCAGGTACCAACAGCCCTGAGGATTCAACGGATGTAACACTCATTTCCTGTTGTGGTGGGGCATGGTTGAAGGCTTCCTGTAGGAGGTGACATTGTAAAATGAATGGGATGACTAGAGATGACGATGGAGAGGGAAGATCTGTTGGATCAGATAAGCAAAAGGCAGGCTGGGGCTAGCTCACCTGGGAGGTAGTCTGGCAATAGACCCATGTACCGATGTGGTCAACTGAGCATCCATGCCCTGCCTGATCTCCAACATGCCAGGTGGGGGCAAAAGAACCATTGACAGTTGTCTTGAGATGGAAAACAATATACTCAGCTCAACACATATGGGCTATGGAGTCAGACTGCCTGGGTTCAAAGCCTAACTTTGCCACTTACTGGCTGTGTGTCCCTAAGCAACTTGCTTAGCCTCTCTGTGCCTTGGTTTTCCCAGCTAAAAAATGAGGCTAATAATAATACCTAAGTTAGGGCAACGTGAAGATTAAATGAGATGATGCATAAGACGCACAGTGCCTGCACATTCTAAGCTCTCAACGAATGTTGGCTATGACTATGATAGTTGTCAATATCATTTTAATTCTGAAGTATTATACTTTTAGCAGTCTTGAATATTGAACCCTTGGAATAATTTATCCTTAAACCCAAACACCTTGAGAACTTGGATCCATAGGACTTCAACATCTCAAAATCACCAAATATTAGACTCCTAGAATTATAGAACCTTCAAGCCTTACAATAAAAAGAGAGTTCAAAGCCAATAAAATTTGCAAAATAAATTTCTCCTACATGCTGCCCTCCCACTCTCTCTTTGGGGGATTGGAACTATTATTTCGTCAACAGGATCTTTGACTTTTCTCCCCAGAAATATATGTATGATTATTATTTTTTTGTTTCAAGGAGAAGCATTTGTTCTTTTTTTCCCTTCCCCTCTCCTTTTTGCTCTCTCCTGTACAGAGAATATGATGTGATAGGTAAAATATCAAGTGCAATAAGTCAAAATTTCTGACAGAAATAATTAAGCCCGGCTGCATTTCCAGCCATTCTCCAAGTGATAACAATTAAGCCCCGGACAGTTTGAACTTTTTGCAAAGAATTAATGATGCATGTGAACACGGAGGGGGAGAACAATTGCTAATAATTTATGAAGTCTTCCCTGGTTCAAAGTAGTAAGTTTGGTAAAGCGAGGGGGGAAGCTTTGAAAGGTAAACACTTTGAAAAGCCATTCTGAGGATCTTCCCTGTCAATTGAGAATTTACTACATTCCATTAAACAACCTAAAATAACTTCTATGGTAATCACCCTTCAGACACGGGCGCCAGTGCCGACAAAGGTATTATTAAGTTAAATTACCCTAAAAGTGTTGGATTGACAGAAAGGTTCAGTCAATGGTTTGGAAAGCCGGGGTCCCTAAATGACACCAGCAAACAGATACTGATGTTCTGTGGCTGGAGAACTTGGCTTTGCAGGGCCCGGTGCTAACAGGATTTCTATTTGAGCTTTTGAATATTTCACGCTCCCCCCCTACAGATCTCGGGAGGGGGGCTGTGGAATTTATAGAAGTGGACGCCAGGGCCCCTCCTTGCCTTTCCTGTCTGGGCCAGGCTTTGAAAGGTGGTTCTGCATGGAAATAAAGAGAGAGACTTATGGCAAGGAGAGGTTGTCCTTTGGAGAAGAGAAGAGAGCAGGGAGGAGGGAATTCACAGCAGGGCGGGATTAGGGGAAAGAATTCAGATTCTCAACTTATAGATAAGGGAAATAAGACCCAGTCCCCTTATCTAGAAGGGAAGTGAGTAATCTCATCTGATGACACTCCACAAGTTCAATGCATCACTGGGATGTCTCATGGCTCGTGATGTCAAGGATTTGGTCCGCCTTGACTCTGTTGCTTTCCCAAAGTCAGATCCTGATTGCATATAGCAGGACCCCATAGATATTTTTTAATAAGCTCTATTAATGTATAGCCTATATAGAGAAAAGTGTGCACATCCTAAGTGTGCAGATCAATGACTTCTCACAAACCAAGTAATCCTGGGCAGCCAGCACTAAGACTGAGATGCAGAACGTTCCCAGACCCTAACCCCAAACCCCCCAAGAAAATCTTACACCCCCAGCCAGTCATTACCTCCCAAGAGTAACCACCATCCCATCATCTAACCTATCAATTTGCTGTGCCAGCTTTGGAACTTGATGCAGCTGGAATCACACAATCATCTTTTGTGCCTGGCTTTCTTTCCTCAAAATTATGTTTGTGAGATTCATTCATGTTTTTATGTGTATTTGTGGTTTGTTCACTTTCGTGGGTGCTTAGTTTTCTGTTGTGTCAAAGTCCCACGATTTCTTTAGCCATTCTACTATTGATGAGCATTTGAGTTGTTTCTAGTTTGGAGCTATTACAAACTGTGATACTATAAATTCTCTTTTACAAGTCTCTTGGTGCACATATGTATACATTTCTCTTGGATTTGTGCCAAGAAGTGGAATTGCTGGGCTGTTTGCATAAGTTGAGCTTTAGCAGATGCTGGCAAGCAGATTGCCCAAATGGTTGTATGAATTTGGTCTCCCACCAGCGACGTATAACAGTTTCAGGTACTCCACTGTCTCACCAACTCTTGGTATTTTCTAGCTTTTAAATAAAAAATTTAGCCACTATGGTGGGTGTACGATTATATCGCTTTGTGATTTTAATCTGAATTTTTCTGTCAACTCCTGAAACTGAACCCTGTTGCATTTGTTTATCCATTTTGTTGAGGGGCCTGTTCAAGGCTTCTGCCCATTTTTCTATAGGGTTGTCTGTCTTTTTCACATTGACTGGGGAAGTTCTTTATATATTCTGGACATAAGTTATTTGTCAAGTACATAGTATGCAAAATATCTTTTCCCACTCTGTTTCTTACCATTTCACTCTTTAATGTTGTCTTTTGATAAACAGATTGTACCAGTTTGAATGTATAATGTCCCCCAAAATGCCATTATCTTTGATGCAAACTTGTGTGGGCAGATGTATTAGTGGTGATCAGATTGTGATTCTTTGAGTGTTTCCATGGAGATGTGACCCACCCAACTGTGGGTGATGACTCTGATTAGGTAGTTTCCATGGAGGCATGGCCCCACCCATTCAGTTGGGCCTTGGTTAGTTTACTGGAGCACTATATAAGCTCAGACAGAAGGAACAAGTTTGCTACAGCCAAGAGGGACACTTTGAAGAACTCACAGGAGTTGAGAGAGGAGCTGCAGATGAGAGACAATTTGAAGACAGCCGTTGAAAGCAGACTTTCGCTCTGGAGAAGCTAAGAGAGGGAAAATGCCCCTAGAGCAACTAAGAGTGACATTTTTGAGGAATTGCAGCCTAGAGAGGAACATCCTGGGAGAAAGACATTTTGAAACCAGAACTCTGGAGAAGACACCAGCCATGTGCCTTCCCAGCTAACAGAGGTTTTCTGGACACCATTGGCCATCCTCCAGTGAAGGTACTCAATTGTTGATGATTTACCTTGGACACTTAACAAAGTTAAGACTGTAACTTTGTAACCACATAAACCCCTTTTATTTGGTGTTTTGCATTCCGGCAGCATTAGCAAACCGGAACACAGATATTTCTCAATTTTAACCTCGAATTTAACATAATTTAGCTATTTCTGGCATAAAATATTTGTTGAGTGGATGAAGCTGCTGGGAATAAACCAAGGTGCCTTGACAGCTTGACCTAGTGTGTTATCTCACATGCCTAAGTTGAGGAAATCAAACACTGGATGGTATCTTTTTGAAGAATCTCCCTGTAACTTGTGATATTGTGCATATAGCCAACTGACAACCCCATACAAGCATACATTCAGTCAATACAAATTTTTAAGTGCCAAAGATGTGCCAGGCTCTCTTCAGCACTGGATATAGGACAGCAGTGGACAGGATAAATCAAGCCTCTGTTTTTATGGAGCTTACATTTTAGTAGGGGAGAGAGATGGTACAATTGCCAACACACAGATGAGGATTTTGGACATGAATTTGACGAGTGTTAACAGGAAAATTAAAAGGCCAGTGGGGGTTGAGTAATTGGGGATGTGGCTACAAGTGTAGTCAAAAACTCCTCTCCGGGGTGATGGTTTGGCTGGGAATTTAATGATAAGAAGGAACTAGCTTTGCAAGACCTCAGGGAAGAGGCTTCCAGACAGAGGAAAGTAAAAAAGTCCAGAGCATTTGAGGGTCAGAGAGGAAGGGAGTGTGGCCTGCACACATTCGGTGAGGGGAAGTGGAGCAGAAGATCCAGTCAGGCTGTAAAGGGCCAGGATGATAGGTTAGAACTGTAGGGAAACTTATACCTGATTTTTCCACTTAAATCACTGCTCTTGCTGCTTAGTGGAGGATAAATTATAGCAGGGCAAGAAAGAGTGCTAGGGCACCCACTTGGACACTGCTGTAAGAGTTTGGATGGGAGGTGAAGGTGGCTCAGGCTATGGTTTTAGGGGGAAGTTCCCAGCTGAAGCCAGAATGATTCTTGAGGCTGGAAAAGAAGAGGGGTAGGTCAAATCAACCATCCCCCTGCATTTATGTAAATCGCATTCTCCTCAAGCCTCCTCAGACAGGGACAGTGAAGATGAGAGTGTTTCCCACTGTAAAAATTTTCCATGGAAGATCATTGCTACCTTCCTAAAGCCAGAGCATCTTGGAATTGGAGGGGTTCCAGAGGTCTCCTGGACCAATTCCCCACACGTCCCTTCCTCTGACTTCTTTCTGGTTGCCCTCGGAAGGGCCCTACAAGGAGCTAGCCAGTTTATAGTTACATATCCCCATGGTGGGGCACTCACTACCTACCAGAGCTCAGCACAGCCATAGTGATTTAGCTAATCTGTCTCCTTAATATTTCCATGCCCATTTTATCCTCTAGGAAAAAAAGGGAAGGGAGGGAGGGAGGGATGGAGGGAGGGAGGGAAGGAAGGGAGGAAGAAGGGAGTGAAAGAGGGACAGAGGAAAGGAAAGATGGAAGGAGGGAGGGACAGAGGGACAAAGGGAAGGAGGGAGGGAGGGACAGAGGGACAGAGTGTAGGAGGGAGGGAGGAAGGAAAGAAAGAAGGGAGGGAGGGAGGAAGGAAGGAAGGAAGGAAGGGAGGAAGGAAGGAAGGAAGTTTCTAGAATGAATGAATATGTCTAGCCCATTCAGGTTACCCAGGATAAACTTTCAGGAACTGGGAGTAGCCCTTCTGAGGTCTAACAGAAATTTCCTCCATAGCTCTAGCCTCAGTTCCTCATTTATGCAACCCATGCAATGTTAGGCATGAAGTTATTCGATATCTCACAGGGAGAAAGGAGCAGGAATTCTCTTTAGCATGACAAGTGAAGTTATCCATGTAAACTGCCTGCTGCTGAGTAACCGCTCAGGGCATGATGCTGTGGTTGCTATTGTGACCATATTTATTATCGTTGTTGTTATTGAGTTGTTTTGATTGGGGCTGTGCCTCATATACCCTTATTTGAATTACCCCAGGCATTAGACAGCAGGTGACATTTGTTCTCATACTTGCATCACTTTGCACATGCTGTTCCTTCTAGTTCCAACACCCTTCCCTCCCTCATTCTCCTGTAAACTCCTATTCACCATTCAGGACTTAGCCTAGGTAACCCTTCTCTGTGCAACTCTCTCCATCGCACATGCACACACACACACACACACACACACACACACACAGAGCAGAGTGAGGCTCTTCTTTATGCTTTTTTCTCCATCAAAGCATTTCATGTGGCAGCATTGTTTCTTTATTCCCCTATGTCAGTGATGTACCTTCCAGTCTACGGTGGCTTCCCACTGAGGGATATGGCCACAGCTATGCTAGGTGGGACACTCAATGTCCCAAGCTCCATGATACACACTTTCACCTGTCGCACCTCCATTGCACCCACACAAAAATCCTAAGAGGTAGATGCTATTGTTACTCCCATTTTACAGACAAGGAAACTGAGGCTTCTAGAGGTGAAGTCACTGCTCACCTGGTTACCCCCTGATCCTGAGCGCAGACATCACAGCCTCAGGAGAGCCCTCCCTGCCCAACCCGTGGTAAAGCTACACCTGTCATATGCTCTCCTACAGGCTGTAATGTAGCACGTAGCCCTGTTGGTTTCTTGCCTTTATTGTTACCAGGATGTGATGGATGTTTATTTCTCCATTCCCCCTCCCCAGACTCTGAGCTCCAAGAGGCCAGGGACTGGGTCTGCCTGGTTCATCCCAGTATTCCCAAAGCCAAAAAAAAAAAGAAAAAAAAATTGTGGAAAAAGAGCAGAGAGACTGGAAGGAAGCCCCCACAAAAGGAATGTGATAGAAACAGATTCTCCCGGGGCTCATCTTACAGGTCTATCATCCTAGAGTTGCCTGGGGAGGCGGGCATCGGACCTTTGACAACAGCCTCCCCCGCACCTTCCCTACCTGCCAGGAGCCTTCCTCTGTGCAGTGGCTTCCTCTGGGTCTGCAGAGCAGAGGACCCTGCACTGTGGTGACTTGCTGTCTGCCACCTGCTAGCTGCACCTTCATCCTTAACCAACCTGAGCCGTCACCGCTCCACGCTTTCCTGCTGGGAGTTGGAGAAGCAATTAATCCTGCAGGGTCCCCCACTGCTTGGGATCTGGAGGCCCCTGGGAGCATGACAGCTGGGTGCCATCTGGGTGCCATCGAGGGCCCGCCCAGGCTGCTCTGAATGCAGGCTGACATGTCAGGGTGCTCAGGGGGGCAGCCCCATGCCTCAGGGCCAGGAGTGCAGAGTCAACTCGATGGGAAAAAGCATTTCTCCCTCTTCCCTCTCTTGTCCAGAGAGGCCAGCAGCCAGCATCACACACACACACACACACACACACACACACACACACACACACACACCCCTAACAGAACAGTCACTGAAAGGCATGGTGATGGGGGCAGTGGCTAACCCAAAATTCCAGAAACCAGGACTCCAGGCTTGACCTCTAATGTGCTGTGTGACCTTGGGCAAGTCACTGAGCCTCTCTGAATCTTGGAAATAATGGTAACTCTGATAAATAGCAGTAACTCCCTTTCAAAACTGTTGGGAATATTAAATGTGATAACTTATATAAAGGGCTTAGCACAGTGCCCAAAGCACAGTAATGCGCAATAGATGGTAGCTATCGCTATTTTATAAGTATTATTGTCTCTGGATGTTAGGGGTATCATTAGACTAAATGGGAAAATGTATGTAAAGCACTAGGCAGAGCCCAGCACATGGAAGCTGCACAATAATTTATTAATTACCATCCAAAATATGGAGAACCACCAGTCAAAGAGGGTTGGAGTCTCCATCCACCACATGGTGCATGGCTGGCCTTAGAAGGGTTGCTAGTCTTTGGATGGATGGATGGATGGATGGATGGATGGATGGATGGATGGGTGGATAGGTGGATGGGTGGGTGGGTGGATGGATGGATGGATGATGGATGGATGGATGGGTGGATGGGTGGATGGGTGGATGGGTGGATGGGTTGGTGGGTGGATGGATGGATAGATGGATGGATGGATGGATGGATGGGTGGTTGGATGGATGGATAGATGGATGGATGGATGGATGATGGATAAATGGATGGATGAATGGATGGATGGATGGATGGATGATGGGTGGATAGGTGGATGGGTGCATGGATGGATGGGCAGATGAGTGGATGGGTGGGTGGATGGGTGGATGGGTGGATGGATAGATAAATCTTAGGTAAATTCACATCTTCATAGTGACATTATGATTACAATTTCTCAGTCTTGAAAACTAGTGCAAAACTGGTTGCAAAACAGTGGTGCCTGCTGGGGGAGATGTTCTGGGACCACTGAAGTCAGAAGAACTGTGTCCCATCACACCATTAATTTCAATGACACTTACGGCAGATTCTGCCACCACTTTCCAGCATACTTTAGACCATCTTCCTTTGGAAATTCTAATCAGTCCAAATTGGTCCTGAGGCAACTGTTATCTGGATCTTAGCATCATCCCTTCAAGCAGTATCCTGGAAGACTGAAGCTTAAAAACAGATCTCAGGGAATATTGAGTACAACTCATTTATTTAACAACTACTACAACCATTTAAAGAGGTCTTCTCACTTCTAGGCACTGTGCTAATTGCTTTCCATGCATAATTTCATTCAATCTCATAGCATCCCAAGGAGCAATGTGTGGAATGAATGCACACAGGCATTCTATATACAATTTTCGATTAAAAATATTAGGTATTCATGGATGACTGTATGGTATGTGAATATATTTCAATAAAACTGAATTTAATTTAAAAAAATATATATTAGGTATTGTTCCAGTTTGCTAATGCTGCCTGTTATGCAAAATACCAGAAATGGATTGGCTTTTATAAAAGGGAGCTTATTTGGTTACAAAGTTACAGTCTTAAGGCCATAAAAATTGTCCAAGCTATGGCATCAACAAGTATACCATCACTGAAAGAATGTCAATGGCGTCCGGAAAACCTCTGTTAACTGGGAAGGCATGTGGCTGGCATCTGCTAATCCCAGGTTGTGTTCCAGCTTCTCTCTCAGCTCCTGTGCATTCTACAAAGTGTCCCTCTTGGCTGCAGCACCTCTTCAAAACGTCATTCTCAGTTGCTCTGCGTCTGGGCCTGTGTGGCTCTTTTTAAAGTACTCCAGTGATCCAATGAAGACTCACCCTGAATGGATGGGGCAACATCTCCATGGAAATAATCCAATGAAAGGTCTCGCCCACAGTTGATTGAGTCACGTCTGCATGGAAACACTGAACCAATAGGTTTCAACCTAATCAACCTAATAAGCCTGCCCCCACAAGATTGCATCAAAGATAATAGCATTTTAGGGGACACAGTACAAATTACTCTTCAGAATGATACAAAAATCTCACAAATGCTAACATTTTAGCAGCTTCTTTCTGTACCTTCTGATTATCTTGCTCTTTTTCTTCCCCTGGCACTCAATTTTTCCAGTGCCACAAACATATGCCTGGTCTGTTTTTATGGTAATTCAGTACTACCTGCGGAGTAGAAAATATTATTATCGTTTTACAGAAGAGGAAACATGAACACAGACGGTTGAGGAAGAAAACCTAAGATCTTTCTAGAATGAAGGTTTCAACCCAAGCCTTTTGGATTCCAGAACTCCCACCACCTCTTCAACAAGACCCCCATCTTAAATGGAGAAATAGAGAATCAGCAAGAAGAGGTGGCTTTCCAAGCTCACACACATCCTTTAGGTCCAGAGCCCAGGTTCAAATGTCCTAGCTTTGCTTCTTCTACCAGCTAGACTCCAGAGCAACCTTTTCAAAGGATTCCCACCACAGTCTCTCACCCAGTGTGGCACTTCTGTCCCACCAGCCAAAGAGGAGCCCTGGGTTCACCTCGTTGCCACCAGCCTTATAAAACAGGTGAAAGACACTTGTGCTTGGTTTCCTCCCCTTGATGGGTGAGAACTTTCCAGGTCTGGGCACTTTGAAATCTCTCCCCGTCAGCCATCATCAGCTGTAACTGGCACCCCCGCTAATAAATTGAGACTGTCACATCTCCCAAGCTGCATTATTACCGTTTATAATTTTGATTGTTCATTTGCATACGAAAATTAGTCCTGTGACATGCGTGAATTTTATTTTATTCTTGAACTAATTATAAACAAGAATGCCACATTATTTACATAACTAATTATTGTTCCTTCTGTTCCCCTGTTTTCAAATTGGGGGCCCATTCTCTGCTGGTTAACTACGCAGATGAAAAATCCAACAACATTTCTAAAGTTTAGGAACTTGTTTTATTT
Source organism: Choloepus didactylus (assembly GCF_015220235.1). Taxonomy (NCBI): domain Eukaryota; kingdom Metazoa; phylum Chordata; class Mammalia; order Pilosa; family Megalonychidae; genus Choloepus; species Choloepus didactylus. Next base: position 24,299,325 of record NC_051329.1, on the reverse strand, counting down.
GCATCAAATACAAATTCTTTCAAATGAGAGATAATATGCTTTCCATTTTAATAGGCCTCAATTAGGTTGATCTTAATTTATAGTTAATTTGAATGAATAATTCCTGTCTACCTGAGTCTGTTTTTTCAGCAGCTAATTGTAAATGTTTATTAACCCATAAATCTGCTGCTCTCTTTTAGGAGGAAAGTTTTCAGGGGTGCCCCCCTGTTCTGGTTTGCTAAAGCTGTCAGAATGCAAAATACTAGAAATGGATTGGCTTTTATAAAGGGGATTTATTAGGATGCAAATTTATAGTTCTAAGGTCATAAAAGTGTCCAAACTAAGGCATCAACAAGAGGATACCTCCACTGAAGAAAGGCCAATGGCATCTGGGGTTCCTCTGTCACATGAGAAGGCACATGACTGGAGTCTGCTGGGCCTCTCCCAGGTTTAGCCTCTGGTTTCCTTTATTTTCTCCAAAACATCTCTGGGGTTCTGTCTTAGCTTCTCTCTCTCTCAGCTCCTGTGCATTCTTGCTTGTTTCTCCCAGGATGTTTCTCTCTCAGTGTCTAGGGGTCCTCTCTTAGCTTCTCCATGGCAAATTCTGGGCTTCATCTCTTAGCTTTTCTCCTGGTTCTGGTTTCAACGACTGTCACCAAAATGTCTCTGGGTGTTTTCTCTCTAAGTATCTCAGTCTGTGTTGGCTCTCTTCAAAATGTCTCTGCCTTTTATCCTCTCATAGAGGATACCAGTTAACTAAGATCCACTTTGAATGGGCTGGGTTACATCTCCTTGGAAATAACCTAATCAAAAGGTCCCACCCACAATAAGTCTGCACCCACAAGATTAGATTGAAAGAACATGGCTTTCTTGGTACATAATAGATTCAAATCAGCACACACACACACACCCAAACTGGAGTGAGTATAGCACAGAGGGAAAAAAGCCACAGGAGCAAGTTAAGAAACTGCCATGTGCCTTTGGGCAAATCTCTGCTCCTCTCTGAGCTTCAGGTTTCTCAATTGTTAAATGAATGGGTTGAACTGGATGGTCCCCAAGATTCTGAATCTCTATAATGCTCTGGGGATTGAGTGTCTCCATACCTTCTTCATCTTGCCTTTGATTATACCTACTCACAAATGTCTATTCTTCCTCAAAATCCACCCCTTCTTTTGATTAAGATCTGAAATATCTCCCCACTCATGGGTAACTGCTCATTTTCTTGGCCACTATCAAAGCTACAAAAAGGATTCTACCCAGGAGAGGGCCTGAAGGATGGTGTTCCGGTTTGCTAATGCTGCCCATTATGCAAAATACCAGAAACGGATTGCCTTTTATAAAGGATATTTATTTGGTTGCAGAGTTATAGCCTTAAAGCCATAAAGTGTCCAAGGTAAGGCATTGACAATAGGATGGCCAATGACATCCAGGAAACCTCTGTTAGCTCTGAAGGCATGTGGCTGGCATCTGCCTGCTCCCAGGTTATGTTTCAAAATGGGTTCTCCAAAACATCAGCTTTCAATGACTGTCTTCAAAATGTGTCACTCAGCTGCAGCACTTCCTTCTGTCTGTGACCACTTTTATAGGACTCCAGTCATTCAATTAAGACCCATCCTGAATGGATGGGGTAACACCGCCATGGAAATTATCCAACCAAAGGTCTCACCCACAGCTGATTGAGTCACATCTCCATGGAAACACTGAACCAACAGGCTCCAACCTAATCAACGCTAATACATCTGCCCCCACAAGACTGAATCAAAGAACATGGTGTTTGGGGGACATAATACAACCAAACTGGTACAGGTGGTATCCCAGGCACTGTTGAACTTTTGGGAAGACAACAAGCAGTGTTGCTAGTCCCACTGCTCATTAACCACACCACAGAAATATAAACTATACTGCAGCATCTATAGGGGAAAAAACTTTGGGTTTCAATCCCTGTTTTGTTGCCTCATCTGAAAGATGACAGCCTCCCTGAGAATCAGCGAGTCCAGTGAGAATAACCACCCTACCAACTCCCTCCCAGGGGGCTGCCGTGAGGATTAAATGAGCTAATAATATGCAAATTGCCTAGGATAGAGCAGGTGCTCAGATGCTAAATCCTTCCCTTTCCTGCTCATGAGACGACCTCAAGAGGTGAGGAAGGAGACAATGATTGTAATGAACAGATATCGAGTGCTTACTAGGGGCTACTTCTTCAGATTTGGGCTCAAGAGTCACCACTTCAGGGAAATCTCCTCTGACCTCCGTGACCAGGTCAAACTCCTCCTTGAGACCCCCGTGAAACCGCATGCTTCCCCTCACTGCAGCTGTCACTGTTGCAATTCCACATCTCTTTGGGTGATGTCTGTCTCCACCATCACCTCTACTATCCTGCCAACAGAGATCTAGCCCATGTCTATTTTTCTCTCCATCATGGCCCTTAAGTCCTGGCACCTAACCATCCCTCAATGAATATTTGAAGTAACAAGGACTAAGCATCTGCCCTAGATTCTTTTAATTAATCTTCACAAGAATCCTGCAAGGTGGGTTCTGCCACTGTCACCCCAATTATAGAAAGGAGGAAACTGAGGGTCAGAGAGGGGATGTTTCCAGCCCAAGGATGCACGTAGAGTTAATGGTAGATACCAGAGTTGAACTCAGACTGGCTTGACTTGAAAAAGCTCAAAGTCTTAAGGCACCATTAACCTCTTCACCCAGAGATGGGCGTGGTTGGAGGACCAACAAGGTGGAACTGAATGGGCCCTGCCTCCAGAAGTCATCCAAAGTTGTTGTTTTGCTCCTTTGCTTAAAGGGACGGTGACCTGTCTTGGAGTCACTTTGTGTGCGGTTCTCAAGTAAGAGGAAGTCAGCCCGAGCAGAATGAGTATCGGGTGACGTGTCTCCAATGTCCGGTAGCTAAAGACCTGTTTCCCTTGGTAGAAGAAGGGGCCACAATACCAATAGCCCAATCTTCCTTGGGCATCCACCGGCCCCTTATTACACCATTGTCAAGGGGTAGATAGAATTTGGGTTATTGCCTCTCACACCCATGAGAGGGGACTTCCAAAGACATAAATGCCAGAGGTGTGAAATCCAAACAGGTCACAAATGTGAACTGAAAATAAAGTTCGGATCGGAACAGAAGTGGGAGTTACACCCTTGTTCTCCTGGCCTGGAAGAGACTTTGCAATCCCACAAGTATCCATCTGCTAAATTGATATATTAATTTGTTCAAACAATTGTTTCTGTGCAGACACGGTTGTCCAAGCAGTCGTGGAGTTATCCGGCCCCAGAGTGGCCAGTGAAATGTGGTCTGCGGCTTTGTTAACAATGCATCCCCTGTTTGTCCAAGTCTCATTATCTATTTGTTATTCCAAGAGTTTTGGAGTTGGAAGGGACCTTAATTAGAAATGGGCAGCAACTCTCTCAGTGCAGACAACCTTTTTAGGGCACCCTCTGAGAGATGAGGGCCCTCCAAGCTTCCCCAAAACGTCCATCTGTATGGAACTCTCCACCTTCTAAGGAAAAGAAACCAAAGAGCTGTACCTGGTGAAATCTCCACATCCCGAGTTAAGAGCCTCCGGTCTTGAGGGCTGGTTTGCTACTGATCTTTCCAGCAGACCTCAGCTCTGGCCCGGGAGGCGGGGTTTGTGCATCGCTGTCCGTGGTCCTGAGCCAAGATCTTTGCTAGCGACAGTCCTGTAGCTTCTTCTAACCCTTGACACTGGTAAGAGAAAGAAGCGGGGTAGGGGGGAGGAATAGAGGAAAGGAGAGGGAGAGAGAGAGAGAGAGAGAGAGAGAGACCGACCATTGGAAAGATACCACTACTGTTTTGACATATTTTCAAGTAATTGCTGTTACCAAGAAAGAAAATTGTTTTCCTTTGGAAAGTCAAGACAGCATTTACTTCCTCTTCATCTCCCCCAACAATATGCTTGTGAGTACAAAGCTGTCAGCCTGTGGTTTTGTTCTGTTCAAATTCCTGGGTTGAGACTGGGCCGTAGGTTGAAGAGAACATCCAGGATCCCAGCTTTGTTGACAAAGGAAGGCTGCTTCCTATCTCCCCAGCACAGCTTAGACTATGGCCGTTACTCTCATCTCCAGCTAGGAAATGTAAGAAGAAGAATCAGAGAACTGAGTTCTAATCCCAGTTCTGCTGCTAACATGCTGTGTGACCATGACAAGTGTCTTTTCCTCTTTGGCCATCAGTCACACCTCAACTTCAAAGTGAGGGAGTTGGCCTAAAGGAATTTTGAGGTCATCCATCCCACATCAGACATTCTAAGATCCCTCGAGCCAATTTTTTCAAGGAGTGAAAGAAATGACCTCATTTCTCACTTAAAATGGCCAAAAAAGCATTTTTTCACTATCAGGCAACTACTGAACCAAGCAGCAGAAATTTGGGAATTTTAGCTCTTCAGCACGAGAAATACGCTCCCATAAGGCAATCACTGGCCATACAGAGCCTACTGTGTTCATTGCTTTGCTGCCGCTATCCCCCATTTACAGATGAGGAGACTGAGGCCCAAGGAGAGGAAATGATTTGTTCAAAGTCAGCCAGAGGAGCTGGGATTCCAAACCGTAGATGTCTGAGTCAAAATTACTTCCACTATGCTGGGCTGCCGCTAGAAGACCATTCTGAAATATAATCTGTTCTGACAAGACTTACTGTCCCAGGGAAAACCCCATGTTCTGCCAGCCTCTCTGAAGCAGAGACTTCCTGGGTGCTCAGGTCTCACTAAGGCTCCGGCCAACTAGTGTTTTTCAGGATACAGGAGATGCCAATTTCCGGTCCCAAACAGAGAGCCCTTAGGCTGGCTTTTAATTAGCAGTCCCACAATTATTTGTTGTGACTTAGACAAAAAGCCCTCTGATATAGGTTTTGACACCTGGGGAAATCATAATTAAACAAGCAAAGAGCAAACTGGGCTTGCTCATAACTCATGCTAGAAGTCAGGGAGGGAAAACGGGGGAAGAAGCCTTATTTCAAGGTTTTACTGTTGTTTCAAGGCCCAGATTACACACACACACAGGACCGTTCTCTGGCCAAAGTAAGAAACACTGGCCTTTTTTTTTTTTTTTTTTTTTTTTGCCCCTCCCTGCCCAATAATCCCTACACCTCCCAAATAAGGGGAAGGAAGGCTACTCTGCTTTCTGTCCATTCCTACCCTGCCAGGGAAAGGTCTCATAGAGTATTTAGTCTCAGAGTTGGAAGGGAGTTGAAGACCCCTGCTGAAGGGAAATCACTATCCCCATGCTCGTGCCAGCTCTGGACAGCTCTCAATCATGAGAAGGATGTTCCTCCTGTTGAGATAAGATCTGTGCCCCCATAATTTGAACCACATTCATCTTAGGTACACTCTCTTTATGCATGCATTGAGCACATATTTACTGATGTCCCTATTCTGGATTAGAGACTGGGCAAGGTTCTGGGGACAAAACGGTGACAAAGAACACTCCCTATCCCAGTGGGAACACTGACACTTCTCACATTCTCCAAGTCTTCTCCTTGCCAGGTGAATCACCTGTAGTTTATTCAATTGTTCCCTTTAGGACATGGTTCTGGTCACTCGTGAATTTGTCATCTCAGAGTGACAGACCTGAAACATGTAAGGTCTTTGGGAGCCATGATCACATCCCTTCGCCACATGCATGCCAAGCAGTCACATGTTTATAATTCAATAATTCCAAAATTATTTATTAAGTCCCTAACAGTTACCCAGAGTCCAACTGTCAATGAAAAGAGACATGGGTTTTGCTTCCCTGGAGCTTTCAGTCTGGTCAGCGAAAGAGGCATTTATCAAACAGACATAAGAATAAATGTGTCGGTGTCATCTGTGCCATGGGTGATGGTGAGAACAAACTGGGTACAGACAGGGAGGGAGGGCGATATGTGGGGGTGGGGACTTTAGTTACAATGAGAACCAGGTATCACTCAGTGCAGCTCCAGAGAGGCTTCTGGGAGGTGGCCAGCTTTAATCAAGGCATGAAGACAGAGAGACCGCAGCCATGGGAAGCCCAAGAAGAAGGAAGGGGCCTCAGGATGACATGAGGATTGAGGCTCTGAGTAAATGAAAGGAGACTTTGAGGTTGGCGTGAGATAGGCAGTGGTCCAAGATAGTCCAAGTCAGGGTTGGAGAAGCAATGGGGCCAGGCCATGTGGGCCTTGTTGGCCAAGCAAAGATCTTTGGGATTTCCTCTAAGTGCAGTTGGTAGCCACTGAGAGTTAGGAGCAGGGACTGTCATGATCTGATCATGGGTGAGGACATGGAGGGGAAGGAGCAAATGTAGAAGAAGAGGGAAGCCAGAAAGAAGGTCTTATCAGAGGGCCACACCCTCAGCCATTCACACTTGTTCTCCCATTTCACACACACTCACAAAGCCCTAAGAAGAGATGGGCAGACAAAAAAAGAGGGAAAGCTGGGGGAGAAGGAATAGGGAATACTGTCAGATGGTCAGAGCATGGATGGGAGAGGGGAGCTGAGAGACCTCATCGCTAATCTTCTGTTTGGTCCCTGGGCCTCAGCACCCTCATCTGTAAATTGAGGGCTTGAAGAGTAAGAATCACAAGTGGATAAGACTTTGGAAAATCTCCTTAAATAAGGATTCTGTGTGTGAGGTATCTATTCTTTGTAGATTGAACACCTTTAAAGATAATGAGTTCCCCATCACTAGAGGTATTCAAGCAGAGGCTGGGCAACTATATGGTTGGGAAACTCAAAAGGGAAGAAAGAAGCTAAACAATTATTAGCTCCTACTGTCTGCCAGTGACTGGGAGACAACTTAATAAACATAATAAATGTTTTTAACAAAAATATGAGGTCAGAATTATTATCCCCTTTTGCACATGAGGAAACTGATGCCTATACAGACAAAGTGACTTGCCCAAGGTCACTCAACTAATAATCATGAAAACTAACACATTATCAAATGCTCACTGCATGCCAAAGACTATGAAAAAATATTTTCAAGATGTTCTATCATTTCATCTCAAAACACTACAAGGAGGTACATTGTTGTCCCTATTTTATGGATGAGAAACCAAGGCGAAGAGAGGTGAGATGAGAAGCCCAATGTTGGACATTGAGGAAGTGAGAATGCCTGCCTTCTATCTCCAGAGTGCTGATTCTGGCCCTCAACACAAAATTCCTTCCTAAAACTTCTATTCTCATTTTCAAAGTCCATTCTGGCTAACCCTGGAGTCCAGAGTCTTGGTCTGCCCATGCAGCCCCCATCAAGCCCCGAATAATCTGAACATTCCCATCTAGAGCCAAGACTCTTCCCCTGTAGGGTGCAGGTGAGTGGCAAGACTCTAATTGACCCTGGGCTGCTACAGACCTCAGTCTTCTCCCTCCACTCTGTACCAGCCACCAGCCTTGCCCCTCTGCCTTCGATGCCCAAGGTTTTTCTTTGGGTCCTGGTAGCATCTTCTGTTAGGGACAGGCTGGGGCCTGGCTCCCTCTGTGGTGGAGCAGCCAGGAAGCAGGGAGGAAGCCCTCGTCCTTTCCAGAGGAGGTGGGAAAATATTTTATACAGTGCAAGTGTAGAACTCCATACAGCTGCCTCCTGCAAATGCAACATGACACCTTGTAATGGAGGCAATATCAGTACAAATCCAGCCTCCTGGCGGCCAGGAGACTCCTTGTAATTCCTCGCACATTCTGCTCATGTTACCGGAAATATCATCGTTGATCTCACGCTCCCACTTATGGCGAGCAGGTCAGTATTTATCACCCCATTTCTCCAGCTCAGAAGACTGAGGCCCCCAGAAGATGATTTGCCCTCAATCACAAAAGCAGGTGAATGGTGCCTGGTTGGGCAAGAGCCAAGAAAGTGGAGACGGAAGGAGCAGGGTTGGTCCCTGGTGCCACATCTGGAAAGAGGCGGGAGCAGGACAGAGGTGTTTAGTGGGTCAACTCCTAGGGGTGGGGGAGGACCAGAAAAAGATGTGGTTGGACAGAAGAAGAGCTGAATGCTGGGAAACAAACAGGAGAGAAGTGGAGCCCAAGGAAGTTTCATTGGTAGTTGGAGAGATTTGGGGAAGAGGTGAGTGGGCTGCCAGGGCAGGGAGAAAACCAAAGTCAGACATCCATGGATGGGCACTGGATTTTGGCAAGCGAGATCCTGTGTCCAGTGGAGGGTCCTTTCATGAATCCTCCCGATTAGTCCACTGAGACAAGGATCCAGCCAAGGCCTGGGAGAGTGTCCCATCCCTCAGACAAAGACTGAGGGTCGGGGCGGTGTCCACTTTGGACAGAAAACCTGTAGCACTACAAAGGAAGCTGAGACTGCTGGCTGGATGTGGGAAGTGAGACAGGATGTTGGTTATTCTCCATTCCCCACCTCAAAATCCATTCTCCTTCCTTCCCTACTCTGCTCTGAGTCCCAGGAGGCAAAATAATGAAGCTCCTTCTAGGACAAGGCAAGATAATGAAGCTGGAGGCGTCAGCCAAAGACAGATGCCAAAAAGCCATTGGAGAAGAAAAGAGGCTGCTTGAGGATGAAGTCATCATCGAGGAACGAAAAGCTGAAAGATAAATGCCTGCCCATCCTATTTGAGCACCTGGATTCAGCCATGCCTGAAGGTCTACTTCTGGAGTTTTCAATTAGATGATCCAACACGTCCTTTTTATCTTAAGCTACCCTCTACAACCCAAAGAGTCCTGACAATTCACGCAAACCTTGTGGTATTGTGAAAGAAGCAATTCTTTTGTTGTTAGGCTGACCAGGACTTTATTCACAGCTCTGTATGATCTTGAGCAAGTCACACCACCTCTTTGAGTCTATTCTTTCACACCTGCAACCTTCTAGGGATGATGAGAATAAAATAAAATAATCTCTGTAAAAAGCATCTTGGCCATATAGATGGTCCCAATCAATGAGAGTTTACCTTGACCTCTCTCTCCTTTTCAGGGCCCCAGTACCCCAATTGGGACAATGCGAACCCCAGCCTCTCTCAGTGAGCTGGTACATTCCACGAGTCAACTCTATACTCTAACCTGGTACTTTCATGCTCTCCCCACCCTCTAAGAATATTTATAAAAGCCCTCCTCCTGTGTGATCTTGAGTACGTGGCAAAACTTCTCTGTGCCTCAGTTTCCTCAAATTTAAAATGGAGATATTAACATTACCACATGGGGTTGTTGTGGAACAAACTGAGTTAATTCATGTAAAGTGTTAGGATAGGGTTTGGGACATAACGTGCTCAATCAGTGCTGGCTATTTTGTTGATATTGGTGGTGGTGCTCCTGATACTTTGTTGTGGTAGTTGTTTAATAATAATGAAATGATGATAATAATAAGTATTGTTATGCTGTTAAGCACCTGCTCACATGTAACCATGTGGAGCAGGTAATGATGTTCCAATTGCACAGATGGGGAAACAGGATCAGGGGAGTTGAGTTGTTTACTCTGGATTCGAATTTGAGCACGCCCCGACCCCAAGCCCACTGTTTTTATGGACGACACAACGTCACCTCTCCAAGATGGCATCCCGCCAGCGTGCAGCCAGCCACCATCCCCACACTTAGAAAGACGGTCGTTCTGCACATATTCTTGGCACACGGCAAGTGCAAGTCCTCGGAGATGTTCCCAAGTTTGCTTCTCGAGCCATCTCCCTTTTCAAGTGCACTTTCTGCTCATGTGAATGAAATCCACTAAATGGTATGGTGTCTGCTCTAATTATAGGCTCCCCAGCCCATGCCAAGAGGAAGTTGCTAACACTCTGGCATGGTTAATGTACACTTGAGTAGATTTCACATCAGATTTTGTGAGTCTCCAGCATGAGGGAAGGAGGACAAGTTCTCCTCCGGAAGAAAATAGCAGGAAATGCTGGCGACACGCGATCTTCTCAGCTCCTCTCCTCTCTTTGAGAGCAGGTGATGCCATCTACTTTCCAAGTTCCAGAGCTCTCTTCCCAGCTGCTTTTCCTCTGCTCCTGGCCTTTCCCAGGAGCTGGGAGGCTGAGAGGCAGGAATGGGAGAAGAATTCAAAGGTGCTAGGAAGGGGGGAAGTGGATAAAATACAGACTTTGGAATCAGACAAAACTGGATTTCAAGCCCAGCTCTGCCTCATCTCAGCTTTCACACCCTCTCTGAGCCTCAAGTTCATCATCTATAAAGTGGGGGTGCCAGTCTGTTCCTCAGGATGATCCAAGGTAGTTAAGCAAGAACGTATGTCCCCTGTAATTTTTCTGCATTTAGTCAATACTCATTCATGGCCTGCTTCATGCTGCACTGGACCAGTGTCGGCCATGAATGAGGCACGGCTTTGGGCATCTGGGAACTCATGATCCAGTGGGGAGCAGGCCAGTAAATGCACACCCTCATCACGCATTAGAGAAAGAGGGGCACCTGCTCCAGAAATGGTGCATCTGGGAAGCCTCCCTGGAGGAGGCATCTCTAAGCCAAGACCTCAAGGATGACTCAAATTAGCCCAAGAAAGGACAAGAGGAGTGCAAAGGAAGTAAAGGACAAAAATAGAGAACATTCCAGAAGCATCATTCATAACGGCTGAAAATACAGGAGGCCGGCAGGCGGAGGGGCAGGGAATGGCCAAAATAGCCAAAACACAGGGATGTATTTTTTTAAAACAATGAAAATCATTAACATTAACAAACAATACTTAAGAATGTGGGGAATATTCAGGAGGAGTTATTGGGCGAGTTATAAACAACATTGCCATGTGAGCCCTAATGATGTTAAAAGGGAAAAAAAGTCACACACGTGCTTGTGGTTTAAAAGAGTCTGGGAGAATATACATAAAAATGAGAATAGTAATTGTCTCTAGGGGATGAGATTATGGATGGTTTTTTTTTTTTAATTTCCCAGTTTACTACAAAGATACGATGAGCATGTATTGCATTTGTAATCAGAATATAGTTCTTTAAATAGTAGCCATATTATTGAGAGAGAGAGAGAGAGAGAGATGTAGATCTGCCTCAGCTTGGGGTGAGGATGGGTCTGCTAAGAAATGCAGCGTTCCCTACAGCTCAGCACCACGAAGACGTCCCTCACCCGGGAAATCCCAGGTTCCTGCCCAGTTGTCAGAGCTCCTTGGGGCTGGGGGAAGGGAGATCCTTTCCCCCACGTTTTAATTTGCTCATTCAGCACTTCTAGGGAGCAACTGCTATATGCCAGGGGCTGAGGGCTAGGAGATTCCCCCCCACCCAGCCCCTACTTTCAAGAGGTACAGTCTGATGGGAAGACAGGTGACTAAGGGGCTGCTCGTCGTCTAGAGTGAAGCCAGGGGTCAGCACAAGGAGAAAAATTAGTCTAACCAGCACTTGCAAGAAACCAGCAAACACCACACAGCACACACACACACACACACACACACACACACACACAGGGTGCACTCACACACTTATACTGAACTCATACTCCCACACACTCAGTACATATTAAATGCACACTCCCACACACTCAATGCACACACAGATGCACTAATATGCAGCTCACACATTCACACACACACTCAGAGAACACTTATAGTCAATGCACACACACAGATACACTTACACTCAGCTTATACTCCTACACAGTCACACACACTCATACACAGATACACTGACACTCGACTCACATGCACTCAGATGCACTTATACTCAACTCACACACACTCATAGGCTGAACTTGCATATTCCCAGCCACTCACCAACACACACACACACGTTCACATACACTTACACTTAGACTCACATTTCCACCCACTCACCAACAGTCACAGTCAACTCGCACACTCACCTCACACATTTCCACTCATTTGCCATCGCACATGCACACACACAATACACACAAAAACTCACCAACATATTCACACACATTCACACATACTTACATTTAGTGCTCACATTTCCACCGACTCACCAACATAGTCACACATAGTCAACTCGCACACTCACGCTCAACTCACGCATTTCCACTCATTTTCCAACACACTCCCACATGGGCACACACAGCACACACACAAGCTCACCGACACACTCACACACACCGGTCCTGCAGTAAGTTTAGTCAGAGCTTTCTTCATCGTGTCTCCTGTTTTTATCCGTGTCCCTGTCCCCATCTTAATCCTGAGCCCAGACCACCCTTGACACACTCAGCTCCCTGGTGTCCCTGCCTCCCATCCTGCCTCTGCAGGTGACAGAAGGAGCTTTTTAAAATCACACTTTCTGGGATCAGACACCCAGGGGAGTGAATCTCCCTGGCAACGTGGAATATGACTCCCGGGGAGGAATGTAGAGCCGGCATCGTGGGACGGAGAACATCTTCTTGACCAAAAGGGGGATGTGAAAGGAAATGAAATAAGCTTCAGTGGCAGAGAGATTCCAGAACGAGCCGAGAGGTCACTCTGGTGGGCACTCTTATGCACACTTTAGACAACCCTTTTTAGGTTCTAAAGAATTGGGGTAGCTGGTGGTGGATACCTGAAACTATCAAACTACAACCCAAAACCCATGAATCTTGAAGACAATTGTATAAAAATATGGCTTATGAGGGGGGACAGTGGGATTGGGGGGGCCATGGGGATCACACTCCCTTTTGTCTAGTTTGTGGATGGATGAGTGGAAAGGTGGGGGAAGGAAACAAATAAACAAACAGACAAGGATGCCCAGTGTTCTTTTTCACTTTAGTTGCTCTTTTTCACTTTAATTATTATTCTGGTTATTTTTGTGTGCGTGGTAATGAGGGTGTTGGGGATTGATTTAGGTGAAGAATGTACAACTATGTAATGTTACTGTGAACAATCAAATGTACAATTTGTTTTGTATGACTGCGTGGTATGTGAATATATCTCAATAAAATGAATATTTAAAAAAAAAAATCACGCTTTCTTCTTAGCCCCCTGCTCAAGGATTTGTGTGGCTCCCCAACATCCATAAGACCAAGGCTGAGTCACAGCTAAGGCCAAAATATTCAATTATTCTTTCATGTCTTCACACAGTCACTTATTTCTAAGTGTGGCCATCGTGCTGAGTGGACAGCATCTGTGCTGTGCCATGATGCCCTCTTGACCATTCCCCGTTTCCCACTCAGACCACCTGGGGCAACCGGGGAGGCCTGAGACATCTATGTGGGGATGGCTGCCCACCCTCCCAGTGGAATGGATGTCTATGTGGGGAGGGGGGGCTACCCTCCTAGATGAGCGGAATCTGTCAAGGGAGTATGGAAATGTTTATAACTCTCTGGCTAGACAAATAGCCATCCTGTATCAGACCACAGGACCACTGGGGATTCAGAAAGGAAAAAAGGGCCACCAGATTGCGGCTGTGGTGGGCTGGCCATTGTTAGAGGCCATATGCACCGCTACTGAGGAAGTTTTAGCAGCAAAGGTGGCTGTAAGCCACCTGGAACGTAAATTAAAGCTAAATAAAAATACAAGGTTAGCACAAGCAGAATTGAAAGATGCTCTGAATAAATGTTTAGAAATATTGGCATACCAGCACACAAGAGTAAGAGGGCATAAGCTGCCCAAAGGGCAAATTAGGCGTATCCTGGCTTCCCCTGACTGGGACCCTAAAGTGTGGGACCCTGCTGATTCCTCATCAAAAGATTATGAGCCCCTGTCTGACTGGGAAATTGATACTAAGGAAAGCAGGCGTACTCAACCTCTGTTCCAACAAAGGGTTAAAGCAGAAGTTCAGCACCCTGATTCCCCATGGACGGAGGAAGGTGGGGCAGTGGCAGCAGCTTCTGATCAGAGGGTGCTCATTTCATCCTGGGAGTTTTCCCCCAGCAGAATTAGGAGATATTAGTAACCAATATCAACAAAAACCTAGAGAGCCATTAGCGAACTGGTTGCTCCTGTTTAACGTTGTGTTAAATCTTGCTAATATGTTATTTAGAATATTTTTGGATTTTTTCCAGTCAACCTGTGTTAGGCTTCACGTGGGGAAAACAAAAATGGACATTTGCTGTGCATCCACAAGGATATCTTCAAATGTGGAAACCTCCAGAGGAGACTGATTACTCTTTCAAGCTCTTGGGTATTGTCTGGTTGGGTAAAACTAAGACTATTCCTTCAGCTGTTGTTGTTAAAATGCAAAGTTATCCCACATTGCTTACTTCTGAACAGTTGATGGCTTTTCTTGGTTTGTTAAGTTATTGAAAAGTGTTTATACTCTATTTAGTATGAATTTTAAAACCTTTGTACACCCTAATTATAAAAGGAAAAGTGTGGGAATGGGATTTTCCACAGCAGGCTGTATATAAAAAGACTAAGTGAACTATTTTGCAAACACAGGCTTTAAGGAGGGATGGACCTTGATATACCCTGTGATTTGGATATGGCCACTGCCAATATTGGCTTTGGGTGGGGTCTGTGGCAAAGGCAACAAGCTAAATGTGTACCTGTTAGATTCTGGTCCCAAGTATGAGATGCATGAAATTTTAGGACCAGCGTCCTAAAAATGTGAAAGAGCAGCATGTGAAAGAGCAGCATGCCCTGTTTCCTGTTGATCCTCCCAAGATGGCTCCACCCATGCCCACCATTGATGGACAAGGAAATACACCTGACTCTGCATCAATTGCCACATGGACAACCTGCTACCTGGACAGCCGTGACTATCCAGCCTAGTACTGACACCATCTGTTGGGAAGACATCTGGACTGCCTGCCACAAATATAAGGTAATCGTTTTTCATGTCTCTGCCCACAACACCAATTGATTATCAGGAAACATAGACGTGGATGCCCTAGCGAAATTCCACAGCCTAACACCAACGATGCATGAAGTGGCTGAATGGCTGTGCTGGAAGACTGGGCACCGAGGACACCAGGTTCCTGTCACCTGGTGGCAAGTAAACTATATTGGCCCCTTTTCTCTGTCCAAAGGGACAAAATATGCCTTCACCATTGTGAATACGGCTGAACACTTAAAGGATGATAGAAACAATGAACTCGAGGACCGTATCAGCATTAACTCCAGACAAAGGGGCTGGCTGCCTTCAAGCCACAATGGGACAATGATAATAACTCTCTCTTGTCTGTGCCACAAACGCTAGAAATTGGGGAAAATAAGGTCAGTTGGCTCTGGTTCTGGCCCATGCAGCCACGCTGGGTGAGAATCCTAAGCCCATGGGTATTAGAATTACATAGGAAACTAACTGTAGATCTGACACTGAAGGGCTCCCTGCAGGGGGAGGAAACACGGTATTTAAAACCCCCTCACCTGGAACCCTTTTATCTACTATGAAGACTCAGTTTATATATATTGTTAAACCACTCAGCTGTCCAATTTAATGCTTACGTGTGTTGTTAATTCTTGTTAAAAATAATGTGCTACTTTTTCAATAATGCAATGACGAAAATGTTTTCAGTATTTAGCCTTCTAACAAGTGTAATGTTATTGGTAATATGTTGTGAAATGCTTAAGAACAATTTCCAGAATTATTCTAATGACGCAAATGTAAAGAGTATGAAGGATGTCTTTTTTTTATTAAAGGAAAAGGAAGTCGTTTTTGTCCTAAATGACTGGTTGTATCAAAATTAAAAAAAAAGGGATATGGAACAAAACCTGAATGCATATAGAAAGTTGCAGAAAGTTGGTGGAAAGAGAAATGTATTTCTGTGGTCAAGGTTTAAAAAAATGGTAAAAACTAAGTATAGAATAAAGAAGAATGCCTGGTAGTGTTATCCTTTAGCTATTTTAGCCCAGGCAATACTTGTGCTAAATGGTAAAACTCATTAACCTGGTCATAGTACCACTTGCTAGTAGGTTTATTGTCTTTCTGTATCAGTGTATTATTACTATGTTGTTTATTGTATTGTTGTGAATTATGAATGTAAAGCCTGTTCTATGGTCAACGCAAACTGTTGTGCAGGGGTGGATTGTGGCAACCCATAGCCTGAGCAAAACAGGCCTGCAGATCTTTGGTGCACAGCAGTCTGTGTGACCTGGGCAGCTAAATGTTTAACCTATTGTCTTTCTAAGCCAGTAAAGAGAAAAAGGGTAAATTGACCTTAAAACGTAACTTTATGGGAAGCAGGCAGGAAGGGAAAGGCTCTTAGTCTCACAAAAAGAGCAAAATGTAATTGTTCAAGTGTTATTCTAGTCCTTCCTGCACCACCCCCCAGGTCAAAGTGACCTGTTGCTGCATCTATGCTCCAGCCACCCTTAGGAAGGCCTTTGTCTTAAACCCTTATAAAAGGCTTTCTGTCCTCTTTGCATTGCTTGGTAGTCTTCCCTGCAAACGCGATGCCTGCCCAGCCTAAGAGAGCCGTCGTGATCTCTACACAACTTCTCACCATGTAAGTAAGCCCTGAGTAAAAGTTCATGCATCAGAAAA
Source organism: Choloepus didactylus (assembly GCF_015220235.1). Lineage (NCBI taxonomy): Eukaryota > Metazoa > Chordata > Mammalia > Pilosa > Megalonychidae > Choloepus > Choloepus didactylus. Next base: position 24,283,073 of record NC_051329.1, on the reverse strand, counting down.
TGCTCGTTGTCTTCTTTGGCCTTTGGACTGGGATGGCCTCTTGGGCTGTTACACCACCTCTCCTCACCTCCCAGTCTTCGCCCTGGAGGACTTGCAGTTAATTTGTTCATCAATGACCTGGGCTTCCCTAACTTTCTAATAAGATGAGAAAACCACTGAATGACCACTTGGTAAATGTGCCATTTTGCATTCATTATACCTCATCTAAATCTCATAAGAACCTTCGTATGAGAACAAGTGGATGAGAAAGGTCTTGGTGGGAATATAAAAGGATGGGTGTGGCTTGATCATAGCTGAAATGAACATTTATTATAGCCAAACACTGTGATGAATGATTCACATGCATTAATTCACTTAATCAACACAATGACCCTATAGAACAGTATTGTCCTCCCCTCTAGACAGTTAAGAAAACTGAGGCCCAGAGAGGTAAACATTAGAAGCCTAATGGCTCTAATAGTGGAGACTCTTGGCTGCTCTTGACATAAATCCAGTTAAACAAAATCTTAAGCAAATGAAAGGAATTCACAGGTTAATTTGAAAGAACAGTCTAAAGGGAAAGCATCAGGCATGGCTGGATCCAGGTGCTTGGGAATCTGTCTTTCTCCATCTCTGGGTGGGCTTTCTTTTGGGACAGTTTCACTCTCAGGTGAACTATCCCAAGTTGGGGGTTAGAGGACCACAAGCAGCGCTAGGTGTAGCTTCAACCAACTCAGCAACCCCAGCACACACCCAAGTCTCGTTGGACAAACTTGGGGTCATGTGACCACCCTAATCTCCTCTCCATGGCCAACAGGTCTGGAATGTGTTGACTGTCCAGTCTGGGGCCACCCCTGAGGCTGAGGAGGGGTGCAGGGTGTATGAGAGGACTATTCCTCCAAAGGAAGAACAAGAATCCACTACCAAAAACTGTAGAACAGACATGAGGTGTAGGCTGCGGGCAACCCCTACAAAGGGATTTGACCCACAGCCACCTCACTCAGGGCCCACACGTTAACCAGTTTGCTCCAATCCCTCCATTCTGATTGCCTCTTTCTGATTCCCTGGCCCTGAGCTGACCCTCTCTCAGAGGCCCCTCCCGCAGCCCTCAGCCCCAAGTGCTGGTACTTAACAGCCATGCCAGGCGGGTGATGGATGGCGGCTGCCGAGAAGGCTCTTCGAAGGAGATGGGCAGCTGCTGGCTTGGAAATGGCTCTCCTGTAAGAAAGAAGCTCAAATGCAAGCCCACACCATCGGGCCACCTTGGCCTTTCATGAGGTCTCCCCTTTTGGTCCCCTGCCCTTGTTTCCAATCTGTATCCTAAGCCTCTAGGTAAAACAAAATGTCCCTAACTTCTCTGGAAGGCAGAAAACTTAGCAAGAAACATGGGAATATCCTAGCAGCCAAATAAGTGTCTACCTACCTTTATAAATTCAGCATGTCAGCCCTAGAAGATGCCCCAAGCAGCTTCCCGTCCCACCTCCCTGATCACACAGAAGAGGCCCAGAGAGGACAAAAAACCTTGCCCAAGGTCACACATCCAGGGTGTGAAGGCAGAGGTGGGACTGGTGAAAGGAAAGAAGAAAACAACTGATACTAATTAAGCACCTGCTATGTGCCAAGCCCATGCTGGGGGCTTTAACCAAGTTTTAGCTGCTTGCTGTAATCACAGGCAAAGCTTTAGGGACACACTTCCAATGCATGAGACAAGAAACAGCCTGACTCCAACACTGTGTGTCCTTGGATCAGTCACTTCCCCTTGACTGGGACTCAGTTTCTCCATTTAGAACAATGGATTGATGACCCCAAGGGTATTTCCATCTCAAACTTAAGGATCATACAATAAAGACCAATCTGGCCAGAATAGAGCAGACCCTTGGGGGCCTCTAGCCATGACAGCCCAAGCCAAGGCCACAAAATGCTTATGTACGTGGCCGTGGCATTGAAGGAGGGCAGCCTGGAGTCAGAGGATAAAGTCCTAACTCCATAGCTGAGCCCCCTTCCTGATGCCACCTCTGCCAGCCCCTGTCCCCCACCACCCCCAGCCTCCTCTCTCACACTCTGCCCCCAGCCACTTTGAAACACTTGCACTTCTAGGAACGATCTCCTTCTCCCTGCCTCCAGGACTTTGACCATGCTGATCCTTCTGCCTGGAACCCCTTTGCTCCTCACCCACCCTCCCTTGATCCTCTGTCTCTGCTAGCACCCAAACCCCTCTTCCCTTACTCCACCCCAAATTAGTTTAAGGACCTCCACTGTGCATCCACAGGTCCCTGTACTACCCCATCAGGGCAATTTTTACTGTGTCACTCTTGCCTGTCTCCCCAGTCATGAGGTCAGGACTGAGCCTGCTGGGTTCACAGCTGAACCCCCCGATGCCCAGTGCCAGGCCTAGGTGAACCCCAGCTAAATTAGAGGAACACCGGGGCTGCCAAGGGTCCTAAGGAGATTAGACGTCAGGAGATTCTGCAGAGCACCCTACAGAAGGGGTTTTTTGCTCCTCTATTTTCTAGAACTTCCATCCCCGCCTCGAGATGTAGTATCAGCAGTAAGAGTGGCCTTAGTGCTGTCACAGTGATGGTGCTCCCAGCTGCGGGACTCTGGACATGTGACTCGTCACCTTGCCCCTGAACAAGGGTAACAGCCTCCTCCTGGCCTTCCCGAGTCCTTGTCCTCCTTTCCCACACAGTAGCCAGGGTGATTCTTGACCCTCCAAGAGTTCCCCATCTCACTGAAAGCCAAAGTCCTTAAAATCTCCTACAAGGCTGTGGCAGCTTGGGTCGTGGAAAAAAAGACCCTGAGACGGAGCTAAGCATGCGTCCTTGGGGTTATGACCGGTGGAAGGGAAGCAGAGGAGGCAGGACTGGGCAGAGAGGGAGGTCAGGCTGGAGGGCAGGTGCATTGGCAGCCTCGGTCCATCCCGCGGCAGGGCTCAGGAATGAAAACGGCCCATCAGAGTTGGACCGTGCTGGGCAGAAATGGCCAAGTCCTTGTGCCATCACCTGCCTTGATTTGTTCTTGGATTTGGAGGACCAAGGAAGGGCAAAGAGGTGCTCCAAAGCATTCCCTGTCACCATGGCAACAAGTCCAACCTCCCACAGGGATCTGGGTGGCACCTTGCTGTGTGCACATGAAGGCTCCAACCATCAGGCCCCCTATTACCCCTCTGACCTTGGCTCACTCCCTCTATTCCAAACCCCCTGGCCCCCTCCTCATTCCCAGAACACACCATCATGCCACACTTCAGGGCCTCAGTTCTCACTGATCCCCCCCACCTACAGTGACTCCCCCCAGCTGGCTTGCTCCCTCATGGTCTTTGGGACTCTGCTGGAATGTGGCCTTTTCTGGACATCTGCCCTTGACTACCCTCCCCCTACAAAAGAGTACCAACCCCCCACTTCTCCCTAAACCCCTTACCCTCTTGCACTGCCACCATCAGACATACTGCATGGGTCCTCATTTCCTTGTTTTTCCGTTCTCCCCCCATTTGAATGTAAGGCCCAGGAGGTTCTGTCTGATTTGTTGCTGTAGATCCGCAAAGAGCCCAGAACCAGGTACATTCTAAGAACTCAATAAGTATCTGGGGACCAAATCCAAGCCTCCAGTTGTTCACTGGTGGTGGACAAGCCACTGGAGTTGAGAAAACCTATTTATTAGCAACCCCAGTCACTGGCCCCAGACAGAGTACCAGGCTTGACCATCATAGGGTGTCTCCGAACTTGGAGTGTTGCCATGACTTTAATTATCATTATCCCCATTTTATATCTACAGACAGCTGAGCTGTTGTAAGAACTTGGGACTAAGCAACTCCACAGCTCTGTCTGAGGTTGTGCGGGGGTGGAAGGGGCTCCTCAGGGCAGCTGCCTCCTCAGCTCAGGGGTCCTGCCATCCCCACTGCCCCTTGGCTGTTCCTCTTATTTCATACATGACTTTGCAATCGCTTCTCTGAGCATAATGCTAACTAACTTCTGCTGAGCTCATCACTGAGCAGCCACCTTATCACCTGCTACCTGCATTTGGAGCAGGGGGAGTGGATTTCCCCACCCATAAATTGCCCCAGTCTCTGCCCCACCAGCCTCTAGGGAATGAGGCCACCAGCTCTGCCCAGAAACCCAAGCCCAGGCGCGAAGATCTGGCCCTTTCTTCTGCCCCCACCCCTGGCCACCACTTTGGGGCCAAAAGTCAAGCCAAGATCCATCTGAGTCACCCAAATCTCGCCATCCCACAAGCCCTCCCTGCTCCAGTGCCATGTTTATCTTGACACCATGACAAATTTACTGCTCCATGAGACTCATCATCAAGCACAGCCAAAGAGTGCCCTTGTGGAAACTCTCCTTGATGATGTGGCCAAGCATCAGACAGATGAGAGTTTGGCCATCAGCTCACTCGGCACTCCTGGGAGAGCTGGTCAACCTCTCCAAGCCTCAGTTTCCCCATCTGTGCTGGTTTGGATGTATTATGTCCCCCAAAACTCCATGTTCTTTGATGCAGTCTTGTGGGGGCAGAAGTATTAGTGTTGATTAGTTGGAACCTATTGGTTCAGTGTTTCCATGGAGATGTAACTCAGTCAACTGTGGGTGAGAACTTTCATTGGATTATTTCCATGGAGGTGTTGCCCCACCCATTCAGGGTGGGTCTTTATTGGCTCACTGGAGTACTTTATTTTTTTTTTTTTTTTGCATGTTAACTGAAGACTAAACTTTATTCTGATGGAAAAATCACAATTTTAGCTCTCAAAGAGGGCAATTTTCACAGAGCTCCTGAAACCCTACATAACAGTCACTAAGAATGTCAAGACAACCCCACTAGCAGACTTCAATTTCCTTGAAATTTTCACTTATACTGAATAAAAGACAAAGGCAATTTTTATTAAAGGTATTATCACTTCAAATATTCTTTCTTCCAGAAAAGAGCTATTTCACAGGACAATAGCTAAATAGATTTTGAGACTTACTTAGTTAAGGATATAGATGATTTTTTTTTTTAATTCAGTTTTATTGAGGTATATTCACATACCATACAATCATCCACAGTGTACATTGTTCACAGTGCCATCACATGGTTGTGCACTCATCACCACAATTTTTTTTAATCTTCGTTTTATTGAGATATATTCACATACCACGCAGCCACACAAAACAAATCGTACTTTCGATTGTTTACAGTACCATTACATAGTTGTACATTCATCACCCAAATCAATCCCTGACACCTTCATTAGCACACACACAAAAATAACAAGAATAACAATTAGAGTGAAAAAGAGCAATTGAAGTAAAAAAAGAACACTGGGTACCTTTGTCTGTTTGTTTCCTTCCCCTATTTTTCTACTCATCCATCCATAAACTAGACAAAGTGGAGTGTGGTCCTTATGGCTTTCCCAATCCCATTGTCACCCCTCATAAGCTACATTTTTATACAACTGTCTTCGAGATTCATGGGTTCTGGGTTGCAGTTTGATAGTTTCAGGTATCCACCACCAGCTACCCCAATTCTTTAGAACCTAAAAAGGGTTGTCTAAAGTGTGCGTAAGAGTGCCCACCAGAGTGACCTCTTGGCTCCTTTTGGAATCTCTCTGCCACTGAAGCTTATTTCATTTCCTTTCACATCCCCCTTTTGGTCAAGAAGATGTTCTCCGTCCCACGATGCCGGGTCTACATTCCTCCCCGGGAGTCATATTCCACGTTGCCAGGGAGATTCACTCCCCTGGGTGTCTGATCCCACGTAGGGGGGAGAGCAGTGATTTCACCTTTCAAGTTGGCTTAGCCAGAGAGAGAGGGCCACATCTGAGCAACAAAGAGGCATTTGGGAGGAGGCTCTTAGGCACAACCATAGGGAGACCTAGCCTCTCCTTTGCAGCAACAGTCTTCCCAAGGGTAAATCCTGTGGTAGACGGCTCAACCCATCAAACCACCAGTCCCCTATGTCTGTGGTCATGTTAACTGAGTTAACTGGGCCACACAGGCCCAGACACAGAGCAACTGAGAGTAACATTTTGGAAGAGCAGCTGCAGCTAAGAGAGGACAAAACACCCCAAGAGCAACATTTTGGAGAACGCCATTTTGAAATGCAACCTGGGAGCAAGCAGATGCCAGCCATGTGCCTTCCCAGCTAACAGAGGTTTTCCAGACACCACTGGCCATCCTCCAGTGAAGGTACCCGATTGCTGATGTGTTACCTTGGACACTTTATGGCCTTAAGACTGTAACTGTGTAACCAAATAAACCCCCTTGTATAAAAGCCAGTCCATTTCTGGTGTTTTGCCTAATGGTAGCATTAGCAAACCGGAGCACCGTCTCTGTAAAGAGCATAAGCATTCCCTCTATGAATGTTAGCTAGGCGAGTTAAACGAAAAATGACGTGTTGCACCCAGAACACTGTTTGGTGAGAGTTCAGTCAATCCGAGCCAACTTCTGTCACACCATGTCTTGGGCCCAGGACACTTTTAGGGGCCCATGAGAATGTTTTCATTTTTTTTTAAATTAGGAGGAAAAAACAAATATAATCCATCCTGAATTATACTCTTGTTTATATTAATATAGTCATGAAATACAAATTTAATATTTGCCTTAATAGAAAAAGGTACCTGTGGAAGCAAAAAGTACCTGGGGCCCAAAAAAACGTCATCTTCCAGCCCTGCAACTGGGTTTTGTTCTTTTAATTCAGAAGCTGAAGGTCAGGTCTGGCCACAGAGTATAACCTGGAGGAAGCGGTCAAGAAGCTTAATCTGCTCCTCTGATATTCAATGCACCACGAGACTTAGCACTCATCAGCCCACAGCCCAGCCCTGTGCTAGCAAACTCATTCATTTATTCTCACAGCAAATATTTATCAAGTGCCTACTCTGAGTAAGTCTGGCACTGTGCTAGGTGCAGTCTGGATTCCAGTGTCAGTTTGGCCACTTTCTAGCTGGGTAGACTTGGGGAGTTTACTTCACCTTTATGTCCCATCAGTAAAATGGGAGCAATTGGGGTTGTCAGGATGAAAAAAATTAATCCATATCAAATTAATCCTGGTCCCTGCTCCAGGAGCTTGCAAATCCACAAGCTGTTGGCATGCACATTAATAGAACATAGGCTTTCTCCATGATTGTTGCTGTGAAGGAAACAAACAGAGGACTGAGTTGGGCAAGAACAAGGAGGTGCTTCTCAGATGGAGCAGCCAGAAGAGGCCTCTCTAAGGTGGTGCCATTTAAGCAGAGACCTGAAGGAGCAAGGAGGCAGCCCTAGAAGGGATGGAAGGAAGGAAGGAGGAAGGGAAGGAGAGAGAGAATGGCTTGTTCGAGGGCCTTGGGAAGGAACTCAAGGGAAGCCAGTATGATTGGAGCCCACGGTAGCCCAGTAGCTGCCCCTGGGGGGCACAGGGCACAGCTGGTCCCACAGCCTATCTCACTTAAAGCTCACAGCACCTCCTGCAGGCAGACACAGGTATTACCTCATTTTACAGATGCAGCGACTGAGACCCAGAACGGGAGGATGGGTGGTACCCAGAGTCCTTTGGGGCCAGACACGGGTGGGAAACATCTTGCTACTCCCCCAGGCTAGACAAGACCAGAGCCCTCACCCCAACACTCACTAACGCATAGCATCAGCTTGGCACTGTCACCAACCTCTCTGATCTCCTGATCTTGAAAACGAGGGTGATAATCCTCCCCGCTCACAGACACTGTGAGATGCCAACCTGACATCTGGGAGTTAAAAGAGAGAGATTTTCCACCATCATGTGTTATCATTACTGTCCATAAAAGCAGGACCCCCTAATGTTAGGAATTTCCTTTAAAGACTCACTATGCATCTGTCAACCAGGAATGTCTCTGCATCTTCTTACATTTAGGGGCATTTTTCCCTATGCCATTTCTAATAGCCCAAGTTTTCTAGATACCACAAACGGCTTGTGTGAACATGTGCTTCTGCAATTTAATCCTAAAACAATTTCATTCAACTGCACGGGAGAGATGGGGAATAAGCTGGGAGCACTCTCTGCTTCCCTCCCCCACATCTGCCACTCAATGGCCAGCGTCTCTGAACTGATACCCCCACTTCCCCTTTCCCATTCCCTTCTCCAAATCCAATTATGTCACCCCAGCTTAAGACTCTTTGGTACTTGCCATTATTCCTGAACTATGGTCCAATTCCTGATCTCGTGAGATCTGCCTCCTTCTGTACTTTCCAGTTCTTGGGCTCCACGTGCTCCCAGCTGCCACAGGGCCTTTGCACAGTTTTCTTCTGCCTGCCTGGATTTTTTGCCTCATTATCTCACTTCACTCGGTCCCTGATGAAATGTCACCTTCTCAGAGAGGCCTTCCCTAACCACCGTCTACTGAGAACCCCTGTCCCTCTCTAGCCCATTTCTCAATTCATTACCTTCCTAACCCTTATCACTGCCTAACTGGTTTATTGCCTGCCCCATGGTAGAATGTAGGCTCAGTGAAGGCAGAGCCTTTACCCCGCTTATTCACAGAGCAGTGTGTGGCACCATAATATTTTTTGAACAAATGAAGGGACATAATTCAGAAAAGCCTCCAATGAACAAAGCTTTCTCAATCTGTTTTGCCGACAAGCACCCTCCACAGTCTCAGCCCCCAGCAGCCTTTGGGGTGGACCCACTAAAGACACCCACCATGCAGTGCTTTCCTCATCTTCCTTAGAACTTCCAGGGTGATGCATAGCTCCCTCCAGGCCTGGAGGCTGCCGAGGGGCCCAGCGTGGGGACTGATGACGATGGTCCCTGGAAACTCTCAAAAGGAAGACAGATCTTCTACCCTTGAGCAGAAAGCACAGCAGATCCCAGGGCTTGGCGGCCCAGAGCCAGGGTAGGGAGCATGGAAGACGTCTGCTGGAGTCATCTCTATGGAAGCATGATCCCTACACCATAAACAAGGGGAAACAGGCTGGCAGGGACAGATGGTTTCTTCAGGAGAGACGGAAGACAGGGAAAAGGGAACAAAATGCCCCTGAGCCTCTGATTGAGTGCAAAGCTCAGCAAGGAGACCAGTGCACCTGGGGCAGAGTGAGGCAGGAAGAGATTGGACGAAAGCAAAGGCAGAGAGGAGATGACACCAGACCACATGGGACTCTGTAGACTGTGGCCAAGACATTGGACTTTATGCTGAGATGGAAAGCCATTGAACAATTGCATTGCCTGATCTGATGTGCTTTTAAAGCATCCTCTCCCTTCTATGCTCTTTCACCACCATGACCTGTCAATGCCCACACTGTTCCACCTATGCCCAATTTTCCATCTGGATATCTTCTAAGGGATGATCTGCAGCCCCTCAAATTCAGCTTGCTTGATGAACTCATTATCTTCCTTCCATACCCACCCGCCCCTCTTCATGTGCCCATAGCTTGGTAAATGTCACCAACCACCACCCAATCGCCCAAGCCAGAAAAGCCTACATGTTGTCTCCCTTCTCCCAGCCTCCATGCCTACTCCATCACCAAGTCTTGTTGAGTAGATCTCCTAACATCACTCAGTTCTTCCCATTTCTCTCCATCCTAAATATGGCCACCTTTCCAGGCCACCATCACCTCCCTCCTGGACAACTGCAGCAATCTTGTCCATGGTCTCCCTGCACCACACCACCCCCCGCCCACTTGCCCCTCTATAATACATTCTCCATCAGCATCCAGAGGGATAATTCTAAAATGCAAATCTGATCAATCATTCCCAGCTTAAAACCTTTCCACAGCTGCCCAATGCTTTGTAAATAAAGTCCAACCTCTCTACCATGGCCTTCAAGGCTCTGGAGAACCCGGTCTCCACATGTTTCTACAGAGCCACTTCCCAGCACTCTCCATCCCCAAACATGTGGCAACACTGGGCTTTCTCATGGGCAACAGGAGCCATGGGAGCTGTCTGAGCTAGGCCAGGGTTTTTCCTAACTCAGCAAGAGATGCAAGAGTAAGACCAGATCAAGAGAAGAGCTAGAGAGGATTGTGGGAAAGTGGCAGAGTAAGAAGCTTCAGGAATCAGTCCCTCCACCAGAACAGCTATTAAACAGTCAGGAACTGTCTGAATCAACTCTTTTCAAACTCTGCAATCTAGTAGAACACTGTGCAGCATCCAGGGAAAAGCAGGAGGGAAAGACTGGTGAATCACAGTAAATGCTGGTGAATTGCACTCTCCACGTGGCAGCTGCCATCACCCATTCCCCAGCAACAGGGCAGGTAGCACTGAGGTCCTCAACCCCAGTTCCCAGCGCAGCATGCTGGTGCCAGGGTGGGATATAAAGACCTAGTTCCCCAAGGCCCAGGGTTGTGCAGTCCATTGCCGTTCACTGCTTGTAATTAGCTGCTTTAGCTTGCTGGTGTCCTGCTCCAAGGCTTGTCATTGTCCCAAACTGCCCTAGGCAAAAGCAACAGAGGAAACTTAAAGGCAGTAGCCTCCTTGAAACTACAGAACACAGTCAAAGGCCTGCATTTATTAGGAAAGTGCTAATCAAGAAAATTCAGCTTCAAAGAGCCATGGGAGAAGTTCCTGGCACCCTTCCTGACCTCTCCCTCATCCCCTCCCCAGGGCAGTTTGGAGACCATCAGTGCTCCTTTGCAGCTCCCCGGCCTTGTCCCGGCTGGGAAAGACTGACTTGGGAAATTGCTTTCTGGCCTGCTCCCCACTCCCAGAATTTACCCTCCAAACAAATGCAACTTGAGACAAACCAAAGCAGCATAAGAAACAACTGATTTAGGAGGCCTGGGGTAAAGGCTTAGGAGCTTTCCATCCTGCAGGTGAGCACACAGGGGAGGGAGAAGATCTGTTTCCTGGTGAGTAGCGTTTCTACATTGGTAATGAACAATCTGAAGAAGAAATCAAGAAAAAAATTCCATTTACAATAGCAACTAAAAGAATCCAATGTCTAGGAATAAATCTACCAAGTAAAGGACTTATACACAGAAAGCTACAAAGCATTACTAAAAGAAATCAAAGACCTAAATAAATGGTAGGACATTCCATGCTCATGGATTTGAAGACCAAATACTGTGGAGATGCCAATTCACCCAAAGCCATTTGCATATTCAATGCAATCCCAATCAAAATTCCAACAGCATTCTTTGCAGAAATGGAAAAGCCAATCATTGAATTTATATGGAAAGGTAAGGGAACCTGAATAGCCAAAAATATCTTGAAAAAGAATGAAGTTGGAGGGCTCACACTTCCCAATCTTGAAACTTATTACAAAGCCACGGTAATCAAAACAGCACGGTGCTGGCACAATGACAGAATATACACCAGTGCAATGAATTGAGAGTTCAGAAATCAGCCATCACATTTGTGGTCAACTTATTTTTGACAAGGGGGATGAGTCCACTCAATGGGGAAAGAATGGTCTCCTCAGCAAACCGTAGATGTCCATATGAAAAAGAATGAAGAAGAGAAAAGATGGCAGAGTAGGTGAGATGCAACAGGCTTCTCCTCCATGAAAGAAACTAGAGAGGGTCTGGAAGACACCAAGGACTGCGGTTTTGGGGTGTGACCAGCCATAGAGGTTCCCCCACAGTACATGGAGGGGATGTGCACAAAAATGTGGAGAGACAGTGCCTGGAGGGACAGGGTAAGTTTGCTTGGCTTGGCTCACCTCCGAGGCTGGCAGCAGTGAGACAGCCACCAGGCAAGGGAGTGAGCAGCTGCTCTCCACTCCTATGCACCCACCTTGGCAGTTAGCTGGGGAGGTGATCCTCCACAGCCAGATGGTTGGGAGCTCCCATGAGGAAACCCAGTAGGCAGCATTTGCTTTCACCCATGGAAGTCCAGGGGTGCACCAGCAAGAAGCAGGTATCAGGAGCACCTCTCACACCACAGAGGCTCACAGGTGCACTGCAGGGGGGGAGCAGTGCATATTTGATCTGGAGGGTGCCCTTGAGCAGACTCCCTGCCCAACTGCATTGGGCCCACATTGCACCCACAGGGCAGGAGGTCCCCAGTGCACATGGAGAACCGGTGCACTGACTGGATACCCACCAGGTTTGGACTCCACCCAGCACACAAGAGAAGTCCGAGGAAGACAATCTTGAGAGCGCCACCTGCTGGTAGGATAGGGAAACTGCACTCCAGTAAGCTGTAGCTCCCCCAAATTATACATAAATGCTCAAATAATACTGCATTTCCCAAAATAACCTTATCAAGACAAGTAAATGCCCCAAAGACAACAGAAAGTCATAAAGAACTTGAAAAATCTAGAAGATATGGACAAGCCAAATGAACAAATTAAAAAAGCCAGAAAAGACACAAAATTTGGAGCAATTAATTAGAGACGTACAAACAAATCTCCAAAACAACTTCAATGAGATGGCTAAAGACATAAAGGAAACAAAGAAGACTCTAGAAGAGCATAAAGAAGAATTTGAAAGAGTAAATTTAAAAATAGCAGATCTTATGGAAATAAAAGACACCATGGATCGAATTAAAAATATACTAGAGACAGAAAACAATAGATTTAAAGAGGCAGAAGAAAGAATAGGTGAACTTGAAGACAGGACAATTGATTGCGGACACACAGAAGAACAAATAGTAAAAAAAAAAAAAAATCATTTGTAATGGATCTCAGGGAAATGATAGACAACACAAAATGAACAAATATAAGAATCACTGGTGTCCCAGAAGGAAAAGAGAAGGGTAAAGGACTAGGATGAGTGTTTCAAGACATAGTTGGGGAAAAATTCCCAGCCCTTCTAAATGACATAAATATGCAAATAAAAGATGCCCAAGGAACTCCAAATAGAATAAATTCAAATAAACCCACTGCAAGACATATACTGATCAGATTGTCAAATGCTGACAAGAAGAAGAAAGTTCTGAAAGCAGCAAGAGAAAAGTGATTCACCACATACAAGGGAAACAACATAAGATTAGGTAGTGACTACTCAGCGGGCACCATGGTGGCAAGAAGGCAGTGGCATGACATATTTAAGATTCTGGAAGAAAAAAATTGCCAGCCAAGAATTTTTTATCCAGCAAAACTCTCCTTCAAAATTGAGGGAGAGTTTTAAATTTTTACAGACAAACAAATAAATGCTGAGAGAATTTGTTAATAAGAGACCCACCCTGCAGAAAATACTAAAGGGAGCTCTACCAGCTGAGAAAAAAAGAAAGGAGAAGGAGGTCTGGAGAAGGGCACAGAACTGAAGAGTATTAGTAAGGGGAATTTAAAGGGAAAAAAAGAGAGAGAGGGAAAAAAAATAGATCTAACAGCTAAAAACCAAAGGATAAGATGGCTGGTTCAAGAACTCCCTTCACAGTAATTAATTTTGAATGTGAATGGATTAAACTCTCCAATTAAAAGATACAGACTAGTAGAATGGATTAAAAAGTATGAGCCATCAATATGCTGTTTACAACAGACCCATCTTAGACCCCACAACAGAAAAGACTGAAAGTGGAAAAAAAGATGGAAAAAAAAACATTCTACACAAACTGCAACCAAAAGAAAGCTGGGGTAGCTACACTAATATCAGACAAAATAGTCTTTAAATGCAAAGATATCATAAGAGGCAAAGAAGGACACTAATAAAAGGAACAATTCACCAAGAAGAAATAAAAATCATAAATGTTTGTGTACCAAATTAAGGAGCTCCAAAATACGTGAGACAAACATTTGCTAAACTGAAAGGAGCAATAGACATATCTACAATAATAGTGGGAGACTTTAATACACCACTCTCTTCTACAGATAGAACAACTAGACAGAGGACCAATAAGGAAATTGAGAACCTAAACAATATAATAAATGAATTAGAATTAACAGACAAATATAAATCATTACAAAAAAAGTATCAGGCTATACATTCTTTTCTAGTGCCCATGGAATGTTCTCCAGGATAGATCATATGCTGGGGCACAAAACAAGTCTTAATAAATTTAAAAAGATTGAAATCATTCAAAGCACATTCTCTGACCATAATGGAGTGCAACTAGAAATCGATAACCACCAAAGAACCAGTTCTTTCACAAATATATAGAGGCTAAACAACACACTCCTAAACAACCCATAGGTCAAAGAAGAAATTGCAAGAGAAATAAGTAAAAATCTAAAGATGAATGAAAACAAGAACACAACATGTCAAAGCCTGTGGATGCAGTGCAGGTGGTGCTGAGAGGGAAATTTATAGCTCTGAATGCGTACATCAAAAAGGAAGAAAGAGCTAAGACCAAAGACCTAACTGAACAACTGAAAAGCCTAGAGAATGATTAGCAAACTAACCTAAATTAAGTAGAAGAAAAGAAGTAACAAAGATTAAAGCAGAAATAAATGAGCTGGAGAACAAAACAACAGTAGAGAGAATAAATAAAACCAAAAGTTTTTTCTTTGAGAAGATCAACAAGATTGACAGACCCTTAGCTAGACTGACAAAGTCAAAAAGAAAGAAGAGCCAAATAAACAGAATCAGAAATGAGATGGGAATAATTACTACAGATCCAGAAGAAATTTTAAAAAAATCAAAAGAGGATACTATGAACAATTATATGCCAACAAGCCAGGCAATTTAGAGGAAAGGGACAATTTCCTGGAAACACGTGAACAACCTGGATTGATCCAAGAAGAAACAGAAGACCCCAACAAAACAATCACAAGTAAAGAGACCCAATCAGTCATCAAAAAATCTACCTACAAATAAAAGCCCAGGCCAGATGGCTTCACAGGGGAATTTTAACAAATTTTCCAAAAAGAGCTGACATCATTCCTGCTCAAACTCTTTCAAAAAATTGAAGAAAAGAGAACACTACCTAACTCATTTTATGAAGCTAATATCACTCTGATACCAAAACCAGATAAATATACTATAGAAGAAGGAAAACTATAGGCTAATTTTCCTAATGAATAATGATACAAAACTCCTAAACAAAATACTTGCAAATCAAATCCAAAGGCACATTAAAAGATTTATACACCACAATCAAGTGGGGTTCATTCCAGGCAAGCAAGGGTAATTCAACATAAGAAAATCAAATAATGTAATACAACACATTAACAAATTGAAAGGGAAAAAAAATCAAATGATCATCTTAATAGACACTGGAAAGGCATTTGACAAAATTCAACATCTCTTTTTCATAAAAAGTCTTCAAAAGGTAGGTTTTGAGGGAACCTTCCTCATTATGATAAAGAGCATATATGAAAACCCACAGCCAGCATAGTACTCAATGGTGAGAGACTGAAAGCCTTCCCTCTAAGATCAGGAACAAGACAAGGATGCCCGCTGTCACCACTGTTATTCAACATTGTGCTAGAAGTTCTAGCCAGAGCAATTCCCCAAGATAAAGAAATAAAATGTATCCAAATTGGAAAGGAAGAAGTATAATTGTCATTATTTGAAGATGATATGATCTTATATTTGGAAAATCCTGAGAATTCAATGACAAAGCTAATAAATTCAGCAGAGGAGCAGGATATAAGATTAATGCACATGAGTCAGTAACATTTCTATACACTAATAATGACCTAACTGAAGAGGCAATCAAAAAAATTCTATTCACAATAACAACTAAAAAAAGCAAGTACGTAGGAATAAATCTACCTGAGGATATAAAAGTCCTCTACACAGAAAAGTACAAAACTTTACTAAAAGAAGTAGAAAGGAACTAAATAGGTGGAAAAATATTCCATGCTCATGGATAGGAAGGCTAAACATCATGAAGCTGTCAATTCTACCCAAACTGATTTATAGATTCAATAAAATTCCAATCAAAATTCCAACAACCTACTTTGCAGACTTGGAAAAGCTAAATAGCCTCAAATTGCCAAAAACATCCTCAAAAAGAATGATGTGGGAGGACTTAACACTTCCAGACTTTGAAGCCTACTATAAAGCCACAGTGGTCAAAACAGCATGGTATCAGCACAAAAATAGATATATTGATTGTGAGGGTTAGGCTCATGTGTCAATTTGTCCAGGTGATGGTACCCAGGTGTCTGGTCAAGCAAGCACTGGCCTAACCATTACTGCAAGGACATTTGTGGCTGGTTAATAAACCAGAAGGCTGGTTTATTAAATCATCAGTAAATTGGCTGCAGCTGTAACTGATTACATCAACAAAGGGAGTGTCTTCCACAATGAGAGAATGCAATCAACTGGATTTAATCCAATCAGTTGAAGACTTTTAAGTGAAACAGATAGAGGACCTTCACTTCTTTGGCTAAGCAGCAAAGTGTTTCCTGAGGAGTTCTTCGAACACATTCATCGAAGTTGCCAGTTCGTTTCCTGAGGAGTTCATCTAACTTCTTCACTGGAGTTGCCGGTTTGCTGCCTGCCCTACAGAATTTGGACTCATGCCTACCCATGGTAGCATGAGACACTTTTATAAATCTTATATTTGTAGATATCTCTTGTTGATTTTGTTTCCCTAGAGAACTCTAACTAATACACTGATCAATGGAATCAAATTGAGAGTTCAGAAAAAGACCCCAGATCTATGGTAGACTGGTTTGTTTGTTTGTTTTGTCAACTGATTTTTTTATAAGACCCCCAAATCCACTGAACTGGGACAGAACAGTCTTTTCAACAAATGGGGCTGGGAAAACTGGATATCCATATCCAAAAGAATGAAAGAGGACCCCTACCTCACACCCTATACAAAAAATTAACTCAAAGTGGAACAAAGACCTCAATATAAAAGACAGCACAATAAAATCCATAGAAGATAATATAGGGTAATATCTTCAGGACCTAGTAATAAGAAGTAGCTTCTTAGACCTTACACCCAAAGCACAAGCAACAAAAGAAAAAATAGATAAATGGGAACTCCTCAAAATCAAAAGCTTCAGAGGTGAGATCATCAACATGGTGAAGTAAACTTCTCTCCAGAGATTCAATGAAAAAAGGACAATTCTGAATTGTTTGAAACTCTGGAAGAGGATATAGACTGGAGAAGGACCCTGCAGATGCTGAATTGAAGAAAAAGAAGAAATATCAGGTAGGAATCTTCTGTCCCAGATCAGCCAGTCCTCTCCTCTCCCCCTCACTTGGTCCCAGAGGCACAGAATCACCATATTCCCACCCCACCCACCCCCCACCAGGGACTCAGATTTTAAAATCTCTCACAGCAGTGAAAAATACCCTCACTGTTTGAAGATCTGGGGGACAGTGGAGGACATTTCAAGGCTCAGATCAGTGAGGAACAAAGAGACTGAGAAAACATGGACAGAGACATGTTTCCAGCCCTAAGTCTGAAAGCCCTTCCCCCACCCTTGAGGGAAGCAGCTCCCAGCAGCCTTTTCCTTGCCCTGGGGACAGCTGGGCACTGGGTCAACTGAAGGAGCACTTTGCCACAGATGGAGCCCCATATCAAGCCAGATTCTGGCTGGCAAAGTGAGGGCATAGGAATCCTGCAGTTCCAGCCTCACTGGGTCGTACAAAGCCTGTGCTTGGAGGAAAGCAGCCTCTGAGGACAATTAACTTACCAAACAGCACCATCTTCTGGACCTTCCAGAAAGGGCAAGGGAAGTAAAATCCTTTTTATAAGAGGCTTGAGACCACAGGAGCTGGTCTATACACCCAGTACAGAAACCTGGCCCTCTTTTGGCTGAGAAATAGGGAAGACTCAACTGTAAAAGCAAAACCCAGGTCTTGCTAGCCAGTGGAAAATAGAGCACCACAGGAAGCCAGCAGATTTGTATTACCACCCACAGTGAACTTGCTGGGGTGCCCAGTGCCTACCTCCCATCCTTGGGGCAGGCCACAGTGGGCACCTGATTTTGGGGGGAAGACTTGGGGGCAGAGCCAATCTGATAACTGGCCAGAAAGAGAAACAAAGAAAAGATAAAGATCAAAGACAAGAAAGTCTTAGGCCATAGAGGGAAAACAAGCTCCAGAATAAATCAATCCATAAAATAAGATGTCTAGACAACAAAAAATCATGAGCCACATCAGGAAATGGGAAGATATGGCCCAGTCAAAGGAAGACACTAACACCTCAATTGAGATTCAAGAGGTGAAACAACTAATTATAGATGTTCAAACAAATCTTCTAAATCAAATCAATGAGTAGAAAGAAAATGTGACCAAAAAGATGAAGGATATAAAGAAGAGACTGGGTAATCATAAGGAAGAATTTTTAAGCTTGAAAAAACAAATGACAGAACTTATGGGAATGAAAGGCACAATAGAAAGATGAAAAACACAATGGAGACATACAACAGCAGACTTGGAGAGGCAGAAGAAAGGATCAGTGAACTAGAGGACAGACCATCTGAAATCCTACACACAAAAGAACGGATAGGGAAAAGACAGCAAAAATATGAGTGGGATCTCAGGGAACTTAATGACTACATGAAACACACAAATATACATGTGATAGGTGTCCCAGAAGGAGAAGAGAAGGGAAACAGGGCAGAAAGAATAATAGAGGAAATCATCAATGAAAATTTCCCAACTCTTATAAAACACATAAAATTACAGGCCCAAGATGCACAGCATACCCCAAACAGATTTGATTCAGATAGACCTACTCCAAGCCACTTACTAGTCAGATTTTCAAATACCAAAGACAAAGAGAGAATTCTGAAAGCAGCAAGAGAAAAGCAATCCATCACATACAAAAAAGGGAAGCTCAAAAGAGTAAGCACAGATCTCTCAGCAGAAACCACAGAGGCAAAAAGGCAATGGTACAATATATTCAAGATACTGAAAGAGAAAAACTGCCAACTGAGCATTCTATACCCAGCAAAACTGTCCTTCAAAAATGAGAGAGAATTTAAAATATTTACAGATAAACACACTGAGAGAGTTCATGAATAGGAGATCTCCTCTACAATAAATACTAAAGGGAGTGCTACAGATAGGAGAAGACAGGAAATAGCGGTTTGGAAACAAGCGTAGAAATGAAGATATCAGGAAATAGAAAGAGGGTAGAGATCAGGCATTTGATGTTGAAGGAGTATAGAATGTTCTAGAGGATTGATTGTATAGATCCAGAAATGGATAGCACAATACCGTGTGATGGTAGCACAATATTGTAAGTGCACTGAAAAAAGATGACTGTGAGTATGGTTGAAAGGGGAAGGTTAGGGCATGAACAACACCTACATATAAAAAGATAGAAAGATAAAGAAGGAAATATAGAAGATAAAGACTGGGACTGTAAAACTTACGGTTATAATAATACCTAGAGTGGCCAATAAGTGAGGTTAAATGTACAAATATAAGAATGTTTTTACAATAGGGAGTGGCAATAAGGAATGAAGTTGTGAGGCACGCAACTAGGGGAATGGACCTTGAAGACAGTAGGTTAAGTGGAATAAGCCAGACATAAAAAGACAAACATTATAATGCCTCACTAATATGCACTAATAATAATGTGCAAACTCTGAGACTTGAATCTGGGAGCATGGGTTATTAGGGGAAGGCTTATGTTAAGGTCTTTAGATTGTAAGCTCTTACAGCAGTCACATCTATTCATGAGTTGTATCAGTTTTTTCTAAATTTTGAGATGCTGAGCTGTTTGTGTGTGATGTGGTTGATCCCTGGAGCCTCGGGTGACTATGTGGTGTCTGGGTCTCAGAGCCAGACTTCAGCAGCTGTGAGTGTCAGCATTGCCCCATGCAGCAACTGTTAAAGAGGCTGAAAAAGAGATCAGACTTTGATTGGAGATATGAATGAAATGGACTTGGTTGAGATTGAGGTAGATCAGACTAAAGGGTAGAGGATGATATTAACTGTGTTTTAAAACTTTGGCTTCTGTGTGGATCGAAAGGAAGAGATGTTTATTTGGTGCAAAATCTTTATTTTCTGTATCACACTGTATAATTTAACTTGTATCATCTGTTTACTCAAATATCATAATTATAAGGAACTTTGACTGGGAGTGAGATCTTGTTAGTTTGTACAAGTTAGCAGGAAGCCCCAATACATCCCAGAATAATCTGGGCAGAGAATAAAAAGTATTTGCAAAGCTCCCTTGAAGGACTGGGGAAAAATATGGAAATATTAAACCTTCCCAGCTAGGGAATTCCTGATATTCTCGCAAGCACTGGGGACTCCCAGCTTAGTGGGCCAAGCCCTTAATCTTGGGGCTTGCCCTTATGAAGCTTGTTACTGCAAAGGAGAGGCTAAGCCTATTCATAATTGTGCCTGAGTCACCCTCAGAGAACCTCTTTCATTGCTCAGATGTGGCCTCACTCTCTAAGCCAACTCAGCAGGTAAACTTGCTGCCCTCCCCCTTATGTGGGACTTGACTCCCAGGGGTGTAAATCTCCCTGGCAACATGGGACATGACTCCTGAGGATGAGCCTGGACCCAGCATCCTGGGATTGAGAAAGCCTTCTTGACCATAAGGGGGAAGAGAAATGAAACAGTTTCAGTGGCTGGGAGATTTCAAATGGAGTCAAGAAGTCATTCTGGAAGTAACTCTTACGCATTATATAGAGATCCCTTTTTAGTTTTTAGTTTATTAGAATAGTTAGAAGAAAATATCTGAAACTGTTGAGCTGTAATCCAGTATCCTTGATTCTTGAAAATGAGTGTATAACTATATAGTTAATGTGGTGTGACAGTGTGATTGTGAAAACTTTATGGCTCACATTCCCTTTACTCAGTGTATGAACAAATTAGAAAAAAGGGGGACAAAAACTAAATGAATAATAGGGGGGAAGAGGGGTATGGGATGTTTTGGGTGTTCTTTTTACTCTTATTTTATTCTTATTCTTATTTTTTGGAGTAATGAAAATGTTCAAAAATTGATTGTAGTGATGAATGCACAACTATATGATGATACTGTGAACAATTGTTTTACACTTCGGATGATTGTATGGTATGTGAATATATTTCAATAAAATTGTTTTAAAAAATCAAAAGCTTCTGTACCTCAAAAAAGATTGTCAGAAAGGTAAAGAGGCAGGCAACTTAATGGGAGAAAATATTTGGAAACCATGTATCTGATAAGAGACTGATATCATGTATATTTAAAGAAATCCTACAATTCAATGACAATAGTACAAACAGCCCAATTATAAAATGGGCAAAAGATATGAAAAGGCATTTTTCCAAAGAGGAAATACAAATGGCTAAAACAACACATGAAAAAATGTTCATCTTCACTAGCTATTATGTAAATGCAAATCAAGACCACAATGAAATACCACCTCACACCAATAAGAATGGGCAACATTAAACAAATGGGAAACAAATGCTGGAGAGGATGTGGAGAAACTGGAACTCCTATTCATTGCTGGTGGGACTGTATAATAGTACAGCCACTGTGGAAGACAGTTTGGCAGTTTCTCAGAAAACTAGATATTGAATTACCCTACAATCCAGCAATTCCACTTCTCAATATATATGCAGAAGATTTGAAAGCAGTGACACAAATAGACATTTATACACTGATGCTCATAGCAGCATTGTTCACAATTGCCAAGAGACAGAAACAATCCAAGAGCCCTTCATCAGACGAGTGGATAAACAAAATGTGGTGTATACATATGATGGAATACTATGCAGCAGTGAGAAGGAACAAGGTCCTGAAACATATGGCAACATGGATGAACCTTGAAGACATAATGCTGAGTGAAGTAAGTCAGACACAAAAGGAGACATATTGTAAGTTACCACTACTATGAACTCCCTGAACAATGTAAAAATCAATGTCTTATAATGCAGAATATTTTAGGGACCTAGTGATAGACAGAAGCTAGTGAGGGAGAATGATAATCTAATATGTTTAAATATGTTAATGATGGTGAATTCAAGGGTATGGGAATGTATGGGGTGATGATTGTTAATAGGATTATAAGTATCAGAGCTTTTTTGAAGGTGAATAGGTTTGAAAGGGGTTGTTTAAAGGCATGTATCCCACAGAGCAGCACTACAAATATAGATAGGTGCTTGCATGATATACTTCTAAGGTATGACACTAATACAGATAGTTGACAACAGAATGGTATATGGAAAAAATCTACCTATTGCATACTAGGGACTATAATTAATATGAATAACTTACTAGTGCCACACAAATACTAGGGACAAATAATTAAGGACTGAAAAGAGCTACAAAGTGTTTGGGGTCATGAGAATTGTTTAACATGGAAAGTGATTAGGATTGTACAACTAAGTGATGATAATGTGAGCTATGGATGGATTATGTGGATATAACATATGCTATGTGAACTTAGGAACCCCCTACTTTATAAATCAGGCCCTCAATCTTGAGGCCTGCTCTTGTGAAATCTGGTTGTAAAGGGGAGGCTGGGCTGTGGACTTTCTCTCTCTAAGCCTAACTCTGCAAATAAATTCATCCCTCTCCCCCCACCAACATGGGACAGGACCCCCAAGATGAATAAGTCTCCCTGGCGACATGGGACATGGATTCCAAGAATGAGCCCAACCTTGGTATCAAGGGGTTGAGAAGGCCTTTTTGACCAAAAGGTGGAAAGAAAGGAAACCAAGTGGGGTTTCAGTAGCTGAGAGACTTCAGATAGAATCGAGAGGTTGTCCTGGAGGTTACTCTTATGCAAGCTTCAGCTAGATATGCCAAATGGCCACAGTATGATAAGCCCAAGTCAACAATAGTCCCAAAAACCCTAAAGAACACCCAGATCCTTTTCTGAGACTCCATAATAGTTTCACTCACTAAATTTATGCTTCAGAAGCTTAAATCTTCCAGATAACTCCTATGCCATTAAGTACCAAAATCCAGAGGCAACAGCCTCTTCAAGAACATCAACCAGATGTGTCCTGTCTTCCCATAAAGTCAACACCCCTTCTCAACATGAACAGGTTAGGTTAATCACTGCCTAGATATCCCTGAAGATTGGGAAACTGATTAAACTAAAGGAAGAGATAGCAACAGACAAGATGGAATTTAACAAAGGATTATGAATATAAATCTCTATATAATTTTCTTTTTCTTAGTTGCTAGAGTATTAGAATAGCTAGAAGGAAAGAATTGAAATGGTGGAACTGTAACCCATAACATACTTTGAGATTTGCTCTATAGCTACTTGTTAAATTGTAATTTGAAAATTAGCACCTTTTTGTATACATGTTATATTTCACCATAAGGAAATAACTGAAACTGCAGAACTGTAACCCATAGCATTCTTTGAAGTTACCTCTGTAACTACTTGTTAAACTGCACTTAGAAAGTTATCACTTCTGTGATATATGTTATATTCCACAATAAAAAAAAAGAAAAAGAAAAGAATGAAATGGACCCTTACCTCACCCCATATACAAAAATCTACTCAAACTGTTTCAGAAACCTAAATATAAGAACCAAAAATATACTTCCTAGAAGAAAATGTAGAGAAGCATCTTCGGGATCTTGTGTCAGGCAATGGTTTCTTAGACTTTATACCCAAAGCACAAGCAACAAAAGAAAAAAAAAATAGATAAATGGGACCTCATCAAAATTTATAATGTTTGCATATCAGAGGACTTTGTCATGAAAGTAAAAAGACAAGTTACACAATGGGAGAAAATATCTGGAAACCACATATCTGATAAGGGCTTAACATCCAGAATGTATTAAAATAATCCTAGAACTCAGCAACAAAAAACAAACAACCCAATTTAACAATGGACAAAAGACTTGAGTGTACATTTCTCCAAAGAAGATATGCAGGTGGCCAGAAAGCACATGAAAAAATGCTCAATATCATTAGCCATTAGGGAAATACAAATCAAAAACCACAGTGACATACCATTTCAACACCCACTACAATGGCAACTCTTTTCAAAACTCAGAAGATTACAAGTGTTGGAGTGAATGTAGAGACATAGGAACACTCATTCATTTTTGGTGGAAATGTAAAATGGTGCAGCTGCTGTGAAAGACAATTTGGCAGTTCCTCAGAAAATTAAATATAGAACTACCATATACCCCGCAATCCCACTTGAAAGCAGGAACACAAACAGATATTTGCATACCCATGTTCATAGCAGCATTATTCATAATTGCCAAAAGGTGGAAGCAATCCTGGTGTCCATCAACCGATGAATGGATAAACAAACTGTGGTATATACACACAATAGAATATTATTAAGCCATAAGAAGGAATGATGTTCTGATACACGGATAACAAGGATGAATCTTGAAGACATCATGTTGAATAAACGAAGCCAGACACAAAAGGACAAATATTGTGTGATCTCACCGATATGAAATAATTAGAATAAGCAAATTCATAGGATTAGAAACTAGAATACAGGTTACCAGGGGGCTGGAGTGGGGGTAAAGAATGGGGAGTTAATGTTTAAGTTATACAGAGTTTCTGTTTGGAATAATGGAGAAGTTTAAGTTTCGGATCCGTGCTGATGGCAGCCCAACACTGTGAAGGTAATTAACAGCACTGAAATATACATTTAAGTGTAGTTAAAAGGAGAAATTTGGGGTTGTATATATATATTACTAAAATAAGATGTTTAAAAAAAGAGAAAATCCATATGACTGTACAACACAAATAGTAGAGCCTTAGGTGATCCATGGGCTATTGTTAATAGTACAAGTATAAAAATGTTCTTTCATCAATTGCAACAAAAGTACCACACTAATGCAAGATGTTATTAATAGGGTGGTATATGGGAATCCTCTATTTTATGCATGATTGTTCTGTAAACCTACAACTCCTCTAATTTAGAGAAAAAGTGTAAAAAAGAGAGAGAAAAGCTAGAGTCAGTAACGACTGGCAGAGCGGTTGTCTTGGGGGAAGAAGGATCACCAACTCTCCCTCCTCTCCATGGGGCAGCATGAGGTGGAGGGGGTGCAGGGTCATCTCACCGTCTCCAGCTTTCCCGGTTGGCCAGGGCAAGCCTCTTCCCCAGCCTCCTGCCCTTCCCCTCTCCATACCTTCCCCCACTTCCCCACGAGGACCTAATGTCTTTGCATGCAGTCGTCGGGCACAAGCCATTCTCTCAGCAAGGGGGCAAAAGAAGACAAGCCCTGGTGAATCGAGGCTTGCTCTAGTCCCCAACACCACCCACCCATGCATCCCTTCCTTCCCAAGCCAGGGGTTTGGTTTCAGGTGTGGGTGGGTGGGCTCATCTTTTTCCCCCAAAATTGATTTTTGTGGATACCGATTCCCTGAGAGCCAATATAGACTCGTGCAAAAGCTTCTTGAGAAGTTGAGCTCAGAGCTAGAGCCCGTGCAGGGCAAGTCCCTCATTTTGCAGATGGGGAAAACTGAGGCTCAGAGACGTTGAGTGGCTGGTACAAAGGCACTCAGGAAGCCCCAAAGCAGGGCAAGCCCTCAGGGTCATATATGCTTATTCCCACGGCTGGGTGGGAGTACAGATCTACCTGTGATCTTGTCCTGGCTTGATTTCTGGATCCAAGCTTTCTTGGCTGTGGCCCCCTGCCAAGAAGCCAACATCCTAATCCCCAGAACCTGTGAATGTGTGACCTTACATGGCAAAGGGACTTTGCAGATGTGATTTAGTTAAGGGTCCTAAAATGGGAGGTTATCCTGGATTAGCAGGTGGGCCTGACGTTAGCACAAGGGTCCTTAGAAGGGAAAGAGGGAGGCAGTAATGTCAGAGACAGAGGAGATGTGATAATGGAAGCAGAGGTCAGAGAGAGATGGATAAGAAAGAGGCAGGCAGACAAAAGACAGACAGATGCTGTGCTCATGGCTTTGAAGATAGAGAAAGGAGTCACAAGCCAAGGAATGCAGGCAGCCTCTAAAAGATAGAAAAGGCAAGGAAACAGATTCTCCCTTAGAGCCTCCAGAAGCAAAGCAGCCGTGCTGACACCTTGATTTTAGCACTTCTGACCTGCAGGTAAAATGGCCCAAAGCAGCCACGTTAGTCAGGGCCCCAGGTGACAATGGGTGACACTCCCAAGCTAGGACCATTGGAGGAGAGTTTGTCTACACAGAGACTTGTTACACAGGTGTAGGTGGGATACAGGGAATCTGAGCTAGCAGTGGCTGAGCTCTTAGTATCTGTAGTCTGAGGGAGGGGAAGAAGAAGTTACCAGAATGTTATAAGAGAGAGAGTGGTTTTTAGAGCACCCCACCTTTACAACCTTCCCCCAAGAAGCCAGCCTCCCTCTCCTCCAGCTCTCTGATCTCCTACCAGGGGTCCTCACTGGCTGAACCCACCCAGAAGCAGAGGGTCTGGGAAATTGTTGATGTGTTGATGTGGTCCATGGAATTGAGGGGCTCAGGGCAGGGTGGCAAAGGATGGAGATCGGTCTGTAGGGATTAACAGGATACATCCTGCATAGAACCCCTACCCCTCCCCAGGATGAAATTATTCAATAGCCCCCCTTTGCCCACAAGTTAAAGCCCAAACTCCCCAGTTTGAACTTATCTCTCCCCACACCTGCCCCCAGGGCAGAAACCTGCAGTGTAGCAAAACAGTCCAGATCCCGGGAATTGAAATCCAAGGAACATGGGCTCCAGTCCTGGTTTTGCCCCTTCCTAGGCACATGACCTTGGGGAAGCCAGTTCATCTGGCTGAGCCTCATTTTGTCACCTACAAAATGGGGAGACTCTAGAGTCCACATTGGGAAGTTGCCATGACGTCCAAATGAAAAAATGCTTACAAAGTGCTTGGCGGGTGAGCACTCAGTTAATCACGAGAGCAGTACTTTTTAAGAAGCACATCCTTTATGATGCCTTCCTGTCTCCCTTTCTTTGAGCATCTGTGTAGACATAGGTGGGCCCTGAAATGCTTTACTGTTCATCCTTATGTCAGATATTCTCTCCCTCAATGAACCGTGTCCTCCAAGGAAGGACTTTATATTATGCATCTTTGTGTCCTCAGCATCCAGGACATGGTACAGACTTACTGAATATTGAATGAATGAAAGAATGAATGAATGAAGCAATCAATGTGAAGCAATCAATTCAAAAGGAACCAGCCTTAACTGCCCCTCCACTTGCATAAAGATTAAACCACTTTCATTCCCGTCTGGACAAACTAAACATGGCCCGACGTGACCTCTCAGCCAAGCCCGGGCCAAGGCCACAGCAGGAGGGGGCTGACGGGATGGTCCCCAGGGCTGGGAGGGGGCTGCCGGCCCCAGCTCATTGGAAATGCACGGAGAATCCCCGCGGCAGCCACCCTCTCTGGCAGGGAGTGCAGGAAAAGACAAGAAAAATGAAGCTGCCTCAATCTCATTTTCTGAGGCCTGCAAGTCCGCCAGGAAATAGCTATTATTCCATCGCACTGTCGGTATTAAGTTATTTCCTTCACTAAATACGGGAATGTTCATGAATATCTATTGAGTCTCAGGTACAGACACCTCCTGGCTCTGCAGCTCACTCACTCCGCCTTTACATTCCTCCAACAACACCCCTCAATCTTGCTCTGAAGTGAAAGACAATAGTATTTTAAATTGGTTAATAAAATCTCAGGATTGATGCTTCTGGAAGGCCCGAAAAGTTCATCTCTATTACTCGAATAAAAGGGATCACATTTTAGCCACTGCCGGCCTAGGAATTTGGGGGAGCCACTCCAGCCAGCTGCTCTTTCCTCCACCTGGGGAGGGGAGATGACAAGGTTTCAGGACCCTGGGTCAGGCGGGGCTCTCTTGGTGACCGAGAAATACTTGTTTTCCTGGCCAACATGGACCAATTGGACATCGTGGGCCATTTTCGTTTTGACAGCTTTGTATTCAGCCGCTTCTCCCGGGTCCAAATAAAAGGCTCAGAAGAAACGCTCCAGGAAGCAAGGGGTTGTCTGGGAAACTTTTGAAAGCTGAGATAAGGAAAGGGGCATTGCACAGTTTGGAAAGTAACTCCAGCTGTTGATTTATACACCACCTCGTTCCATAAGCAGAGGTGACCTTGGAGCTTTCTCTCCCTTGGCGTGGAGGAAGGGCTTAAAAGCCCAGCTAGGCGAGAATGTAATGGGGGACTGACGTGTCGCCCCTTTGTACAGTTTCTTGCCACCTGCAGAGAGCTTGTACATCCTTCTCCTAATCCATGTCTGCATCCAGCTTAGAGATTGCCCGTGGGCAGGCAGATGCGAGAGTCAGAATCATCCCATATGCCCAGCACCCAACAACGAAAGCCCAGCCCCAGAGCAGGTGCTCAGAAAATATGGGGAGGATTTGCTATGGTTCAACATCTCCAAGTTAACCACGCACAAGGCAAGGCTCAGAGAGGGCCAAAGGCTTGCTCAACTTCCACAATGAGGTGGTTGCCACAGAAGCAGCCAAGACTCCTTTTGCGCCCACTCTGCCCAGACACGGAGCTGGGGAAAGAGGAAACAGAGAACAAGAAAATTGTGGCAGCAGCTTTGACAGAGCTCACTGTTTTACTGGGGAAGGTGCAGAGCATGCAGGGGAACAAGACGGAACCATCAGAACTTCTAAGAGGAGCAAAAGAAATGACACAGGGTATTGGGGGACACTGGGAGAGTGGAGAGTGGTGTACAGGGTAACACCACTAAGGAGGTGGCTTCTCTGGCCCTTTCTGCAGACTCAGGAAAGCAGAGGAGCTGAAACGTGTCGCTGAGACCCAGCAAGATCTTCAGGAACAAGATTTAGGTCTGATTGGAGACCCCAGCGCCCGGCACTGTTTTGCGGCCAACGGTCAGCATTTGGGGGAGAAGGCCAAATGGAGTGCTGACGTCTTATTATTACTCTTTTCATCACTTCTCTTGCCCCTTTCTCAAAATTTCCCTAGAACCCCTACTCTGGGCTGGGTGATTGTCTCAAGCCAATACCCCACTTCTGGCTAATGTGTGACCCTGGCCAGGGGACATCACCTCCAGTCTTCTCTCTGGGCCTTCTGCCCCCAGCCAGAGAGATGCTTAGGAAACACAGGATGATGGTGTTTCTCTCTTGCCTAAAACCTCTCAGAATTGGGTCGGAGCAGTGGGAACCTCCAATCTGCAGAGTTACCACTCACACCTCCAGCCTCACCTTGTCCACTTCTGCCATCACCTACTACCTTCCACCACGACTGAAGGTCCTCTCCCCTCTTCCATCCCAGATCCTCTCTAGGACTCATGCCTTTGTCCACATTTTGTTCTCTTCCTGGAGTGGCTTCACCTCCTCTCGTCACCCTGTTCTGCACCTCCTTCGCTCGGAGAGCTCCTACTCAAATGTCAAGACCCAGATGCAGAATAGCCTCCTCCAGGGAGCTTTCCCTGATTTCCAAAGAGTGTTCTGTGCCTCCTCTGAGCTCCCTCCACTGCCTGAGCTTCCCCCATTACAGGACTTACACTGGGTCATAATCAACAGTTCCTGTGTATATCTTGCCCTCTAAATGGGACTGTCTCATAGTCAGCTCTGTGTCCCCAGCAGGCAGCAGAGGACCCAGCACAGAGTGACAATAATCCTAAATGAAACTAATTATTTCTGGTCATTCATTGTGGTAGATTGATTGCAAAGTGACCCCAATTCTCTGCCTTTCCCAGTATCCATGCCCATTGCAATGTGGCTTTAGAGTTCCTTTTGGCCCACCTCTAGAGTCTGGGCTGGCCATGAGCCTTGCTTTGGCCAACAGAACATGGCAGAAGTCATGCCATACCAACTCTAAGCCCGGATCTCACAAAGCCTTGTAGCTTCCATTCCCATTTACAGCCCTGCCAGCCAGCACACGAGCAAGCCCCAGCTGCCAGCTGGAAGACCCCATCGCCCCAGCCAATGGCCAGTCAACCACCTGATATGTGAGTGAGGCAATCCTAAACCAGCCAGCCTCCAGCCAAATCACCAGCTGACCAGCTTGCATAAGCGAGTCCTGCTGAGATCAGCCAAGTCTAGCCCACATCAGCAGAACTATCCAGCTAACCTGGAAAAAAAAAAAAAAAAGGCTCTTGTTATATGCAACTAAGATTATGTTGCTGTTTGTTATACAGCATTATTGTCTCAATAGAAAACTGCTACATTCATTGAACAAATTTTTCTTTGTGCCAGTCCAGATCACTCCTGGAAATCATCTCCCAACCAAAAGAGTGAGAATAGCAGGGTCTCTCGGAGGTGGGTCAGAGGACAAATACTAAGGCTGTCCCTGATGGGGAGGTGGCAAGTGACCCCTAACTGACCAAATGACCTGTCACAAGGTCATAGGTGAGATGGAGGAGCCAGGCCACCAGGCACTTCTAGGAAACCTTGCAGTCTGGCAAAAAACCTCAGCCAGAAAGTTGAAACCCATCTGGGGAATAAAGCCAGACACATCACTCTTTTGGACAAGCAATTTTTTTTTGCATAATTGACAATTCTTGGCATATTCTCCCCCTTTGCTGTGCACAGCCTTCCTTTCATGTCACCCGTGCATGTACCAGACACTCCGAGGTGACTTCCCTTGAAAAGAGAATGCCAAAGAGACCTCTGGCTCCCTAGCCTTAAATATTCCACTTGTTATAAATTCCCCGAGGACTCTTCTCAGCTCCAAATATCAGGGGAGCAGAAAGGGGGAGAAAGGGAGAGGGGAAAAAATAAAAAACCACATTCTCAGAGCAGTTCTTTATACTTGAGATTCTTTGGTTTGTATTAAAATATTCTCATCTCCCCATAATTTATAAGCATGCATGACACTAAGAGGGTTTGCTTTGTCCCTGATCCTCCATTCCAGAAATAAAACTAACAGTGTCAGAGTGGACGTCTCGAGGAGGGAGGGGGTGGCGGGCCAGAAACTTGCAAAGCTTCTGATCTGAGTGGTCGGAGAAAGAGTTGGCAGACACATTTCATGCCCCTCTTGCCAGGGAGTCAGACCCAGTACCAGGCACCTCTCCATCCCTGAGGTCATTTGAGTTTCAGAACCATCTGCCAGGCTAATATTATTGAAATCATGTCATTCCCCTTTGTCAGAGGAGGACAGTGAGACTCCTAGGGATGAAGTGTCTTCCCAAGAGCCCAGAGCTGGTAAAATGTGAATCTGGAATTTAAATCCAGGTGTAGCTAACACCCCGCACCCATGCTCTTACCAGCCAACCATACCATCTGGAGGAAGGGTAATCAGGGAAGACTGCCTGGAAGAGGCAGGACTTAAACAGAGTCCCTGGGCTGCTAGAGCCTCAGCTAGCTGTGCTTTCGGAAGGCGGAAGACCCTTATTATGGGTTGAATTGTGACCCTCCCTCCCAGCAAAAAAAAAAAAAAAAAGAAAGGCCAATGTTCTAACTCCCATTACCACAGAATGTGACTTATTTGGAAATAGGATCTTTGCAGGTGGAAATAGTTAAGACAAGGTCATATCAGAGTGGGGGGTGGGGCCTGAGTCCACTTCTACTGGTGTCCTGATGAAGGGGAGAGGAGATACAGACAGGCACAGAGAACACCATGCGATGACGGGCAAATACCAAAGCGCCACAGCTGCCAGCCAAGGAATGCCAAGGATTGCCAGCAAACACTAGAAGCTAGGAAGAGGTGGGATTCTCCCCTACAGGTTTCAGAGGGAACGTGGCCTTACTGACACATTGGTTTGGGACTTCTAGCCTCCAGAACCCTGAGACGAGACAATTGATTTCGTTGTGGCAGTTTTTTATGGCCACCCTAGGAAACTATGACAACCCTGAAGGGGACTCGATCCCCAATTCATCCAGCAGCATTTCTTTTCTTAATACATGGGCCCAATTTTTCCTCCCTTGCATAAAAATAGCTGCTGCTCCCCTTGCCCCCTATGCCAACTGAGCAAGATATGATCTCCAGAGCAGGGCATTCAAGGCCCTTGATAATTTGCCCCACCCTACCTTTCCAGCTTTCCAGTCCCACCTTCCCATCCATACACACAAGCATACCCTCTCAGATATCCCACATGCTAGTCAAGCAGTACTTTGCCTTTGAATAGCTACTTCCTCCTCTGCCTTGCTCATGGTGTTCTCACTGCCTGCAATGTCTTTCTTTGCCTAACGAACTCCTACTCATCCCTCAGAGCCCAACTCAAATGCCCCCTTTGCTGGGAAGCATTCGCTTCACCCTTTCATTGCACAGTTCTCCCTACACATCTCTAGCAAGAAATCAGTCATCACAGAGTTACTAATTGAACCACAGTGTGATGCTTACCATCCCATAGAGACGGTAAGCTTTGAAGGTGGGGCGCCCAAGTTTGATTTATCTCTGAATACCCACAGCGTAGCATGGGACCTGGCCTTTCACTCAGCAGTCAGTAACTTCAGATGAATGAGTAAGCAATTGAGCGACTGAATGAATGAATAGGGGATGCCTATTGGGTGAGTTTAAGCCTCTATTACACACACATGATCAAGTCTGCCTCAAGACCTTCTACCTAATAGGTGCTCAATTAGAGTATGTTGAATGACAGTTATGGGAGCTCACTCTTGGCACTTAAAATTGCTTATTTGGGGAGGAATTAAAACAAACAAAAGCCATACCTAGCAGCCATCTGACTGCTCAGTTTGCTGATGGCCCTCAACAGCCCCCTAGAGGAAAACAGACTTGCCCCTCTGAGCAGCTCTTACTACATACCTCTTCTTCTTGCTCACTCCAAGAGAAACCTTCTTCTGACAGGTGGACTGTCTAATCTAATATTCTCCCTGAGAGCAGGAATCAGAGGTTATCAGCCCCAAGCACAGCCAAGAGAGCCAAGGCTGGGGAGAAACAGTGGAATATTTGTAAAATGACAGTCCAAGCTTGACCAAAGTGACACCTGTTCTTTCCTTGAGGGTGCCCTGGCCTGGGGAGTCTTGTGGAGATAAGGAGCTTGACCTGGGAGGCAGGAGGCCTCGGTCCTGCCTCAATGCATTCACCCCTTCCCTGCCCTCCAGGCTTCTCTGGGCCTCAGTTTTCACATGCACAAAATGGGAAGAAGGAGGAACCAGCAGCTACTTTGCAGCCTCCAGACATCAGGCAATGCACTCTCTATTTGAAGTTTACTCTCTAATTTAATCCTGTACTGAGGTAGCATGGAGACCATTTCAGGCTCAAGGAAACTGAGGCCCAGAGAAGTGAAGCAGCCTGCCTAAGGCCACACAGCCAACAAATGCAAAAGCAGGAAAGTGCTCTGGGCTCTCTCACCCCAGAACTCCCAGACTGGTAGGGTGCTTCCCAGCTGGAACATGATACAGACCCAGGACTCTTGCATTTACAATGCCACCGCCCCTTGGCGTGAGTACCACAGCCTCCTGGGAAAGCCAGCATGCACCCAGCAGGAGCCCATCTGGGCAGCCTCTTACTGTGGCTTTGAGCTGAATGGGCATGAGGGTAAATGGGGAGAGGGAAGGGTCAAGGGGAGGAGGTTAACCACTGAGCAGGCTCCCTGGACAAGGACCCAGGCCTGGAGTCACAGAGTTTACAGTCTGACCATGACACTTGGAAGCTGTGTGATTTGGGTCAGTAACTTACCCTCTCTGAGCCTCAGTTTCCTCATCTGCAAAATGGGGATAGTAACACTTCCCTTAAAGGGCTGGTGTCATCCTTAATAAGAGCAACAGTAGTGCAAAAAAGCCCAGATCCAAAGTGAGACCTGGTAGGTTTGCATAGGTTACAGTGAAATAGAGACATATACCTGCAGGGCTCCCCTGAGGAGCTGGGTGAAAATGTAGAGGTGTTGGGCTTCCTCACCTGGATTGTTGCTAATGTTCTCACAAACATTGAGGACTGGCGATTTGATATGCCGAGCCCTCTATCATGGGACTTGCCCTTATGAAGCTTGTTACTGCAAAGGAGAGGCTAAATCTGCTTATAATTGTGCCTAAGAGTCTCCCCCTGAGTGCCTCTTTGTTGCTCAGATGTGGCCCTCTCTCTGTAGCTAAGCCAACTCAGCAGGTGAACTCTCTGCCCTCCCCCCTACATGGGACCTGACTCCCAGGGGTGTAAATCTCCCTGGGAATGCGGGATATGACTCCCGGGGATGAATCTGGACCCGGCATCGTGGGATTGAGAACATCTTCTTAACCAAAAGGGGGATGTGAAATGAAACAAAATAAAGTTTCAGTGGCTGAGAGATTTCAAATGGAGCCAAGAGGTCACCCTGGTGGGCATTCTTATGCACTATATAGATAATGCTTTTTAGGTTTTAATGTACTGGAATAGCTAGAAGTAAATACCTGAAACTATCAAACTGCAACCCAGTAGCCTTCACTCTTGCAACTGTATAGCAACGTAGCTTACAAGGGGTGACAGTGTGATTGTGAAAACCTTGTGGATTGCACTCCCTTTATCCAGTGTATGGATGGATGAGTAGAAAAATGGGGACAAAAAACTAAATGAAAAATAGGGTGGGATTGGGGTGGATGATTTGGGTGTTGTTTTTTTTTATTCTTATTTTCACTTTTTCTAGTACAAGGAAAATGTTCAAAAAAATAGACTGGAGTGAGGAATGCACAACTATGTGATGATACTGTGAACAACTGATTATACACTTTGGGTGATTGTATGGTATGTGAATATATCTCAATAAAATTGAATTATAAAAAAAAAAAGCCCAGATCCATGTACATAAGGAGC
This sequence comes from Choloepus didactylus, assembly GCF_015220235.1. Taxonomy (NCBI): domain Eukaryota; kingdom Metazoa; phylum Chordata; class Mammalia; order Pilosa; family Megalonychidae; genus Choloepus; species Choloepus didactylus. The sequence continues at coordinate 24,248,806 of NC_051329.1, read as the reverse complement.
GCTCAATAAATGCCGTTATTAACATTACATGGTAGCTAATAACACGGGTGTGGCATATATTATAGAAGAGAAGTAGAAATCTTCTCCAGCCACCAAGCCCATGGATACCTCTCTAGAACCGCATGATCTAATTTGGTAAGCAGCTGCCAAGCAGTTGAATTGTGGCAGATCTGAATCAAGCTGTGTCATTAAGTGAAAAATAGCCTTAGACTGATGAAAAAAAAAAAAAGGTTAAAATCTCAATACTTATTTATAGTGATTACACTTTGATATATTGGTTAAATAAAATATATTTTTAAAATCAATTTTGCCTGATGCTTTTTACTTTTATTTTTAATGTGGCTGCTGGAAAATTTAAAACTACATATGTAGTTCAGACTCACGACCAGCATTCTTTTTGTATTAGATAGTGTTGCTCCAGATAATCTTAAAAAAAAAAAAAAAAAAAAAAAAAAATTCTATCTTTTGGAAATTGATGCTGAGATCCTGACTGTGTGGAGTTGAATAAGCTGCTTCCCCTCCTCGAGCCTTAGTTTTCCCACCTGTAAAATGGGGATCAATCTTTGGGGAGATTTGATGAGATCAAATCATCATTCTTGCCATGCCTAGCACATATCAGATCTCTGTGGTAGACTGAATTTGGTCTCAGTCTACACTCGGTTTCGGTCTACACTCTGATGGATGTGGGCCCATTGTGAATAAAATCTCTTCAGGATGGTACTTCAGTTAAGGTGTGGCCCAGCTGAATCACAGGTTAGGTTTTAATCAAGATTATGGGAGTCCTTTATCAGCAGAGTGAAAATCAGATGGAGAAAGAAGCCACAGGGGGCAGCCAGAAGCCGGAAACCAACAGAACCCGGAAGAGAACATCGCCATGAGCTTTGCCAGGTGCCAGAAAAGTCAATGACCCAGGATTGCTGGCAGCCAGCTCCAGAACACTGCAGTCTTCTGGGAGAAAGCATCGCCTGGCTGACACCTCGATTTTGGACTTGTTCTGGCCTCAAAACAGCGAGCCAATAAGCTCCCATTGTTTAAGCCAACCCATTGCATGCTATTTGCTTTAGCAGCTGGGAAACTAAAACAATATTCTGAATCTCCTTTCTCTTTTGCAGCCCATGACAACCCATGCCCAGCAGGAAGCAAATGCAGGGTTACTTGGCCCAGGAAAGCACATGACACAAGTCTGGGACCTCCAGCATCCGATGACTCCCTGGGTCCCCTGCCCAGCGTCCACCCACCCTGCAGGCACAGAGCTGTGGAAATAAGAAAGAGGCAGAGGAAAAAGGCCAAGAGACACAAGAATTGGCTGGCCCTGCCTCCATGCCACTCCCGGTTTTCTGCAGGTTACAAGGGCTCAGAACAGGTGTGCACACCCAGCTGGGAGTCTTGCCCCTTTTCCACCCTGGCCCAGCTTTTTGGGGGCTGGAGAGCCGGTTGCTCTGGCCATGGAGAAGACAGGTGTTGAAAAGAGGCAGGCAAGGCAGCTGCTACCTCTGCATCCCTGAGAGCTGAGGCCACCTGCTGTCCATCTTGCCGCAGAGGTGAGGCCACTGCAAATTCCCGGGCAGGATGGAGATGGGATGCTGTCTAGCAGGCAGACCTCCCGCACCCCCAATTGTGAGCCAGAGGGGTTATGATACTGCAAGGAAAAATCTACACATTGTGTACTAGGGACTATAATTAATAGGAATCCCATATGTTCCTGTTAGCTAATGCTGCCATTATGCGAAACACCAGAAATGGATTGGCTTTTACAAAGGGGGTTTATTTGGTTACACAGTTACAGTCTTAAGGCTAATAAAGTGTCCAAGGTAACACATTAACAATCAGGTACCTTCACTGGAGGATGGCCAATGGTGTCCAGAAAATCTCTGTTAGCTGGGAAGGCACGTGGCTGGTGTCTGCTCTGGAGTTCTGGTTTCAAAATAGGTTTTTTCTAGGACGTTCCTCTCTAGGCTACAGCTTCTCTCCAAAATGTCACTGTCAGTTGCTCTTGGGGCATTTGCCCTCCCATAACTTCTCCAGAGCAAAAGTCTGCTTTCAAGGGCCATCTCCAAAATGTCTGTAAGCTGCAGCTCCTCTCTCAACTCCTGTGCATTCTTCAAAGTGTCCCTCTTGGCTGTACAAGCTTGCTCCTTCTGTCTGAGCTTATATAGTGCTCTAGCGAACTAATCAAGGCCCACGCTGAATGGGCGGGGACACACCTCCATGGAAATTATCTAATCAGAATTATCACCTACAGTTGGGCAGGTCACATCTCCATGGAAACTCTCAAAGAATTACAATCTAATCAACGCTAATACATCTGCCCACACGAGATTGCATCAAAGATAATGGCGTTTTGTGAGACATAATACATTCAAGCTGGCACACTGTACTCAATAAAAGTTTCACTCACTAAGTTCAACATGAACAAATTAAGGTGGTCACTGCGTAGACATCCCTGAAGATCCAGAAAGTGATTAAACTAGAGAAAGGGATAGCAACAGACAAGATGGAATTTAACAAAGGATTATGAATACTGAATCTTTATATAATTTTCTTTTCCTTACTTGCTAGAGTATGAGAATAGTTAGAAAGAAAAAAATAAAATGGTGGAATTGTAACCCATAGCATCCTTTGAAATTTGTTCTATACCTACTTATTAAATTGTAATTTGAACACTATACCTTTTTGAACATACGTTACATTTCACAATCAGGAAATAACTAAAACTATGGTATTATAACTCATAAAACTTTAGAAATTTCCTATATATCTACTAGCTAAATTATACTTTGAAAGATATTACCTTTCTGTATATATATATTTCATAATAAGGAAATAAGTGAAACTGCAGAATTGTAACCTGTAATACCCTTTGAAATTTGCTCTCTAACTACTTGTTAAATTGCACTTGGAAAGTTATCACTTTTATGTATATATGTTATATTCTACAATTTTAAAAAAATACAATAAATAGATACTCCAGGGACAGCCGTGCCGGGCAGTGGGGAGGGTGTCAGTGAGCCGTGGTGACTGTTAGGCTCAGTTTCCCACCCAAAATGCCCCCACCTGCTGCCGCCACCAGACAAATAGGACACTGGGTTCTGGCCCTACCCCTACAACCAACTCACCATGGTCCCTGTGGGACCCCGAGCAAGTCCATTCCCCTCTCTGGGCCTCGGTGACTTTTAAAGATCCCTCCCCAGTATAAGAGACAGCATGTGGGATTTTGAATGAGACAGGTAGAGTTCTGGTGCTAACCTTTACCAGCTGATAACTGTGTGAATAAATACATACAGCTCTCCAAGCCTCGATTTCCCCATCTGAGATGAGGATATTAATAATATCTTCATCACAATATGGTTTAAATGCAATTTAAATTTAAATCTAAATTATATATGCATATACGTAGCAGATCGCTTAGTACAATGTCTGGCACTCAGTAAAGATTCATTAAATGGTTATTAGCAGTGATGTGCCGGTAAACTGACTCAGGTTTACCGATTTGTAGCTCTTGCCAATTTCCATGGTGTGAATACTCCCACTATTAGTGATTTCACTTTTAGTAACTCGTTTACAAAAGGCCTGAACGTGTAACCATAATCTCTCGGGCACTGGTGTGAGCCAGTTCCAGTTCACCACAGGGTCACTTCTTATTGTCATTAGTATTCTTATTGCTATTCAACCCAGTAGCTTTATTTTTATTTCTTTTAATAGATCTGCATAAGATTGCACTCCAACATTGGATTCTGCAGATTAAAGATAGATTGAAAGTCATTGAATCAAATGATCTGGTAAGATTTCTCCCAAATCTAAATAACATCCCAGAAGTTGCATGCCCAAGTTTTTCCCCTGGGGATGTTCCCAAGACCCCCTTCAGGGCACAGCATCCTTCCCCACTTCCCGTTCCCTCATAGCCTGGACGCTGAGAAAGTTTAAAAATGCACCCTAAAAGAGGGGCCCCAAAGGACTGAGAAATGAGGTCTTCCCTGTCCGGTTCCATCTGGGTGGCCTGTCTGAGCCTCAGTTTCCCCATCTGGCTCATGGAGCAGCTGTACGGGATAATGAGATAATGTAAGTGAAATGCCTACCACAGAGTAATGTCTAACAAGACACAGATTTAGAACATTAATATTAATATTAATAAAAACCTAACCACCAGTCTGGGGGGCCCCTGCCACCCCAAAGTGGGTCTCCCAGGGGTCCCTGGTCCTCTTGCAAGCTGTGCAAATAGCAAACAGAGCTGGACCCTGGATCCAAGCCTCTCCACCTGCTCTCCCGCCACCACCACCACCACTTCACTTCCACCCCCATTCCAGGACTAATTTATTTATTTCCTTCTCCATCCTCGAAGTTCATCAAGCTGTGGAGTATGGTCGGATGGATTTTTTAATTAATCTAAGCAGGATCAATGAAGAAGTGATTGTTTTGGCCCTGCTGGGGAAGTGAATGGATGGCTCCAGGGAGGGGCTGCTTTATCAAGCTGTGGTTGGGATCTGAGTACAAGGTCCAAGGAGGCCCAGCACCCACCAGGGGAAGCAGGCAGAGAGGTGAAAGATCGTATCCCCCTGGTTGGTAACCACTCCACCCCAGAATCCAAGAGATCGGCATTCAGGCCCCAACACCCCCACTTACCAGCTGTGTGGCCTCGGATAAGTCACTGCACCTCTCTGAGCCTCAGTTGCCTTAGAGGAATGCTGCAAAGATGAAATGAAATGCAGTGTGCTTGGCAGTGCCTGTTTCCTAGGACATACTCACTAAATATCTAATTTCAAATCACTAAGGTGAGGTGAGGCATTGCAGTAGAGGTTGCAGAATATAACCAAAAATTCTTCCCATCCCTGTATACACACCACTTGGCAATGTGACTTTGGACTGGTGAGGACAAGAGGTGAGGTCTATTTCCCACCCCTTGAATCTGGGCTTGGCTACGTGGCTTGCTTTGGCCAAGGTTTCCACAAACTAAATGGCTAAAACAATACAAATTTATTCTTACACTTCTGGAGGTTAAAAGTCCAAAATGAGTCTTAAAGGCTAAAGCCAAGATGTCAGCAGGTCCAGTTCCTTCTGCAAGCTCTGAGAGGAGAATCTGTTTCCTGGCCTTTTCCAGTTTCTAGTGGTGGCCTGTATTCTTTGGCTAGTGCCTGCTTCCTCCATCTCCAAGGTGCATCCCTCCAACCTCTTATAAAGACACTTGTGGTTGCATCACTGGCCTCACCTGGATAATCCAGGATAATCTCCCCATCTCAATATTCTTGACCTAGTTGCAACTGCAAAGTCCCTTTGGCCATATAAGGTAACATAGTCACAGTCTGCAGGGATTAGAACATGGACGTCTTCTACCACAGCCAATGAGACATTAGAAACAGTGACCCAAGTGGAAGCTTGAAAAGTGTTTGCACAGTGCGGTTGCCCTCTTGCTCTGCTTGGAATCATTCCACGGCCATGAGTGCAAACCCAAGCTAGCCTGCTGGATGATGACAGACATGTGACCCAGTCACTCTGGTCACCCCAGCCACCAGCCAGCCAACCCCCAATGCTGGGACCACATAGATGGCAGACGCTCATGTGAGCTTGGCCAAGAGCAGCAGAAGAACCTCCCAGCTGAGTCCAGCTCACAATTCAGTAAATTGTTCTTGATTTAAGCCACTAAGATTCATCGTGTGATCTGTCACACAGCAAACACTGATCGAATCGCCAGACAACCACTGCGAAGGTGGGGGAAGCTAACATTTATTAAACACCTACTGTATTCATGGCACATTTCTCACATGCTCTCACTGAACCCTTACAAGTTCCCCATACGTGAATATTAATTGGACCCATATTACAGATAAGGAACTGAGGCTCAGAGAGGGGGAGCAATGGGCTTAAAACCACTTGACTAGGAGTTTGCAGAACCAGGAATCAGTCTTAGGTCTGGCTGTCTCCAAAATCACTGGTCTACCAACATTCCCCTCTTCCTTGCCTCCCCCACCCCCTGCTATAAAATCATGCTGAGTCCACACATTTGTCTGTGTGTCTAGCTTGTACCTCCCCTCTCACAGCCACAGGAGGTGTGTGTCAAGGGGCACGACTATGGGAAGCTACCCAGGTCTCTATTCAGAAACCACCCTTCCAACAAACTCCCACCTCTTCATCCATCCAGCCACCCAGCCATTCAGTGGCTATTTGTGGAGGCAGAAGAGCACAGCGGTTAAGCATTCAGACTCAGGAACCAGAGTCAAATCCCAACGCTACCTCTTCCTGGCTGTGTGGCCTTGGATAAGCCAACTCACCTCTCTGAGCCTCAGCTTCCTCATCTGTAATATGGGGAACATGAAACTATTACTTTACGGGTGTTTTGCACTTACATACTACGTGCTCTGCAAATGCCAGCTGGTACGACAATTGTCATTATTCTTGAGTGTTGCCACAGGCCAGGCACCCGGGTAGTCCCACGGCAAGCCAAAGAGGTGACGCTTTATCTCCTACCAACCTGAATTGAATAGTGCTGAACTATTTCACAACTGCTTCCTTCACCTGCTGCTTTTTCTGGGCAAAGAGACGGCATCAAGATGCAACAGACAGAAGAGTGTATCCTTACTCAGATCACCAGGGGCCCCAGCTCTGTCACAAACTCACTCTCTGACCCTCCCCTTCCCAGGGCCCTCAGTGTTCCCAACTGTAACAAGTGGGTGGGCCTCAGGACGCATCCATCTCTCGCTGCCATTCTCTGAGCCTGTCATCTTAGGATCAGGGGCTGTTTATTCCCCTTTAGTCTAATCCAACATCAGAATGGGCCTCCCAGCAAATGGACTTGGTGTCAAGCAAGTTTTGATAATCCGAGGAACGCCATTATTATTTTGGATGTCCACCCACCCATGCCCCCATCCGCAGCCCAGGGTAAATTTGCACTGGGGGCTGGATTCAGAAGAGAGAGAATTTGAAAAAAAAAAAAAAAAAGAAAGGAAAGAAGGAAGCAAAGAAGAAAGAGGCCATCTTTGACGTGAATGACATGAATTATTTCGACCTAACTTACTAATTAAGACCTCATTAGCAGCCCAAATTTGTGATAGATCAGCAGAGGACTTGGCACAATGGTTTAATTTAATGATTTCTTGCATTACTTTGTTAATCATCTTTAGTCTGATTTAATTTATGCCAATGTGACTGTCCTAATTTCTAATTAAGGCATTGATGGCGGGGACGGCGGCCATAGCATAAGAATTTCAATCAAGGCTGATACAAAAGCAGATATTCGTTTTTAAGGCCTGAGAGATGGCAATTTGCTAAGCCGTCTGCTTATTGTTTTATTTCCCCTGAAAGGTTGGGCAGGGGCTGGTCTTTGCCTGGGGCAGATGGTTTCTCACTAATCACAGACCTTTACAATCATTGATTTTTTTTTTTTTTAAGGTTCTGAAAAAGACCTTGGAGATTAAACAGAGCAGCCTCCTCCTTTCACACATGAGGGAACAGAAGCCAGAGAGGGTGAGGGGTTTACCCAAGGTCACACAGCGAGTTAGCCGGGACCCCGGAGGAGACCACAGACTAGCATTCCCCACCCCCTGCTAGCCACTCACCAGCCCCAGTAACAGGTGGTAGCTTCCCTGGGAGTTGCCATTGCCTGGGATTTTTTAAATATATGAATTGAAAATGGGATAATAATCCCAGTAGCACCTGACAATTGAGCTGAGCCAGGCTCTGAGGCCAAAACTTGATGCACATTTTTCTCAACTCTATAAACCAACCCCATGTGTGGGTATTATAACTCCCATGCTCCCATTTTACAGATGAGGAAACAACGGAGGCTCAGGGAGGTAGAATGCCTGCCAAAGTTCCCATAGCGAAGAGGCGGGAGTTGAAACCAGGCCTGATGCCAGAGCCTTTCCAGAGGGCTCTTAGCAACACTCTGGGCTGGCTCCCCAGGTCACAGTTGGGTATCCACAGCAATCTGGAGTATAGTGTAGCTATTTAGGTCTATACCACGTGCCAGGCACTGTGCTGAGCACCTCCCATGCAAATCCTATTTAATGCTCACATCATTCTAGTGCAGCAGGCATCATTACACCCAATTATAAGCTGAGAAGCTGGGGACCAGAGAGGTTAAGCAAAATGCCCAAGATTGCACAGCAAGATGGCAGGGTCCAGGCTCTGAACTACTCCCTCACTCCTGCCTCTTGCTAACTCCAAAACTTCCCACATGCCACCTCTTTCGAAACATTTCTGAGCTCGGCCGAGTGAGATGTCTGATCCCTGCCCACCTAGGGTTCTAGAATATGTCCTTGGGCTTCCTTCATGAATGTAAAGGCAGCTGGAGCCATGGAAAGACCCACACACCAAAAGTCAGGATGCCCGTGTTTGCATTTTGGTTTTGCCACCGATTTGCAAGTCCTGTCTGCTCCCTGGACCTCAGTTTCCCCATCTGCAAAATGAGGAGTCCAGAAAAGTGGTCCTCCAACATCGCTGCCCATTGAAATCACCAAAGTTACCAAAAAAAAAACAACAAAAAACTTATATCCACATTCCACCCCAGACCTGGTGAATCAGAATGTCTGGGGGCAGGACCCAGGAATCTGCATTTTAAGCAGCATCCTATTCTCATACACTCTAATATTTGAGAAACCAATTCCTACTGGCCCCTCCAACCCTGATGTGACCAAAAATAAACTTGATTTTGCTCTCCAAATTGTTCCCCACACCCCACTCCCTCTTTCCTACCACAGTCAAGGTGCCCAAATCCTCAGGGTCAGGCACTGAGAGCGTCCTTAGTTTCTCTCCCTGGCTCCCCACATCCAATCCATCAGCATATCTGTCAACTTGACCTCCACATACATCCTGATGGGCAGACTTCACCCCTGCCCTGCTGTCCCGACTTTAATGATGACATCAGCCACCTCCTGGTGTCCTCATGGCCATTTTCACCCATGGTCTCTTAAATCCGACCATGTCCTTCTCCTGAGTCCACTTTCCATCAGATCCAGAGCTAAACCCAAACTCTTTTCCTTGGTCTGCAAGGCCCTCCATGATCTGGTGCCCACCCACCTTTCCCTTCCCTCTCCAACTGGCACACTCGGCTCCTGCCCCACCAGCCTTCAATCTGTTCTTTGAACAAGGCAATCTCGCTCTAACCTCAGGGCCTTTGCACCTGCTATTCCCCCTGCCTGCAAGTCAGAGCCCCTGGCTCTTTTCCCCAGTTGTCTCCTTCTTGCCATCCTCTGACCTTCCACCCTAAAGGAGTCATGCCTGTGCCATGCTCCACCCAACAGGCTGCTTCATTTTCTTTGTAGTAAGTGCTACTATTTGAAATTATCTCATTTGCCCTTTGCCTGTGGTGTCTCCCCCTAGAATATCACCTCCGTGGGAGCAGGATCCTTCCCTGTCTCGCTCACAATTGTGTCTCCAGGGAGCAGCTCCTGACACACGCACCCCGTAAGTACCCATCAGATGAACAAATGAATGAAGCATGACATCATGTTCCTAGAAGGGCTGTGAGCCAAACACCAGCTCCTGGAGATGTCCCAGAAGAGAAACCCGGAAGAAAAGACATCCTGGAGACCTTCAGGGCCCAGGACAGCCTTCAGCCAGGGCAAGCATTACAACACCAGTTTTCCAGCAACTTCTCTGCCCCCAGAAAGGCTGTCTGGGACCCCAGACTCTGTACTCCACCCTACCCTTAAGCTCCATCCCAGAGAATTAAAAACTTTGAAAGAAAGTGAATCTGCTAATGTGCAACATTTATTGTTAGTCAATATAGATTTACTTAATGCAATAAGTGACATAATTGGACTTCTATTTCCATAATATATTTTTCCAAGATAACTAATATTTTGAGTACCCGTGGCCTACTGATGTCTTCTGAACACACATATTTCCTGTGTTATTACTCTTGTATAAAACTGACATTTAAACAGTTTAATAAATGAGCAGTTGTTTGACTTGTATCAGTTTCAATACATTGTGGGATATTAATAAAATATATTTCATAAGCCAGCTCAATAGACCATGCCATAAAAACTCAATGATTTATTAGCAATACAGTTGCTATTAGTTGGGACAGATACTCAAAATGCCATTAGGGTTAAAATAATAATCAATCAAACTAATTAGACCCTATTTTTCATATGCAAATATAATTAAGCATACATTTCTGGGTAACTTTAAAGAGAATTATTGAAGCTCAGCCTCCTAGGAAAAGCCCCTCATCCGAGGTAATGAAATGACAGTGTCTCAAGTTAGATGTGCAAACAAAATTGATGAACCGTTCTGGGCTTTGAGGATCATGGAGAGGTGAGAGAGGTGGGGAAGGGCTAAAGAAAAGGACCACCCTATCTTTACACCTGAGTCTATTCTTTCTATCAGAGCTGATTGGGGGAAGCGTCAAAGCCCAAAGTGGACAAGGAAAGCAAACCCAGTATGGCACAGTGGGAGAGAACATGGCTTCTGAACTCACACCACTGAGTGCAAATACCAGCTCTGCCAACAGAGTGGTCCTGGGCAAGTCTGCATCCTTGTGTGCCTCAGTTTCCCCATCTATAAAATGGGGGTGATGATGCTGATGATGACAACAGCTGTACACACCCAGGAGGGTGATTGGAAGGATTAAAGCTGTGCCTAGCCCCTAGTTCTTGCTCAAAAGACATCAGCTGTTTCTGTCTAGGAAACAGTTTGTTTGCCCCTCAGTTTTCTCTGCAGGACCTCCCAGTCACTCCCTGGCTAGGTGACCCTGGGAAAGTCTACTCCCTTCTCTGGACGTCAGGGAAATCAGGGAGTTGGTCCAGAAGATTCAGAAGTCAGAACTAACAGGCGAGAAGAGCCAAAAATGACCTTCTCTAACCATTCTTTCGGTCTCTATTTGAGAATGGTTCTCAAAGCCTGTTGCCTCCAAGGAATGGTGCCAAAGGGCAAAGGAAACCAGAGCCAGGTCAGAGCAGGAAGTCGGAGAATACAGGACTGATCTATTCAAAGAAACTAGTATTGGAGAGCAGGAGACGTATCTAGACTGGTTCTGACTCCAGTTGAGTTAGAAACTGCAGTGGTTAACAAAATTTCTCAAAACTGCCAAATAGGAAACATTTTAGGCTATTCAGGCCTTACCTTCTCACTCTGCTCTTACAGCATAAAAGCAGCCATAGACTGTGCTCTAAAAACATTTAATTTACAGGATCAGGCAGCAAGCCAGCTTGGGCTTGTGGGTTAGGTCACATTGGCTGATGTAACGAGCAGACCCCAAAACATGCAATGGCTCAACCATGGTAGACGTCTATTTCTCACTCATGCAAAACCCAGTGAAGATATTCCTGGCCAGGTGACTCTCCAAATTAAGTGACTTCTTCCAAGAGGCAATTCAAGACCCAAGTTCCCACCATATTGTGGCTCCTCCGTGGTCCACTTGGAATTTCCAAGCTCTCTAAGTTAATTTGAATTAAACCAGTGAAAAGTTTAATTCAAGAACCACAGAGGGTCACACCCGGGAGGTTTATGGACCGGACCTGGGAGGAGAACACACATGTCCACTCAGGTTCCATTGGCTCAGACTTGGTCTCATGGACACACCCAACCCCAGGAGAGGCTGGGAAATGGATCTGAGCTGTGTGGCCTGCTCAAGACATATTTGAGGGAGAGCTAATAATCTAGCTCTAATAAACTAGAGAGCTAGTCATCTAGAACCTAGACTTGTGCTGGATGTAACAGGATGCTTTCATCGTCTCCATCAGTCTTTGTGCTTAATGTCAGCGTCCTGACAAATGGCGCCATAATTCCCTTGCAGGATTTCCCTGGGTTCACCTGCCCATCCTCTCTCACCCTATGTTTATCCATGAAAGCCTTCCTCCTTTACCTGCCTATCTGTCCTCCTTGAGGGCAGGATCAGTCTGTCTGTCTCACTGTGATGCCCTCCTATCGGCCACAGGGCAGGTGCCCCTTTAAAAAAATCAATTAATTAAAGGGTGCATGAATCAGTGAATCCGAGATGACCCACAACAACGAAACCCATGTAAAATAGGGTTAAAAACAAAAGAGAAAAAATATTAACAAGAGCAAAGAAATGGACGCAGCATACCCCTGGGTTCAATTGTCCAGGAGAAAGCCCAGAGCTAAATGTAGCTACCGGCTGCAGCCACTCAGCCCTAAAGAACGTGAAAGAATGTGTCCACGTGTGTGTGTGAGCATGTGTGTCCGTGTGTGTGTTGGGTTATGCCAAGCCCTCTGAACGAGGCAAGAGCCCAGGAATCCATTTTGACCTTGGTCTGGTTTTCCAGCCCTTTCTTTCCTCCTCAGGTTGGAATATGCAGGGGACTCTGGAGAGGAGAAAGGTAATTATATACCCTATGGGTAAAGAGCAAACTCAGCATTTTTTGCAAAAAGGCTGTGGGCCTGCCAAGGGACATGTGTGGTCAGAAGCCTGGGCTGCAGCACCACAAGATATATTTCCAGCCTTAGGGAGAAAGAGGAATGAGGTGGTTGGGCTTCTGCGGCAACAAGCCTTTTCTAAAAAATCATTTTAAAATTAAATTAAATGCTATTAAATTAGCAAAAGTGCCAGGGGAGCCTGGGAAGACAGCCGCACAGATAAATGGCCCAGGCTGGGCAGCTGAAAATCATGGAGACGTCAAGGGCTGGAGCTAGATGGGGTTCTAGAAACCACATGGTTTTCTGGTTCTTAACCACGCCGTGCCTCCTGCTTACCTGGGCAGCTTTTGCAAAGCCCAGACGAGGGCCCTGCACCCCCAGAGAATCTGGCTGTGCAGATCTGGGGTGCAGCTTTGTCCTAGGAGGTGATGCTGTTATGAAGCAGGGATGCAACCCATTGCCTTCTTTTGCTAAGAAGGGAGGGCAAGTGATTCCAGACCGGCTGGTGAGTTACTGGAAGAGGCAAGCACAAGATCAGAGGCTTCTCACGTTCCTGGCCAGCACAGTCTCCATTCCCAGGGAAGGAGATTCTAGAGGATTCCAGATGCCCCGATAGGACTTGAAGAGGAAAGAGAGAGGGTGGCAGGGGGCATGAGGGGCTTTCCCCATATTTCCCCTGATTCATATGCTGGGCTGGGCCCTGGGAACCCCCATCATGGATAAGATCAGCCCTTAAGAAAAAAGATGATCTCAGCTCCTATGATGGAAACAAAACAGGACGAGAGAGAAAGGAGGCCACTTTAGTTATGGCAGTCGAGGATGGCTGCTTTGGGGAGGTGGCCTTTGATCTGAGACCTGAGCAACGAACAAAGTAAATAAAGAATGAGGGACTTGGAGTACTATGGGAATGTCTAACAGGAGAGCGTATCCTCGAGTTGGGGGCTTCCGGAGAGACCTCCCTGGGGAAGCAATCTTCAAGCTAACAAAAGAATGGGCCAGACAGAGTCAGTCAGGGGGAACAGGGGACAGGAGAGAAGCTCTATTAATTCATTCACTCTTTTGACAAATACTTGTTGTAGACCTACTTTGTGTCGGGCACTAGGCTGAGGGATAGAAATTCAGCAGTGAGCAAGTCGGCATAGCCCAGCCTTCCATGGGGAGAGCAGACACTGGGCAAGTAACTATGATAAAGCGGGGTTCACCCACTTCTATGAACATTTGGGGCCAGATCATTCTTTGTTGTGGGGTGAGGGGAGGGGGCAGTCCTGTGCTTTGTTGGAGGCTCAGCACCTTCCCCGGCCTCCACCCATTAGATGCCAAAGTAGACATGACAACCATTGATGTCCCCAGACATTGCCAAGTGCCCCTGGGGGGTCACAATCACCCCCATTTGAGAACCACTGTGTTAAGGTGCAATGAGAGCATATAAAATTAAATTAAATTAAATTAAAATTTTATTTTATTTTATTTCATTTTATTTTATTTTATTTTAAGAGGGCTGGAAAATACAGGGAGCTTTGGGAAGGACCCCATCTAATCCAAACTCTTTAAAATACTCCCAGCTCAGAGGTCTTTGTGACACATTTCTGCAAACCCAGTAGACACACCCAAGCCCCCATTTTAGCAAAGAATAATCTGTGGATCTTTAACATCTGAGTGGAGAGGCTATTTGGGAGAGGGCAGTTAGGGAGGGGAAGAGGCGAGAGACCTTGGAAAGCAATTCTGTTTCCTCCCACTGGTGTTCAAAACTGCCTCTCCCAGCTGCCTGCCAGCCGGCCTGCCCACACAGCTCAGCAAAGGGTTAACGGGCAATGTTTATTTATGAACTTGGCCTATTACCGTAGCGTAATTTGAATACAGTGCCTATGAGGTTTTTTATTGCCTGCTATAATTTCATTTTTAAAGCTCTCCCTATGCCATACTTTAAAAATGATATCTCAAACAAGAAATAAATTATGTTTTGCAGCTGTGTTAACTATATTTACCCATGGGACACACTATTTTGTCCTTGACACAAACCCCTAGGGATGTCACGGAGAATTGCTTTGGCAGCTCTCGCCAGCTCTCTCTCCCCATGCAGGCAGGGAGAGCCCGGCTGCTACTCCTGGGACACCCCACAGGGCCTGACTGCAGCCTAGAGGGGCCTGAGTGTAGGATGGGGAGAAGAGCTGAGAAGTGGGCTCAGCCCCTCAAGAGGTCACTGTGTGGCCCCAGGAGCACCCCTGGGCCTCTCTGAATCTTGGGTTTGTACAATGAGGGTGGCAGGCGGGATATGGTCACCGTCTCATGCTTTCCTTGTTGCTCACCTCTTCTTGGCGAGAGCTGGAAACGAACAGAGCCTCTCCCCAGTCCCCCACCCCACCCCGCACTCCTGGAGTCTGTGATGGAGTTCAGATAATTTCTGGGTCTGCAGAATGATGGCTCAGGAACCTAAGTCAGCTGGCCTCCATAATTTCTAGCTTTATTTTTTTTTTGTTCTCCCTCTGGGTGAAAAAAATATTGCAGGGCCCAGTGGACAATAACGATAGCTTACATTGATTGAGCACTTACTCTTTGCCAGACACTGTGCTGTGAACAGCCGTAAGCACATTTGGCGCCCACAGCAGCCCCCCGAGTGCGTACGACTCCCCCTGTTTTGCAGATGGGGGAACTGAAGCTAAGAGGGTTTGGAGGGAATGCCCACCCCATGTTGGCCTAGTGGGGGTAAGGCAAGGAGGCCCTAAGAGACACCATTCTCAGCCCTCTGTACCCCAAGATGGCCCACACTGGCTCATCAGATGAGGTCCTGTCCCCAGCAAGACTAGAGGCAAGGAGACGTGGGAGGAGCAAGTTGTGACTGAAGAGGGAAAGATGTGTGGACATGCGGCGGCCTGTCGGATGCTGATGTTTTGGGGCAGAGAGGAATGGATTAGTCAGATGGGGAGTGGGGCAGGCTGGAAGGAGGGGAGCCCAGGCAAGGGACAGCCAACTCATTAGACAGCAGACAGCAACCCACCCTCCTTAGGTCTGAGCCCTGCAGAGTGAAGGAACTCAGTCTCAGAATCAAGACTGGAGCTCAAGGACTGATTCTGTGCTCCAAAACCACTTCGGGCTCTGTCACCAGGCAAGAGACTGCAACTCAGTCTCCCCATTCTTAAAATGGGGATAGCACCACCTCACTTAAGACCTCTTATTTTGATGGACAGATAGCCTGGTTCCAGACAGACAGAGGGCCAGCCAGGCAG
Organism: Choloepus didactylus; assembly: GCF_015220235.1. Classification (NCBI taxonomy): domain Eukaryota; kingdom Metazoa; phylum Chordata; class Mammalia; order Pilosa; family Megalonychidae; genus Choloepus; species Choloepus didactylus. The sequence continues at coordinate 24,233,267 of NC_051329.1, read as the reverse complement.
AGAAAGCCTCAAGTCACAAAGACAGGTTTGCATGGAATAAAAAAGACCTGTTCTCCAATCTTGAGTTGGTCACTTACTGATTAGTTATGAGATCTTGGGCAAGTTACTTAATCTGTGGGTCTCAGTTCCTTATCTGTAAAATGGGGATATAAATGCCTACATCCAAAGGTTGTTCTGGGCTTAGAGATAATCACACAAAGCACTTGGCCCACAGTAAATGGCTGATAAATGGTACAGGATGTTGGGATTGAGGGTGGCTCAAAGTATCTGGTGGTTGAATAAAACCTGGTCTTTCAAGTGCTCTTAGCTGCATCATTAGTGACTTCTTATCCCTGAATCTCAGTTGCCTCATCAGGGAAATGGGAATAACAATTTCTCCCTCATGGGAATGTCAGGTACAAGGATAGACTAGAGTATTGTTCAGAAACAATTGCCAAAGGAAGAAAATTCCGTGCTAATCCCAGGAGGAGAGAGCCAGGAGGACAGAGCAGAGTCTGAATGAGCCCAGCCAACACCAGCGGAGCCCAGCTGAGACCCAGCTGCACGGACAAGTCCGGCCAACACTGAGCCCAGCTGAGCCCCAATTGCATGTGCAAGTCCAGCCAACATGGGCAGAGTCCCAGACGAGCCCCAGCTTAGATGAGCCAACCCTCATCTTTCCTCAGCCACTCCACAAACCTGTGAGAAGAAATGACTGCAGTTTTGAGCCACCGAGTTGGGGGACTGTTTGTTACGCAGCATTACTGAGGCCATAGCAAACTGATACAGGGAGATTCAATCCCATAAAGTATATGTCTACCCATTTGTAGATACAGCTGCTGTTTATTGAACACAACTATTTGCCCAGCACTCTATTAAGCACTTTGCATGTTTTGCCTTATTGGATCTTTGTAAACAATTGCAGGAGGGAGGTATGTTGTTACCACCGTTTTACAGACCAGGGAACTGAGGCACAGAGAGGTGTAGTCGTTTGCCCAAGGGCACACAGCCAGGAAGAAGTCAAACTTGGATAAGGACCAGGTCGGTCTGCTTCCAGAGCCCCCACACTGAACTAGAGGGCATGGGAACTCCAGGCAGTCCAGTTTTGAGCTCAGCTCCCACCATATAGTTGGAGCTCCATAAATGGATAATCTCTGAGCCTCTGGAAGTCCCCAAGGGCTGACCAGTTGGCCAACCGGGACCCCAAATGCAGGCCAACCCTTCTGTGCTCAGAGCCCCCCACCAGAGCCTCCCGACGGCAGCCTTTAGGGCTGAATACCTCCCTTGCAGCCCTCTGGCACCAACCCTATAAATATTAAACCGGTGGTAATTAGGGGAAATCAGTCAGTCACCGCACTCTGGGGTCCTGCCACGTCTCCCCACGAGGCTCGGGCTGCCTTTAACTCGGGAGCTTTGTTTCTTTTAATTTGGCGACCTCATAGAAGGCATGTGACAGGCACCGGGGACATCAAACTCATCCCGTGTGAGCCTCGGCCCTGCCCGCAGAGCCCCAACCCCTCGGGGCCATGCAGGCTCTGCCAAGAAGCTGCAAGCAGCTCCCCAAGGAAGCAGGGGCAGGGGACCCCAGAGGGCTCCTGTCAAGGCTCGAGACCCTTCCCCGGGGAGCCACATCTTTTTTTGTCGATCGCATGTGGCATCAGGCTCTGGTGTCTTGCTTTGTGGGGCTGATGGCACATAATCACGGTGACAACGTGTCACATCAGACAACACAGAGCCAAATGCACTCGCTCGGGTGGGACTGCAACCCCGGGGGTGCCGCTGAAACCAAAGATAGGGGGTCACCAGCAAAGGGGGCTGCACGAGGAGGAGAATGCACCCCGCCCTGCCCCTTGGCTGGGGAAATAACCAGCCAGATTTCCTACCAGGCCTCATGGAGTTAGAATGAACTGGAAGATGGGACAGCAGCTCAGAGTCCCCCAACCCACTCACACACTCAAGAAGAATCATGGCTTCTGCCACCTGTAAGGTTCTCCAGGTGCCCCACCATGGACCACACATCTCACATAATTCATCTTGCCCAATCCCTGCAAAATCTTGGCTGGGAAAAGGTTGCCACACAGACAGAGATTCTTAGGTGACTAGAGGCAAGAAGGCTCCACAATCACAGGCTCTAATAAGTCCTGGCTGTGTGACCTCGGGAAAGTTACTTGACCTCTCTGAGTCTCGAGTTCCTCATCCATAAAATGTGTGGCACGTGCCACACAGTACCTGATCTGCAGCAAGTCCCAATATAGGATCACTGTTGTCATTATGATTCCCGAAGACCACACAGCACAGAAAGGTGGGAGGTGAAATTCAAACCCAGGTCGGTTTCATTCGAAAGACCATGACCTTTTCCCTGCCTCCCCAACCCTACTCAGCCCCCCACCTGCCACCCCGTATGGCAACCCAGCCCCCAACCCATCAGCCCCCAGAACAGTCAGCACCTCCATATTTGCCGATCAAGGTACTATTGGCAAAGTACAAATAGTATGCACTTCCACTTCTATGGAATATCTAGAAATAGCAAATTCGTAGAGACAGAGAGTAGATTAGTGATTGCTAGAGGAGAGGGGTTGGGGGGGGGGAGTTGTTGCTTGGTGAGCAACAGAGCATTTGTAAGTTTTTTTAATAAAATTAATTAATTTTAAAATCAAGATATTAGTGCAGGGCCAGGCACCACCAACCACAAAAATAAAAAAATAAAAAAAAATAAAGCCCCCATCAAAAACGGCAAAGTCCAGAAAACACAATGCCCCCCCTGCACCCAGCTTGTGGGCTGGAGCTCTGGACCCAGGGTAACCCGCGAAGTCCCATCTCTTCCCCACACCCAAGGAGAAAGGAAACCTGACAAAGCCTGCACGAGTGGCAGGTATTAATTGGTGCAATTAGGCAGCCCTTTCCCAAGGCCATCGTAGCTGTAGCATCAATAATTAGACCCAGATTGGAATTCCTTTGGCTCTGCGTGTAAACAGGACACTCTTTCTGCAGTTGCAGTAAATGATTTGTTCAAGAGGGGAAACATTTACTGTAATTTGAAAGGAGCAATTGACTGTATTATTAGTGGATGTGAGTACCCAGCTGACAATGGATGCCACCTTGTTCTATTTTCTGCCCAGGCCCAGGAGACAGAAGCCTTTGGAGGCAGGGTGCCCCAGTGGTTGGGTGACCCGACTTTGGAGTCAGAAAGACCTGGGTTTGAATCCCAGCTCCCTCACTTATGTGCTGTGTGACCCTGGGCAAGAAATGCAACATCTCTGAGCCTCCCTTTCCTCATCTGTAAAGTAGGGACGATGGCAGCACTTCTCTCACAGGGATACTGTGCAAATTAGATGAACCAAGCACACAGGGAGTGTTCAATAAAGTGAGCTGTGGCTATTGTTATTGTAAGTAATAATAATTATCATCATTGTATTGGAAGCATTTCTGGGGTACCAGTGTAGCTCACAGACACTACCCATCCACAATGGGAATTATACAAACCCCCACCCCCCAAAAAAAACCCTAGTAAAAAAAAAAACAAAGCTATAATTCACCCAACAAATAACTCCTTTGACATTTATTGAGCAACGACTATGTACATGGTGGAATCAGACAAGGACCCTGCCGTCGGGGGTTCACAGTTTACAGGTGCAGACAGACATGGAAACAGATAAAGGCTAAAATGTCACTTGCAAACAGCACTTTACAATTTACAAAGCACAATGACCTCCAATGAGCCCCCCAAACCCTCACAACACTTGAACGTTGGAGTCGTGCCCATCTCACTGATGAGAAATCTGCAGTTTTATATCTTACATGCATAGAATCACATGGCTAGGAAGTGGCAGAACCAGGATTTGAACTCAGGTCTCCATGCCCTGTGCCTGTTATAATCTCTTGCCAAATTCCCTCCGTCAAGGGAAGGGAATGAGACAGGTCACGACAATCTCTCATCGGGAATCAGGCGCCACGGGGCTGCCCACATCACTGAAGTCTCTCCGAATGCCGAGCTGTCCTTGCCATCCCTCTGCCTCTTTCTTATCCCAGCCTCTTTCTTATTCTCCCCCCTAGGACTCTCTTCTCTTGCTCACGCCCACTCAGCATGCTCTTGCTCAGTTCCTGCCAGCGGCTCTCCGGAACACAGAAAGCTGGTCTGGGGCATCAAGCAGCCTGGGTTTCACTCTGTCATCTCCAGAACTGGGCAGCCTTGCCTGAGTTTTCGAAGCCTCAGTTGCCACATCTGCTAAAGGGGGAGAACGACAAGGCCGATTTGGGCTTAAATGAGAGCTCCATGGGGGCAAGGAACACACTTCTCTTATCCATCACTGCATCCCTGGCACGTGGTAGGCTTCAAGTATGAAGGAAAGGAGGGATAGAGGGGGGCAGAGGGGGTGGAGGGAGGGAGGGAGAGAGATGAAGAAAAAGAGAGCAAGGGAGAGAGTGAGAGAGAGGAGAGACAAAGAGAGAAACAAAGAAAGAGGGAGGGAGAAAATCTTTCCCATGCTCCAAAGCCCAACTCCAGAGCCAATATCTCTGTGAAGCTCCCTAGGGTGTTTCCGAAAGTAGTGTGGGCCATAAATTGAGGGAGATGGTCTTGTTATCAATAGCACCCCCTCTGCTGAGTCAGGCACTCAGGTTCTCATCCCAGAGAACAAGTTGCTTCTCCTCTCTGAGCCTCACTTTCCTCATCTGCAAAATGGGTGTGAGAATGGCTCCTACCTCTCCAGACAGCTGAGTGGTGCCGTAACCCAGTGGCTACAGATGATCAGCACAACGCCTGTCTGCAGGCCTCTCTGGGCGCATCTTCCCACCCTCCTGCCCTTGACCGAGCTGGTCTGCATCTGCTTCATGGCTCACAGAGTCCTGACACCCCAGGACACTCTGGTATGTCCTCAGTAAACAGGGGTGTGGATGGAGGGAAGGATGGTTCCAAATCTCAGCCCGGCTAACAGGATTCAAATAGAGTCAAGAGGCTGTCCTGGAGGTTACTCCTATGCAAGCTTCACCTAGATATGCCAAATGACCACAATGTGATGAGCCCAAGTCAACAGCAGTCCCGGAAACCTTAAAGAATACCCAGATTCCTATCTGAGACTCTATAAAGGTTTCACTCACTAAGTTCATTTGTCAGAAACTTAAATCCTTCAGAGAGCTCCTATGCCAGCTAAGTCCCAAAACCCAGAGGCAATAGCTCTTCAAGAACATCAACTAGATGTGTCCCCTTTGCTCATAAAGTTGACACCCCTTTTCAGCATGAACAAGTTAGGGTGGTCACTGCCTAGACATCCCTGAAGATCAGGAAAGTGATTAAACTAGAGGAAGGGGTAGCAACAGACAAGATGGAATTTCACAAAGGATTATGAATAGTGAATCTTTATATAATTTCCTTTTTCTTCGTTGCTAGGGTATTAGAATAGTTAGAAGAAAAGAATTGAAATGGTGGAACTATAACTCAGCATCCTTTGAAACTTGTTCTATAGCTACTTGTTAAGTTGTAATTTGAAAGCTATACCTTTTTGTATATATGTTATATTTCACAATAAGGAAATAACTGAAACTATGGTACTATAACTCATAATAACTTTGGAAATTTCCTATATACCTATTTGTTAAATCATAGTTTGAAAGATATTACCTTTTAGAATATGTTATTTTTCATAAGGAAATAACTAAAACCGTGGAATTGTAACCTATAATATTCTTCGAAATTTGCTCTCTAACTACTTGTTAAATTGCACTTGGAAAGATATTACTTTTACGTATGTATGTTATATTCTACAATAAAAAAAATACGATTAAAAAAAATCTCAGCCTGGGTATACCCTACCTGGGCCTCTCTGACCCTTTGTCTCTTCAACTGTAAAATGGAGTTAATAACCCCTTTTATTCAGAACTGATGTAAGGATTAAATGAGATAATGTATGAAAAATAAATGCCCCTTAATAAACCACAGGTAAGGATTATATGTTCTTCTTTCAGCCCTCTCTCACTTCCTCCCTCACTTTCCTCTTCTTTCCTTATCAGGACACGTGTTGCCTAATTTCATTTCAAGTCGATCACCCAGAGAAGCCACAGGAATTGCACAGAAAAAGGATTCAAAGCTCAGTGGTATGCACAGGTGGGTGGGTGGACACAGCCCCAGGAGACACTGTGTCCTGGCTTCTCACCTTCAACACAACCTGCGTCTCCCCGCACGGAGGGAGGAAATGGACAGACATGGAGATGCTGAAAACATTTTCACTGAAAACAGCCAGGGCTTGTAGAAAACCCTAGGAAAAGAAACACCCATCCTGACAGGGGGAGCCCATCTCCCTACTGCCCCCTACTGGTCTGAGGGCTCACCATTCTGCTCCCCACCCATCCCGGTGACCTAATCCCTCAACTGAGGGCAAACATCTCTCCAACAGCAGTGAACCTCAATACTCCCACCACTGCCCCATTTCCTGTGCGGTCCAGGGAAGAGAACCCCAAGGCTTGCAGTGATCAAGAGCTTGGGCTCAGGAGTCAGGCAGACCCACCTCTTCATAGCTGTGTGACCTTACGCAAGTCACTTCACCACTCTGAGCCTCAATTTCCTCATCTGTAAACTGGGGATAAAAATGGCCCAATGTGGTGGTTGAGGGTGTGGACTGGAGCCAACAACCTGGAATCGAATCCCCAGACCTGCCCGTGATCAAGCCATGTATGGTTTGACCCATTTCTTATACTCTTTGTGCCTCCCTTTTCTTACCTGTAAAATGGGCATAAAACCTCACAAGCTTGCTTCAGGATTAAACGGGCTAGCATATTTACAGCCTGGAACTCAAATTAACAGTAATGTTTGAAAATATAGATAAGTACATAAATTGCAGAGCCCTTGCAAGGACTAAATGAGATACCGCATGCAGAGCTTTAAGAAAAGCCCAAATTATTATTATTCCCACTGCCTGATTTCTTTGGCACCTACTGCCCAGAACTGAAGTCCAGCATCTTGCCCAGCCACCATCCTCTCTCCGTCACCATCAGCTTTTAACTTTTAATTGTTCTCCTCACCGTTCTGCTCCCCACCCATCACAGTGACCTAATCCCTCAACTGAGGGCAAACATCTCTCCAACAGCAGTGAACCTCAATATCCCCCATCACAACCCCATCTCCTGTGGGGTCCAGGGAGGAGAACCCCAAGGCTTACAGTGATCACCTTTGCTTCAGCTCTTGACTAGAGCAAAGAGTTTTCTTCAAATGCAAAATTCCTTGTTTGAGGCCCCTGCTTCAAACCCCTGGAGAGGTGCCTGTTTTTCTTAGAGTAAACTTCTCATTGCCTTTGGAATGAAACCACACATGGGGCCATGGCCTCCCAGTCCTGTGAGGCCAGCTCCTGCCCATTCCCCAGTCCTATCTCTCCAACTCTGCCTTCCTTATGTCTACACCCACCCCTGACACCCCACCCCATCTCTCAGCAGTCTCCCGACTCACTCTGCTTCTTCCAGCCTCAGGGGTCCCACACAGGCCCTTCCCTCTTGCCTGGAATGCCCTTCCCTCTGACTCTCTAAGCTGCTTCTTCTGCTCTATTAGAACCATCTGGCAGGTTCTTTGTCTTACCTGGATGCCCCAGGGCCTGCCTCATCTCCCGAATCATCCAGAAGCACTTTCAGCCTATTTCCTCTAATCACCCCTATTCTAGTTTGCCAATGCTGCCGGAATGCAAAACACCAGAAATGGATTGGCTTTTATAAAAGGGGGTTTATTTGGTTACAAAGTTATAGTCTGAAGGCCATAAAGTGTCCAAGGTAACACATCAGCAATCTGGTACCTTCACTGGAGGATGGCCAATGGTGTCCAGAAAACCTCTGTTAGCTGGGAAGGCATGTGGCTCACGTCTGCTCCAAAGTTCTGGCTTCAAAATGGCTTTCTCCCAGGACGTTCCTCTCTAGGCTGCAGTTCCTCAAAAATGTCACTCTTAGTTGCACTTGGGATATTTGTCCTCTCTTAGCTTCTCTGGAGCAAGTCTGCTTTCAATGGCTGTCTTCAAACTGTCTCTCATCTGCAGTTCCTGTGCTTTCTTCAAAGTGTCCCTCTTGGCTGTAGCTCCTCTTCAAAACATCACTCACATCTGCACTGAGTTCCTTCTGTTTGTCAGCTCATTTATATGGCTCCACAGATCAAGGCCCACCCTGAATGGGTGGGGCCATGCCTCCATGGAAATAGCTCATCAGTTGTCACCTACAGTTGGGTGGGTCACATCCCCATGGAAACATCCAATCAAAAGAACACACCCTAATCAAAAAGACCAATCAATCTGCCCCACAAGATTACATCAAAGATAATGGCGTTTGGGGGGACGTAATACATTCAAACCAGCACACTTGTTTGAATGTATTCCCCCTTGAAGGGAAGCTCGTCCATCCATAGTTCCCCACCTGTGTTCGTGCTTCTGCTGCTCTGGAGGCTGCCAAGGAGAAGGGAGAGAGGCTGACTCAGGGGAGGAAGGAGAAACATTTATTGGGTGCCTGCTGTATGCCAACAGCTTTATACAGATGGTCTCATCATGTACCCATTCTGCAGCTGAAACCACTGAGGCCAGCAAAGTTCCACAAACCAGTCCTGAGCCAAGTTCTGTGTGATGCCAAAGCCAGGTTTTCTCTGTCACTCCTGTCTTCGCCAAACCCTCATGGAGGCCCTACCACACGCCAGGCCCTCGGCTACTTGCTGGGGATGCAGCGATGAATAAAAGAGCAGCAGGCCCTGCATCCATGGAGCTGGAGATCTCCCACCCTTCCCTGACGTCGCTCTTCCCCAAGGAACTCAGGAGGAAGAGGAAAGAAGGATTCCTCGGGATTTTACAACCCAGAATTCAGGGACGCCCTTGAGGAAAGCTTGTCAAACAGATCGACTTCTATCTCAAAACAAGAAAAGCGTCCCTGAGGGTCTGAGCGTGGAGAGAAAGCAGGCAGGAGGTAATGAACTCCCCATCACAGAGGGGTGTGCAAGCAGAGACGCAGGGAGGCCGTCGGCGGGGGTCCCGGCATTGGGAGTAGGGACACCGGGTGGCTCTCACGGTCCCGTCTAGTCCCAAGGGGCCGTGCTGTGGGACACAGACGCTATCAACAGTCCCTCCCCTCTCTTCCCCACGTGGACTCTGTCACCCACTCCTGCATGTGCTGCCCCCTCTCTCCTTGGCCCACTGCCCCTATCCAAGCACTTAAGCTGTTATGGGGCAGGTAGGTGGGACAGGGAGTGGTGGAGGGGGGCAGTTTGGTTCCCTCAGACCAGGAACCCAGGCTCTCCCCTGGTCCTGGCTGCCTCCCCCATCCCTCCAAGGCCCCCCCCAGGCAGGGAGCCAGCCTGCGTGTGCCCCAGGAGAAGGGAGGGAGCCGAGAGCAGCGGCAGCGGGGATATTTTAAAGCCCCATGAAAACCTGAATAAATAGTGTCTAACCTTTCCCGACTCCCACTTTCTTATCTCAATATTCCATTTAATAGCACCTTTCAGGCCCCACTAAAAGAATACGAGGGTTGTTAGATCAGCTCTAAGTCACTGTTACAGCAAACTGTCTCGGCAGCAGCAAAGCGGTACTCGGGGATTCCGGCTCCCTGGCCTTGCTTGTGGACAGGTGCAGGTGGGGATCTTCCCAGAGGTGTCTGTGCCCCTTGCCCAAGACCCAGGCCCACGTGGGTGCAGGGGGTGGGTGGGGAGACGTTGGGGGGCGGGACTTGCTAGCAGCCCACCCACTGGGTCTGCTACAGAGCTGCAGATGGAAAATGGTAATATGATAATATTAATAATAATAAAGATGGGTGACAACCGCTTACCGGGGGCCTGGGCCTCTTTGCATCAGTTCTCTTCTTGATCACCTGTGAAAGAATCCAAAGGGCAGGGGACTTGCCCAAGATCACCCAGCTTGTAAGTGGTAGAACCAGGACTCAAATCCAGGCCTGTAGGTCATTCCACCACCCGTGCTGGGATGCAAATCAGAGGCCTCACCATCTCGCTGGGTGACCTTGGGTGAGCCTCTTCTTCCACTGGGAGCTCAGTTTCCTCATCCGTAAAATGGGATGGAGCCTCCATGCCGCACCCCTGCCCAGGCAAGCTGTGGAAATCCAATGAGGATTTGTGCCTGAAAATCAGTAAAGTGGCATTCACTGGTGAGATGAGCAGAACTCAGCACAGGCAGGCAAAGAGCAGAGAGACTGACCGACATGTGTATTGTGTACACGTGTGTACCGTGTGTATAAAACATCTCTGCAACCCTCATGTAGCAGGCCTGCCTGTGGACAAGTGTTTGTGACTGCCAGTGTATATGACAGGAGTGTTTAGCGGGTGTGCATTCTGGGTTGGGGTCTGGATTGGGACACCTGCCCACAGGTGTGGGTTTTCAGGTATATGTTTTCGGAGCCAGGCCAGGTTGTGTGCATGTGTTGGTCTATGTACCTGTGCCTCTGTGTCTACCTGTGTTCCTGTGCACCTGTGTGTGCTGAGAGGTGGGCCTGGAAGTGTGTGTCTGTGCCTATGTGTGTGTGTTCAGATGCATATGTGTGCAGGGAGGTGAATCTAGATGTGAGTGTGCATGTGTGTACCCTGTGTTGCATGGGTGTGTGTGCCTCCCTGCATTCGACTCTCTGGATGCACCTGCGTGTGCCCCCACAGGGGTGTGCGGGGCTGCAGCCTGCCAGGGCCAGTGCTGGGGTAAATGAGGCCTTTTCCGCCCCCGGCTGCACCCAGGGCCGCGCAGGCGGCTGCGCTAATAAGGCTGCTTTCCCCGAGGCAGCGGCTGCCAGGGAGCAGGTCAGGAGTCGGAGCCTCCAGGCTCAGCTCCCCTGCCCCTGGCCGGCTCTGCCTCGTCAGCAGGACAGCGGCCAGCCATGACCCCATACCCTCCTGCAGCCCAGGGCCCCCTGCAGGCCCTGGGTGACCCCTGGCAAGACCTGCCCCTCTTCAGCCTCAGTTTCCCCCAAGGGGATGTCCCACAGTCCTTAAGGGCTGGAAACGCCCTCTGGACCCAGCTCCCCCGCTGACCATCCTTGAACATGGCCTGTCGAGGCCTCAGGCTCCCTGTCTCCAAAATGGGCAAGGAGTTGACCCGACGGCCAAGGCTGGGGCTTTTCTAGACGGGGCACCAGCTCGAAACCTTCTGATCGGATGGCGGGGGTGAGCATGGAGCCAGGAGGAGAGGTTCTTGTTTCCTGGTAAGATCCCATGGTGAACACAAAATACTGCCTCAATGCAAATCACAGCTCAGAGCCAGGATATGTGAATAATAATAACAACAATAGTAATAATAATAATGGCAGCTATTGTTTATAGCCCTTCCTAAGGGCTAGCATGGTGCTGTGATGGCTACTATTATTACTGGCATTAATATTGTTCTCTCCTGCATGGGATCCCATGGCTGCCCCAACCACCCTCTCTCCCTGCTCCAAAGAGCTGTCCGCCAGGAACTGATGCCCCTGACTGCCCCACCAGGCTTAATTATGTCTCTTCAATGGCAGAGCCGACCCAGGGCCCACAGGGAGCTTGGGGCAGGAGGGGAAGCTGCCAGGCGGGGAGGAGGTACCCACAGAGACAAAGCCGGGCCAGGCCAGGGGGTCTCCCAGGACCACCCAGATCTACTGCCAAAGCTGCTCTCACTTTAGGCGTGGGGCAGAACAAGCTACACACACACACACACATGTGCACACACACACAGGCATGCACACACACGTGCACACCCCTCTTCAAGCTCCTGGTCCATTTTTTAGCCTTCAGCAAAAGCTCCACCAGGCTTAGCCAAGGCAGGCTAGTGCTGGGATTGATTCCTCAAAGCCAGACACACCAGGGCTGGACTCTTGGATTTGCTCCTTGCCGACTACGTGACCTTGAGCCACTGACTTACCCTCTCGGAGACTCTGTTTCCTCATCTTAGAAACAGGGATGAGAACTGATCACAGTATCCACCCCACAAGGCTGCTGGGGAGGTTCGATAGTAAAGTGCAAGTGCATGGCTTAATCTAGTGCCGGGCACAGAGACAATTCCCCTTTTATGTTGGCTACACTATTATTATTATAAATGTATTAGTCAGGATGGGACAGGTTATGCTGCCGTAACAAGTAACCTCCAACTCTTTGTGATTTAAAACAATAAAGGTTGGTTTCCTGCTCATGCTGCATGTCCATCAGGATGGTGGAGCTCTCGTTACAGTCACTCAGAGGCTTGGGCTGGTAGGGGACAGTCACCTTCACCTTCTCAAATGTTACCAGTGGTTGTGCTGGAGGAAAAAAGAAACCCAAGGAGTCCTGAATAAGCAGTGAAATGCATCAGCCCGGAAAGAAACACACCCTTGACTCATTGACCAGAACTTGTCACATGACCCCACCCACCCACAAGACAGCCAGGAAGTACAAGCCTCCAAGCACTCAGAAGGCAGAAAGAGAAACAGCTGATGAACTAGAGGCCCCCACAATAGCAACAGCCCATTCAGATCCTCCCACATGGAAGGACCCTTGGGAACAACCAGTCCGACCCTCTGGTTCTTCAGATTGAGAGCTCAGGACCCAGAGAGGAGAAGAGGTTTGTCCAAAGTCACACAGCAAATTGATTCCAGAGCTGTAACTTCAACAGAGGTCTCCTAGCTTCCCAGCAGGGATGCTCTATTCACCCCCATAGCACCCTCTACCCCAATGACTCCAATGTACCAAACCAGCTTTGTCCAATTAGATGTGACGAGAAACCTCCTGGGAGCATTTTGGGAAAGGTTTCCTCTCTTTGAAAGGAGTTCAGATGGCTGTTGTGGGGGATGTGTGACAAGAGCTGCTGCAACCGTTTTGTGACCATGAAGAAACAATTTTGGGAACAAAAGTCCACATTCTGAGAAAGGTAGTATGGATATATGGAGGAACTTGGGTCTTTGATGATGTCATTAAGGCCCTGAATTAATGAACCCCGGAGCTGCCCTACCTCTGGACTTCCTATTACAGAGATAAGAAATTGTCCTAAGCGTTGAAAGCATTTTGAGTTGGGTCTGCAGTTACAGACTTCTTGCTGTTCTCCAACCCCATGCCACTCCTCTCTCTTCTCCTACTTGATGCAAAGTCTTGCTTTGACTTTCAGCTTATGCATCCCTCCCTGGAGAAGGTTTCCTGAATCCCCAGTACCCCAGTCTATAACAAGACCCCCTCACACACTCAAAGCACCACCACAACCTTTTCCCTCCCAGCACTTTATCTCAGTTTGTAATCACTAACACACTGGAGCAATTCTCTGGTTTACATCTTCCCCCTCCACTAGCATGCAAGCTCCATGAGGGCAAAGGTCAAACTGTTTGGGCCCTATTTTAACCACTTGTAGTTGACAAAGTGTTTGTCCAATGAACAAAGTAATCTATGTGCGTTTGCTAATTCATTCATTCATGTACTCCAAAATACTCATCAAATAAGCTTCAGGAGGCCAGGAATCTTTGGGCTGCCCTCCGATGTATCCCAAGAGCCTGGAACAGCATCTGCCCCTCAATCAGCCCTTGAATATTTGTTGAGTGAATTGGCAAATGAATCGAATGACCTGTATATACAAGGGGGTCAGGTTCCAGCTTACCTGTGCATCTGTAAGCCAAAAAGCTGGAGGAAGCCACAGTGATTAGAGTAATGGGAAGGTTGCAACAACTCTGCACTCCCACGTCCTAACCCAGGAGATAACATCACCAGCAGCCAGTTGGAGGAAGGCTAATTGGCTGAGCTACCCGAAAGAAATATCCAGTGCTAACCCAACATCAACATTAACCGTGATTCCTGAGCTGTAAGCCCCTTGAAGGCAGGGGCTGTTGTCAGGTTTTGGAGAAGCACCTGTCGGAGGTAGGGAGTCAGGTATGGGTCCCGTGGCATCACGAGGGTGCGGGGGGAGTGGCCAGATCACACCAGTCATCACACCAGATTGCTCTCTGGGTCCTGCCTCCATCACAGCAGTCTGTCTTGGGGAAAACAGAAGAGATGGATGTGGATGGCAAATGGGCTGCAATGTTCATGCGTCTCCATTTTCCCCTTAATATACATGATGAATAAACTTAATTACACGGAAAATTGCTGCCATTGAAGAATGCAGTGCGCACGGCTTCCTCGTGTCCCTTCTTGCTTCTGCAAAGCCCTCCCAGCTATCCAAAGTTTCCAAGGGAGGAGGGCGGGCAGGGGCAAACCATTGTCACCCTCATGACCCCAGGACCACCCTGGAGGAGGACGTCAGAATGATCTATGGGTGAATCTGCAGAAGGCCAGCTCTGGAAAGGCCTGGGATGTTTGTTTTATCCAACCACCCATTTTACAGGTGGGGTAGCTGAGTCCTGGAGGGATGGGGATGGTGGCTTGGTCTCCTCCATCCCCAAGTCCCGTATGTCACTGATTCAACAAGTAGGTTCCATGCCTCTTCATTTCAATTTCTTCAAAAGCAGACATTTGGGAAATTGATCCATACTAAAAGCCTATTCTGAACTGGGTAAAATGCTCAGTCCTCTGCCAGACCAGAAAAAAGGACTCAGTAGAAGTCAGCTGCCATTTACATTGTTTGTTACTATCATCATTACGATTTTTGAGCATTTTATAAAGGCAGTTCCCCCAGAATGGAAGACAGTGAAAAAAATCAGATCCTGGGAGGCGGTAAACCAGGGTGCAGATTCCTGCCACCTCAATTACTAAGCAGCTCTGTGCTGCGTGGCAAAGCCACATCCAGCTCTGAGCCTCGGTTTCCGGTCTTGTGAAATGAAAATAATAATTGTGTCTGTTAGCCATCTCAGTGGGCTGTTAGAAGTGCAAGTGAGCCAATGAATGTCTGAGCACCACAAACCGGTAAAAGGTTGTATCGTAGCTGTGGCCAGAGAGTTCCGTGTCATCTCACTGCACGGCAGGTTGTTTACCGAGCGTAAATTTGGGGTGTCCTGGGGTCCGAGCCACGTTGAGATGGAGAGTGGCCTGCCTGCAGCTAGATAGCTGGGGTCAGGGGTTTAATAACAGCTGATGTCTGTATAAACCTTTCGTTCAGGAGACTTAACCCTGGGATCTTTATAGGACAAAGGTAATCTACTGGCCCTGCCCTCAAGAGGCATGCAATCTAATAGAGAAGACAGGAACGGCAGCAATCATTTAATGGGTTACTGGAAAACTGCCAAAACCAGCTGCAAAGCATAGAGGGCAATCGAGTGTGTGTTTGGAGGATTCATTCACTTGTTCATTCATTCATTCAGGCCATGGGTCTAATGGGCTGAGAATACAGAATGAACAAAGCAGACCTGGCTCCTGCTTTCACCAACCCTTAAATCAACCAAATGAAACTCATCCAGACCAACAAGAGGTACTGGGAAGGGCACTTCCAGCTGGGGGAACAGTACAGACAAAGGCTCAGAGGTGAGGAAAAATTTGATGTTGTTAAAGCATAAAAGAGGAGGCAGGAAGACAGGTTAGATGGGAAACCTCTCATATTTTGCAGTTTCCAAAGAAGCATAAATATTCGGTATTCTATTAGAATATTCTGTTAGGATATACTAATTCCCTACCTTGCAATACCTCCTCTCAAAAGTGCATGGCTACTCTAACCTGTTTCAGTACCTTGTAAATACCCAGCAGTCCGTTCATTCATTCATTCCACAAATATTTACTAAGCATCAACAATGTACTAGGCATAGTTCCAGGCATGGGGGATGCAGCAGCAAAAAAGACAAAGACCCCTGCCCGAGTGGAGGTGGCAGAATGCAGGAGTCCGACAGTAAACAAGCAAACGTGTTAATAAACAAGATAATTATAGGTGGCGACACGCTAGGGAGAGATGGAGAGGGAGGTTTTCTACTTTGCAGAGTGCAGTCTGGATTGGGTTCCCTGGGGAGGTAGCATGTCCCTGGAGGTCTGCAGGAACCAGTGATCCCAACAGCTGGGAGGAGAGCAAGTCTTAATGTGTAATAGACAGTCCTGCACACAACACATTTGTTTATCTGATATTCTCTCTCCCACCCACCCCAGACCCTTCTGACCCCACCTCCACCCTGGGAGGGTACTAGGATTGGGAGATGGAAACAAGCATAGATAAGACTCGGGACCCTTATGTAAGCATCTTCCAAGCCTCCCCAGCAGAAAGTGCTTCCACGTGTCTAACTTGCCTCTCTCCTGCTGCAGGCACCTCTTTTTGATCTTCAGGGACACAGAGACCTTTCTTAGAAAATGCCCCCCGTGATGATCATACCCCTAGACTCCTCTAACAACATCATCTGAGGCCCACAGCGGGGAAGAAACGAGCCCAAGGCCAACTGGTGGTTGTTGGTGAGACGCACCAGCCAGCGAGAGCTGCAGCTCATTAGGAGTCATATAATTAAGTCCCAAGCTGGGACCGGTCCGTTAGCGCCTTTAGATCATCCAAAGGCAGTGGTTTCCTTAATGAAAGGTGCTCTATTACAAAATTGGGCTTCCATCCATCTCCATTTCGGGGGGCAGTTTACCTGTTGACACATACACCACTCGCACTCCCTGGCAGGGGGTGGCGGCGACTGAAAGATGTGGACAAGTTTTCCAGACGGCAAGACACTGATGAACGGCCCATCGTTGCCGCCACGGCTGACAGAACATCAAATCCTCCCGTGACCGACTGTGAGCCTCTGTCTAGGGGACAAGGGTGGGTGGAGACTGATGGGGACAGGACAAGTTCTGGCGAGGACTAGAAGGTTCCCGCATCTGAAGGTGGGGTCACCCAGGGTGACTCCTGGCCAGTCAAGCAACCAGAAGATGGCATCATAATCCCAGCCCGAGGAGGAGACGTGCAGGTGGGATGTGCAGGTGAGACGTTTTTGAATTCTTTCTTGCTCACCTTGCACGCATCCAGTCCAACCCTCCCACAGACTCTCCCAGGGCTTGGGCCCTCCTCCTCACTTCCACCAGGACAGGTCCAGCCCATTGCATCACCACCTGCCACCCAGTTTGCTCCAGTGTCCCCCTCACTGGGCTTTCCACTTCTACTCTTGCCCCCCGCTGACAGTCAGAGGAAATTTTGTTCTTTAATTGAAATGAAATTCACATGACCCTACAATGCACTCCTAGGTTTTCACATGAAATTCACATGACCCCACAATGACCTCCTGGGTTTTCACATGAAATTCACATGACCCCACAATGACCTCTGGGTTTGCACATGAAATTCACATGACCCTACAATGCGCTCCCAGAAATAGACCCTAAAGGACTGAAAACAGGGACTCCAAAAGATACTTGTACTCAAATGTTCATAGCAGCTGTATTCACAATGGCTGAAAGGTGGAAACAGCCCAAATGGTCAGTAAGTAAAGAACAGATAAACGAAATAAGATATATTTGTACAAAGGAATACTATGCATCCCTGAAAAAGAACATGGTGCTGATACAAGCTACAATGTGGGTGAACAGCAGGACTTTTACAAACGAATCCTATCCCTCTCTGCATAGAACCCTCCAATGGCATCTCTATTCACTTTAAATAAATCCAGACCCCCCCATGAGGGTCTCCAAGATCCTGTGGCCCCCATTTCTTCTCTGACTTCATTCCCTACCCTGCCCCGCTTGGCCCCACTGGAATGTGCCAAGCTTCCTCCTTGACCAAAGGTATTACTTCTGCCTTCCTCTGGGCCCCTTCTCACGCTCAAGCCTCACTCCAAAGGCACCTCCAAAGAGAGGGACTCCTGGAACACCCTATCAACTGCCTGCCCTCACACCCACTAATTTCTATCCCACTCACTTATTTTTTTTTATAACTTCTCCAGTGGAAGCTAACGTGGAAAATTGGAGGCCCCCATCGGAACTCTCCCTTCATCCCCTCACCCAGCCTCACCAAGGCAGCCCCCAGTTTCTTCCTAGAAGAAGCACTTTATTTTTCCTTCCTCTTAATACTCTCAGGGTCCCCCTTGAAGATCTGCCCAAAACTAGATTCCTTGGGCATTTACAAATCCCAGGCAACATGGACCATGACAAAAACCATAAGATATGGCTTTCTATTTCTATGTGTGCCACATATAATGGCCAAAAGGGGAAGGGTCAGAGCTCAGAAGAGGGAGGAGTGGGGAGGTTGACTGTGTAATCAGAGAGGGCTTTTGGGAGAGGTGGACTCAATCTGGGTAGAATTTGGCAAATACATCATTTCCTGCTATTTTTACAAAACCCACAGTCCTATGAGATGCTCTGAAAGGGTAAAACATTGTTTCATTCAAATAGGTTTGAGAAATTCAGCCCAACCTTCTCCCTCTTTGAGAGGCACAGTGTACATCAGAAATTCAAGTCACTGACAAGGTCTGCAGTAAAATCAACCATTGGATCCTGGCATCCCTGACACATTTGATTGTGGATGCTGAGCTAATGCAATTTTAGCAAGAAGTCTCTGTTGTTTAAGCCCTAAGTCAAGAAGTCCCTGGCTTTCCTCCTCATGCCTCCTGGTGAGGAAGAGGAGGGTGCTAGAGATCAGCATCCACTGGGCAGGTATCACATGGCCAACAGTGGGTTATGTATTGCACACAACTTGTCTCATTCCATCTTCACAGTGATCCTATGAGGTGTGTATTATTATGATTCCCATTTTGCAGAGAAGGAAAGTGAGATTCAAAATGATTCACTCAAGTCCCCATGCCTAGAGACGCCGCCTTTTCCTGGCACCGCGTCTGAGCCCTTCCACCCCAAGCCACCACATCCTGCTATCTGGGAACTCCCGTGTGGTTCTCAGAACTTTCTCCCTCCCCAGCACCTCTCTTCTCAAACTTCTCCCTGCTCCCCACACCAGCACAGTCTCCTTTGGGAACCAAGGGGTTAACTTCCCCCTCCTGGTTGCCCACACTCAAGTTCATTACGCTGACTAATTGCTTTAAAGTCAGTGATTCCACCACCGCTAATGGAAAATGTATCTGCAAGTAATAGATTAATTGGCCACTGGCGATCAGCGCTCAACCAGAGGATCACTGGCCTTCTGGATCTACCCAGGCAGAGCCTCTGGAACCAGGGAAGGGAATCAGAAGCTAGACGCCAAGGGGCTTTGAGGGCTTCTGGGGTTTCACTGACCATCACCCCAAGAAACACCCAAAGGAGACACATTCTGCTTCCTTTGCAAATCATTAAAATGCAAATGTATTAACTTGCAAAACATGGAAATCTTATCAGCATAATGAGCCACCAAAGAGCAGCCCCTCAGTCCCCCAGCTTCCCTTTACCCTAGAATGAAGAAGGGGGGTTGGGGGTGGGCTTTCCTCAGCAGGTTTAAAGTCATTAATTATAAAATAATAGCAACCAGTTTGCTTACTAAGCATGTGCCGTTCACTGCACCATCTCATTAAATCCAAGCAAGAGCCCCATGACACAGACGCTATCATTATCCCATTTTATGGAAGGGAAACGGGGCTCAGAGAGAGGCAGCAACCTGCCCAAGGTCACACAGCGAGGAAGTGGACGAAGCGGCCCGGGGCTACCCCACATCTGCCTGGCCCCAAAGACAAATCTTTGAGCCTCTATTTCAGCAAACTACAGCCCACGGTTTGAATCCAGCCCACCACCTGTGTTTGTAAATAAAGTTTTATTGGCACACAGCCACACCCATTCATTTACATATTGCCTGGGACTACTTTCGCGCTACAAGAGTAACTGAGTAGAGCCCATACAACCTGCAAAACCTAAAATATACCCTTTCTGGCCCTTTACAGAAAAAGTTTGCCACCTGCTGCTGGGCCACCTTATCCTTCTCATCAAGGTCCTGCTTGTACCTTAGTGAAATGCAGGAGGGGTAAGGAGCTGATAATTAGGGAGAAATGGAGGTGAGGAGGGAGAGAAGGAGGGAAGGAGAGAAAGAGGGTGCCTGGGCCACAGTTGGGCCAAGCTTGGCAGGGACCAGATGTAATTAGAGAGGCGGCAATACAAGAAGGAAGTTGGGACTGGGTGGGGGTCAGAATCTATATACCAGGACCACCACTACCCCCCTTACTGAGGCACCTTCCTGGACCCTCAGCTTCTCCTCTATAAAATGGGAGTGATGGTGCCCTCTAGAGGATTCGGTAGGATAGAGCAGGCACACAGTAGGCGCTCAATAGATGCTTGATAAACCAAATAGAGAACGCAGCCGGAGGTCTCAGCAGCTCGACTTTGCCGAGTTCCGCCTGACCCCTCCCTGCGGCCCCGCAGGCTGGTGGGTGGGTTTTACGGATTTACAAGGCTGGACGAGTCGCCCCGGGCTTTAAAACACGAGGGCTTTTTCCTTTAAGTCTCCCCTGTAAGTCACCGGGAGGCATTTCCCTGATCGATTGCCTCCTCTCCTCCTTGTCGGAGCCCTCCCCAGAGAACTGTTTGCCGAAAGGAATTGGCCAGTTTGCATTTAGTCACCTTTATCTGACCCAGGAGATAAATCTCTCCTAGTCGGGTTTCCCTGCAGGGGATCCTGGGAGGTTGGAGATGCTGCTAATCCAGATGCTGATGACCCCACATGGAAGCTAATTTGAGAGTGGAACGAGCCGAGTTTCCCAAGTTCCCCGGGGATAAGGTGCACTGGAGCTGCTTGGGAGCACCAAGCCCGCTTCTGGGTCTAGAGCACGGTCCTGAACCCTTGAATTGGGGCTCCAAGGGCAGGGGAAAAAAGGGCTCACCCCGACAAGAGGGACAGGAAGGGACAAGCACAGCGTCTTGCAGAGGCTGCGTGTTGGATGTGGCAAAGCCCCGGATTCAGATCCTACCTTCTGTTCACCAGCAGCAGCATCCTGGGCAAACAGCTTCCCCCTGAGCCTCAGTTGCCTCCTCTGCAAAATGGGCGTAATGATACTGACCTCATAAAATAATCTTGAGTATTAAATGACCTTCTCACATGCTTACTCTATACCACCGTCCCACCAAGGCACGCAGCTGTTTAGCCCACTACTCCCAGCTAGAAAAAGCTGTCATGCTGATGGTCAAATTTATTAAGAAAATACACACTGGCTACCCCAAAGAAGTGGATTTTGTCCCCAAACGTCCTGCACCTTTTCATTCGTGAACCTCCTTCCATCTTTCAGAGACCCCTCCGGGCTCAGGCCCAGACCCTTCATGATGCCTGGGACAGACAGAAGACAGGTAGGTGTCAGTGTTTAACCCAAGAACAGTAATCAGAAATGGAGGCAGAGTGGGCCCTTCCACACTGGCAAGGAGGGACGATGGCACGGATGGAATCTTGCTGCCTCTTAGCTCCCTCTAAGGGCTCAGCACTGGCCAGGTTCCTTCCACATCCCAGATCTCACTTCCCAGCCTCTGCAAGCCTCTGTTTCCTCATCGGTAGAATGGGACTAAGACTTATATCAACTTATGGGCTTTCACAAGGCTAACAGAGTTAACAGATGTTAAGCTCATTCTACCTGCTCAGAAAAGAGTTGGGGGTGATTCATTACAAAGACAGCCCCCATCTGCAAGTCTGACACCGTGGCTTTTCATTTTTCATCCCAGTTTGGCCACAAACTAACTGGATGACCTGGGGCAAGTCCCTGTCCTTCTTTGGGCCTCAGTTTGCCCCCCATGCTCCCCAAAGGCTCCCTCCTCCCACCAGGCACCCACAGTGCCCTGGCGCTTTGAGTGGCTTTGCTCCGGAATCTTCCAGGGAGACCCACCTGGTCACTGTGTCTTTTTCCTGGAGTAGAAACACCAGGGTTTGCCAAGCTGGAGTTCACCCCCATGTCCTCAGCTTCTTTGAAACACATGCACACGTGCATGCACTGACACACGCACGCACACACACACATACACACACCCTTTGGCAGAATGGCCATCCCCTGCTGCCTTCATCCTCCCCACCCCCATCACATGTTCATCCAGAAGTCCTTGTCAGAATGTCCCCCCGGGGACCGGCAGGTGGGAAATGTCATTTTGGATCCATTACTAGAGCGCAAAGGTGCTTAGAGATGATCAACACCAATTTCAACTTCCACTGGGGAGGAGGGACGGCCGGGGGCAGCCCGTCTCTCTCGCAAGGGGACCTGCAGTCGGCCACCCCAAGCTGCCCGGCACACCCCCCGGGGGCAGGAAACGAGGGCTGTTTGGGGACTGGGGACAGCCAGCCCCTCTCTGTCCCCAGATTTCCCTGCCGCGGCTGATTTGAATAATTCAGCAACGCCAGGTCTCCTGGGCACTATTGTCTTCAGTGAAGGCAAATCAGTCACCTGCTCGGCCTGTTAAGAGGGCCCCTGCCTGCTGCCTTTTTCTGTAAATCAGGATTAATGAGATGGTGAGGGGAAGCACCGGGCCTTGGGCAGAGATGCTGGCAGCCAGCTCTCCGGGAGCAGCGGGTCTCAGAAGTGGCTGCCGCCTCCATGTCCTCGGGCAGTCTTCTGTGGCAGCCATCAACTTGTCGATAACTAGCTATCACCCAGCCTGCCAGACCCCTGGCCTCTCCACCGGGCCCCCATGGCTCCAGGCGAAAGAGGAGGAGAGCGAGTGAGCTCTGCCCTTCTCCCCCAGCTAGATGGGCTGGGGCGGAGCCAGGGCCCGGTTCCAGCAAAGCTGGAGGTGCCAGGGAGATCCCCCCCAGCCGCGGGCTAGCAGACAGCTTGTGAGGCACCGGCTTCCCCTGCAGGCAGGCTGCCACAGTGCCCTGTGCCTGGCTTTTTGACAGCTGTTACTCACTCAGGCTGCAGAGGACAAGGTTCCTTCCTCTCCCTCCTTCTGCCAAGTAGAGAAAATAGTGGGCTCTGGATCCTCCACTTACATGCTGTGTGACCTTGGGTGAGTCGCTTAGCCTCTCTGGGCCTTGGTTACCCTATCTGGAAAATGGAATAAAAATATTGTTTGTCCTTCAAAGTTGCTGAGAGTGTTCCGAGGAACACAAGGCTCGTAAGTCCTTAACACGGGCCGACATCAAACATACTCTCTTGTTTCATAATATTGTATTATTATCACTGTCATTATTAACTCTAGAGGGATGCTACTCAAAATGGGATCTACAGCCCACATAGGTAGCACACTGTTACCTGTCCACGATGAGGTTCAAACAGAGGGAGTATTTAGAAACTTCTGTTGCGATTTAACAGAGTAATTTTGCATCTATTGGATTTAAAAATAAAAAATTGGGGCTTGTCTCCATTCATTCCTTTAATCATCCTTTAACCATACCGTGTTCACTAAAAAGCTACCCCTATCCTACTACTGAGCATGGCACATTTAAGTCTTCAGCAAACATATGGCATCCTAAGAGTTCCACGCTCACTAACACAAATGCCAATATAAAGCATTTACTAAATATTAATTAACCTCCAGGCAATATGGTTAGGGGCGAAGAATTTTTTAAAAATAAACAAAATAAAGAAGAATTAAATTTGGGGACATGGATTTTGTCTGTTTTATTTTTCATTTAATTTTCCTAGTAATTCATTTTTTATTGTATTTTACACAAGGGTCATTCTGCAGTGGATTGGAAATTTAGCTAAAAACCAAGCTGGTCCTTCAACGTGGGTAGCTTGAGGAGCAGTGTAATGGAGAAACTCTAACATGCCCGTGAATCCCCTGGGGATCTTGTTAAAGTACCGATTCTGAGCCGGCCAGGCTGGGGTGGGGCCTGAGATTCTGCATTTCCAACCAGGGCCAGAGATGCTGACTCTGCTGGTCCATGGATGGGACTAGTGAGGGTAGAGAATGGAGACCCCTAGCTGGTGCCTCAAACCCTCCCTGAGCCAACTTCACTCCCTCTGACAGCCCCTCGCCCCCACATATATGCTGCCTCCTAGTCCTCTCACAGTTGAAGACTGATTTTCTCCCCCAGGCCCCTGGACCCAAAGATTACAGATGAAGTTCAGACCCCACTGCTGAATAAGAAGCATTTGTCAGGAGTCCTAACATCAGCAGCATCCAACAGCTAATATGTAGAGACCAGGTTTTGGGTTCCAGGTGCTGTGAGTCAAGCAGTATGGTGCCGTGCCCTAGAACGTCAGCCGCAGTTCCTCTCTCTGCAAGTCTTTGAGATAAAGCATGTCAATACTGAACACAGTGCCAGACATAATAAGCAGCACTCTATTAGTTATGGCTCTTATCATTTTCCTCTATTATTGTCTTTTATCCTCACAGCAACTCTTCAAGATAGAGGTGTATCAGTTAGCTATTGCTGCTTAACAAACCACCCCCAAACCTAGTGGCTTAAAGCAATATCGATTTATCCCCTTTGCTTACAAATCCATGGGTCAGCTGGCTCTTCTGCCTATCTGGATCTGCCTTGGCAGATCTTGGCTCACTTGGCGGGCATCTGTGTGTTTTAGATGGCCTCGGCTATGATGACTGATGTCACTTCAGCTTACATCTGCTACTCGTAGCCTCTCATTCTCCTACAGGCTGGCCCAAGCTCCTCTTTATGGAGATTGAGAACAAAAGTGCACAGTCCCTTGAGGCCTAGGTTTGGGACTGGCAAAGCATCACTTCTACCACATTCCACTGGCCAAAATAAGTCTCACGGTCAGCGCAGATTCAAAGGGAGGGAAAATAAACTGCACCTCTTGATGTGAAGACACATTGCAAAGGACATGAATACAAAGGATGGAGATTCAAGGCCGTTGTATAGGCTTATCATTATGCCCTCTTTCCAGATGAAGAAACTGAGGGTCAGAGTGGTTAAGAGAGTTGCCTGAGGTCATATGGCACCTAGGAAGGTGCCGAACCCAGCTCTGCCTGACTGTGGAAACTGTGCTCTTAACCTCCATTCAAGACTCTTCTCTGCATGCAAAAAGAAAAAAGAAAAAGAAAAAGAAAAAGAAAAAAAGTACCTTGTGGTAACTCAATTCACCAAAGGAAGAGGATTTTCAAATATTTTGACACCTCCAGTGGAGGTTTCGCCTGCTCTGGCTCCTTTGCCACCCCCTGCCCTCTAATCACCAGCTTATTCTCTATCACCTGCTCTCCCCTTTCCTCCTGGGCCTTGCAGCTTCAGGCAATTTATCTTTCCCTCTTTTTTTTAATGGTCTCTAACACAAGGGTTTTCTAACGAGACAAGCTGAAGGGCTTGGATGTCAAGCTGAGCTTGCACATGCTCTCGGGATGGGGTACAACCAGGAGCAAAAGGGAGCCCGGAGTTAGGCACAGGCTGAGTTGTCCCCCAAATTCTGGAATTGGCAGATTGAAGAATCTTCAAGTTCCCTGTTTACCTGTTAGGAGAAAAGGACACCTCATCCCAAAAATCTAGTGGCTCTTGTCCTGGCTTCCCCAGGCTCCCACGGTCTTCCGGAAGCACTTTGCAATTTGCTGCAGCAATACAAGGAGTCTAGAAACTCAGGTGGTCTCGAATTATACTTAATTTTTCTTTAATCGATCATCATTTCTATTACAAGCCTCTGTTCTTCCAGGTGACAGAAATGTAATCACAGTCCATTTTGTGTCTCCTGCCCCCTTTCTGCAGGGCTGTGTCTAAATTCTGGTGGTATCACAGTGTCAGAGATCTTGTGCTATATAACAAATTACCCCCAAAACTTAGTGGCCTAAAATAACAAATATCTATTATTTCCAGTGGTTTCTCTGGGTCTGGAATTCACGAGCAGTGACTGGGGTAGTTCAGGCTTCCAGTCCCACGTGAAGTTGCAATCAGAAGCAGGGGCTGGAGACTTCCTTCAGATTGAGATCCAAGGAAATGAATGATGTGGAAGCGGCAATAGCCTTTGTAACCCAGCCTCAGATGTCACACATTGCCTCCCCAATTGTGCATTATGCATCACACGGACACAACCAGGGAGGAGACAGTACGAGGGCGTGAGCACCTGGATGCAGAGCTCGTTGGGAGCCATCTTGAAAGCTGGCCGCCGAACGAGGGTCGTCTGGTTCTCAGCAGTGTTTTTACCCTCCAGCTTCAGCTGAGATGTGCTTACTCACGTCTGGCCCACGCTTTGTCCTTCTTTCCTGACCCCAAGCCCTCTTTTGCCCTTTGCAAGAGGCATCCGAAATCTCTGATCACTTCCCATCAAACTCTGCTCTGCAGCCCAGGGAATCTTTTCCAGTCTTGGAGCCAGGGAAGCTTTGCTTTTGCATCCTTCCAAATCTTTTGTCAGATGCCCAATCCTTGGCTGGTTTTTGAAATTCAAAAGCCAAGAATTTGCCTCCTCCGTTAAATGTGTTCTGCTGTGTCATCCTTTCCCGGGGGGAATAAAAGCCGCACGCTCTGGCTTCTGTGTGAATAAGGAGACTGGCCACAGGACATAAATAAAGGCACAGGAAAAAAAAGGGAGGGAAAGAAAACTTTAGTTCATGATTCAAAATATTTTCCTGCCAGGCTTTAAAACACCGTTTCAATTTAAGTTGTCTTTACCGTCACTGGCGATTTTCAGTGTCCCTGTAAAAATATCTGGAACCTCCCCATTTTACAGATGAAAAAACAGGCTCATAGGGGCTGGGTGCCTTGCTATGTCTGCCCCGCAAGCTGTTGGCATTTGTGGGGCTCGACCCCAAGCTTTTGGACCCCAGGTCGGTGCTCTTGCCACAACTGCACCATGTCTTCAGTTTCTTTCCCTCTGAAATCTGCTTTAAGATTTTTCCATACCTGACACCCAGGGGTGTGAATCTCCCTGGCAACACAGGATATGACTCCCGGGGATGAGCCTGGACCCGGCATCATGGGATTGAGAACATCTTCTTGACCACAAGGGGGAAGCGAAATGAAACAAAATCAAGTTTCAGTGGCTGAGAGATTCCAAATGGAGTCGCAAGGTCACTCTGGTGGACATTCTTAAGCACTACATAGACAATCCTTTTTAGGTTTTAGTGTATTGGAATAGCTAGAAGGAAATACCTGAAACTGTCAAACTGCAACCCAGTAGCCTTGATTCTTGAAGACAGTTGTATAACTAAGTAGCTTACAGGTGTGACAGTGTGATTGTGAAAACCTTGTGGATCACACTCCCCTTATCCAGTGTGTGAATGGATGAGTATAAAAATGGGGGCAAAAACTAAATGAAAAAAATGGGGTGGGATGGTGGGAATGATTTGGGTGTTCTTTTTTACTTTTTTTTTTTTAATTCTTATTTTTATTCCTTCTGGTGTAAGGAAAATGCTCAAAAATAGATTGGGGTGATGAATGTACAACTATATGATGGTACTGTGAACAGTTGATTGTACACCATGGATGACTGTACGATATGTGAATATATCTCAATAAAACTGAATTAAATTTTTTTTAAAAAAAAAGATCTTTCCCTAACCATGGAAGAGGGTTTAGTGGTACACCATTGCCTTTCTCAGCTATCTTAACAAGAGATAAGAATTATCTTAAGCTAAAGGCAAGGAAGGTTCTTGAATGGTGGGATTTCAGGTACAGCCTTGACTGGGAGGGGATTTGAAGGGCCCAATGCCCCTGAAATTATACACCAGTGGTCTCTTGCTTCCCCCACAAGTGAACTTGACCCTTTGGGTGAAGAGAAGCAGACATGGAGGGTAAGAGTAACAGACGGACTTACAGACAGACCAACAGCATCTGATCCATCTCCTCCTTTTTAATAAAGAACCTCTCCAACGAGCATCAGCTTCTGAATTTGATACCCGCTCAAGATGGTTATTAAGCTTGAACTCCTAACGAAGACTAGATGGGAGATTGAAGAAAATCAAAATACGCTTTCCCTATTTCTTGCCTAAATGACAAAAGTTGTGAGGAGTCATCTCTGGTCTTTTGTGAGTGCTGTATTCAGAGTTCACTGGCACGTGTGTGGGATTTGCAAATGAGCAGGCACCCAGGCTAGACTACAAGGGGCAGGAAGGCAGTAGCTCCATGCTGCTGCTTCAGGGTGAACGCAGCCACCCATCAGCCGCCCCAGGGTATGAGATTCCACCATCGGAGCCAGGAGGGCACAGCCTTCAGAGGCACACATACCCAAGTTCAAATTCTGGGTCTGTCTACTTCTGAGCCTCACCTGTAACGATCTTTGTAGTGATTTAAATAAATTAATGTAGAGTAATGGTCTTATGGTAACTATGATAAAAGAAATTATAGTTGCAGCAGAGACAAGACTGTGTTATCACCAAATGCTGCAACATACTCATCTTTTCTGGACACACAGAAAACTACCCTTCCCAGCCCCCTTCCACTTAGATGGAAGTGGTGACTGGCTCTGGTCAATAAAATGTGAGTGGTAGAGGCTGTCATCACTTCCAAGCTGAGCAGGCACACAGCCCCTGGGAGACCTTCCAGGCTCTCCCTTCCCCTTGCCACAGCAAACAAGGAGGTCTCGTGTTGAAATATGGAACCGCAAGATTGACGGAGCCTGGATCACTGAGCCTGGATCACTGAGCCCAGGTCACTGAGCCTGGATCACTGAGCCAGCACATGGAGCACAGCTGCCTGAATCCGCAGGTTACTTCACAGGGGTAAGGAATAAGCTTTGGTTATGTGAAGCCACTGGGATGGGTTTTTTTTTTTTAATTCAGTTTTATTGAGATATATTCACACATCACACAATCATCTGTGGTGTACAATCAACTGTTCACAGTACCATCATATAGTTGTGCATTCATCACCCCAATCCATTTTCTTGAACATTTTCTTTATACCAGAAAAAGTAAAAAGAATAAAAAACAAAAGTAAAAAAGAACACCCAAATCATACCCCCCTCCCACCCTATTTTTCATTTAGTTTTTGTCCCCGTTTATCTACTCATCTATCCATACACTGGATAAAGGGAGTGTGATCCACAAGGCTTTCACAATCACACTGTCACCCCTTGTAAGCTACATTGTTATACAATCGTCTTCAAGAGTCAAGACAACTGCATTGCAGTTTGATAGTTTCAGATATTTACTTCTAGCTATTCCAGTACATTAAAACCTAAAAAGGGTTATGTATATAATGTGTAAGAATGTCCACCAGAGGGACCTCTCAACTCCATTTGGAATCTCTTAG
Source organism: Choloepus didactylus (assembly GCF_015220235.1). Classification (NCBI taxonomy): domain Eukaryota; kingdom Metazoa; phylum Chordata; class Mammalia; order Pilosa; family Megalonychidae; genus Choloepus; species Choloepus didactylus. The sequence continues at coordinate 24,204,513 of NC_051329.1, read as the reverse complement.
CCACTGAAGCTTTATTTTGTTTCATTTCACATCCCCCTTTTGGTCAAGAAGATGTTCTCAAACCCAGATTTATCCTTGCGAGTCATATCCTGCATTGCCAGGGAGATTTACTCCCCTGGGAGTCAGGTCGGGATGGCTTTTTTGCTATAGCAGCTCAGTTCATCCCGGGTTAAGTCAGCTATCATTATTTTCGTTAGCATTGCCTAGGACTGTGAACTAACTGACCCATATAGAATACACAGGTTGCTTTATTCAGCTCCCTGGTAAGGAGAGAGATGATAGGGCAGATTGGACTGATGGGGAAATGGGATTGAGAGGGTTTATTACAGAAAATATAGCAAATATATTGGACTCCATTGCTCCATTTCCATCGTTGCTCCCCATCTCCCACTCCAGCCATCCTGCGTGAACCCAGCTCTTAATCCCCTGGCTTCATCACACTCACCTGACCCCACAATGGCCCCTAAATCCTGATAGCAGATGTGACTGCTCTGGTTTTGGCCTTAAGACACAGCCCACATGTGCTCTTGGCTGCATCTCTGTCACCATATCCTCCATCATGCCCCGCAAACCACTGTTCCCCACCCGGGTAGGGGCCAGTGTCTCACAAGAGAGGCTTGGACACTTTGATCCAAAAAAAAAGATTCTTTCTTGGAATAATTGAGCCAGAGAGTCCAAGACCCAGGATCATCACATCTCAGAATCAAAGAAATGCAAAATCAAAGAGCTATAGAAGTTCAAGATAAGTGTAAAAGAATCAAAGAATACTAAAAGCCCTAGAATCATAAAAACCACAAAACTATAGATCCCAGCTGAGCCGAAGTGGAAATTGGGCATGTTGGACCTACTCTACCTTCAGGCTTCTGTTTGCATGATTTGATATGTATGAAGGCTTTGGGCTGGAGCAGGAGCAAGATTTGTGCCTGGGATCCAGAAAGAGGGAAGACAAGGCAAGAGGGTGGGGCTTTTTAACTCTGATTCATATAACTCCACCAGCAGAATCTGCAACATTTTCCAGGAAGTTACTCTTACCTCTGCAACCAATGTACTGTAATACAGTGAAAATCGAATTGTGTCTGTGTTAGGGGGAGATTTTTTTCCAAATAAAATCCAACAAATAAAATGGGAAAGAGCAGAGCTGCTCAGCTGTAGACTAGGAGGTGAATTTGAAGCCTGTGGCAGTTTGGAGCTATGTACCCCAGAAAAAGATGACCTTAAACTGAGTCCATTCCTGCAGGGGTAAATTCTTGTATATAGGACCTTTTGATGAGGTTACTTCAGTCAGGGTGTAGCCCAGTTGAATGAAGATAAGTCTTAATCCTATTACTGAAGGCCTTATAGGGACGGTCACAGAGAGAGAGAAAGCCAGAAGCTGAACATCAATGGAAGCCAGCAGGGAATGCAGATGCCAAAAGAGGCCGCCATTTGCATTGCCATGTGACAGAGGAGCCCAGGACCAAGGGTCGCCAGCAGCCAGCCCCAGAGCACCACAAGGAGAAAGCATCACCTTGATGATGTCTTCATTTTGGACTTCTCCCAACCTCAAAACCATAAGCCAATAAATTCTCGTTGGTTAAGCCAACCCATTGCATGGCATTTGCTTTAGCAATAAGGAAACTAAAACAAAACCCTTCTGTGTGCATTGTTTGTTGTCCCACTTGGTAGTCCCTTAAAATCCTGGGGACTTCAGAGGTAGTTAAAAAACCACAGGGGCAATGGAATGTCCATGGACAATGAACCAAATTGTTTGGCATCTCTGCTCCATTACTGCTCCCTTCCATGGGCATTCCTGTACAATGGGGGCTGGAAGCCATGAAACTATATTTCCCAGACTCCCTTGCCAGCAGACTTCCAGTTCAGGTCCCACCAATGGGAAGTGTTCACATGGGATTCAGAAGACAGGGGAGAAGAAGAAACCATTATTGTTCCACCAACAGTGGGCAGGTGCATGGACCTTGACAGAATGCAGACATGAGATTTTTCCAGCATCTTCTGGGCTTTCTCTCATAAATCACCCACTTTGTGATTCCTCAGCATCTAATTCCCTGTATTCAATCTCTTCCTGCTTGAAATACCTAGAGAGGATTCTGTTTTCCAAATTCATCCTGACAGTCAGGAAACTTGACTTCTAATTCATCTAAAGACTAGGGATAACTTGTTAGCAATGTGTATCCACTAATGAAAAGCAACATTATCGCAGCTCATATTTTTACTCGGTATGTACAGGGCACTATATTATGAAGCAATTTACCAAGGTTTTCTCACTCAGTCCCATTATAATTCTTAAGATAAATCTTGGGAGGGAATTTCTATACCTCTCCCCACTCTTGTCTCTCTGATAACCATTTTTCCAGCTCCTAACCAGAGAAAAATAAATGGATATCCTGTTTGATCAAAAAGTAACTCATATACTGTCCCAAATATGAGTCATGGGCAGGCTTATTGTACTGAAAATCAGCACCCATTTGCCTAATTGTCTCTAACCAGTGTTTTGTTCCTGGGCATTCTCTGGGCAGCCTCACAGGTCTTCGCTTGCTGATGTAGCAAAATACATGGACTTGGGACTTCTCTTAGGGTCTGGCCCTCTTTGTCTCCCTGCAGACAATTCTGAGCATGCAGGTTCCAAGATTTATATTTAATTTGTGAAGTCAGAAGTCTTGCTTGAACCTTGAGCTGAAGAATAAATAATACTTTACCCCTTGTTTGATTGTTGCTCATTGTGCATCAAATCTTCACGCAAAAGTCCTGCCAGGATGAGGAGTATGTGACAGATCAGGATTTAGGTGTTCCACCTTCCCATTGCTAACAAAACCTACCCCTGGCCTCTAGCAGAAGGCACTGAGGTTCAGAGAGGTTAACTAACTTGCCTGGTGCCACACAGCTCAGAACTTGTAGCCCTGGCAATCCCGTCTCAAGGCACCTCTGTCTGCTCCCACCCCAGTAGGACAGGGCCTGGCATGTAGCAGGAACTTAATAAGTATTTCACTCTGACCAGACCCTCAACTTTCCCCTCAGTGGATATGAACTCCAAATTAAGTCATTTGCTGCTATTTCTATAATTGGCACTTGATAAAAAAGAAAGGAGCAGGGGAAGGGAGAGAGAGAGGGAAAAATATTATACCAACTTTTTTAGTTAAAATACTAGAGAGGGAGATTTCAAACAAATTTCAATTTCTGCACAGAGGCTTTCTTTGCTAGTGACCTTCAACTGTGACCTTCAACTATGACCTTGCCATTTCCGAGCTCTGGAGCTGTGGGCAAGGAGTTTCACTTCTCTGAGCCTCAGTCTCCTCACCTGTAGGACAGACCCTACGTGCCTTTCCACTCACCTCACCTTGTCACTGAGCACAGGAATTGAGCCACAGTGGAGGTGAAAGGTCCCTGCAGCTCACACACAGGCTGTACATATACCAAGATTAGAAATGCTCTACCCCTGAGGACTCAAGATATTTCCCAAGCACCCCCAAGTTCGAGCTTTCATTTCATCCTCATAACAGCCCTCCAAGGTGGGGGGTCATTAGCCCCACTTGGCAGATAAGGAAACCGGTGCTCCCCAAGTCAAACTGGGTTCCAGCCTTGGCATCATCACTCAAGTAACCACCTGCTCTGCTATGAGCCTTGGTTCATTTCAAGGGCCAATGACGCCTCCTCCGCAAAACGGTTGCAGCGTGCTTCCTGGTGCATAGTTGGTGCTCACATTCTCTCTTCTTCTTCTCCCCGTGGGGCTCAGCCCATGCCCAGAGTTATACGGCTCTTTAGCTGTGCACCTGCGTCTTGACCCAGCACTCTCAAGGCTCCATCCGATGCCATCTCCCTCTCTGATCTGGGAGGAAGGCATGGCCCTGCGCTCTTGCCAGGCATTCCTGGGAAATACTTCCCTTATAATTCCTTGGGCTGGAAGGAAAAGTTAAAGTTGATGACAGCCTGCTTGCCTCCATGCTTATTTGTAAAACTGATGAATCAGGTGCAGGGCCTGGTGCTGGCTGCAGGTCCAAGTGCCTGGAATATTCATGAGCCTTGTCGCCATCCCCCGATGCCACCGTGTTCCCTTTACAGTGTAATTATTCCACTGCAGTCATTTGTTCCAGAGTGATCTTCCAATGCCTCCCATACAACCCAACCACAGCAGACACCTCTTCCTGCCTAGGACAAAACTCCAGGCCACAGATAGACAAGTGGGCTGTCATCACTGCGTGGGGACCTCATGGGACAGTTCAAAGGCTGAGTGCTCCCCCCGACACATAGAAGGAGGCAGACCTCACTCTCCACCTTGGAGCTCCAGAAAGGAGCAAGTGGTTTTCATTCAAGCCAATTGCACAAAGCCACAGTTTGCTAACATCCTCCCCCTCCTTGAGACGTGGCCTGGGCATTTGGGGAATCTGGGAGATCTATTTACTGATAATATCATCACCCCAGAGAGAGACAGTCTGACTGTCCCAGCACCCCTGGAAAAGCTTGTCTGTTAGATGATCTGAGCTGCTCCAGGCTTTTCTGGTTAAACATTTATACTGCAGCTTTTGTAGATAAATAGATACCTATATGTGTCTGCATGGATAGGATTAAATATTAAGAAGATCCACAGACAGGGCTCTGGTCAGCTTGAATGAAATGAAACCGGGGGGTGCCAATGTCAGATTGGAGTGAGGCTGAAGGGACAACTAAGACCCTCAGTGTTGACTGTGACCAGGGGGATTCGGAGACCCCCTCCCCCAGCAGAATGCCTTCTGCTCTCTCTCTAATGAAGCTGAATGTACATGGTGGTGGCTTTTCTCTACTCATCTTCTTTTTGTCTCTTGCCCCTTCTTCTTCCCTCTTTTTTTCTCCTCCCTCCAAGGCAAAGCTGTTTTGGACAAACTTCCTCTCCGGTCTTCACAGCAATGCTCAAAATCTGACTGCATTGAAAATTTTTATCTGATTAGATTTTACGAACTGAGTTGCTCGACGTGGCGCAAGTTGCAGAATATGTCAGAGGCCTGGCAGAGATTTGAATTGAAATGATTCTAATTACGTGTAATAATTTTTGCATTCTAACATAAGACAATGTTACAAAAAATCCCATTACAATGGTTAAAAGACAAATCATTTAGCAAGTCCCTTTCTTTATTACTCTATTAGACAATTTACAAGGCAACATTTTGAACACTGGATCCGGTGATGGCCCAAGGCTATCCAACTGTAAGTTGCACTAAGAAAAGAGAGTTCATCTCTTGTCATTAGTCAGAAAGTCAAATGCAATCACGGGGACTCCAATTGGTTTGTCAAATTAGCCACTGTTTCAAATCATTAGCATGGCAGAAAATCGCAGACGGAAGGGGGAGGTCCCTGGCTCTGAATAAAGCATTCAGCAGCTGCTCAAGAAACCTTCTGTGGCTTCCATGACTTTTTATATCGCCTCCTCCAAGTGGTATCCCAATATTTCAAACCCTTCCTGGAGAGCCCCTTCTGGAGAAGGGATGATACTGCTCTGTTCCAGTCATGTGACATGCTCTGACCAATGAAATGTGACCAGAAGTGTCACTTCCAAGTAGAATTTTTAAAAGATGGTGCTTGCTTTCTCCATGACTTTTGGCCCGAGTGCTGTATTGGAGAGGAGGGGCTGCTCCATCAACCTGAGTTGCCAGTAAAAACCATTTGAAGCAGAGCCTCTTATAATGCAATGTACATGATGGGACGTGTAAATGATGGGCACGTAACATGAGTGAAAAATAAACCTTTGCCTTTGATAGGGTGACCAACTATCCCAGTCTGCCAAGGACCGAGTGGGTTCCTGGGCTGGGAGGCTTTCCTTTTTAAAACTGGGCAGTTCCAAGAAAAGGACCTTGGTTTGCCTGGCACTCAGGGTGTTTCCAGCAATGCAGGACTTTTGGTGCTCAAACCAGGAAAGTCCTGGGCAAACCAGACCAAGTTGGTCACCCTATTTTTTGAAGCTACTAAGATTTTTTTTTTTGGAGATGTTTGTTACCTCAGCATAACCTGGACTAAGCTGCCTGATACATCCCCACTTTTCAATGAGGAAAACAAAGTTCAGAGAGCCAAGAGACTTGAAGCTGACTCTCTGAGACAGAGTGTACCTTGCAAGGTGTTCATTAGGAAGTGCTCTTGGGATCAAGACCGATGGAAGGGAGGAGAAGCAAGCAGGACTGGGAGGATGGAGATGCTGAGCTGTGATGAAGGCCCCACAAGGCTTCAGCTGACCCCATGGGGAGCTCTGGAGCTGGGGAGGCCCTTCAGAGCTATCCTGAATTGGGGTGAGGGGGGGCTGAGCCTATATATATCCCTGTCAATCAGTCACTGGATGGGAGCTTAGGGCAGCTCTCCTAGTAGCTCAGGAATAAATCCTTCCTTCCTGAAGGTGAATCTGGATTCTGGGTCACTGCATCCAGTATAGCAAGTGACTCTCTGAGCCTTGCCCTCATCATATATGTTGCCAATGCAATGTAGATAATTTGTTGGCTACTTACCATATGCCAGGGCCAAGCAAAGAGCTTTCCATGCACTTTAGCTCATAGAGATGTTTGGAGGATTAAATGAGTTGATACATTTAAAATTCTTAGAACAATGCTTGGTGCCCAGCAAGTTATATATTATAATAGTAATTATTAATATTAATATCTTGTACCTGTACAACCACAGCCATCTCCTCACTGGCCTCTGGACCTTGCTCCCACCCCTTCTCACAGTAGCCAGAGGGATGTTTCAAAAAAGACAAACATGACTAGGTTACTCCCCTGCTCTAAACTTCTGTAGCTCCCTATTACTTTCCAGGTTTTGATTTGAAACCTTCCTTCACACTACTCCCAAAGATTTTTTAACCTTTACCCCCCTCCCTAACCTCCCCATACTTCTCCAACCTCATTGCCAGGTATACTTAATGGCTTTCTGTAAAACCTTATACCTCTGAGCCTTTGCAAATGCCATTCCATCCACCTGGAATATCCACGCACCCCTCTTTCTGACTTGGTTAACGCCAACATCTTTCTCAAGACTCAGGTCAGACATCACCTCCTCCAGGAAGCCTTCCCTGCCCCCAGGCTGAGCAGACACCTCCCTGGGCTCCCACATGCTCCAAACATAAAACCTAGGTAACTGATTATCCAATTGCAAGACTGTTTTCCCCATTAGACACTGAGTTCCATGAGGTCGAGGCAGCAAGAGCATTCTGGAATTCAAAGAGAGATTTTCTTCCTTAAATCTCTGAATCCCCAACCCTTATCTCAGAGCCTGACACACAGTAGGTGCTTAGTAAACATTCATGGCTGAATGGCTATTGAGCCCAGCACTTTATAGGACAAATGTGGGAACCAGGAACCCTTTCTCCAGGTCTCAATAGAACCCACCTAGAGATTCCATTTGAAAACCCTGAAAATTGGTTGCAAATTTACTAACCCCAAGAGATGTGGATGAGTGAAATCAGGCAACAATAACTGGCGTTATTGTCACCAGTAATAGCTGCTGTGTTTTGAATAAGCATTCTTTTAACTGCACACTGGGTCAGGGCACTATAAAGACTCAGAAGCAAGAGGAGCCACCTTCGAGCGCAGGTCCTGGCACTTGCTGGCTGCGTGACCCTGGGGAAGTCACTTCTCCGCTCGGAACCTCGGATTAGTCCCCTATAAAATGAAGGGTGGAGACTAGCTGAGTTCTCCAGACACAAACTTCCTGCTCCAAACAAATAAACAGAACAAGCCAACAAACCTCGACTCTTACAGCTCATTGTTCACTCATCAATCTGTCAGTCCCGTTTACAGCTGAAAATGTCTCAGCGGCTCATTTCCTAACTCATCCAACTGGGCAACAGTGAGATCACCACCAGCCCCACCTTCCCTTCTAGCACAATCTCTGACCCACTTTTCACACCCATCACAGCCTGGCTCATTGCCCTCTGCCCACCAGACCCCCTGCGGTCTCCACATCTGGCTGTTTCTCCCCCAGCATCTTTCTCCCTTGTGGCACTCCAGGCACACAGTGCCAGGCTCACAGTTGGTGCTCAAAAAGCACTGCACGATGCATATTTCATTCCAGGCCTGTCCCTGCCCAGAGGCTCTGAATAAGCCAAGGGAAGGACTTGGTCTGTCTGTGAGTCTTGTCTTAACCCACCACCTGGGGTATAGGACGGATATTCTCAGCTCAGAAGAATGGAAGTCTTCACTAGCTGGACAGATTCCCTTCTTCCAATGGCCATCCCCAATGCTCATTTAAGCAGCAGCAATAAGTACTTAGGTCAGACTGTAACCAACGCCACGCAGGGATAAGACTTGCCTGGGTGTCTGTCTGTCTGTCTCTTGGGCTGGACTATGAGACCCTGCAGGACTGAGTCTTAGCCGTTTCTGGGTCCCTGGCACCCAGCACAGAACAGGTGCTCAGGATTTGTCTGTTAAGTTAATGGGTGAATAACGAGCCCTGTAGCCAACAGCAGGCTCTGAAAGGCTGGTTGAGAAACGGTGTGAAGTGGGGGCAGGAAATCAGGATGAGAAAATACCAGCAACTAAGTCACACAGATGGGCCATCCACCTGACATTTGCAGAACACTTTCAGATTTATAAAGCCTGGATGCGGAGGGGCCTGGGTTCAAATGCCACCGACTGCTGAGAGCTCACAGTCATGCCACGTAAAATCATCTGAGCCTCGGCTTCCTCATCTGTAAAATGGGGGTGTAATGCCTGCCCCCAAGGAGCCGTGCTGAGGACAGCAGAGGTGATTATGGGTAGCCTCACCCATCTCCTTTTCTCCAGGATGGCCAAAACCAAGCCTTGCACAAAGCAGGTGCTCAATAATAGCAACTCCTTTCATTTATCTCACCCTCACAAGAACGGTGGGAGAAAGATTTTCTAATCCTCCTCCTCCTCCTCCTCCCCACTCCTGCTTCCCCTCCCCCCTCCCCTCCCATCCCTTCCACACCCTCCCCTCCTCCATCAGCAGCAACCACTGGGTGCTGTGCTCAACCTTTAGGTTCTGAGCACACCGAATTCCCACAGCAACCCATCAAGTAGATATTGGAGCTGGTCCCATTTTACAGATGAAGAAACAAGTTCTGAGAAAGCAAGTGGCTTGCCCAAGGTCACACAGCTAGGAAATGGACAAGCCAGCCATCACTCCCTTCCCAGCCACTTCCCAAGCAGGCTGAGTCTTCTAACCAGCACCCTCCCCTCCATGACCCCATCTGCACTCTTCCCACTGGAATAAAAACACCTGCTCATGACTGAGCTCTCACCACGGGCAGGACAGTGCTCCAGCCCCCCTGAGCACACCACAGAGCAGATGCTGCTACTATCCCCATTTTACAGAGGAGGAAACTGAGGCTCAGAGAGGTCAGATCCCTTGCCAAGCTCATAAGAGTCAGAAGCTGTGGAGCGGATTTGAACCCAGAGCTTGCCCATACATCACGCTGCATCCATCCTGCCTCCTTCTGAAGCTACAGGTCCAAGGAGACTATGGCAGGGTTTGGAGCTCCGTGCACAGCCTGGATATTGGGGTTTTCCTCATGGGTGAGGGGATGATCGCAGCCTGGGCAGGTGGCCAAGGGGCTGTGTTTAAAGACTCCACCCTCAACCCTGAACTGACCGCACTGATTCTTCTCACCATCAAGCATCAGTTGAGCACCTGCTGGGAACCTGGCCTTGGCCTCAGAGGAACATAGAACACAGAAAGAAGCAACAACCTGGAAAGAAATTCCCAAGGGAGGCAGGAGAGGCTGGAGGCAGCACCGACAAGAAATGGGCCGCTCTCCCAGTGGGGCTGGATGCAGGATTGTCTGTCCCTCTGTCTGCAGGAGTGGGTGGGGCCAGGCCCTCTCTGGGGACGCCCCAGCAGCACAGCCCAGGCTCCGGGACAGGGGCCCCACTAGTCAGTGGGTGAGATGGGTCCCGCCACAGTGTGGGGTCAATAGAGCCAAGACCCCCAGGTCTTCTCATCTCCCACAGCCCCACTTCGGGTAATTGCCCCATCTTCTGCAGTCCCTTATTCCTGATGGGCTGGGAGATGCACTCTACCCTTTGGGAACTTTTACTATCATTATCCTACACAAGCAATAGCTGATAATTACTGCGGACATTTATACTACTGTATTTATGGTAAATGTATCAACATTGCATTAGTCCTTTACCAAATTCCCCTCTTTTTTTTCCTCAAAGCTCTGTGAGAGTGGTATTATTGTCTCCATCTTAAGAGGAGGAAATCAAGGTTCAGAGAGGTTAAATCACTGCCCCCATGTCACACAGCACAGCAGCCAAAAGGTAGAAACCACCCAAGTTTCCATCCATACACGAATGGATACACAAAATGTGGTCTATATGTACAATGAAATTCAGCCATATAAACGAATGAGTTGTGATACATTCTACAACATGCATGAGCGTTAAAAACATGCTGAGTAAAAAAAGTCAATCATCAAAGCTATATATTATACGATTCCTTTTATATGAAACGGCCAGAATAAGCAAATCTTTAGAGTGGAAAGAAGACTAGTGGTTGCTAGAGGTTGGGGGTGGGAGGGAGAGAAGACAGAAGATAGGGAGTGACTGCTAATGAGTAAGGGATTTCTTTATAGGGTGATAAAAATGTTCTAAAATTAGACTGTGGCAATAGCTGCACAACTCTGAATATACTAAAAGCCATTGAAATGTACACTTTGAATGCGTGCATTTTATGGTATGCAAATTATATCTCAATAAAGCTGTCGAAAACAAAAATAGCAGCTCTGGCAAACCCCAGAGCTGTGAAACCCTGGATTAAAGACTTCCCAGCCTCGGTTTCCTCCTCTGCAAAATGGGTCTAATGAACCACACCACCTGGCATGAAAAATCTAGAAGACAGTGGCTGGCCCCAGCACACAGTAGGTGCTCAGCCCACCCGGGGTTCCTTCGCCCAGGCAGGGTGCGCGGCGCACGGCTGAGCCCGGCCCTGCTGGGCGGCCGGACGGACTGGACCGAGGAGGCTGCGCGTCGCCCGTGACATAATTTAGATGGATGGCTCAGGCCATCCGTCAGGCTGGGAGAGGGCGGCCAGGGAAGAGGCCGTGGGGGAGCCGATTACCGTACACGTGTTAACAGCGCATCCTTTGTACCGACAGCCGCGCGGACGCGGGCAAGGGCGCTCCCCGCATTGTCTGCGCGCTGTGTCCGCACCGTGATGAATGGGCGGCGCGCGCTCGGCCGCCCCTGCCGCCGCCGCCGCCGGGAGTACCGCGGGCGGAGGGCGACACCTCGTGGCCGTGTGCGGAACTGCCGGCCTCCCGGCCCGGGACCCCTGGCGCGAAGACCCTGCGCTCAACAAAAGAAAGTATATAACGCACTTGGCACCGAGCCTGGCACGTAGTAGGCCCGCAAGAAACCCAGGTGATAATTATCATTACCTTTATTTTCAGGGGGAAAAACAGGCACAAGGAGGTTCAAAAACTGGGTAGGGCTGCCGGATAAAATACAGGACACCCACTTAAATTTGAATTTCTAATAAACAGCAAATATTTTTTTCGTTGTAAATGTATCCCAAATATTTCAGGGGACGTATTTATACTAAAAAAATTTTATTCGTTGTTTACTTGAAGTTCAAATTTAACTGGGTATCCTGTTTTCATGTTTTATTTTTCTAAATCTGGCAACCCTCTGGCTGTGTGGCTTTGGGCAAAGCACTTCACCTCTCTGTGCCTCTGTGAAATAAGGATAACCATAGTCTATACCTCAGAAGAACATTGTCTGGGTTAAATGGAATGATGCATGTAAAAAAAATTGAAGTACACCAAGGTCACAGCCGGTGGGGGTTATAGTCCCTCACGTCTGTGTCCGCACCTTACTTGCAGAGTTTAGGCAAGAACTGGCCAAACAAAAGGGAGGATTCCAACAGCCAGTGAGTTCAACGTGAGTCAGCAAGAAAACCGTGCCTTTGCACATGCTGCACCCTCTGCCTGCACCACCCTCCACGCCCCTCCTTGGCTGCCTCCCAGTCATCCTCCAGGTCTCAGCCTCCTGGAGGTTCTCTCTGATTTTTTCCTTCCCTGTTCATAATCGCATCAAGCACTTCCTTGGAGCTCACATTGTCTCCTTCAGCACCTACCTTCGTCTCCCAGCCTGTCTTCCACCTAAGGACAGGGGTAGCATCTTATTCCTCTTTGCCTAGCCTGCACATGTAGCTGCTCTATTATTATTTGTTGAGTGGTGAGTTTACATATGATAGCTCAAAGCTAAGAGACTATTATAGACATATCACAGTTTTACACTGGAGACTATGTAGTATGGTATTTGCCAAACAAGCAGAGTGTTGTGCTCCCTGATGTAAACCCAGCATATAAGTAGGTATCTAAAGAGATTTGTTAAAATTAATATAAATCACTAACATTTATTGAGCATTAAACCTTTTCTCAACTATTAACTCCTGATAAGGAGTCAGCAAGATAGATGCTATTATTATTCCCATTCTACAGATGAGAATCCGAGGCACAGAGAGTAGTAAAGCCCCTTGCTGGAGATGGCACAGGTGATAATCAGAGGAATTACGCGTAAATCAATCTGGGGCAGCTGGGCTCTAGCACCCACCCTGCACCGCACCTCTGCTCCCGGACTTCAGAGTATGACAGACCTGGGCATGAACACTAGTTCTAGCCTTTTCCAGAAAGTGACCTCAGCAAATCTTTTCCCTTGTCTGTAAAGTGGAGTGAATGAAATTATCAGCCACACAGAGTGGTGGCAAAGAACAGAAATCATGCATGGGAAATACACACAGCAGGTGCTCAGTAATTGATCTCTCTGTGATGGTCACCAAGGCCCTGGTAAGGGCTGAAGAAAACAGCCTCTTAGGGCTGCCCATTTGCCCCATTTCTGGGGCAAAAGAGCACTTTGCAGTTGCCAATTCCTCATAGGGAAAGAAAAATGGCTGGAGAGATTTCCATGAAGATTTCCTCCAGAAATCAGTATCCCTGCAGGCTGTGGGGCAAGAAGTGCCTCTAAGGTTCCTGTAGTCCCAGACTACAGTTGGAAGCTGGAGGGCAGGGAGATAGGAGAAAGGCAGTGATTTCTTTGGGCTCCAGCCAAGCCCCCTCCACATCTGGCCTCTGAGTCCCCTTCAAAAGACAGAGGTGATGAGATGGAACAGAGGGCTTTTGGGGGACACTGAGGCATAGTGGGGTGACATCCTGTCTGAATCAGGATTCTCTCTGCCCCAGATCCTGCACTACCAGCAGCCGATTTCTGCCATGCTGCTCTCCCTGCCCAAAGTCACTGGTGCTATATCTCTTTCATTCTTTATTCATTCATTTGCTGAACAAATATCTATTGGGTATCTGCTATGTGCTGGCACTGTCCATTCTTGGCACTGAGAACTCAGTAATGGACAAATAGAAATGGTCCTTGCCCTCATGGTGTTCACAGTAGAAGGGGGAGTGGGAAATACGCAATCGATGACCAGAGCAAAGAGAGATGGGGAAGGCCAAGGGGGCTGTCAGCACCCAGAGGAGGCACCTGACCACTGGGTTAAAGAAAGGCATCCCAGAGGAGGTGATATTAAAGCTGAGACAGGAAGAATGAATGGGGCTGAGTCATGCAGGGGAGAAAGGCAGAATATTCCAGAGCGAAGGAAACATGAGGCAAAAGACCCAAAAGTAAGTCTGAGTATCTTCAGGGGATGAAATGAGCATGTGGGAAATGAGACTGTCAAGGTGACCATATAGGGCTTTGAAGGCCATGGTGAAAATTTATGGCTTTTTGCCACAGTACTGGGGAGCTATGGAGGGTTTTATGCCAGTAGAGTAGCATAGTCAGAATTCCCACAGCACTAAATGCCAACTCCTCTGCCTAGGCTCCATCCCAAGCCTCTCCGGAGCAGGACCCCACTATCCCCCTCTGCTCCCCTTAGCCAGATGCTCCATGGCTCCCGATTCTGTGCTCTTTCCCCAGCCACAACATCTTCCACCTGGACACATTCACCTTGGGATGCAGCAGGGCAGAACAAAACAAGCCCCATATCTAAATCAGACAGATCCAGCTACAAACCCAGCCTCTGCAGCCTCTGAACAGGCTGACCCAAGCCCCTGACCTCTTGAGCCTCAGTTTGCGCATCTGTAAAATGGAGACAGTGGTACTGTAGTGGTACTGTAAGTTACTGTAAGGACTAAACAAGGGATGTCTTGAAAGTGCCTGGCTCTGACACCTACAGTTTTCTTTCCTCTTTCTAGGACGTATGCCGCCTCCTCCAGGTAGCCCTCCCTAAATCCTCCAGCCCTCACGGAGCTGGGAACACCAGGACCATTTCCTGTTTGCCCCTGCCCCAGCTAATACCTACAGGAAGTGAGACCTTGAGCGTTGTCTTCCCACAGCGATCAGAGACCAAGATATCTTTCCCAGCAGAGCCTGAGGAGTCTTTTCTTCAAGAGGGAGGAGAGACGGGCAGACAGAGGGACGGGCTCTGGGGGGCTAAGGAAGGGCCCCTGTAAGCCTCTGGACTCCGGGCCCTCCGTTCCAGGGTTGGATCGGGCTTTTGGGAAATCACTCAGAAAACCTCACTCCTCACACTCAGACTGATAAACCCGCGGCCAATGTGCAGGGGGGGTCACATTCCTTCGTCGTGACGGCATCCTCCAGATGTGGGCTGAAGGGCGGGGGCGGCGGAGAGGGAACCGGGTGGAGCTCCTGGGACAGGAGAGAGATGGCGCTCGGCTGGGGCCCACCCCACTCTCCCACTCCTCCTCCTCTCAGGAAGCTGAGGTTCCCACCCTTACCCCAAATATGTCTCCCGATCAGTCTCTGCCCACTCTCAGCCGTCTCAGGGTCCCAGGGCGGCCCGGAATGGCGGCTGCGCCCTGGGCGCGCGCAACGCCACCTAGGCGTCCTAGGGGGCGCAGAGAACACAGCTCGCAGTGCGCCCTCCCCAGGACGCCCTGAGGTTTCAGGGCTGCCCCAGGGGTCTGCTTCCAGGGTGCCTCAGACCCCCCATCCCTTCTCTGGGCCTCAGTCTCCCCATCTGCACAATGACGATCCAATAATACTGACGTCCAATGATGTCCCCGGCCCCCACCCCACCCGCTCCTTGCGCCAAGCGTCTGGCCTTAACGCGGAGGCGCTCCCACTAAGCGCAGGCATGTTACCTAGAAATACCCCAGTCTTTATTTTATGAATGAAGAAACTGGAGGAGATAGAGCCATCAATTGCCTAAGTCCCTGGGCCGGTGATGCACGATGGAACTAACTGCAAGGCATTAATGCTTCCTGGGAGTCCAGCACTGTTTGCCTGCCTTATATAAAACGCTCATCTATGCTTCAAAGCTACCTTGTGAATTATTATCCCCATTTTATAGGAGAGGAAATTGAGGCTCAGAGAGGGAGAGTGACTTGCACAAGGTCACACAGCAAGTTAGAAGACGGGCTGGCACTCCGACCCAGTTCTCAGGAAGTTCCTGGAACTGCTAGAAGAATTTCTAGAGAGGGAGAGGAGGGGAGGAGGATGACCCACCCTAACCAGCCTCTGTCCTGGACCCTGAGAGGTCTCCTCACAGAAGCTGAATCACCCCCACCCCACCTTTTTTTAGAGACAGATTTCCCCTCAGGATCCTTCTCCCCCAGCAGTCGCCCCCTCTTCCCTCAGCCGCCTCCCTCCCCATCTCTCTCCCACTCTCCAGCACAAAGAGTTGCCAAGGTAACCGCATCACCAACTACTTCCCTCTTTGTCTGGGGCCCTGGGAGGAAATTCATAAGCCAAGTCCCTGCTCACTAACCCCTGGTGACCCCCAAAGGGCGGAACAGCCCCGGATCACTCCTTCAAGGCCCCCTTCCCACTTCACCCGTCTGAGCAAACTGCAGCCTAGCGTCAAACTCCAGGTCCAAGAGTGCAGGAGGCTGGGGATGGGGGGAGGTGTTGGCAGGGGGGAACCACATGGAGATGCCCTGCTAGACACACCGTGGGAGGGGGCACGACAAGGAATGAACACACTAAGTGGTTGACCCCGAGGCTGCAGGCAGTAGCACCTACTATGTGCCTGACACTGCAAGCCCCCTTGGGTGGCACTGAGAATAGCGCCTACTAAGTGTTTAGAGCTTTGCCAGGCACTGAAGGTGCAGAGAGGACAGCCCCTACAATGTGCTTCACTCTGTGCTAAGGTGGTGGTAGGTCTGAGAAGGTGTCATGAAAAGGCATGCGTTTGAGCCAAGCCTTGAAAATCAAATTTGGATCTGCAACAAATCAGGGTTGAAGAAATTGTACAAAGGAGAAATCCATACTCTCCAAGCAATCACGATGTGACAGCAAGACCAGGCAGGCCCCTTGCTTTCAGCAGCAAGGCCAGGATTTGCATCCAGACCCATCTGATTCCATGTTCCCATCCCTCAGCCAGAGTATCTTTTGATGGTCCAGCTGATGGTGTCTCCATCAACAGCGTCCCTAAATGAGGGAGATGAGGATCCGAACCCCCACCAGCTATGGGTGGGCAAGGAACGTGAGCAAGAAATCTACCTTTGTCATTCTGTGCCACTGAGATCTGAACTACCCTAATGATGATTCAGGGGCTGTGTGTTACAGCAGCATACCCCCAACCCATGCTGACTGTTACACCCACAGCCAAAACAAAGACCTTGATCTGACTCTCATTGGCCAGACTGGGTCATGAGTCCCATCACCGGACCCATCACTGTAGGCAGAGGGCAGAAGTGCATGGGTTAGCTTAGGCCTGGCTCACTTGCCCATGCCCACCTCTAGTGATGGGGGAGATGGAGTCGGCCCCTCTGAGACTGGGCATGGCAGAGGGTGGTTCCTCAAAGAAAATGGGGTGCTGTTACCAGAATAGGGAACAGATGCCAAAGAGGCACAACCTACAGGTTTCTACTTTGGGGGGGGGGTGGTCTCATGGAGGGATGCTGCGTAGGAGGCTCCAACGTTGACCGAAGATAACATCCGGGCTCCTTCTTTGCTTGCGAGGTCCCTGTAAGCCTCTGACATTTGCCTGGAGGAAGATTCTACTGAGTTCTCTGGCTGGTTTTGCTTCTTTCTACCCTAGATCTCAGGAAATCTTTGGTTGCCGGGAGGCCTACTGGGTGGGTGACCAGATTTCCCCAGGGAGGGTGTAGGGGGCTATCCAGGGTATGGGAATAAGGGCGAAAGGGACTAGTCTCTGGCTACTCAGAGAGCAATAACTGGAGGCTAGATTAAGCTGTCTCCCTAAAGCCAGGGAGTTTTCACATCGAACTGCCTCCTTAAAAATCTTGCATGGCTCCCTACAAATTAAAAATCACCATTTACTGAGCACCTCCTGTATATCAGGCCCAGTACCAGGTTTTCCATACACACCATAGCATTTAATCTCCCAAAGAATCTCAGGAGCAGGTATTAGAGCCTCACCCCCTTATAAAATGAGCAAATGGATGCTCACAAATACAAATGGCCTATCTAAGGTTGCACACCTCAAAACAGAGCTCCCAGGCTTTATCCATCCATTCAACACATCTTTAAAAGCAAAATGATCAGAAATTATATAATAGTCTGACAATACAAAAAGGTAAAGAATAAAAGAGGAAATCCCCCCTTACTTGCCACCCCCATTCCAGCTCATCTTCTAGCTCTGTTGAATAAACTATCCAGACCTCTTTCTGTGCTCGGGCAATATATTTGAGCATTAATCATGTGCCAAGAGGATGTGTGGGCATTGCAGATAGTTTTCAGAAAAGTGAGTTTTCATGGGTTATACAAATTGCCATTAATATCCAATTTTTTTATAATTTTACCCAGTTGGCGGGTGGGGATGGGGAATTGACAAGAAGTCCTTGTTAAAGCCTAAGTTTGATTAGATCCCTCCTTGGATCCAAGCACCCTAATGTCTCCACCTCACCTAGAAGAAAGCCAAAGTCTCCACAACTGCCTGGATGCTCTACCTGATTTGGCTCGTGGCCACTTCTCCAATCTCATCCTCCACCATCCCCCCTCACTCGTTCCCATTAGCCACACCTCATTCCTCAAACATCCCATACACACGCTGCCTCAGGACCTTTGCACCTGCTGATCCCTCTACTGGAACCCCCTTTCCCCAGATATCTGAAGGATTCATGCCTGCACCTGCTTTAATTCTTTGCTCAAATGTCCCTTATTCTTCATTAAATTTGACTCCCCCCTCGCAACCCTCCATATCTGTTTTACCTTCCTCATTTTTTTCGCATAGTATCTGTTACCCTCCAACATACTACAAAACTTAATTATCTTCTTGCCTTCCTCCCCTCCATAGACTGCAACTTCAATGAAAGCTGGAATGTGTGTCTATTTTGTTCACGGCTAACTCCCTCCCCAGGGCCTGGAACAAAGTCTGGCACACTGTGGTTGCTTAATAAATATTTGTTGAATGGATACATTCATGAAAGGAGGCTACAATTCAGTCAGCCGCATGGCTCAGACTTGCCTGACAATTTTCTAGAACAGCTGAGCTCCTTATTTTTGGAGCCAGCACTCAGTGCGTGCAATTTACAAAGAAGAAGATGCAAGCCATTTGCTGCACACACCTCTTGCCAGCTCAGCCATGCCTTGCAGGGCAATGCCCCAGATCAGAAGGACCTTTAAGAAATCTGCACCCCATCCTCTAGTAGCTTCCTGTGCCCTGGATCTACCAGAGACGGGGGTCCTGGCAATTTGGAACCCCAAAGGAGGAGTCCTTGGGCCTTGAGCAGGCAGGAACATCTCGGGCTCACAGCATTGCTCCCGCTGCAGTGTGTCAGTTCCTCATGTATGATTTATGCCTCTGGCTGAACTTTATTTTCTACTTTTTGGATTCTGCTCTGGAGTTTTTTTTCTCCTTGGCCTTTTCCTGGGTCAATGCAGTCCTGATATTTGATTTACTGCTAACAGTATTGACTGCATAGGATTGAGCCAAGAAATGGAAGAAATTGCTTTTTCTTTCTTTCTATCTCCTGGTTGACAACTCAGTCTTAGCGCCGAGTTGGCCAAGCTCAGCGAACGCGGGGGTGGAGTTTTGTGCCTCTGAGGCTGGAAGGGGACCCTGAGAAGGAAATGAGCAAGGGACTGTCAGTCAGAGTCCTGTGCCTCTCCCTCCATCCAGGTTTTCCTTCCTAAATCTGGGGCTCAGAAAATTGCCTAAGCTTACACACAAATTTAGTGGCAAAACTGAGAACCAATTGATCCAGCCTTCCTTCTATTAATTAATTGAGATGTTATCAAGCTATTATTCTGAAAAGTTAAATAAAGATAAATAAGATAAAGACTTGGAGAGGGGCTGTCGGGAGCATGGGCTTCAGAGTCCGGCAGCCCTGGAATTAAATGCCAACCAGCTGTGTGGCTTTGGGCAAGTTGCTTAACCTCTCGGAACCCTGGTTTCTACATTCACAAGATAACCTCCTCACAGGTGGATTGTAAAGTGTTCATGCAGAAGAAACACTTTGAATCAAATCTATCCAGAGTAAGAGCACAATTTATTATTCCTATCACCATCACTACCACCATAATCATCATCATCATCGTCATCATCATCATCATCCCTGACTGTCTAATCTCTGTTCTGTCCACATACAGAACACTGAGAGCACTGACTCTATTCCACAGAAAGGTGTGGAGACTTTTGAATGTTATATCCCTCTCTCCGCTCGCCAAGGAAGGTTTAGCTGCAAACATTCTTTCGTGCTCTCAGCCACTCTTCGTTGGGCCCTTCCCAGTACCCCTAGGAAGGCAGGCCCGTGAAATAGCATGCTGAGCAAGAAAGACACTGTTTTGCCCTCACGGAATGCAAATCTAGTTGGGAAATTTAGTAAATAAGCACATCTATGTTCTTGAAGTCACCTGAATGGTGAAAATACCATCTCATGGTATCTATTCATCTCTCTCCAGCTACACTTCCTTGACAACGTGTTGAGAAGTTGAAATCAGCCGTGGTGGGACAATTTACACCATGGACATTGGCAAGTGCTACAAATCAGGGCTGGACTTATTGCTGTATTGATTGTCAAGATTTAAGAAAGTGATGGGGAAAAAAGGTTAATAACAACAGATTAAACCCATTGTGTCTGTAGCCATTATGTTATAAATAGCACAAACAATGGAGGAATTATTCTTCCAGTATTTGAAAACTGGTATTCAATTCAGGAAAGAAACTGCTGACATCAATGACGAATGAGTGAAGTCCCAGCATAGGACTTTGTCATTTCATTTTTGCCTTATTCATTAACATAAATAAAAATATCAACCAACATTAACTACAGAACTACACTGAGAGAGCTAGATGCTAAATATTTACCATCACACAACTGAGTCATTAGAGTACCTTCCAAATTAAAAATGCAAGGACCATGGGCTATCGTGGAATTGTCTCGCTATTTCTGGACAGGGAAAAGCATTTAAGGAAATGTCTGTCAGTTCAAATTAGGGGGCCATTTGGGTAGTTTTGGGGGATGGTGAGACAGAATATCTGAAATTGGGGATGGACCAGAAAATTCTCAGAATCATCCTCCTCAGAATAATAGCTTGATAACATCTCAATTAATCCATAGAAGGAAGGCTGGCTGGATCAATTGATTCCCAGTTTTGCCACTAAATTTGTGTGTGAGCTCAGGCAATTTTCTGAGCCCCAGATTCCTCCTCTATGAAATGGGGATCAGATGCCTTCCCTAACCATGTCCCAGAGAGAGAATCAGGTGTGGGATGGGTGAGTATTAGAACTCATTTGGATGGAAGTGACAGAAACCCAATGTAAACCAGCTTCATGGGGAAAGGGGGCATTCATTGGCTCTCATTAATTTGGATACTGGTGTAATTCCAACAAAGGAAGGGCTGCACAATCTAGGATAAGACCCAGGGCCTGAGTGCTCCCATGTTTATCCCTTACTCTCTCTCTCCCTCATCTCTGAAGATCTCCTTTCCTCTTTGCACAGCAGCCTTTCTCTCTCCTATTCCAAACTTGCCTTCTTTGTGTGGCTGGTGCCCTACCCACAAACCCCATTAGGAAAAGAGCTTCTTCCCACGGACCCATACGCTGATCCCATGAAAAGCCTCCAATTGGCTCTCTTTGGGTCACGTCTTGCCACTTGAACCAATCACTGTTGCCAGGGGGATCGGATAATGTGATTGGCCAGATATGGACCATGTGACCACTTCTGCGCATGGCGTTTGAGGTAGGGTGCGGAGGCTGTTTCTGGAAGGAAAAGGGGCAACTTTCTCAGCAGACAAAATCCAGCAGTGCACCCTAGGAGGTGAACTGTGTGTTGGAAAGGTTGAATCGCCAAGCACAAAGGATGAGCATTATTATTCTCAGAATAAAGGGCCACGGGTTGCTCTATCTTACCCACAGACTCACTCATTTAACAGGTTGTTTTTTGACAGTGCAGAACAGATCCCGTTGCTACCTGCTGAGAACCCAGCAAATCCTCGTGACCGGGCCTAGCCCACATTTCCCACGATGCCCCAGTCCCACCAGCTTTTCTGTTTCATGACTGTCTCGCTCCTTCCTTCCTCAAGGCAGGTGGGCATGTGTCCCCTCTGACTAGAGTATTCGTCGCCCAATTCTTTAACCCGAATCAGTCCTTTGTGGTCTCTGCTTACGTGCAGGAAAACCTTGTCCCTCATCTCAGCCAAATATGTGTGTGTGTGTGTGTGTGTGTGTACATATGTCTTTAATATATTGTATATAGCAATCTATAGTGTATAGTAGGATATATGGCCATCTTTATTTCACACTATGGTGCTCTTTCCAGTCTGTGTATGTGTGTGCGTATGTGTAATTGTTTAACGCCTCCTTCCCCCCTAAACACCCCAGACAGCAGAGGCCTGTTTAACTTGCTCACCCCTCAGCCCCAGGGCTCAGTACAGGACATGGCAGGAAGTAGATGGTCAACAAATGCTTATTAAATGAGCAAATAAGTGAGTGTTGTCTTGATGGTAAAGGAGACATAGATTCTCTGCCTTCTGCACACAGATTCATTCATTCATTCAGTACTGCCCCACGGCCTGAGATATATAACAGTAAACAAGAAAGTATTCTCGTTGTCTTCAAGGAGATGCTAGTTTGCTGGGAGAATCATGTGCAGTATTGAGAACGGGGTGGGGGAGAGGGCAGAAGTGGGGGACATGGCGAGGGAGCAGAGAGTGCAGCGTTGGGAAGATAGCAGACACTCCTGGAGAAGGGGAAGCCCAAGATGAAAAGCGATAGGTACACAGAAATCAGATGGGTGAAAGGAAGCGAGCCTAGGGGGGTGGGACTGAGGTGGGGAGGGAGGGAAACCAGGCAAAGGAAACAGTAGATCAAATGGAACATCAGACAGTGGGAGAGACAGACAGACAGACACAAGGAGAGAGAGAGACAGAGATAAAGAGACAGAGAGAGCTGGGAGGGAAGGGGCATGACAATCCAGGTGACTAAGTCTGGAGAGAGAGGCGGAAGGCAAACCACAAGGGCTTTTAAGCGCTCATCAAAAAAGCTGGACTTGATCCAAGTAGGGCAGGCGAGCCCACTGGAGTATATTAAGCAGGGCATGGCCTGGCCAAATTGTGAATTGGAAAGAAATTTTCCTCGGCTGGCCTGTCACCTTGGAGACACAGGCTAAAAATTAATATCTCTTTAAGGGTTTCAATTTAGACAAATGAATGGACCCAGAGTAGGGGCGGCTGGGAAAGTCTGGTCATTGCCCACCTTTTGAAGTTTGCATTATAATCACCAAGGTTTAGAATACTCCCACCACAGGCTTCCAGAAGAATCGACTCCAAGAAACAGAGAAGCCCGGCCTCCCAGACCCAGAAAAAAAAGGGGGTGGGGGGTCTTTGCCTCCATCTTGCAGAAGTCATCAGAAACCAGATGACCGTAAGGGGAGCCCTGTAACCACAGCACTGCTGAATCCAGAATCACAGAATGCTAAGCCAAGAGCATCACTCTGGAGGGCCGTGATGGGGTTCAGTAGCCCAAGCTCTTACTGAACGACAGAGGAATCATCTTTGGAAGGTGGCCTTGGTCTCCCTTAATCCTCCTTCAGACAGAGCTTCTGGGGAGCTCTTCTGTGGAGGCCCCCCACCTGGCACCCCAAGACTGCAACAGCTCCCAGCACCCCACTAACTGCTATGTCCAGACCCCACTCCTTTGCTGCTGGGAGCATGAATTTTTTTTTTTTTTTTTTTTTTTTTAGCTAGCATCAGTTTCCTTAAGGATAAATGCTATTTTTTTCCCCTCCCAGGGTACCAGAGTTCAACTCAATTTTCTCAGATTAAATAAAATTTCAAAGTGTCAGTCCCTGGCAAACGAGGAGTTGGAAAGTGGTTGATTTTCCTAACCCGATCGCCAGTCCAATTACAATTTTTAATCTATATGTAGATAATGGTGAACAAAAACCCCATAGAAATGTCAAGAGTGAGGAGGTTATTAGCTTAGTTTTAATTACTGTCTATCATTCTTAGCAACTGGAGGGACCCGGGAAATCAGGGGGAGGCTGCAGTGCTCCGGCAAGAGTTCCTCTGGGCCCCTCCGCTGCTGGGCTTGCTGGATTCATCCCCACCCCGTGGGGCCGGGTGGGTGCAAGACCCCCTGCGGGCCCTGCCCCGACTCCCAGCTGAGCAAGGCTGGGAGCTCCGGCGGAATCAATCCCGCACCTGCTGATGCGACGTGACCGGCGCCCTCCAGGCTGCGTCTCTCTGGCGTTCCCACCCTCCTGTATCCGACACACGCCTCGAGTTTATTCTTTCATTACTGATGATAACAGTAACACGTGCTCTCTGTAGGAGAAAATTTGGAAAATCAGAAAAGATGAAACATGGAGGGAAGAAAAATAAACATATCTCCATTTCACAGCCTGAGACAACTGTTAGTATTGGGGGAGCTATTTCCTTCCAGTCTGTAGGTGTATGTGTGTGTGTGTGAGAGAGAGAGACAGAGAGAGAGAGAGGGAGAGAGAGAGAGAGATTATATAGATATATAGAATTATTCTGCATATGGATTTTTGCACCCTCTTTTTTTCACTTAATATCATATCATAAATATTTTCTCATATCATGAATATTATTTGCAAACATCATTTAGTGGTTGCAGAATATTCTGGAACCTTAGATACAACACACGTTTCACTTAATCCGCCCCTATTTTTGCACACTGAAGGCCAATGTCCATTTTAATACAGATGTGAAGATGCTTTATGTTCAGTACTGCACCTTGTTTTTTCACTTAATGACAAGTAGTTTTCTATGTTATTATATACTCAGTGACGATCATTTTAATAGATCATTCAGCTCCTAACAAGCATTTTTGAGGATCTAATCTGTGCCCAAACACCATGCTAAGTGGTATGAGCGTAAAGATTAGAATCACCTAAAGATTAGACTCTTCTAGGGTCCCTGATCTTATAATACACACCTTTTATTAAACAGAATATCCATACTAATCAAATTATCATTCTGTCATTAGATATTTGGGTGAATTCAGGTTTCTCAAATTTGGACATATGTTGCATGTAAATTGTTATCACTATTCTGAATTATTTCCTTCTTATAAATTCTCCCAAAGCAGATCTAAGGGCATCAATATGTTTAAGGCTCTTAGATGAGAAAACTGATTTCTACTTAAATGGGGTTTTAGGAATGAAACTGCACAAAACAAATACCAAAAAAGTAAAAGGTCACACAAAATTAGACCCCCAGGGAACTCTATAAAGATATTAATGAGAAGCACAGTGCTGTTTTGTTTTTTTAATGCAATTTCATTGAGATATATTCACATACCGTACAATCATCCAAAGTGTACAATCAGTTGTTCACAGTATCATCACATGGTTCTGCATTCATCACCACAGTCAATTTTTTGAACATTTTCATTACTCCAAAAATAAGAATGAGAATAAAAATAAAAGTAAAAATAAAAAGAACACCCAAAACATCTCATACTTCTTTTTCCCCCCAGTTATTCATTTACTTTTTGTCCCCCTTTTTCCTACTCATTTGTCCATACACTGAATAAAGGGACTGTGGGCCACAAAGTTTTCACAATCACGTGGTCACACCGTATAAGCTGTATAGTTATACGATTGTCTTCAAGAATCAAGAATACTCGGTTGCAGTTCAACAGTTTCAAGTATTTCCTTTTAGCTATTCCAAAACACTAAAAACTAAAAAGGGATATCTATATAATGCATAAGAATAACCTCCGGAATGACCTCTCAACTCAATTTGAGATCGCTCCGCCACTGAAACTTTTTGTTTCATTTTTCTTCCCCCTTTTGGTCAAGATGTTTTCTCGACCCCACAATGCTGGGTCCAGGCTCATCCCCAGGAGTCATATCCCACATTGCCAGGGAGATTTACACCCCTGGGAGTCATGTCCCACATAGCGGGGAGGGCAGGGAGTTTACCTGCAGAGCTGGCTTAGAGAGAGGCCACATCTAAGCAACAAAAGAGGTTCTCTGGGGGTGACTTTTAAGCACAATTTTAAATAGGCTTAGCCTCTCCTTTTCAGTAACAAGCTTCATAAGGGCAAGCCCCAAGATTGAGGACTTTGCCTACTACCACAGTCCTCTTTTTAATATGTCAAAAGATGTCAGAAGGATGAAATGAAAGAGAACCGTTATCTCCTAGGTGGACAGAGCTGTATAATTTTTAAAACTGTTCCCATTTATTACTTTATTTGTGAAACACATTTTGGAAACTCTAAAACAGTATTTTCCAAAGGGCAATACAAGCACAACTAGTAGTTGGCAAAATGATTTTATCTTGAGATACGAACCTATTTTTAATAATTATTATATATTTGTGTGTACTAGAAAAAATACGAGTAAAATAGCAAATCCACACTTTCATGAAATTAGAGCTTGGGAACAGACTAAGGAAGGATTCAAAGTTAAAATTTAATTTAAAGAAGGATATTGAGCACAGAGGCATACTGACTGCCTGGGAATAGAGCAACCATTGTGTGGTTAAGATGGCATGCAAAATGTGATAGGAGAACGATGAGGAGGCTGTTATCAAACCTAAACTTAACAGGTGCCAAAATGAACTCGAAGATCTCAGGGAACTTGCAATTTAAGTGTTCTCTGTGGCAAGGCTCTGGTGGCCAAACTTTGGACTCTCCTTCGCTCAAGAGATTGCAAATGACATTTCAGGCCCCCGTGGCTGCACATTACAATCACCTGGGGAGTTTTTGAAAGTGCCGACCCTGTGTTCCTTCCTTAGAGGTTCAGCAGCAACAGAATCCAGGACATCAGGATGTTCAAAGCTCCCCAGGAGGATCCAATGTGCAGCCAGGGTTGAGGATATCTGGTCGACGTTTCCTTCTTTCTGGAAAGCCCTGGGTGTGGTCCTATCCACAGAACCGGGACTGGAGCCCAAGCACCACCCCACCCCCCTCCATGGTCTCCCTGCACGTTGGCGCCCTAAATCTCCCGCCCCAGCCCACTGCTCGTGGGATAATGAGGATAATGACCAGTCAAGTCCTAATGAGGATTGATTCATTTATTAGGCAGCAATTACGTGCCACGTGCTGCCCACTCCCTGAGCCCAGGAGACTCAAGGGCAAGCGGAATATGGCGGGAAAAGCTGGGGAAGAGAGGGCAGCAAAGGGTAGGCAGCGAGCTGCCTCGTCTTAGGTGTCTTCAGGGTTGATGTGGGGTCTGACCACTAGGGGGGCGTTCTGGGAACTCAGTGACCGGTCAAATAAATGTCCAGCATTTAGTGAGGAGGGTAAACATGTCCCGGTGTGAGGGAATCCCATCAGGGCAAGATCAAAGAGGTTCCGTCAGAGGACGTGCAGAAGAAAGGGGGTGGAGCAGAAAGGGTCATCTGCTGGGAAAAGAAACCCAGCCAGAAACAGAGGGACTGAGGGGAGAAAGCCACCCACAGTTCAGCAGCCATCTTATCAGGGACCCTCCTGGGACTCCAGGCTTCTGGAAAAGCTCCCCACTCCCAAGGGGTAGCTGGGATGCAAATCAGGATATAATGGGTTATGAAGGAAATAAGGGTGGGATGGAATGGAATGGGATAGTAACAAAATGGAACAGAATAATTGGGATAGAATGGAGGGGAGTGAGGCGGAGTGGAGTGGAGTGGAGTGGAGTGAAATAAATGGAAGAGATGCTCGGTTACTTATACTAAGCCAATAGCACAAAGGTTAGGGGTTGTGGGGTCTAGACCTGTGTCTACCCTCCACTCACAGTGGGACCCTGAGCAAGGCCTTTCCCACTCTTGGCCTCAGTTTCCCCATTTGTAAAATGCATGTTGGGACTAAACATTAACTAAGAACTCACCAGCTCTGAGACCCTGTAAGGCTTTACCACAACCATGTATCCATTAACTTAAAAACGATTTGCTGAGGTGCTACTCTGTGCCGGGCGCCATGCTAGGTACTCGCAGCCCAATGGGGAGTGATGGACCCCCCCCAAAAAAAAACAGTCAATTACAACACAGGATGCTAAGAACACTTCCCCCAAGCATCCAGTTGTCCCAGCCATTAATTTGAGGTTCCCTGGAATGGCTGCTGGGCTAGCACCACTGCTGGACTGAAGCTCCAATGGACAGTCAGCTCAAGGTGAAACTCACAGCTTCTACCCCCAGCAAACAGCCATTGAGGCAGAAAGAGGCATCTGGTGGGCAACAGGGTCAGGAGCATGCTGAGCATTTTGGCCAGTGAGGGACCTTGAGGAATAAATGCCAGGGCAGGTAAGGCGACTCTTGGTTATTTAAGCTGTGAAGTAGGACTCCTGGAGACAGATTCTCTCTGCTGGGGTTGTCATTATCAAGGTGTCTTTCTCACTGACCTGCCCTGCTAACAAATGTCTCCTTGATCCTGTGTCAGGCTGAAGCAGAGGCCAGCCCAGCTCCACTCACCTGCCATGGAGAGAAGCTGGACTACTGAGCATGGCACTCAAAGCCTTTCAAGGCCTGGCTCATGCCGGCCTCTCTAATTTCATTCATTCATTCATTCATTCATTCATTCATTCAACAATATGTACAGCGCCTCTGCTGTGTGCTAAGCACTATGCTGGTTTCTGGGTATCCAGCAGTAAAAAAACACAGACACAACTACTGTCCTTAAGAGCTCACCATTCAGTGGGGGAAACAGAGAGAGACTTAATAACCTGAGAAATGACCTTGTCATTACAACTGTGTAAAGTCCTAGGAATAGAAACTAAGAGAACTCTGAGACTCATTCTGACTAGTCTCTACTTTGAACTCAATGCCAGATTGGACTCCTTCAGTTCCCCAAATGGGAACCCTGTCTCTCCCATTGGAGTCTTTGCACACACTGTTCGCTCTGCCCAGAAGTCTCTCTCCCCTCCACTGCCCCCTCTCCTAGCCACCGGTGTCACGGATGGATCCACTGAGAGGCCGCTGCCTTCAGGATGCCCACCCAATGCCCCCAGTGTAGGTCAGGTGTTCCTGTTCGGCTCTCCTCTGGATTTAACCCTCAACCAGAATTTGTTGCTCTGCATGGCAATTGCCTTTTGCATTTCTGACTGCTGCACTGGATGGAGAATTCCTTGAGGTCAGGCAGTGCCACACATGGCATCGGTACATTTCTAGTTGAATAGACAAATCATGGGCTTATCCTTTGTTGCGCTCCCTTCACTGCTTGACAGACCTGGGGTCCTGCAGTTCTCCATGAAAATAAATATTTCTCCACTTCTTTATTGTGTGGCTATTCCTCCTTGATTCAGGCAGGGCAAACTGAAGAACCTCAAACTGGCCTTTCACTTGTATCTGCAGAGCTCAAAGGACCCAGCTCTCTCTGGGACCCAGGAAGATTTTTGATGAGGAATGCTGGGGAGGGGGCAGAGACCCAAGTCCTCCTTGGGAGAACTCAGGTGGATTTTGCTATAAGAGGCACACAGTAGGTCAGTCTTTATTGTTTAAATGAGGTCACTGTGGTGTGGGCATTTCCAATCCCTCAGTGTATGCAGAATAATGTCCCCTCAGACACATCCACATATTATTCCCCAGATCTTGAATATGTCACTTTACATGACAAAAGGGACTTTACAGGTATAATCAAGTTATAGGTCTGGAGATAGGGAGATCTCCTGGGTGGGTCCAATGTAATCAAAAGGGTCCTTATAAGAGGGAGTGAGGAGGGTCAGAGTCAAAGAGTTGTGATGCTGGAAGAAGAGGTCCAAGAAAGAGAGATTTGAAGATGCTACGCTGCTGGCTTTGAAGATGGAAGGAAGGATCATAAGCCAAAGAATGCAGGCAGCCTCTGGAAGCTGGAAAGAGCACGGAAACTGATTCTTGCCTAGAGTGTCCAGAAGAAATCCAGTTCTGCTGATACCTTGATTTTGATCCCAAAAGACCCATTTTGGACTTCTGACCTCCAGAACTGTAAGGTAATAAATTTGTGTTGTCTTGTTACAGCAGCCATAGGAAACTGATACACCCCTCTACCATTCAACCTCTGTCTCCTGAATGGTGGGAATCAGGTGGAGTAGGTTTCATGATGGTTCTAGAACCTTCTAGGGGCAGTGGATCTGACTAGTTCAACATCTCTCCAATTTGTAGTAGATGCTTTGATTCTCCCTCTTCTAGATAGTGTATCTCATCAAGAATAGGAAATTCATGGAACAAAGCCTTCTTTCTTCTCCCACTCATCCTTCCATGCCCAACTGCTGTCCTCCATCCTTAGAGGAAAAGGAAAGAAATTGTGTGAGTGCCAGTTGTCATGAAGACTCTGGCCTGTTGAATGACAGCCTACATTGGCTGGTTGCGATGATGTATCTCCTTCCTTTCTCCACCATGGCTGTCCGCACCCAACCCTCAAATGACGTGAGCTTGCAATGGTCATCTCTCTCCACTTTTTTCCTCCCATCCTCCACCCAGCACTCCAAGCTTACTGGACAAAAGGATGGATTTACAGAAGGATCACTTAATTAATTAATTAATGGGTCAGATTAGATCATTTTCTACACCCATCTCTGAGTCAGCACAGACATCCCAGAATGCTATAGCTCCAGCCTCCCAAAAAAAACTCTCAGGCTCCGAACCATCAGCCACTTTTCAAAGAAAGTCAAGACTCTTTCACAGTTTTTTTTCCTTCCCTCCCAAAATTAAAATGTGCCTCCAGTATAACTTGTTATCAAAAATAGAAGCATTTTATCTATCTTTATTGCAGAACAGAGATTACATGGAGACATTCAATTTGGAGTCAATTTAAATTTCAATTGTCTGTGAAATCTAAATCAATAGGGTATAGTTCAATGATGCTTTAATAAAACAGGACATAACAGAGAAATCATTTGGAATTACATATGATAAGAGATTAGAGCAGAGCCTCCGTAATGGGGGAAGGGACATTAGAAAATCACCCCCAAGCATTTGCAAGTAAACCAACTGCCTCTTTTCCCCAAGAGACACCCGAGAAAACTTAATTGTGCTGTGGGGCCTGGGAATCCATCTCTGTCAACCCAGTGATTGGAGGACAATTTACAGTGAGTGACAATGGCAGGGGGTTTGTCTCGCCTGGAGTGCACCGATCGTGCTTCTCCATCCAGCTGCCTTGAGCATGCATTATGCCCTCTCCAATTCCCGACCTTTCCATCCTCACGCTCCACCGCTAGCCTCCTCAAAGGGGCCCCTGGGAGGGTCCACCCCGGGATAGGAAGATCAGAGACTGGGTGAAAGGGATGCCACTTGACACAGTGGATTAATGCTTTGCAGAAAGACATACTGGGAATGAATTCCAGCCCCTCTCCTGTGTGTTGGGCAACTAACTTACTTCACCTCTCTGAGCCTCCTCTGGAAAGCAGAGGTACACATATCCACTTCGCAGGGTGTCTTTGATGATTTAATGAAATATTTCATTCATTCACTAAATATTTATGGAGGGAAGACTGTGTGGGGAGCAGCAAGGCCAGGATTGGGAGAGGTGAGTGAGGCACTCACCTGGGGCACAAAATTTAAGGGGCACCCTCCCCCCTACATGGAACCTGACTCCCAGGGGTGTAAATCTCTCTGTCAATGTGGGACATGACTCCCAGGGATGAGCCTAGACCTGACATCGTGGGATTGAGAACATCTTGACCAAAAGGAGGAAGCAGAATGAAACAAAATAAAGTTTCAGTGGCTGAGAGATTTCAGATGTAGTCGAGAGGTCATTCTGGAGGTTATTCTTATGCCTTATATAGATATTCCTTTTTAGTTTTTAGTGTATTGGAATAGTTAGAAGGAAATACCTGAAACTGTCAAACTGCAACCCAGTAGCCTTGAATCTTGAAGACAATTGTATAACTATGTAGCTTACATGGTGTGGTGGTGTGATTGTGAAAACCTTGTAGCTCACGCTCCCTTTTTCCAGCATATGGATGGATGAGTAGAAAAATGGGGACAAAAACTAAATGAAAGATAGGGTGGGATGGGGGGGGATGGAGTGATTTGAGTGTTCTTTTTAACTTTTATTTTTTATTCTTATGTTTATTCTTTTTGGTGTAAAGAAAATGTTCAAAAATTGATTGGGGTGATGAATGCACAACTACATGATGGTACTGTGAACAGTTGATTGTACACCATGGATGACTGCATGGTATGTGAATATATCTCAATAAAACTAATTTAATAAATGAATAAATAAATAAAATTTAAGGGGGAGGCGGGGCAAGATGGCAGACTGGTGAGCTGTATGTTTTAGTTACTCCTCCAGGAAAGTAGGTAGAAAGCCAGGAACTGCGTGGACTGGACACCACAGAGCAATCTGTCTTTGGGCATACTTCATACAACACTCATGAAAACGTGGAACTGCTGAGATCAGCGAAATCTGTAAGTTTTTGTGGCCAGGGGACCCGCGCCCCTCCCTGCCAGGCTCAGTCCCGTGGGAGGAGGGGCTGTCAGCTCCGGGAAGGAGAAGGGAGAACTGCAGTGGCTGCTCTTATCGGAAACTCATTCTACTGATCCAGACTCCAACCATAGATAGACTGAGACCAGACACCAGAGAATCTGAGAGCAGCCAGCCCAGCAGAGAGGAGACAGGCATAGAAAAAAAAAAACAACACAAAAAACTCCAAAATAAAAGCAGAGGATTTTTGGAGTTCTGGTGAACACAGAAAGGGGAAGGGCTGAGCTCAGGCCCTAAGGCGCATATGCAAATCCCAAAGAAAAGCTGATCTCTCTGCCCTGTGGACCTTTCCCTAATGGCCCTGGTTGCTTTGTCTCTTAGCATTTCAATAACCCATTAGATCTCTGAGGAGGGCCCTTTTTTTTTTTTTTTTAATCCTTTTTTCTTTTTCTAAAACAATTACTCTAAGAAGCCCAATACAGAAAGCTTCAAAGACTTGCAATTTGGGCACGTCAAGTCAAGAGCAGAACTAAGAGAGCTCTGAGACAAAAGGCAATAATTCAGTGGCTGAGAAAATTCACTAAACACCACAACTTCCCAAGAAAAGGGGGGTGTCCGCTCACAGCCACCATCCTGGTGGACAGGAAACACTCCTGCCCATCGCCAGCCCCATAGCCCAGAGCTGCCCCAGACAACCCAGTGTGACGGAAGTGCTTCAAATAACAGGCACACACCACAAAACTGGGCGTGGACATTAGCCTTCCCTGCAACCTCAGCTGATTGTCCCAGAGTTGGGAAGGTAGAGCAGTGTGAATTAACAAAGCCCCATTCAGCCATCATTTGAGCAGACTGGGAGCCTCCCTACACAGCCCAGCAGCCCAGAACTGCCCTGGGGAGATGGCACTCACCTGTGACATAGCACAGTCATCCCTCAACAGAGGACCCAGGGTGCACAGCCTGGAAGAGGGGCCCACTTGCAAGTCTCAGGAGCCATACGCCAATACCAAAGACTTGTGGGTCAGTGGCAGAGACAAACTGTGGCAGGACTGAACTGAAGGATTAGACTATTGCAGCAGCTTTAAAACTCTAGGATCACCAGGGAGATTTGATTGTTAGGGCCACCCCCCCTCCCCGACTGCCCAGAAACACGCCCCACATACAGGGCAGGCAACACC
Organism: Choloepus didactylus; assembly: GCF_015220235.1. Classification (NCBI taxonomy): domain Eukaryota; kingdom Metazoa; phylum Chordata; class Mammalia; order Pilosa; family Megalonychidae; genus Choloepus; species Choloepus didactylus. The sequence continues at coordinate 24,171,655 of NC_051329.1, read as the reverse complement.
AACTACACACGCAAGCTTGGTACACCAATTGGGCCCCACAAGACTCACTCCCCCACTCACCAAAAAGGCTAAGCAGGGGAGAACTGGCTTGTGGAGAACAGGTGGCTCGTGGACGCCACCCACTGGTTAGTTAGAGAAAGTGTACTCCACGAAGCTGTAGATCTGATAAACTAGAGATAAGGACTTCAATAGGTCTACAAACCCTAAAAGAACCCTATCAAGTTCAGCAAATGCCACGAGGCCAAAAACAACAGAAAATTATAAAGCATATGAAAAAACCAGATGATATGGATAACCCAAGCCCAAGCACCCAAATCAAAAAACCAGAAGAGACACAGCACCTAGAGCAGCTACTCAAAGAACTAAAGATGAACAATGAGACCATAGTACGGGATATAAAGGAAATCAAGAAGACTCTAGAAGAGCATAAAGAAGACATTGCAAGACTAAATAAAAAAATGGATGATCTTATGGAAATTAAAGAAACTGTTGACCAAATTAAAAACATTCTGGACACTCATAGTACAAGACTAGAGGAAGTTGAACAACGAATCAGTGACCTGGAAGATGACAGAATGGAAAATGAAAGCATAAAAGAAAGAATGGGGAAAAAAATTGAAAAAATCGAAATGGACCTCAGGGATATGATAGATAATATGAAACGTCCAAATATAAGACTCATTGGTGTCCCAGAAGGGGAAGAAAAGGGTAAAGGTCTAGGAAGAGTATTCAAAGAAATTGTTGGGGAAAACTTCCCAAATCTTCTAAACAACATAAATACACAAATCATAAATGCTCAGCGAACGCCAAATAGAATAAATCCAAATAAACCCACTCCGAGACATATACTGATCACACTGTCAAACACAGAAGAGAAGGAGCAAGTTCTGAAAGCAGCAAGAGAAAAGCAATTCACCACATACAAAGGAAACAGCATAAGACTAAGTAGTGACTACTCAGCAGCCACCATGGAGGCGAGAAGGCAGTGGCACGATATATTTAAAATTCTGAGGGAGAGGAATTTCCAGCCAAGAATACTTTATCCAGCAAAGCTCTCCTTCAAATTTGAGGGAGAGCTTAAATTTTTCACAGACAAAGAAATGCTGAGAGAATTTGCTAACAAGAGACCTGCCCTACTGGAGATACTAAAGGGAGCCCTACAGACAGAGAAACAAAGACAGGACAGAGAGACTTGGAGAAAGGTTCAGTACTAAAGAGATTCGGTATGGGTACAATAAAGGATATTAATAGAGAGAGGGGAAAAATATGGCAAACATAAACCAAAGGATAAGATGGCCGATTCAAGAAATGCCTTCACGGTTATAACGTTGAATGTAAATGGATTAAACTCCCCAATTAAAAGATATAGATTCGCAGAATGGATCAAAAAAAATGAACCATCAATATGTTGCATACAAGAGACTCATCTTAGACACAGGGACACAAAGAAACTGAAAGTGAAAGGATGGAAAAAAATATTTCATGCAAGCTACAGCCAAAAGAAAGCAGGTGTAGCAATATTAATCTCAGATAAAATAGACTTCAAATGCAGGGATGTTTTGAGAGACAAAGAAGGCCACTACATACTAATAAAAGGGGCAATTCAGCAAGAAGAAATAACAATCGTAAATGTCTATGCACCCAATCAAGGTGCCACAAAATACATGAGAGAAACACTGGCAAAACTAAAGGAAGCAATTGATGTTTCCACAATAATTGTGGGGAGACTTCAACACATCACTCTCTCCTATAGATAGATCAACCAGACAGAAGACCAATAAGGAAATTGAAAACCTAAACAATCTGATAAATGAATTAGATTTAACAGACATCTACAGGACATTACATCCCAAATCACCAGGATACACATACTTTTCTAGTGCTCACGGAACTTTCTCCAGAATAGATCATATGCTGGGACATAAACAAGCCTCAATAAATTTAAAAAGATTGAAATTATTCAAAGCACATTCTCTGACCACAATGGAATACAATTAGAAGTCAATAACCATCAGAGACTTAGAAAATTCACAAATACCTGGAGGTTAAACAACACACTCCTAAACAATCAGTGGGTTAAAGAAGAAATAGCAAGAGAAATTGCTAAATATATAGAGACGAATGAAAATGAGAACACAACATACCAAAACCTATGGGATGCAGCAAAAGCAGTGCTAAGGGGGAAATTTATAGCACTAAACGCATATATTAAAAAGGAAGAAAGAGCCAAAATCAAAGAACTGATGGATCAACTGAAGAAGGTAGAAAATGAACAGCAAACCAATCCTAAACCAAGTACAAGAAAAGAAATAACAAGGATTAAAGCAGAAATAAATGACATAGAGAACAAAAAAACAATAGAAAGGATAAATATCACCAAAAGTTGGTTCTTGAGAAGATCAACAAGATTGACAAGCCCCTAGCTAGACTGACAAAATCAAAAAGAGAGAAGACCCATATAAACAAAATAATGAATGAAAAAGGTGACATAACTGCAGATCCTGAAGAAATTAAAAAAATTATAAGAGGATATTATGAACAACTGTATGGCAACAAACTGGATAATGTAGAAGAAATGGACAATTTCCTGGAAACATATGAACAACCTAGACTGACCAGAGAAGAAATAGAAGACCTCAACCAACCCATCACAAGCAAAGAGATCCAATCAGTCATCAAAATCTTCCCACAAATAAATGCCCAGGGCCAGATGGCTTCACAGGGGAATTCTACCAAACTTTCCAGAAAGAACTGACACCAATCTTACTCAAACTCTTTCAAAACATTGAAAAAAATGGAACACTACCTAACTCATTTTATGAAGCTAACATCAATCTAATACCAAAACCAGGCAAAGATGCTACAAAAAAGGAAAACTACCGGCCAATCTCCCTAATGAATATAGATGCAAAAATCCTCAACAAAATACTTGCAAATCGAATCCAAAGACACATTAAAAAAATCATACACCATGACCAAGTGGGGTTCATTCCAGGCATGCAAGGATGGTTCAACATAAGAAAAACAATCAATGTATTACAACACATTAAAAACTCGAAAGGGAAAAATCAATTGATCATCTCAATAGATGCTGAAAAAGCATTTGACAAAATCCAACATCCGTTTTTGATAAAAACACTTCAAAAGGTAGGAATTGAAGGAAACTTCCTCAACATGATAAAGAGCATATATGAAAAACCCACAGCCAGCATAGTACTCAATGGTGAGAGACTGAAAGCCTTCCCTCTAAGATCAGGAACAAGACAAGGATGCCCGCTGTCACCACTGTTATTCAACATTGTGCTGGAAGTGCTAGCCAGGGCAATCCGGCAAGACAAAGAAATAAAAGGCATCCAAATTGGAAAAGAAGAAGTAAAACTGTCATTGTTTGCAGATGATATGATCTTATATCTAGAAAACCCTGAGAAATCAACGATACACCTACTAGAGCTAATAAACAAATTTAGCAAAGTAGCGGGATACAAGATTAATGCACATAAGTCAGTAATGTTTCTATATGCTAGAAATGAACAAACTGAAGAGACACTCAAGAAAAAGATACCATTTTCAATAGCAACTAAAAAATCAAGTACCTAGGAATAAACTTAACCAAAGATGTAAAAGACCTATACAAAGAAAACTACATAACTCTACTAAAAGAAATAGAAGGGGACCTTAAAAGATGGAAAAATATTCCATGTTCATGGATAGGAAGGCTAAATGTCATTAAGATGTCAATTCTACCCAAACTCATCTACAGATTCAATGCAATCCCAATCAAAATTCCAACAACCTACTTTGCAGACTTGGAAAAGCTAGTTATCAAATTTATTTGGAAAGGGAAGATGCCTCGAATTGCTAAAGACACTCTAAAAAAGAAAAACGAAGTGGGAGGACTTACACTCCCTGACTTTGAAGCTTATTATAAAGCCACAGTTGCCAAAACAGCATGGTACTGGCACAAAGATAGACATATAGATCAATGGAATCGAATTGAGAATTCAGAGATAGACCCTCAGATCTATGGCCGACTGATCTTTGATAAGGCCCCCAAAGTCACCGAACTGAGCCATAATGGTCTTTTCAACAAATGGGGCTGGGAGAGTTGGATATCCATATCCAAAAGAATGAAAGAGGACCCCTACCTCACCCCCTACACAAAAATTAACTCAAAATGGACCAAAGATCTCAATATAAAAGAAAGTACCATAAAACTCCTAGAAGATAATGTAGGAAAACATCTTCAAGACCTTGTATTAGGCGGCCACTTCCTAGACTTTACACCCAAAGCACAAGCAACAAAAGAGAAAATAGATAAATGGGAACTCCTCAAGCTTAGAAGTTTCTGCACCTCAAAGGAATTTCTCAAAAAGGTAAAGAGGCAGCCAACTCAATGGGAAAAAATGTTTGGAAACCATGTATCTGACAAAAGACTGATATCTTGCATATACAAAGAAATCCTACAACTCAATGACAATAGTACAGACAGCCCAATTATAAAATGGGCAAAAGATATGAAAAGACAGTTCTCTGAAGAGGAAATACAAATGGCCAAGAAACACATGAAAAAATGTTCAGCTTCACTAGCTATTAGAGAGATGCAAACTAAAACCACAATGAGATACCATCTAACACCTATTAGAGTGGCTGCCATTAAACAAACAGGAAACTACAAATGCTGGAGGGGATGTGGAGAAATTGGAACTCTTATTCATTGTTGGTGGGACTGTATAATGGTTCAGCCACTCTGGAAGTCAGTCTGGCAGTTCCTTAGAAAACTAGATATAGAGCTACCATTCGATCCAGCGATTGCACTTCTCGGTATATACCCGGAAGGTCGGAAAGCAGTGACACGAACAGATATCTGCACACCAGTGTTCATAGCAGCATTATTCACAATTGCCAAGAGATGGAAACAACCCAAATGTCCTTCAACAGATGAGTGGATAAATAAAATGTGGTATATACACACGATGGAATACTACACGGCAGTAAGAAGGAACGATCTCGTGAAACATATGACAACATGGATGAACCTTGAAGACATAATGCTGAGTGAAATAAGCCAGGCACAAAAAGAGAAATATTATATGCTACCACTAATGTGAACTTTGAAAAATGTAAAACAAATGGTTTATAATGTAGAATGTAGGGGAACTAGCAGTAGAGAGCAATTAAGGAAGGGGGAACAATATTCCAAGAAGAACAGATAAGCTATTTAACGTTCTGGGGATGCCCAGAAATGACTATGGTCTGTTAATTTCTGATGGATATAGTAGGAACAAGTTCACAGAAAGGTTGCTATATTATGTAACTTTCTTGGGGTAAAGTAGGAACATGGTGGAAGTTAAGCAGTTATCTTAGGTTAGTTGTCTTTTTCTTACTCCCTTGTTATGGTCTCTTTGAAATTTTCTTTTATTGTATGTTTGTTTTCTTTTTAACTTTTTTTTCATACAGTTGATTTAAAAAAGAAGGGAAAGTTAAAAAAAAAAAAAAGAAAGAAAGAAAAACAAGGAAAAAAAAATGATGTAGTGCCCCCTTGAGGAGCCTGTGGAGAATGCAGGGGTATTCGCCTACCCCACCTCCATGGTTGCTAACATGACCACAGACATAGGGGACTGGTGGTTTGATGGGTTGAGCCCTCTACCATAAGTTTTACCCTTGGGAAGACGGTTGCTGCAAAGGAGAGGCTAGGCCTCCCTGTATTTGTGCCTAAGAGTCTCCTCCTGAATGCCTCTTTGTTGCTCAGATGTGGCCCTCTCTCTCTGGCTAAGCCAACTTGAAAGGTGAAATCACTGCCCTCCCCCCTACGTGGGATCAGACACCCAGGGGAGTGAATCTCCCTGGCAACGTGGAATATGACTCCCGGGGAGGAATGTAGACCCGGCATCGTGGGACGGAGAACATCTTCTTGACCAAAAGGGGGATGTGAAAGGAAATGAAATAAGCTTCAGTGGCAGAGAGATTCCAAAAGGAGCCGAGAGGTCACTCTGGTGGGCACTCTTACGCACACTTTAGACAACCCTTTTTAGGTTCTAAAGAATTGGGGTAGCTGGTGGTGGATACCTGAAACTATCAAACTACAACCCAGAACCCATGAATCTCGAAGACAGTTGTATAAAAATGTAGCTTATGAGGGGTGTCAATGGGATTGGGAAAGCCATAAGGACCACACTCCACTTTGTCTAGTTTATGGATGGATGAGTAGAAAAATAGGGGAAGGAAACAAACAGACAAAGGTACCCAGTGTTCTTTTTTACTTCAATTGCTCTTTTTCACTCTAATTATTATTCTTGTTATTTTTGTGTGTGTGCTAATGAAGGTGTCAGGGATTGATTTAGGTGATGAATGTACAACTATGTAATGGTACTGTAAACAATCGAAAGTACGATTTGTTTTGTAAGACTGCATGGTATGTGAATATATCTCAATAAAATGATGAATAAAAAAATAAATAAATAAATAAATAAATAAATAAATAAATAAATAAATAAAAATTTAAGGGGCACCAAAAAACTTATACACAAGATACATGACATTTTAATGGAATATTTTTAAGCCTAAATTAATGCCAAAAAAATCCGTAATGAATAAAATATCAGGATTTTAACTAAAGGCAGGAGGAGTAACTGTGCCATGCCATGTTGGAGCCAAAGGAAAAGGGAAAAATCAGCAGTAGAACAGATCCTGTTTTCATTTAGAGTTTTTGATATTCTGTGTATTGTGAATTTTTTGCACTAATTTTAATTTTTAAAATATCGCAGTTAAATATTATTTATCCTGATTACTGTTTTTATTTTGCTCTGCCCCCCTCCTTAAATTTTGCACCCTAGGTAAATGCCTCACTCACTTCACCCTAGTCCCAGACCTGCTGAGCTAAATGCCAAGTGGTCTACACACTGGGACAACAGCAGAAATGAGCCAGACCCATGCATTATCCTAAGGAGCCCTTGGTTTAGCATGAGACAGTGGCATATAAGCAGACGGATAAATAGGATAATTATAGACTACAATAAGTCTAAGGTCAGGATCATGGAGCCAAGAGGAACAAACACCTGCTCTGATGAAATGGTCAGCAATGCTGTCTCCAAATCCCCAAGCTGGTAAAGGGTTGACTCAATAGGTGCAACATGTTTAAACTCTGCACATTCCATTCCAAAGAAAGGACTTGACAGGTTCCTGGGAGATCGACTCTGAGCCCTTTGCATATCCCGGGAAATGTGTATTTTTATACCTGGAGTCTTGAGCTCGCCAGGTAGTAACAATATGATATATGGAAGGAGCCTTGAGCCATGAAGTGCCACTCTGACCCCTGGTTGAGCTGGAGACTAAATAACTAAGGCCAGTCATGTAGACTTCCATGCCTCTGCGATTGTCCCCCAACAGAAACCCTGGACACCAGGGCTCAGGTGAGACTCCCTGGTTGACAATACTCTGTACGTGTTCTCACACACTGGTGCTGGGAGAAGTAAATGCTGTGCAACTCCACTGGGAGATGGCAGCTGGGAGCTTGCACCTGGTATCTCCTGGACCCTATCCTACATTCCTTATTCTTTTGCTCATTTTAATCTGTGTCCTTTTGCTGTAATAAACTGTAACTGTTAAAAAAAAAAACTGTAACTGTGAGTATAACAGCTTTTCTAGGTTCTGTGAGTCTTTCTAGTGAATCAAGAGAACCTGAAAGTGGTCTTAGAGACCCACAACACACCTGTCCATTGCACTTGTCACAGTTTAAGAGTCAGTAATTGTTTGTGTGGTCATGTGACTATAGAGCACTCTAAACTGTCCAATGTACCAGCCACTGGCCAAGTAGAGACACTTCAATTTAAGTTCATTTAGATTTTTAAAAAATTAAAACTTCAGATCCTGACTTGTACTAGTCGCATTTCAGTGGCTCAGTAGCCACATGTGGTGTGTGGCTGCCATGTTGAACAGTCCCACCATTGCAGAAAGTTCTGTTGGATGACGCTGGACTAGGCAGTAAGACTTCAAAGGGGCAGGGACTCCAGCCGACTTGTTTGTGTCTGTGTCTCCAGGGCTGATTATTTAATAAGAACACATACTTATTTAACAGATAATTATTTCTAACTAATAATTACTGAGCATATAACAAAGGAAGGTATATTTTTAAAAACCTGACAGTGGAAGGAGCTCTGGCTCCCACTTTCTCTAATGCTGTGTGCCTTTAATCAAGTCACTTGATGTCTCTGGGCTTTGGTTTTCCCAGCTGGAAAAACACATGTGCACTCTAGGAGGTCAAAGATTCCTCCATGTCCTGATATCTGAGGCTAAGAGGAGAGCAGGAGATGATGCCATCCCAGGTACACTTCTCCTTTCGTTCTGGGCTGGAGATAACCCAGGATGATACAATTCCGTGGCCAGGCCTGCAAAGCAGACTCAGTCAGGACTTGAAATAATCAGTAAATCTGTCTCAGCCAAGGAGCCCTTCAGACTATAAGTTCCATGAGGACAAAGATTTTTGTTTTGTCCATTGCTGTGCTCCACTGCCCAGCCAGCACCTGGCACATGGTAGGCGATAGTCAAATATTCGTGGAAAAAATGTTTGACCCAAGGACTGAATTTCCAGAGACTGGGACTCGGCCCTGGGTGCATGCCCTGTGTCACACGTGGGTTCTGGGATTAGAATCCTTCTTTAATGAGCCAATGGCATTCACTTGGTGCCTAGTCAGTGACTTTCTGCTGTACCCTCTGTCTCTCTCATCAGTTCCCAGAGTGACTGCCAAAACCCATCTTTGTCCATGTCACTAAAACACTTCACTGGGACCTGCACTGCCTGGAATAAAGTCACTTTTTTTGTTGCTTGCAGTGAAGAAGGAACTGCGCTCACTTCCTCTCGATTTGAGAGCTCATGCCTTGCAATGGTCCAGATCTCACCAGGACCCCCCGACACAGTGGTTCATGCCCCACACTGACCCCAAGTCCTCCCTTTGGCTCTCCACTCCCTGCCTCTGAATCCCCCAGATACCAGCTTTCCTGTCTTGGCTGTTGTACCCCCTTGGTATGCATTGCAAACCTCTTGTGATATCATTAATAAGCTCTCTCTAAAGAGATGGGGGTCGAGTCTGCACACCCCCCTGGAGATTTTTAACTGATCCATCACCTTGCATACTGTGCCAGTTTGAATGTATTGTGTCCCCCAAATGCCATTATCTTTGTGGTCTTGTGTGGGGCAGACCCTTGGGTGCTGGTTGGATTTGCTTGGAGTGTGCCCCACCCAGCTGTCGGTGATAATTTTGATGAGATGTTCCCATGGAGGCGTGGCCCCACCCATTCGGGGTGGGCCTTGATCGGTGGAGCTATATAAATGAGCTGACTCAAAGAGGAAAGAGAGTGCAGCTGGGAGTGATGTTTTGAAGAGAAGCAAGCTTGCTGGAGAGGAACGTCCTGGGAGAAAGCCGTTTTGAGGCCGGAGCTTTGGAGCAGATGCCAGCTGCCTTCCTAGCTAACAGAGGTTTTCCGGAGGCCATTGGCCATCCTCCGGTGAGGGTACCCGATTGCTGATGTGTTGCCTTGGACGCTTTGTGGCCTTAAGACTGTAACTGTGTAGCGAAATAAATCCCCGTTTTATAAAAGCCAATCCATCTCTGGTGTTTTGCATTCTGCAGCATTAGCAAACTAGGACAGATTTTGGTACCAGAAGTGGGGTGCTTTTGCTGCTGAGTTTGCAAACACCAAACATGTTGGAACGGCTTTTTAAATGGATAAGGGGGAGTTTCTGGAAGAGTTGTGAGGAGCTTGACAGAAAAGGCCAAAACTGCTTTAAAGAGACTGTTTGTGGAAATATGGACTCTAAAGATACTTCTGATGAGGACTTGAACAGAAATGATGAATGTGTTGTAAACTGGAAGAAAGGCGATCCTTGTTTTAAAGTGGCAGAGAATTTGGCAAAATTGAGTCCTGGTGTCAGATGGAAGGAAGAATCTGGAAGCAACAACTTGGAATACTTAGCTGAGGAGATCTCCAGACTACGTGTGGAGGACGTATCCTGGCTTCTCCTTGCAGCTTATAGTAAAATGCGAGCAGAGAGAGAGAAACTTAGAACTGAACTCTTGGGTTCAAAGAAACCAGAAGTTGATGGCTTGGAAAATTACGGGCTTCCAGTGGGTAGAATCCCAGAAGCTACAGCCCAACCTGAGGACAAGCCAAGATTGGATAAGGAGTTAAGCAGAAAGGATTTGTGGAAACTCCTATTGTCTGATGGCTTTGACCCCTGCATGCTTCATGCAAAGCCAACAGAATTTTTGCGAGATCTTTATAGACAGAGCCATTGCCGGTCTGGACTGGAGGAGACAGACAAGGAAAAAATTAAAGGAAAAATCTCTTCAAAGACAGAGCCATGGAGGTTGAGGTCTGGAGTCAAGAGGTTTAGGGCTGGGAGAGCAGAGCAGCCCACATGCATGGAAAGGGTGAGTTTGCCCTGGAGGTCGAGGGCGGGCTTTCCGCCTCGATGCTCTGGAAGAGTTTTGCCACCTCAGGTCCCAAAGAGGGTGGAGCACATTTCCAGGGAATTGGGGAGAGCCTGGCTGCCACCACACTGTTCTGAAGGGGTTGAGCGTGTGACCCGGAGATGGAAGGGAATCCGGGAGCTGCCCCGATGTTTGAGGAGGGTGGGGCCGAGAAGGTGGTCTCCTCAATGTGTGGAAATGTTGGAGCACTCACCTAAGTGTTTGGAGAGGAACGGGCTGCAGAAAAGGCCCTTGGGAAGGGTTAGGCTCCCACTCTCTCAAGCCCCAAGGATGCAACATTGTTCTGTAAATGACTCTCGGACTTTGAAATCTAATGGACTTTGTCCTGTGGGTTTTAGGAACTGTTTTGCTCCTGTTAACCCTGTTTTCCTTACTGTTTCTCCTTATGGCAATGGAAATGTTTATCCTATGAATGTCTCTCCTTTATATATTGGAAGCACATAACTTGTTCTAGGTTCACAGATCCACAGCTAAAGGAAAATTATGCCTTAGGACTGACCACGCCTAAATTGATTTTGATGGGATTTTGTACTTAACTTTTGTTACTGAAATGATTTAAGTTTTTGTGATATTGTGATGCAATGAATGTATTTTGTATTTGGAAAGATAATGTCATTTTGGGTTCCAGGGGGTGGAATGTGCCAGTTTGAATGTATTGTGTCCCCCAAATGCCATTATCTTTGTGGTCTTGTGTGGGGCAGACCCTTGGGTGCTGGTTGGATTTGCTTGGAGTGTGCCCCACCCAGCTGTCGGTGATAATTTTGATGAGATGTTCCCATGGAGGCGTGGCCCCACCCATTCGGGGTGGGCCTTGATCGGTGGAGCTATATAAATGAGCTGACTCAAAGAGGAAAGAGAGTGCAGCTGGGAGTGATGTTTTGAAGAGAAGCAAGCTTGCTGGAGAGGAACGTCCTGGGAGAAAGCCGTTTTGAGGCCGGAGCTTTGGAGCAGATGCCAGCTGCCTTCCTAGCTAACAGAGGTTTTCCGGAGGCCATTGGCCATCCTCCGGTGAGGGTACCCGATTGCTGATGTGTTGCCTTGGACGCTTTGTGGCCTTAAGACTGTAACTGTGTAGCGAAATAAATCCCCGTTTTATAAAAGCCAATCCATCTCTGGTGTTTTGCATTCTGCAGCATTAGCAAACTAGGACACATACCAAGGGGAATGTTCCAGTTTGCTAATGCTGCTGTTATGCAAAATACCAGAAATGGATTGGCTTTTATAGAGGGGATTTATTCAGTTACAGATTTACATTTCTACAGCCCTGAAAATGTCCAAATTAAGGCATCAACAGGAATATTACCTTCACCAAAGGAAGGCCAATGGTGTCTGGAAGAGCTCTGTTAGCTGGGAAGGCACGTGGCTGGTGTCTGCTGACCCCAGGTTGTGTTCCAGCTCCACTCTCAGCTCCTGTGCATTCCTCAAAATGTTGCTCTTGGGGTGTTTTGCCCTCTCTTAGCATCAGCAAGTCTACTTTCAACAGCTATCTCCAAAATGTGTCTCTCAGCTGCAGCAAGCATCTGGGCTTGTGTAGCTCTTTTTGAAGTACTCCAGTAAATCAATCAAGACCCACCCCGAATGGGCGGGGTCACACCTCCATGGAAATAATCTAATCAAAGGTATTACCCACAGTTGGGTGGGTCACATCTCTATGGAAACATCCAATCAAGAGGTCACACCTAATCAAAAATATTAATCAATCTGCCCCCACAAGATTGCCTCAAAGAATATGGCTTTTTCTGGGGGACATAATATATACAAACCAGCACAGGGGCACAGCACACTGTCCCATTCATCCCACCCTTCCCAATTAGCACATTCTCCCACTTTCTTATCTTGTCCCTGGAAACCGGCTGGCATCTGTCCTGGGGAACAGTGGGTGGGTGGGTAGGGTTGAGTGTCTGCTTTTCACGAGCCTGGGTCCCCTGGCCCACCCACCCCTGTTCTCTCTGCTCTCTGCACCACATCACTTTCTTTATATTTACCTTGAATAGTAATGCATCTTGCCTTGGCAAGGTCGCAAATTATCACTATCAGACTCCAGGTGAGATTAAATGTCCTGAACAGTTGGTTTCTTGCAGAGATTAGAGGATCCTGGGCAGAGGGGGGAGATGGATGGAGGTGCAAGGGCTCATGCAAATAACTGATCCACAGCACTGGCCCTGGTGGTGGTGGGGGGCGGGGGGGCAGGAGCAGCGGAAGAGGTCCTGCTGGGCCCCTTGGATGTGTTATGGTGCCCCGTGCCCAGCAGAGTTGACCCTCGGTGAAATGCAATGAATGGTGGACCGCCAGCGCCTTCTGCTTCCCCACCTAACCAACACCCAGCCACTTCGTTCATCAGGAATTCTGTTCTTTCACAGCTGCTAAGAAAATCAGGGCTGTGAGGTCTCCTCCCAACACACTTAGTGACCACCTCCCCCAAAACATTCAGGAGCAGACATTATAGGGAAAGCTCCCCCCAAAGGCCTATGTTTTCTTTCTTCACTCAGTGCTTAACTGATCTGGATTTCTAGAATTCTCTAAGTGGAAGAGTCCCTGCCTGCAGTCCATTACTCCCAGCCCACGTGCAGGAAGGAGCTGGGGCAGGCAGGGTAGTCACAGCAGCCAACGTTCACTGCGCACTCAGTGAGTGCCAAGCGCCAAGAAGAGCTGACTTTCGTGCATTATCGTGTTCAGTCCTCACGTGACTCGTGAACCTGCGCATCCCATTGTCTCCAAAGAAACTGAGGCCTAGAGTGGTGGAGCTGCTCCCGTCTATGGGAAAGTCCAGAATCACAGGGCTAAAAGTAGAAGAGCCGGAATCAAGCCCAGGCATGCCTGGCTTCAGAGCAGGTGGTGAGCTTCCCATTGCTGGAGGCATCCAAGAGTCCGGATAATCACCTAACAAGGAGATAGGAGAGAATATTCAAGTATTCAGTAGACTAACGCCCCATTGATTAGGCTCCCTCTACAATAGGGTTTCTCAACCACAGTACTGTTGACATTTTGGATCAGATATTTCTTTGTTGTGGGGACAGTCCTGTGCATTGGAGGATGTTGAACAGCATCTCTAGCCTCTCCCCATTAGATGCTAGTAGTGCCCTCCCTAATCATGACAACCAAGGATGGGTGTGGATCCACTGCTCTACAAGGATTTTTAGAAACATCAGCGGACATCCGTGAAGACCAGTGCTGAAAATGAAGAGTGAAGTTTTACTCCCCTGCGGTGCCTTCTCGGGAGATAGCAGTGCACTGCAGCAGCCCTCATATTACAACAGGAACGCTGTATATCTGTTCCCACTGCCAGCATCCTAAAGGAGCCAGAGATCTATCCCTGCATGTTGAAATATTACAGTGAGAGAATGAGAAAAATGAAATTTAAAAAAAGCCCACCACCCAAAAACACAACTTCTGAATCTAGGCATGATTTGACCTACGTGCAACCATAAGGTGCCATTAGCACTAAACCAGCCCCACCCAACTCACAGATAACTCTGAGCTGAGCCTGAACATAATTTAGCCTTGGTTTGAAATTGGAGACTCTTTGCACAGAGCTTTAAGGACCCTTAGAAAGTGGCAGCTACACATCTAATCCTGTGAAGTATGTGTTGCAGGGCTCCTGGCCATGTGTGTTCAGAATCTTCTTTCTGCCAGCACCCCCCCCCCCCCGATCCCTGATCCCCAATCCCCGATCCCTGCTCCACCTTTCTCCACCTGCTCTCTGACCCATGTGAACTTCAATGGACTGTCTTGCTCTCTGCCTTCTGGTTGGGATTTGCCAATGGGGGTCCCAGAAGAAAAATCAGAGGGAGGGTGAGATGGAGGTTGAACCGTTTATTTCCTCCCCTTCTGCCTTCCAGGGTCCACGAGGGCTGGCTGTGTCCCTTCGCTGGTGGTCTGGGCTTCTGCCTATAAACCCTGTCCCTTAACCCTCCCTCCCTCACCTCTTTTGGCCAAGAAGTGAACACGCTGCCCCACTGCTACCAAACCCCAGGGACTGCACGGAACTGTGTGGTGTCCCCACCCCCTCAACAATCCCTTCATTAAACCCTCCTCAAATTATCCCAATTTGTGTGCCCCACGTTCCCTCCTGAGAACCCGCCTGGTAAAACATGTGATTCTTTGTTCCAACAAAATCTTCTGCAAAAACCCAGCAGAGAAAACGTTAGAAAAAAGCAGAGCTCCTCCATCCATTCAACAAAAATTTATGGAGTGTCCCTCCTGTGCCAGGCACTGCGAGCTGGAGGCTGAGGCTATGTATGTGAGCAAGGGAACCAGAGCCTTGGCTGCTGGAGGCTACGGTCTAGCAGATGCCAAGGGGGAGCCGGTGGCCTGAGCTCTTGGCCCCCGAGATGCTTCTGTGCATTAGAAAGCAGAATGCAATTTAAACACCCACAAGCTAGTCCCATCCATCCCACCTCTTATTTTTCAGATGGGGAAGCTGAGGCCCAAAGAGGGAAAGGGGCTAGTGCAATATTTAAGCCAGGCCAACCTTCTGGAAGTTGATTCTACAAATGGAACCCTGCCTTCTTCATTTATGGCCATGACTAATATTTAGTAGCAGCGACAGTGTGCCAGATCCCAGGCTACAGACATCTCTTCATTTAATCCCCCGCTGAGATGAGAACTTTCACTATCTCTACTTTATACACAAAGTTCTTAGAGATGAAGTGACTTGCCCAAAGTCACACAGAGAGCAAGCAAAAGGCAAAGCTGATTCTGGAACCTTCTAGGAAGTGGAGCCCCAAATCCCCAGTATCTCTCTCAGCCTCGTCCTGCTTCTGAAGAGGGGAGAGGGGCCATGGAAAACATCACCCTTCAGAGAAATATCTAAGTGTGTGGCTTTTATCATCTCGTGATCATAAGGAAAATTCTTTGTAGCCAAACCATCCCTCTGAGACAGAATAGGGGGTGCGGTGGGCGAGGGGCATTGTTTCCCACCTCCTCCCAGGTAGTGGCTCCACTGCAGAACATTCTAGGCCAGAATGAGAACCGAGGAAATGAAGCAGAAGTCAGGGTCAGGAGGACATCCCAGAATTGACAAGAGAATCTCTCAAAGTCCTCCCCCACTCCAGCTTAAAACATCTCCTTCAACATCTCAACATGTGACTGTGGTGCCTGAAATTTCACCATCAGAGCCAGTTTTGTGCAAAGCATGACACGCACTCCTCGAAAGAACATAGGGTGTGGGCATCAATTACCTGGACACATTAGAGAAAGGAGGAAAGGACTAACATATTTTGAGCACCTGCTGCATGCTGGAGCTTTCCTTAGGGAGGACTCAGTAAATGTTAGTTTACTATTAGATGGATCACATCATGTATTTCTCACAACAGGGCTATGAAGTAGACAGAACTAGCTTCATATTTACAAATGGCAGAATGGAGGCCCAGAGAGGTTAAGTGTCCTGTGAAAGGTCACACAGCTGCTATGTCACAGAACCAGGTTGGATCCCTGCCCTCCGTGCATTTTCCATCACACCCACTAATGCCTAAGCTTGGCCAACTCACTTTAAGGCAGGGAGAAAAGCCCAAAGGGGCATTCAAGGGGTCGTACTCATCCTGGAAGACACAGGGATGTCCCTGCTCTGGGTCTCTCCATGATATAAATTAACTGTGGGACCTTCCGAGGGCAGGACCTCCATTTCTCCCCATATACAAAAAGAAGGATCTGGAGTTGACACGCCCTTAGGTTCCTTCTATCTCTGAAATTCTAGTGCTGCCATCTTGCTGAAGAAATTCAGTTTTTCTGCCCTGGTCAATCAGCATGTACCAACCCAACTGAACACTGTCAGCAATGCCTTTGAAAGCAAAACACAGCCCATGTCATGCATGCAGAAGGAAATGGCTTCACTGCCCATCCCACCCATCCCCCCACCCAGGTCCCAGGGGAGAGCTCTCAGCTGCTGCGACTTTCCCCTCGGAATGAAGAGATGGGAGTGACCCCTCTCGGATTTGAACCAGCTGCTGCTGGTTTTCAGTTACTTGTGCCAAGGAAGGTTGAACTGGGTCCCAGAGAGAGGGTCCCAGCCTTGCGGTGCCCCAACCCCCAGACCCCCACTCCTATCCCTGTGCCCATATCCAGCTCACCCCAAGGCTTAGAAGCATCAGCACATGTCTCAACAGATCGACTCCTGCTAAGACCCCCTTGATGATCTAATTATTCTTGGTCTCCTGTTCTATGTTATTTAAAGAGACAGGCTGGTATTTTCTGAGAAATTAAATCATCCTTCCTGCCAGGTCTTGCTCCTGAGGACAATATTATCTCAGCATCGTTGTACACCTTTAACCAAAACACACTCAATATCCAAATCGAAACATGGCCAGAGTTACTTGGATGTCTTCTGCTCTGAGAGGCAGTCATCAAACAGCAGTCCGTAGAAAATTCCCTGTCTGCAAGGCTGTTTGTGAGAGAATCATAAGAAGACGTTAAAAAATAATAATAATGACCTCTTCTAAGATATGAGCCTGTGACGTCCAAGAAGGGGTAAATCAGTCGAAGAAAGCTGCACAAAGAAAAAGAAATTTGATCTGATCTTCAGGCAATAGAAAGGATTTGGTAGATGGGTAAAGAGGTGGGGGGCCGCATTCCCAAAGAGAAAAGAGCTGGAGCAAAAGTGGGGAGGTGGGACCAAGTTGGTTATATGATAGAATAGTGAGAAAGAGGAACCAGACCCATGGAGAAAGGAAATAACCCAGCCAAGAGTAGTGGGAAATAGCTTCTAATAGATGGAGTGGGGCCAGATTATCAAAGGCTTTGAAAAGCAGGCAGGGGGAGTTCGTATTTGATCCAGGAGGTAATGGGGAGCCTTAGAAGGTGTTTGAGCAGGGGACTAATACAAGACACTGGCATTTCAGAACCGTCAGGCAGACACAAGACCATCAAGAGAAAACATCCCATTTCTCAGATGAGGAAACTGAGTCTGCACAGGGGCGACTTACCCAAAACCACACCTGTTGCTGGCAGAGCTGAAGTTTGACCCAGGCTCTTCTGGCAACCTCACGGGGAGGAGGCTGGCACCCGGGAAACCAGTTAGAGGCCTGTTGCAAAGATTCAGATGTGGAAAGATGCCAGGAAAGCAAACCTACAGGGCTGAGTAAAGGCACAGAGCCAGCAAGGGCCCATCCGGGACCCACCTGTGGGAGCCAGGGGCCCCCTCCCCACCATCCCTACGCCCACAAGACCCCCACGTGCCGCTTCAAATCTCCACCAGATGGATTCCCAGTGCCCCAAAAGACGCCCCTCTCCACCTCGCCATTTAAGAATTACTAGGGTTCTCCAGGCTGTGCTTTGGAGGAACAAGAAATACTGCCGCGCCAGGGCAGAAACCTAATGAGAAACCGAACATGGCAAGACAGAAGCTTAACAAGAAATACTGGCCCCGGCTCCCGGGAAGCAGAGCGAGCACCGAGGCCGAGCCAGCGGCTGCCATCTCCCCACCCGGGTATCGATCGCCCGGAGGGCTGGAGACGGCGGGGAAGTGCATAAACGGGAAGATGCAGGCCAGGAGGGGCGGGGGCTGAGGCAGGAGGAAGGACGGCTGCTTAAATCAAGGCGCAAGTGCTGCCAGGGAGGGGAGATAAGAGAATTTGTGTTTATGGTGAGCAAGGAAAATCAGCTGAGGGCCTGGGCAGGGGCGGGGTGGGGGGAGGACTTGGGGAGGACTTGGGGAGGACGGCGAGGAGGGATGGAGGGAAAGCACCCCGGGACCGAGTGGGTCATGAACACTTTGAGGGGGTGGAGGTGAACTTGATCCAGGGACAAGGGTGTGACATGGCAAAATCCTTCCTGGTGCATTTTGATGTAGCCCCGGTCCTTTGTTTTCGAGATTCCCTGGACCTTGCAAAACACTCAGATCAGGAATTTCTACTTCTGCCCTCTGCTCTCACCGCGAGAGTCATTGGGATAGAATTCAAAGCCCTTGCAGGGCAGGACGGACAACAATAAATGCTTACAAGGAGATTTCTCTTTGTCCATGACTGTTCCAAGAGCATCCTGTGTCTTATTCCCATCGATATTCCCTCTGGGTCGGAGGCACTGTGATTGTTCCCATTTTCTGGGGTTCAAGCCTAGGCAGCCTGGCCCCTGAGTCCCCATTCTCCCACTGACTCTGTGGACATCTCGGTGCTTCCCCAACGGGAGACAGCGTGCTTCATCCCACTTCCCACCCATCTGGGGGTCCCGCCATGCTCTATACAGTCCCGTGCCCACTGGCAAGCCCCAGCTCAAGAGCAAACCAGGGAAGTGCTCCACTTTTCTGCCTTTGGATCTTCTCCAAAGCTGCAGGAGCAACTCAGCTCTCAGGAGGTGCAGCTGGGCCGTGGGGGTGAGTTCACGCCCCTCAGGGACAGGCCTCCACCGGGAGGGGCAGGACTCCAGCCTCCCATCTCGTCCATTCTGCACGCCTCCTGGGGGGTCCCTCGCTTCATCAAGCCCCAGTTGTCCACAGCAACCACCAGCTCAATAAAGCCCCGTATGTTGGCTTTCCCTCCTGCTTCACACCCCAGGTTCCAGCATCTCCTTCCGGCTAAACCTCCTGCATCCAAGCCCTTGTCTCAGGCTCTGCTTTAGGGGGAACCCAAACTAAGATAGGGATCCACCTTCCTTCAGTGCAAGAAAATAGGTCCCCTCATTTTTCCCACAAGCAGGAAAGGCAAAGTTTGGGGGGATTCCATGTGAAAGGGGGTTTCTCTTATTTTCTCCAATTTTCTCCCCAGCCTAGAAAGGAACTGTTGCCAACCCCTTTTCCCTACACAGAGAAGTGCTCAGAGGGGGAAAGCATCTGTCTTTCTTTTCACCCTTGACTTTTTTTTTTCTTTTTAATATATTTTTAGAGCAGTTATAGATTTATATAAAAATTGTGCACAAAGTACAGAGCTCCCCATGTAACCCTTCTCTTCTGTCTCCTACCGTTTCCCCTATTATTGTTATTTTTAATGCAGTTTTATTGAGATATATTCACAGACCCTACAATCACCAACAGTGTACAATCAATTGATCACAGTACCATTGTATCATTGTGCATTCGTCACAATCAATTTTTGAACATTTTCCTTACTCCAAAAAAATAAAAATAAAAGTAAAAAAGAACATCTAAATCATTCCATCACCCTCGTCCCACCCTATTCTTCATCTAATTTTTGTCCCCATTCTTCCACTCATCCATCCATACACTGGATAAAGGGAGTGCGAGCCACAAGGTTTTCACAACCACACAGCCACACTGTGTAAGCTACATAGTAACACAACCACCTTCAAGAATCAACGCTACTGGGTTGCAGCTTGACAGCTTTAGGTATTTCCCGCTAGCCATTCCAACACACTAAAAACTAAAAAGTCACCCTTAACTTTTTCCTGGACTTTTGCTCATCCTACAGATGGCATCCTGGCTTCCTAAGCCATGAAATCCAGGGAGTAGCATTGCCGGGCCTCGAAAGCAAGACGCCACCCCCAGGGTCAGTCGTTCTTTCTTACTGACTTGAACAGCCTGGCCATGGCTCTGAGGACTCGTCCTGCATTCCAGGTCCCCACACAGGGTGAGTGGTAGGATGAACCCGCTGAAAATTGAAGGCAGACTCTTGAACACACGCAAGAGGATTTTCATGGCCCTGGGGACTCCTGCAGATTCTCCATCGATGCCCAGGGCAGATGCATTATTGAGCTCGTGCCTCATGGTAACAATGGCCAGTGGGACAAGAGATTGGGGTCTGAGGTGAGGCTGCAACCCCACAGAGATCTTCTTCCCCTTGGCTTCCCTCTACTAGGGTCTATGCCACCCTGCTCCCCCATTCTGCTTTCCAGACCCTTCCCAAGGAAGGTGACCTCAGTCTACATTTGGAGGCCATGGTGGCTGCACCAAAACCAGAAGTGGCTGGGAGGGTTTGGGGTCCTCGGGAGCAGTTGCAGATTCACCTCTAGCTGACAACCTCTCTCTGAACACAGCTGCAGGTGCCCTGTAGCCTTGAGCCTCCAACTAATGTATTGAAGTCTTCAGTTCATTTTCACCACTACTCCACTCATCCGGCTACTCCACTGGTATTTAAGCATCTACTATGTGCCAGTCACTACACCAAATGCTGAGGATGTGGCATGCACCCAATAGGTCCTTGCTTTCGAGGAGCTTAGGGTCCAGTCCCGGGTTTCCCCAACTTGCCTGTGCACCCACATTACCTGGAGGTCTTGTTAAAAATGCAGATTCTGATTCCGTAGATCTGAAGTGGAGCTTGTGATTCTGCACTGCTAACCAGCTCCCAGAGCATGCAGATGTGGCTGGTCCATGGACCACACTTTGAGGAACAAAGGCCTGGAGCACTCCATTCTGTAGTCATGTGCAAGTGGTTTAACCACTGGAATACTCAGTTTCCCCCTTCTGTCACATGGAGGCAATAACACCTACCTCAAAAGGTGGCTGTGAAGTTCAAGTAAGCTGGATGAAGCCTAGAAGAGAGGCTGCACATAGTAGGTGCTTTATAAATACCTATCCCATCTCCCTCTAGGGGTGCTGGTGAAAAGCAATAGGACCCCACATGCAGGTAAAACAGCAAAGGACTGAACTCAGCGTTTCTAAGAGGAACTCCTTAAAGAGATGATGTTCTGTGGTTCTGTACCTCGCCCAGCAGATATTTATTTTGTGTGGCATGCAAGGCATCCTGCTGGTGGTGAAAAGCAATGAAAGGGCGTGAGTTTTGGAGTCAGATGCACCTGGTTTGAATGCTGTGCAGCTGTGTGATTGACCTTGCACAAGCTGTTGCATTTCTCCAAGCCCCAGCTTCCTCATCTGTAAAAGGTCTGTCTTCAAATTTCCATCCTACCTTACCAGCGATGGGTGGGTGATCAGCTCAGGACACTGACTCCTGGGAAAACACATTAGTTATGCCAAAGTCACAAGTTCAAGTCCTCACTGGACACTTATTTGGCTACCACCTGGCCCGAGACCCAGATGAGAGAGGGACCGTCCCTCAGGTTGGACAAATGCCCACTGCCTCTGACATTTTCCTTGCATGTGAAGGACAACCCTGAAGTTGGCAGATTTGGGTTAAGAAGAAACAGGGAAAACTCTGGAGAATTATTCTAAGAATATAAAATATAAAACAGGTAACTTGTTTTCAAGTGAAATAGGGAAGGTTTGTGTGGATATTTATAACTGTAACCAACTTGTCCTTGCAACTATACAGTATGAGCTAAGGGGTCTTGAAAAAGTCCTACACCTTTAGAAGAGGTTGCCAAGTTTGTAAAAATAAGCATCAAAGAGAATCATGTCTACCTGGTATTGGGCAGACCCGGTAACCATGTTGCAATGACATTAGCAACATTTCCGTGTCCCTAACAGAAGATGTGTAGGATTGCACCATCAAAAAAGAGGTGAGTCATTGGCACTTTCCTCTTGTCCCTCAAGATTGGAAAAGGCCCGTGACTCTGCAAGATTCTTACTTTCAGCAGGAGTCTTACATCATTTAAAGTAATCATTCTATGAAGAAAGTACTTTGATTTGGGGATTATGGAAGACATTCTCTGCAGAGGTGGGGAAAAATGCTGAAAACTGCAACCCAAGATTAAGAAGTCCAACCACAAAGGGCAGGAGGAAGAGCATTTCAGCAAAAGGAACAGCCAGTGCCAAGGTCCTGAGGCAGCAGTGAGCTAGAGTGTTGGAGACACCCAAAGGAGCCCATGGAGCCGGAAC
Source organism: Choloepus didactylus (assembly GCF_015220235.1). NCBI lineage: Eukaryota > Metazoa > Chordata > Mammalia > Pilosa > Megalonychidae > Choloepus > Choloepus didactylus. Next base: position 24,149,509 of record NC_051329.1, on the reverse strand, counting down.
ATAGAGAGGAGGCAGGTGTAAGATGAGGTGGAGAGATCTGCAGTGGTCTGACCATCCAAGAGTTTGTGGAGTGTGGCTTACAGGGAGTGAGCTTTCAAATGCAGGCTCAGAAAACCAGACACGGCTGGGAAATTGAGATGTAAGGCCTGTCACTGTTCATGCCGACCCCTCGTTCCATGGCTCACTGGATATAGAACAGTTAGGTTTTGCCCTCATCAACACATCGTGGCTCAGCACAGATTTTGCTTTTAAACTTCTCATCAAGTTGTCCTGCACTCTGTATATAAGCTAAATCCTCTGTTCCAACAGAAGCAAAAGAAAGGAATGTTCAAAGGCAAAAAAAGAAAAAAAATATATTACCTGCCCACATCTGAGAGACTTAGTAATGGGAGCAAGATTTCTACTTGGTCTGAGTCCAAGGGGTGACACTGTCTGCTGCCAGTGACTGAGTGGGAAACAGAAAAAAAGATATTTAGAATTGGCTCTCCACAGGGAGCATCATATTTCATTGAAACTCTCAAAGAAATCACCCATGTTTGGCAAGTGCGATACTTGCCAAATGGGTACTGCTCTCTTTTGACTTGCCTGACACTCTGGGAGCCAGTGTTTTCCCATCTTTAAAGCCCAGCTCACTATGACACACCCAGCGGAATGAGTAAAATGAAGATGACTGACAATGCCAAATGTTGGCAGGAATGGGCAGGAACTGGAATGCTAGTATACTGCTTTATTCATAATAAACAAAACCCAGAAATATCTCAGATGTCCTTCAACAGGAGAATGATAAACTGTGGTGTATTCACACAATGGAATGTTATTCAACAATAAAAAGGAAGGAGCTTTCAGCCCATGCCTCCATATGGACAAACGTCAAACGCATTATACTGAGTGAGAGAAGTCAGACACCAAAGAATATATACTGTATGATTCCACTTACCAGAAGTTCTAGAATAGGAAAAACTCACTGTTCTAGTTTGCTAATGCTGCCAGAATGCAAAACAACAGAAATGGATTGGCTTTTATAAAAGGGGGTTTATCTGGTTACACAGTTATAGTCTTAAGGCCATAAAGTGTCCAAGGTAACACATCAGCAATCAGGTACCTTCACTGGAGGATGGCCAATGGTGTCTGGAAAACCTCTGTTAGCTGGGAAGGCACGTGGCTGGTGTCTGCTCCAAAGTTCTGGTTTCAAAATAATTTTCTCCCAGGATGTTCCTCTCTAGGCTGCAGTTCCTCAAAAATGTCACTCTAAATTGCACTTGGGATATTTGTCCTCTCTCAGCTTCTCCAGAGCAAGAGTCTACTTTCAAAAGCTGTCCTCAAACTGTCTCTCATCTGCAGCTCCTGTGCTTTCTTCAAAGTGTCCCTCTTGGCTGTAGCTCCTCTTCAAAATGTCACTCACAGCTGCACTGAGTTCATTCTGTTTGTCAGCTCATTTATATGGCTCCAGTGATCAAGGCCCACCCTGAATGGGTGGGGCCACGCCTCCATGAAAATATCTCATCAGAGTTATCACCTACAGTTGGGCGGGGCACATTTCCATGCAAACAACCCAATCCAAACATTCCAACTTAATCCCCACTAATATGTCTGCCCCACAAGATTGCATCAACGAACATGGCTTTTTCTGGGGGACATAATACATTCAAACCAGCACACTTACCTACAGTGATGGACCAGTGGTTGCTTCTGGGGAGGGGGCACTGCCTGGGAAGTTCCTACAAGGGAACTTTCTGGAGCCATAGATATATATGCTCTATGTCTTGATAGGGATGTGGGTTACACAAGTGTAGGCCTTTAGTAAAATTGATTTAACTGTATATTTAATATTGAGCATTTCACTGGATATAAGGTATATCTCAATTCTTTTTAATGTGATAAAAGATAAAACTTACCTCCTCTGGGCAGTCTTCTCTACTTCCCCTGGCTAGATTAGGAATCTTTCTTAGCTTGAAAGTTCCCAGAAGCAGATCCTGAGATGAATATTTGCGTGCAAGTGGTTCATTTGACAGGACAGCCCAAGAAACGGTGGTAAGAGAGAAGGGAAGTGAGACAAGGACAGGAAGGCAGACAGTGAAAGATGGGTTATCAAGCTGGTTGACACCATGGGCAACTGGAGCTCAGTTCCACAGGGGACCCCTGGGTGATTGTATAGAGCACGTACCTCAGAGGTGAGGGAGCTGGGGTATGTATACACCAACTCCTACTAACGGTTGAGGGCTGCTAGGGTAGGGGCATAATTCTCTGGCACTTCCAGCCATACACTGGTGAGGCTCCAGCAGCCAGAAAGTGCCCCCTCTTAGGCAAAGCCCCACATGCAGAAATGAGGATGTCAGGTTGTTATGCCCCGAAATGGTGCATGTTTGCTGCACGCTCCATTTTGTTTGCTCCCGTGGCTTCCTGTGAATGTATTTATCTCATGACAGTAGAATGAGTGGTTAAAGACACAGGTTCTGGAACAAGGCCGACTTGGGCTCAAATCTCAGCTCTCTCACTTAACTGAATGACACCTTGGGCAGGTAGTTCTTCTCTGTAAAGTGGGGGTAATGCATTATTGGGAGGATTTGATGAGATAATCTCTGTTCACTGCTTAGCAGAGTGCCTGGCACAGTATAAGAACTCCATTAAATAACAGTGACAACTATTATCCTTACAACCACGTTCACTCTCTTTGCCGAAAAGTGAAAGTCAAGGTAGAAATTTTTCCATTAAGGTTTTTCTACCTTGAATTACTTTTAAAATTTAATTCTTAAAAAGATAACAAATTTACATAGTTCAAAATCCAAAAGGTATTACAGGATAAATTATGAAAAGTTTCCCTACTTTCATCCCAGTTCCCACTTACCCTCCTCACAAGTAACCAAGGTTGTTGATATTTTTGCATATTTTTCCAGGTCTATTTTCATATGGCATCCTAAAATATTTGGGGCCTGGTTTTGTTTGTCTGTGGCTGAATCCAGTACATGATGGCATTTAATTTTGCATAAATAATATATGCAGTTAGTTTTTTTTAATTCTTTATTTTGAAATAATTTTAGATTTAACAAAGAATTTCAAAGACAATGCAGAGTTACTGTATACCCTTCACCCAGCCTTCCCCAATGTTAATATGTTATTACATAAGCACGTTGTATTGATCCATTGGTGCCATACTACTAGCTGTACTACAGATGCTGATAGTTGAAAGCACACAACACCTCCCTGGAAGATTCCAGAAGAAACTGCTGACAGTGGCTGCCCGTTTGACGTGGACTTGGAGACCCACAGTCAGGGATCAGCCACCCTTGAAAACTGCTTGAATGTTTACCACATGCATAAAACATTTAAAATATAGTTTAAGGGCATCTGTGAAAGGGAGGTTATGGTAGCAAGGTTTTTCAAGAAAATTATTTAGACATAATTTAAGTGCTTCTCCATTGGTTATGGTTTATATAAATTTCAGCCCACCCATACTCTAGAATATTCTTTGGATGTCAAAATACTTTTTAAAAAATTAATGTGCATTTATTTACACTGACCTGAGCTAATACAATGGATGACGAAGCATGGAAAAGTTTCGGAACCAAAAATATAGTGTAATCCAATTTCTGTGGGGGGAGAAGAAATCTATGTCCATGCATATATGTAGGGGCTGAAATCCTGACTCTCTCACTTGTTAGCTGTGTTACGTTGGACACAATACTTAAAATCTCTGGGCCTCAGTTTCCTCATTTGTGAAATGGGTGCAACTCTCTTCCCAGCCTCAAATTAACTCGTTAAATTCTCCTCACAGCTGTCTGTAGAAAGTATTCTGTCATTAATTGTTTTTGCTGTCACATGTTTTATGTGCATTTGTAGCGATGCACGTTCCCACCAAACTCCACGCGGGTGACGGTAGAACATTGGATTTGAACAGGACAAAAGGAACCATCGCTTTTTTATTGTATTCATTTCTGCATCGCTTGAAACCTTCCCTAACAATAAGTATGTATTGTTTTATAATTAAGAGAGAAAAACAATAAGAAAAAATAAAGTGGGGAGTGGGCGGCAAACTCCTTAAGAACCACCCTGGGGGAAGGGGACAGACCTCGCTCCCCTGAAGCAGGATCACACGACCCCAGCTGTTGCATTGCACAGCCTGCAGCTAAACCTGTCCGCTCTCTTCCCGCCTGTGCGACACACGCTCCCAGACTCAGAAATTACATCCGGGCTGTACAAATTTGCGGCCACCCTCCCCAGTCACTCAGAGCCCCGGGAAATTCAAGCCAGGGTCTCTGTTTGTTTTATCGAGCGCCGCAGACAGAGGAGGGTCGTGGGGGACAGAGAAGGCATCAGCCCGGCAGTCCCAGAATTGGGTTCACCCACCGCATCCCGAACCACTCATCCCTGCGGAAGGATCCGAGGAGATACCGTATTTCCTCGAGAGCATTTGCAGAGGGTTTCGGTTATCAGAAAGCTTGTGAGACCATCGGCAGTGAATTCCTTTCAGCAACCCTAATGAAGATCAAGAAACCAGCTCCAGAGATGGAAAGGGCTCACCCAAGGGAACACAGCTGGCAATCAGCGGAGCCAGCCTTTGGACACAAGTCTGTCCATCCCAAAGCACAGGGAAACAGAAATAGGCTCCACCACGCCTCAGAGAGTCCATTCATTTATTCAGCAAAAATATAAAGAGGTTAATTAGTGCCTGCTCCGTGTACCAGGTCTAATCTAGGGCCTGAGAGTACAAAGATTCAGTCACCATTTAATCTAGAATTATTTAACTCCAGTGCTGCTCCGGACACTGGGGGTTCCAATGGAGGACACATGGACATGGTCCTTGCTCTCAGGGAGCTCTACAAGGGGAGATGGCGCTAACCTAATAACGAAAGCCACAACATAGAGCTACAAAGGAGAGATCCACGGAGCTGATAACAGGGATTTGACCTAATCCAAGGGAATCCAAGAAGGCTTCCTGGAAGAAGTGATGCTTGCACTGAAATCTTGAGGATAAATAGGGGTAAGAAGGTGGGGAAGAAAAAAAGGGCATCCAGGCATAGAGCATCACATGCAAAGGCCCTGGGGTGGGAAGCACCAGGGACCCAAAGGCAGCCCTTATGGTTGGAACAGAGTGAGCAATAAAGAGGTGACAGTGAAGACAGAGGCAATGGCCACCCCATCCAGGGAGCTGGGACCAAAATCAGGGTCTGTTCTTTACCCCAAAGCAGTGGGAAGTCTTCAAAGGGTTCTGAGCTAGAACTGATGTGATCAGTTTGCACCCTGCCCTCAAGGCAGGGACAATCCAATAAAAGTGACAGACGCATAGACAGCTAGTCACACAGATGCAGTCAGGAGAGGGTAAACTCCTTTGACAGCTGAGAAGTCATCTAATGCACCCTGAGGGGCCTGGGGGCTTCCTAGAGGAGGCAGTGTCCTAAACAAAACATTTTTAAAAGCCATCACAGAGACCTGGGTCTGAAAGTTTCAAACTGGCTCCTTCTAACAGGGATGCAGGCCCATTTCAGAGGTAAAGCACTGAGGCCCAGAGACTGCTGGTGACTTTCCCAAAGCCACACAGCCAGGTGGCAGCAGACCAGGGACCAGAACCAAGGTGGGGGTGGGCTGTGACTCCTTACCCAGTGCTCCCTCCTCTCTCATGGCTGGATGCACGTCCTAACACGTCCCCAAGCTTTACCAAGAGGCTGGAGGGAAGAGAGACCTGAGGCAGGAAGAATTCTGGGCTCATCCCAGGGTCTCCAGAGTCTCTGTAACCCCCCAGCAGGAGGAGAGGAGGCAGGGACAGGGAGCTGGGTGCCTGCAGTCCTCCCTGGGGAATCTCCTTCTCCCAACTGGAGAGCCACACACAAAGCCCAGGGAGGCATTTAAGTAACAGGACCCCAGGGAGCCTTCAGAGTAATTTTCAAGGCAGGCCGAGGCCACAGGAGAAGGGGTTATTAGCTGTGCTCTCTGGAGGGAATTTAATGTAGGCAAGTCAGTGCATGGGATGATCAGGACAAGAAGCATTTAAAGCAGAAGAGACATCTGATGTCTGGGCAGATAGTGCCAACTGCTGGAGACAACAGCAGTGATAATAGCTCAATAAAAATAAAACGGTGTAAAGAACTCTGACAACTCAATAATAAAAAGACAAACAACCCGTTTTAAAAAAAAAAAAAAAAAAAAAAAAAAAACGGACAAAGGGCCTTGTTCCAGTTTGCTAAAGCTGCCGTTGTGCAAAATATCAGAAATGGATTGGTTTTTATAAAGGGGATTTTTAGTTAACAAATTTATAGTTCTAAGGCCATAAAAGTGTCCAGATTAAGGCATCAACAAGAGTATACCTTCACTGAAGGAAGGCCGATGGCATCTGGAACACCTCTGTCAGCTGGGAAGGTACAGGGCTGCCATTTGCTGTCCTTTGCTCCCAGGTTCTGGTTTCAAAATGGCTTTCTCCAAAATGTCTCTGGGCTTCTGTCTCTTTTAGCTTCTCTTTCTCGGTCCTGTGCATCCTTGCTTGTCCTCCCAGGGCATTTGTCTCTAAGCATCTGGGGGTCCTCTCTTAGTCTCTCTGGGGCAAACTCTAGTTTTCATCTCCTAGCTTGGCATCTCCAAACATCTTTCTCTCTGCATCTACAAGAATCTGGGTCTTTGTTGGCCCCTGAGCTCTCTTAAGGACTCCAGTAAACTAATCAAGACCCACCCTGAATGGGCGGGGCCACACTTCCATGGAAATAATATAATCAAAGAGTCCTGCATACACATCTCCATGGAAACAACCCAATCAAAAAGATCCCACCCATAATAAGTCTGCATCCACAAGACTGGATTAAAAGAATATGGCTTTTCTAGGATACATAATAGATTCCAACCAGCACAGACCTGAATAGACTTCACAAAAGAAGATATACAAATGGCCAACAAGCACCTGAAAAGATGCTCAATGTCATTAGTAGAGAAATGCAAATAAAAACAGCAATGGATGCTACTTCACACTCACTAGGATGGCTATAATTTAAAAAAAAAACAGATAATAACAAGTGTTGACAAGGATGTGGACAGACTGGAACCCTTGTACATTGTTGGTTGGGATGTGATATAGTACAGCTGCTGCACAAAAGTCTGCCATATGACCCAGCAATTCCATTCCTAGATATATACCCAAGAGAAGTGAAAGCATGTCCACACAGAAACTAATGCACAATTGTTCATAGCGGCATTGTTCATTGTAGCCAAAGGGTGGAAACAACCCAAACGTCCATGGAAGGATGAACAAAATGCAGTCTATCCATACACTAGACTATTATGCATCAATAAAAAAGAAACAAAGTACTGATATGTGCTACAACATGGATGAACCTTGAAAACCTTGTCCTGGATAAAAGAAGCCAGATATAAGGGGTCACAAATGACATGATTCCATTTATATGAAATATCTGGAATAGGCTAATCCCTAGAGACAGAAAGCAGACTAGTAGATGCCAGGAGTTGGGGAGATGGGGAAATGGGGAGTCACTGCTTAACAAGTCTCCTTTATGGATGGTGAAAATGTTCTGGAACTAGATGGAGGTGATGGGTGTACAACATTGCGAATGAACTAAATGCCATTGAATTGTACACTTTAAAATGATTAAAATGGTGAGTTACGTGTATTTTAATGCACACACAAAAATAATTAGTCAGAGCTAGGAATTCCTCTGCCCAAACCCTCCCAACAGCTCCTTATCACACCCAGAATAAAATCCCAAAGTCTCGCCCTGACCTGCAAGGATGCACGTGATGTGCCCCATCCTCATCACCACTCCTTCCTCTCCTCTCCCTCTCCTCTCTTGCTCATCTCCTTGCTGCTCTTTGAACACCAGATCCTACCCCAGACCCTTTGCTCTTGCTGGGCCCTCTATCCGGCAAACTAGGTCACCTCTTGGAACCCTCCATCTACTCCATGCAGGCTGTGGCAGGCAGACTCTCAGGTGGATCCTTTAGGCTCCTACCCATCCTTCAAAACCCAGCTCAAAAGGGCATGCTTCTCAACTTGAAAGGTGAAATCACTGCCTTCCCCCCTATGTGGGATCAGACACCCAGGGGAGTGAATCTCCCTGGCAACGTGGAATATGACTCCCGGGGAGGAATGTAGACCCGGCATCGTGGGACGGAGAACATCTTCTTGACCAAAAGGGGGATGTGAAAGGAAATGAAATAAGCTTCAGTGGCAGAGAGATTCCAAAATGAGCCGAGAGATCACTCTGGTGGGCACTCTTACGCACACTTTAGACAACCCTTTTTAGGTTCTAAAGAATTGGGGTAGCTGGTGGTGGATACCTGAAACTATCAAACTACAGCCCAGAACCCATGAATCTCGAAGACAGTTGTATAAAAATGTAGCTTATGAGGAGTGACAATGGGATTGGGAAAGCCATCAGGACCAAACTCCACTTTGTCTAGTTTATGGATGGATGTGTAGAAAAGTAGGGGAAGGAAACAAACAGACAAAGGTACCCAGTGTTCTTTTTTACTTCAATTGCTCTTTTTCACTCTAATTATTATTCTTGTTATTTTTGTGTGTGTGCTAATGAAGGTGTCAGGGATTGATTTAGGTGATGAATGTACAACTATGTAATGGTACTGTAAACAATCGAAAGTACAATTTGTTTTGTATGACTGCGTGGTATGTGAATATATCTCAATAAAATGATGATTAAAAAAAAAAAAAAAAAGGGCATGCTTCTGTGATGCTTTTCCAGACTGTCCCAGCTGGGCATATGTCCACAGGTGGGAATTATATATCCCTCTCTCACAGCCCCATCACACTCCACCACATGATAACCTGTTTACCAGGCTTACCAGGCTGTAACTATCATGATGCCTCATTCATCTCTGAACACTCAGAGCCTAGCTTCTTTAAGGCATTCAATAAAAGTCTTAGGAATGAATTGATTCATGGGGGAATACATGGATGATAGAGGTTGGGATGTGAAAGGCAAGTTTTGGCATCACGTAGAACTTGGTTAGAATCCCAACTTTGTCATTTACTAGCAGTGTGACTCCAAACTATTTACTTAACTTCTGTGGGCCTTTATAAAATAAGGATAAAAGTATATACCTCTCTGGGTAATTAGATTAGCAGAGTGCCTGGCATGTAGTAAACACTCAGTAAATGGATGAATAGAAGGGTGAGTGGGCAGAAAGATGGATGGATGAATGGATAGGTGGATGGATGGGTAGGTGGGTGAATGGATGGATTGATGGATGGATGGATGGATGGATGGATGGATGGATGGGTGGATGGATGAATGGGTGGTTGGATGAATGGATCAGTGGGTGGATGGTGGATGGTGGATGGATGGATGGATGGATGGGTGAGGGGGTGGATGGATGGATGTTGGGTGGGTGGATGGTTGGATGGATGGATGGAAGGATGAATGGATGGATGGGTGGATGGACTGATGAATAAATGGTTGGATGGGTGGATGGATGGATGGATGGATGGATGGACTGATGAATGGATGTTTGGATGGATGGAAGTATGGATGTTTGGATGGATGGACTGATGAATGGATGTTTGGATGGATGGACTGATGAATGGATGTTTGGATGGATGGAAGGATGGATGGATGGATGGTTATACTTGGACATTAAATAAACCTGAGTTTGAATCTCAGCTTTATCATTACTAGCTGTGTGACTCGAAGAAGTTACTTGTGCTGAGTATCTTCTGCTTGCCCCTTCTGATCCACTCTTGATCCTTCTCCATCCTGCTCTCTGCCCTGAGACATTGACCTCTATGGACCACAACAATAGGCTAGCTCCTTTGCCCTCCAGCTTCCCGGCTCTCTTCTTGCTAAGTCACCATGTGTCCCTCAGCCAAATGTCTCAGCTTCTGCCAGGTGTCCCTCTCCACGCAGACCTCTCCCAGCCCCAGTAACCACCCCGTTCCTGTCAATTCACAACTAGGGGTGGAAATCAAGCCCCACCAATACCATGTCCAGAACTGCATTATTCCTGATGGTTTCCTTCTTCCAGCCTATGTAGGCAGAATTCAAAGTAGTCCTCAAGATTCCTGCCCCTGGTGAACTCACCCTGTACAAAACCCTCCCCTGAAGGTGGACAGAACTTGAGAAGCAGATGGGTTTTCAAACCTGAGATTAGGTTCCTATTATTTGGCTTTGAGTTCATCAAAAGGAAAATTACCCTGAGTTGGCTTGACCTACAAAGGTGAGCCCTTAAAATAAGGCAGAGAAATTTGAATCCTAAGAAAGAGTCTCTTGCTGGACTTAAAGAAGCAAACATCCACGTGGTGGACTCTCTCTGGAAGGGAATACGTGGCAGGGACCTGAGGATGATCTCCAGGAGCTGAGAGTGGTCTCAGGACTTTGAGTCCTACACCCACAAAGAACTGAATTCTGCCAACAAACTCAAGAAACTTGAAAGAGGACCCTGAGCCTCATTTGAAATCACAGCACCAACCAACCTGTTGATTCCAGGCTTGCAAAACCCTGAGCAGAAAACCCAACCAGGCTGTGCCTGGACTCCTGACCTACAGAGCCATGAGATAATAAATGGGTGTTGTTTTAAGCCAATCGGTATGTGCTAATTTGTCATGCAACAGTAGAAAATGAATACCCTGCCCTCACTTCTGTAAATAGTGTCTTTATTAAGCTCTTCTCAAATAGACTATCTCGAATGGGCATCTGTTTTCCTGAGGAAACCTGATTGGTACGTTATTGAACTGCTCAGTGCCTGGGTTTCCCCAGCTACGACAGGAGACAAAGCTATTGTGAGGATGCAGCGATATGTTGCATGTAGAGCGCACGTCGCATGCTAAGTGCTTACTATGTGGAGGGAGGGATGGATGAGCTGACTGTGAGCCAACTTGACCCTGACCAAGACTCCTTCCCGCAACACCCAGCCAGCCCCTCTGGGTCTCATTGCCCCGTTATTGTCCCGCCCCAAAGTCAAAGCCCCAAATGTGGGTGGTCCAGTCTCTTCTCAACTTCAAAATGCTGAAGTGCCTTTGGGATGAATATAGCACCCTTCATGCTCTAATTGTTTTGACTGAAGATTAGTGGGATCTTCGTGCTCCTGGGGTGTAAAGAGCCATTGTGAATGGTTTATGCATGCTGAATTTAACCCAATTTCCAACACAAGGGCTTGCTCTGTGGAAAAGCCCATTTAAAGGGGCTCAGCACTTGTTCTCTTCAATCCCCTGGTGGATGGGGGGGGTGGGGGAGTGGAGAAGTGGGAAACCCATCCTCTTAACCAAATCTCTCAGGGGATCTCCTATCTGGGGACCAAGTTTGTTTAAGAGGCGAATCCCAGAGCAGCCGAGCAACAGCTCAGAGGAGCAGGAGGTGGGCTGCTGGCATCTGGGGGATGTAAATCAGGAGGCTCAAAATCTGTAAAGATCAAGGGGAAATCCCTGTCTTGGAGCTTTGAATCTCTCCCCACAATATCAACTTCTCCATTGGTGGACAGGGGTTTGGGGGTGATTTTAAGAAACTCACACATTTATTTACTCGGACTCTGCTTGGGGGATATTGCAGGACAGATACGATTCCTGCTTTCAGGAAGAACACAGCCTAGCGGATACATAAAATGTTGGGAAAGGCATGAAGGAATCACAGGATTTATGACATGAGTATAGGCTTATTAAGGGAAAGTGTTGATGGACTCTCTCTGAGTAGTGGGCCTTGTAATTACAGGTGTCATGTTAAGAAAAAGAAAAGGAGTCTGTTCAAGTAACCGATAAACTAGGTTCAATCAAGTTACATGAGTAACCTGAAACTTTATTGCAGGACTTTTCAGTGCCTTTAATGTGGCAAGGTGCCTTGTGAATCTCCAAATCTGCCTGCTCACCAGAATCCTTTTGGGATGGATCTCAAACGTGTCTCAGCCCCCACTCCACACCCAGGGATCAGAATCCCCAGAAGTGAGGCTCAGAAAGCGGTAGTCTTGAAAGACCTCCACAGTGAATTTGATGGTCAGCACAATTGATCTGGAGATTGGAACTTGGGACTATAGGAATTTCTCAACCTTCTTCAACACATGAATGTACCTGTCAGTATCTGCTGAAACACTCTTCAGCATGCATTTGTCTGGATATGTGGTCCCAGCTGTGTTTATTTCCCTGTTGTCATCCATTTCCCATTAGGAAATCTGCAGAGGGAAATCCCAGTTTAATCCAGATGCACATATTAGAGGGAATCTTACACTTCCCCACCACCAGCCCAGTGTTAGAAAAAAAATGACACTAAGAGCTCCAAAGCAGATAGTGCACCTAGGTTTACTGGGATTTCCCCTTCACAGAGCGTTTTCCAGAAAATCTGGGGTTTGCTCTAGGTTTTCCTAAATCTCAGGTGCAGGGGTTGGAATGGCAGTCAGAGAATCCACCAATGACTGTCTCCAGAGGTTGGAGGAGGATCTTAAAACGATTCGAGAGCAACAATGGGTTCTAAGAGGAGACCGTCTTCAAAGGGATATATGAGTTGAGGGGCAGGGTGCTATCTGAACTCTACTCCAATATGTTGGCCGACTTCTTCCAGGGGTCCCCACTGGCTCACCCACTATCTTCCAACCACTTCATCATGATGTTTATGGTATAGCAGCACACCTCTTTTTAGGATGCAGCGTGGGGTACTAGACAATCACAGCAGTTGTTAAATAATTAAGGACAACCTCCAGTTCTTCTTCAGACAAATCATAAAACATTTCTGAGCCTCAGTTTCCTCATCTGTAAAAAATAAAACAAAATAGAATAAAATCTAAAAGATTAAGTAGATGACGTTTCCAAAGCACGAAGCATATAGTAGGCCTTCAATAAATGTTAGTTGCTAAAAATGTAGCTTATGAGGGGTGACAACGGGATTGGGAAAGCCATAAGGACCACACTTCCCTTTGTCTAGTTTATGGATGGATGAGTAGAAAAATAGGGGAAGGAAACAAACAAACAGACAAAGGTACCCAGTGTTCTTTTTTTCTTTAATTGCTCTTTTTCACTTTAATTATTATTCTTGTTATTTTTGCGTGTGTCGTAATGAAAGTGTCAGGGATTGATTTTGGTGATGAATGAATGCACAACTATGTAATGGTACTGTGAACAATCGAATGTAAGATTTGTTTTGTATGACTGTGTGGTATGTGAATATATCTCAATAAAATGAATATTAAAAAATAAAAATTTTAAAAAACCACTTGTAAAAAAAAAAAAAATGTTAGCTGCATTTTTTCCTCCAAAGGGCCTGGCTTTGGAGAGTCATGAGAGAGAGAGACAAGATATCTCTGCTGCCAGCCTACCATGTGGCATTGGATACCTCTTGGGCTCTGAATTTGTTGGGATGCTTTTGGTTGAGAGTAACAGATTCACTCAAATTAGTTGAAGCAAGAGGAAAAGACAATAATTATTACAAAGATGTAGGGTGATTCAGAGAAACCAAAGAGCTGGGATGCAGCCAGGCCTTGGAAAGGACTAGAAACAAGGACAGGATATGCTAAGAAACGTAAGTTGTCCCTTCACTCTTTCCCTCCACCTTCTTGCTTTCTCGCCGTTGCTTTTCATCCACAACTACTGCCCAGATCACAGGGGAGATAATGACAAACAACAGCAACCCTGAATTCCCAAGCTGGGTCAGTGGGACTCTTCTCCTAAAACTAATTCCAAATTCCTGAGGAAGGCTTTCAATAGCGCTGCTTGGGTTGGACCCCACTCCTGCTTCCATCAGCAGCGTCCACTGGGAGGCGCCGTGTTGCAAAAAACATGGCAGCTCCTACTATACCCATGTGGATGGAATCAGGGGCAGAGAAGGGGAACTGGGTATGCCAAGTAAGTGACTTGCTGAGATGAATGAGGTAAACACCAACCCTGGAGGAGTTCACAATTTCAAGAGACAGACCCAGAGACAGATCAATTCCATTCCCACCTGGGAGGGCCATTGCAGAAAAGTGATTCGGAAATGTCCGCATAACCAGCATTTGGTGGGAGAGGGTCCCAGAAGCTGCACCACCACCCAAAGCCATCCCAGGTCCTGATGAGCTAATTAATCACAATTATTATTTATGGTGGCACCAATCCACCTGCTCTTGTCACGAGGCATTAATTATTGCCAGGAATGATGAATCCCAAGATGTAGAACATGCTAAAAATATTAATCTACAAGTGAAAATGATTTAAATTGGATTTTGCCCCTGGGGTCATGTCAGGGTCCCGCTTTCAATCAGACTTGTCCAGTCAGCAAAGCCAACCCCAGCCTTTCAAATTGAAACTGTGATTGGCTGGCAGAGGTTAATAGAAATGTTGGGAAATAAATAGGTTATTGATTGATCATAACAATCAACTGGCTCCCAGCTTACCTTGCTGACCTTGCCCACCCAATTTTACAGCAGATTCTGTTAGCATCTAATTATAGATCACTTCTACAATGCTGTATATTAATGAGTGGATTATCTCGGATGGGGGAGGGGAATTCTTTCTGAAGACACTCCCCGGTGCCAGAAAAATGTTATGGGGATTCATGTCCATGTTGGTGGAGGGGAAGGGTCATACAAGGACTATGAATCACTTTCCCCACATCCCTCATTCATTCATTCACTCATTCATTCATTCAACACATTTTGGGGGCTTGAGCTTTGTGCAGGGGAACGGTGAGTGTGGCTTGAAATTTGATGTAGCCACTTACTGATGCAAAAGTTCCAAAACATCTGTGCCAAAGCCCCCTGAGGTTCTCATTCAGAGGGTCTGCATTTTTAACAAGGCTTCCAGAAAATTCCAAGGCAGAATCTGGAGACTTCATTTTGAGACATACAAGTCTGATGGGGGAGAAAGACCCACACAAAGGACATTTGAAGTCAACACTCCAGGGTTTGGGCTAGAGGTTTGTCCAGAATTCAATAGGGCACAAAGAAAGTGAGGCCAGTTGAACCTGGAAGTCTTCACAGAACAGGTGATGCTGGCACTAAGTAGGAATTTGCAAGGTGAACCCAAAGAATAATTTGGCCCCATGAAAGTCACTTTTAATGGGCACCACACGGGATACAACATGTTTCTTCTTTGTCCTTCAAGGGACTAGCAGTCTGGTTGAGGAAACAAATGTATAAACAACTTTGAATTGCTTCCTCAATTCCAGATGGCTCCTTAATAATGCATGAACCTTTAATTAGTCATATCTTTTTGAACTGACACGGTGGTGCCATGAAGATGGCACAGATGGAGAAACTGAGGCTCGGAGAAACAATGTGCCCTGCATAAACAAGTCCAGTGTTTATTCCCTATGGTAAAAATTGTCACTCCCCCAAGAGAATGGGCTGGGGAAGGGCTGACCCTACCCCTACCTTCCCCGTAGTTCAGAGTGGAGCCAGACTGCATTCCCACTGTGAGACTATGACCCTGTTCCAGAGGGAGTAGAGTAACCTCTATGTGCATACTGCAGTGCCTGTATGTCAATGCCAATCTGTCCGATAGCAGCCTGAAAGACTGAACCAGGAAACTCCTCTCAGGAACATCTCCTAGAACTTGCACTGCAGGCTGCAGAAGAAGCTGGTGGACAGCTAATGCAGTATAAGAAACAAATACATCAAAGCCACCTGGGGCAAAAGATTGCCTATTTAAGCCATACAATAGAGCATAGAGGGGATATTTGAATTCCTTTAAAGGGGGAATTCCTAAGGCCATGGGCAACCACAAGCCCAGGACAAGAAACAAGCTCAGAAAAGAGAGACAGAAACACCCCACACTTCATATTCACCTCAAGCTGATCTTCTTGATAAGATGGCTAAACTCTGAAAGAGAGGACCAGCCAATGCAGAGCCAACTTGCAAAGACTGTGAAAGGAGTTTTATTGCATTTGTTTGTTTGTTTTTGCTAGCTCCTGTCACTCAAGCAAATCTCTGTCATATCACTAGCTGGATACAAACTTAAGGAATAGGCAGCTCAGGGGCTAAATCCCAGAGTTAGCACATAAAAATATTAAAATGTATGGTGTGCCACAGAAGACTACAAGACAAATTAAGAAATAGGAAATGATGGTCCATCCAAAGGAACAAGACAAAGATCCAGAAACCATCAATGAAGATGATAAGACTTTGGACATATCAAAAAAAAAAAAAAAAAAAAAAAAGCTTTTAAAAAATGATCCTCAATATGCTCAAGGAGATAAAGGAAAACACAGAGAAAGAAATAAAGGATATCAGGAAAACAATGAAAGAACAACATGGAATCACAATGAAGAGACAGACATTTTAAAAAGGAACCAAACAAATACTGAACTTGAAGACCACAATAACTGACATGAAAAATTTCCTAGAGGTCTTCTGCAGCAGATTGGAGTGGCAGAAGAAACAATCAACAACCTCAAAGACAAGGCAATTGAAATTATTCAGGCTGAGAAGTGTAAAGAAGGAAGAATTTTAATACGTGAACAGCCTAAGACCTGTGGGACACCATCAAGCTTTCCAAAATATGCATCATGGGAGCCCCAGAAGGAGAAGAAAAAGAGAAAGAGACAGAAGGAACATTCAAAGAAATAATGGGAGAAAACTTATCAAATTTAATGAAAGACATGAATATGCATATTCAAGAATCCCAATGAACCCCAAACAGGATAAACTCAAAGGGAACCATGTGCAGACACATAGTACTCAAACTGCTGAATGCCAGGGACAAGGAGAAATTTCTGAAAGCTGCAAGAGAAAAACCACGTGTTGTAGGCAAGGGATCCCCAATAAGATGAAGTGTCAATTTCTCATCAGAATCCATGGAGGCAAAAAGGAAGTGGAATGAAATATTTAAAAGGGCTGAGAGAAAACAATTACCAGTCAAGAATTTTATATCCAGCCAGACTGGCTTTCAAAAATGAGGGAGAGATTAAGATATTCTCAGAAAAACAAAAGCTGAGGGAATTTACTAACACTAGACCCTCCCTACAAACAATGCTAAACAGAGTTCACAACATGCAAAAATCGATAGGGTTTCTATACACGGGTAATGAACAATCTGAAGAGGAAACCAAGAAAAAGTTCCATTTATGATAGCAACAAAAAGAATCAAATATCTAGGAATAAATTTAACCAAGGATGTAAAGGACTTATACACAGGAAAATATAAAACATTGCTTAAAGAAATCAAAGACCTAAATAAATGGAAGGACATTCCATGCTTATGGATGGGAAGACTAAATATTGTTAAGATGTCAATTCTTCCCAAAGTAATTTACAGATTCAAAGCAATCCCAATCAAATTTCCAAAAGTCTTCTTTGCAGAAAAAGAAAAGCTAATTATCAAATGTATATGGAAGAATAAGGGGCCCTGAACAGCCAAAACCATCTTGAAAAAGAATGAAATTGGAGGACTCACACTTCCCAATTTAAATTACACAGCTACAGTAATTAAAACAGCATAGTACTGGCACAAGGACAGACATTTAGACAAATGGAATCACATAGGGAGTTCAGAAATAAACCCTCACATCTGTGGCCAATTGATTTGTTTTATTTTTTGTTTGTTGGTTTTTTTGTTTTTTTTTAATGCAATTTTATTGAGACATAATCACAAATCATACAGTCATTCAAAGTGTACAATCAGTTATTCACAGTATCGTCATATAGTTGTGCTTTCATCACCACAATCAAACTTTGAACATTTTCATTATTCCAAAAAATAAAATAAAGATTAAAATAAAAAAGAACATCCAAAACATCCCATTCCCTCCTTCCCCTATTGTTCATTTACTTTTTTAATACAGTTTAACTGAGATCTATTCACACACCCTACAGTCATCCACAGTGTCCAATCTATTATTCACAGCACCATCATCCAGTTGTGCATTCATCACTAGAATCAACTTTTGAACCTTTTCCTTATTCCAAAATAAAAATAAAGCAAAAAAGAACACCTGAATCTTTCCATCCCCTCCATCCCACCCTATTTTTCATCTAATTTTTGTCCCCATTTTTCCACTCATCTGTCCATATACTGGATAAAGGGAGTGCGAGCCACAAAGTTTTCACAGTCACACAGTCACACTGTGCAAGCTACATAGTTATACAGCTGTCTTCAAGAATCAAGGTCATTGGGTTGCAGTTTGACAGCTCAGGTATTTCTCTCTAGTCATTCCAACACACTAAAGACTAAAAGTGGTATCTATATAGCACAGAAGAATACCCTCCAGAGTGACCTCTAGACTCCATTTGAAATCTCTCAGCCACTGGAACCTTATTTTGTTTCATCTCTATTCCCCCTTTTGGTCAAGAAGTTCCTCTCAATCCCACAGTGCTGGGTCCAGGCTCATCCCCAGGAGTCATGTCCCATGTAGTGGGGAGGGGTAGTGAGCTCACCTGCCAAGTGGGCTTAAAGAGGGGAGGGTGCAGCCAATTGATTTTTGACAAGGATGCCAAGTCCACTCAATGGGGGAAAAAATAGTCTCTTCAATAAATGATGCTGAGAGAACTGGATATCCATATGCAAAAGAATGAAGGAGGACCCGTACTTCACATCATATACAAAAATGAACTCAAAATGGATCAAAGACCTAAATATAAGAACCAAAACTATTAAAAAAAAAAAACCCTAGAAGAAAAGATAGGGAAGCACTATCAGGACCTTGTGTTAGGCAATGGTTTCTTAGTCTCTACACCCAAAGCATAAACAGTAAAAGAAAAGATAGATAACTGAAAATTCATCAAAATTAAAAACATTTGTTCATCAAAGGATTTTGCCATGAAAGTAAAAAGACAACCTACAGAATGGGAGAAAATATTTGAAAACCACATTTCCGATAAGGGTATAATATCTAGAATATATAAAGAAATCCTACAACTCAACAACAAAAAGACAAACAAACCAATTTTAAAAAATGGGTAAAAGACATGAATAGACATTTGTCCTAAGAAAATAAACAAATGGCCAATAAGCACATTAAAAGATGCTCAACAGCATCAGCCATTAGAGAAATACAAATCAAAACCACAATGAAATATCATTTCATGCCCACTAGAATGGCTACTACTTTTTAAAAAATAGAAAATAGCAAGTGTTGGAGAGGAAGTGGGAAAATAGGAATACTTGTTCATTGTTGGTGGGAATGTAAAATGGTGCAGCTGCTATGGAAGACAGTTTGTTGGCTCCTCAAAAACTTAAGTATAGAATTACCATATGACACGGCAATCCCACTTTTAGGGACTCCAACAGTTATATGCACACTGATGCTCACAGTGGTGTTATTCACAATTGGCAAAAGTTGGAAGCAAACCAAGTGTCCAGCAACAGATGAATGTGTAAACAAAATGTGGGGTATACATACGATTGACATTATTCAGCCGTTAAAAAAAAAAAAAAAGAATAAAGTTCTGATACATGCAACAACATGGACACAAAAGGACAAATATTATATGATCTCACTGATATGAAATAATTAGAATAAGCAAATTCATGGAGTCAAAAACTAGAATATAGGGACCAGGGTTGGGGTAGGGAATGAGGGGTTAAAACTTAATGCAGAGTTTCTGTTGGGGTAATGGAAGAGTTTTGGTAATGGATGGTGGTGTTGGTAGCACAACTTGCAAATGTAGTTAACACCACTGAATGATATATTTTTATGTAGCTAAAAGGGGAAATTTTAGGTTGTATATGTTATCAGGATAAAACTTTTAAAAAGTAACACATTAGGACTGTACAGCACAAACAGTGAGCCCTAATACACGCTATGGACTCTAGTTAACAGTATAATTATAATAATATTGCTTCCTCAATTTTAACAAAGGCACCACACTATTGCAAGGTGTTAATAAGGGAAAAATGCTGGGAGGGGGGATATAAGGGAACTCTGATTTTCTCCATGATTTTTCTTTAAACCTATAACCTCTCTAATAAAAAAAAGCATTAATTTTGTTTTTAAAGTGACTGTAGAAGTTGCCGGTTGCTACATAAAGAACCTGAAAGTTTGTGGCTTATAACTACTATCAGGATGGGTCACTAACAGGTTGCCAAGTTGGTGCTGGCCGTTGGCAGGGAGCTCAGCCTGGTTTGAGGACCGGGGATGTCAGTTCGTCTCCACCAGAGCCCCTCCACAGCCGCTGGGGCTCCCTAACAGCATGGCGATGGGGCTCCAAGAGTGAGCACCCTCCTTTCAGGACCTGTGCCAATTTGGATGTATTATGTCCCCCAAAACGCCATGTTCTTTAATGCAATCTTGTGGGGGCAGACATATTAGTGTTGATCAGGTTAGAACCTTTGGATGAGGTTGTTTCCATGGAGATGTGACCCACCCAACTGTGGGTAATACCTTTGATTAGACTATTTCCATGGAGGTGTGGCCTCACCCATTCAGCATGGGTCTTTATTAGTTTACCTGAGCCCTATAAGAGCTCAGACAGAAGGAGCCCGCCGCTGCAGCTAAGAGAGACATTCTGAAGACAGCCATTGAAAGCAGACTTTCGCCGATGCTTTGAAGATACTAGCCCAGAGTTTGCCCCGAGAAGCTGATGCAGAGACATTTTGGAGAACACCATTTTGAAATGCAACCTGGGAGCAAGCAGATGCCAGCCACATGCCTTCCCAGCTAAAAAATTTTCCGGATGCCATTGGCTTTTCTTCTCTATTGTTGACACCTTAGCTTGGACACCTTTATGGTCTTCAGACTGTAACTTTGTAACCAAATAAAACTCCCTTTATAAAAGCCAATCTGTTTCTGGTATTTTGCATAAGGGCAGCATTAGCAAACCAGAACAGGACCCAACCTTGGCAGTCACATGGCATTGCTCCCACCATAGATCCAAATGCACCCAGACCCTAGGGGAGGGAATATATGTGGGTGGGAGGTATTGTCACAGCCTCTGGTGGAAAATACCACCTACCACAGTAGCATTAATAGCTAACGATTACCGGGTACACTTACTCAACGCCAAGAACTTCACGTACTTGGTGTCCGGAGCTCCTATCAGTAACCCCGTTTTGCATCTGGGTGCACAGAGGCTCAGGGAGGTGCCATGTCTTGTCCAAGGTTACACTGAGTCAGAATTTGAATCTGGATCTTTCCCACCTCCAGGGACCTGCAAGGGGAGGGCTCAGCCAGACTTCTTTTTTTTTAAAGTTTATTGTAGTAGCATGTATACAATATTCCCATTTTACCCACTTACATGTATACAATTCAGTAATTCGCATTCACAATATTATGCCACCATTGCCAACTTCCTTTACTAAAATTTTTCATCACCCCAAAAGGAGACCCTGTCCCCATTAAGCAATAACTCCCCATTCCCTTTCCCACCCTCAGCCCCTGTTAACCAGCAATCTACTTCTTGTCTTGATGAATTTGCCTATTCTAGGTATTTCATATCCATGAGATCGCACAATATTTGTCCTTTTGTGTCTGGCTTATTTCACTCAACATGATGTCTTCAAGGTTCATCCGTGTGGTTGCATGTATCAGGACTTCATTCCTCTTTATGGCTGAATAATATTCCATTGTTTGCATATATCACATTTTATTTATCCATCATCAGTTGATGGAGACTTGAGTTGCTTCCACCTTTTGGCAATCGTGAATAATGCCACTACGAACATCGGGGTGCACATATCTGTCCCTGCCTTCAGTTCTTTGGGGTATATACCTAGAAGTGGATTTTCCTCTATAGCTCAGTGCCCAGAACAGGGCAGGGCCCCGGGACCCTGGGGTGCTTGTGCTGGGCAAGAGGCCGAAAGCAAAAACCGTGAGAGTGCAGCCAGGGGCCCCTGCCCTGCCACTGAGGAGCTGGGAAAGTTGCGAGGCAAAGGGGGTCTGACCCAACACCAGAAATTGACAGCTGGTATGAGCTCCCCAGTGGCCTGGAGGGGGGCAGCCTGAGAGCTGTGGGAAAATGTCCCTAGGCCCTGGCTTCCAAGGCATTCTCCATCCTGGGGCCCCCAGCTAGAGATTCCAGTGCATTCCTCACATTCCAGGGCTTTGCCTCCTTCCCACAGGAGAGGACTCTCCTGAAGGATTTGGGAAAACAGTTGCATTTCAGGCTGAGCTACACCAGCTCCCTGCACGGGCCTCTGTCTCCCTGGCTATGAGGCTCTGGCCTCTGTTGAGGGTGCTTTGTCCACCACAGACCTGCTGAGAAATGCCCAGGGGGAGCTGGCCACCATGACCACAGTCCTGTGGGTGCTGCCCAGGCCAAGAGAAACCCCCAAGTGTGTGAAATAGGGTTTGGGGGCCCATAGAGGGCTGATGCTTTGTGTACACCTTGTGGTTGAATCCTTCAACATCTTTGAAAAGAAGGCAGTGTTATCCCCATTTTACAGATGACAAAACTGAGGCTCCAAAACATGAGGCCCCCAGCCCCAAGTAACACGTGGTGAGGGGAGGCCACTCCCGAGGCTGCCCCCCCACTCCCCCCACCCCATTCATTCAGCACCATATAGTAACACCTCCTCTGTGCTAGGGCCCAGGGTCCAGACGTGAAGCAGGCAGCCCATCACCCCCATGGAGATCACAGCAAATGAGCAAATAAATACAAAGTCACACCCTGGGCTCAGCATTCCAAGAGCAGTGAACACAGCAGGGAGAAGGAAAGGAGAGACAGATCAATGAAGAAAGAGCCATCAGCAACCATCTCACGAGAAGAGGGGTGAGCATCCCAGGGTGACACAGCCCGTGGGCACATAACCATCCTGAAGCCAGGTCTCTCCATCCTCCAACTGTGTGTCATTGGAGAAGTCTCTTAAGCTCTCTGGACTCCAGTGTGAAATGGGGAGTGTGAAAACACACCTGCCAAACAACTGTGAGCAATACATGAGGCAATAGATATGAACCATTTAGTACAGTGCCCAGCACATAATAAGCACTCAGAAAACAGTCACAGCCATTTAATGCCAACCCAGCTGGCTTCAGGAAAATCAAGTGTTGCGTTCCTTGCAATACTCCAGGCCCCAGGCAACGAATGGTAGGGGGCAGGCTGCTGCATGCTGGCAATACCAATAGAACCAGAATAAAGTGATCCTTGGCAAGAGCAGCATGGTGGGGTGGAACGTAAAGTCACCATCTGCCCATTTTACAGAGGAAAAAACTGAGGCTCAGGGAGGGGAAGTCCCTTAGCTGGACTTCTGTTAAAAAGAGAACAGAAGCCCTCAACAGAAACAACCAGAAACTTGCTGTCCACAGTTGCATCCTTTCCAACTTTCCTCTCCACACCCCCGCCAAGCCTTGCCCAATACACTGAAACTCTGGGTCACCCAGGGCATCCCCAAATGCCCCAGAAAGGTACCGGGTTTCCAAGAACAGAGAATGAAGAGGCGGTCTCGGTGCAACACCTCCATCTGCTGGTCACTTCTGAGAACTGCAGCTCCGGCTCCACCGCTCTGAGAGCTTCCTATGGGCTAAGAGTATCTCCAACAGTTCACAGTGAACAAGTAGGGAGACAGACAGACAGACAATAAACACGGAATCAGACATATAAACAAGGTGGTTTCAAGTGGGGATACATGTTAAGCAGAAATAAATGAGTTTTTGTGGCAGAGCAGCAGCTCTCAAAGTGGGGTCCAGGGATCCAGGGAGATGTTCATTTGTCTTTTTCATTTTTCTCTCACCAGTGTAGGGTGGAGTTTTCCAGAAGCTACGTGCCATGTGATATCATTACAAACTGAATGAAGAAAGAGTTAAATCAGAATCCAACAGGCTCTGTCTCCTCTTAAGCCAGGCATTGAAGAGATTTATACCCCACCCCCCAAAAAAATCTAAAACACCACCACTCTTCCCTAATAAATTTGTTTTTGTTTTGGAAATACAGTTAATTTTCATAAGGAATATGTCATTGGAATTAACATGTGATGGGTTCACTGTTTTTATTTTTAAATGAATTAGTAGCAAGTCTTTTAAAACGTCTCCTTTTTCACCTCTAACAGGTAGACTCTCAGCAACAGCTTCTCTCTCTGTAGCTGCATCCTGGGAGGTGGCCACTGTCCTCAGAGCCCAGTTTGAGACGTCCTGCCCATGTCCTGCCTCCTCCAGGCCTGTGAGCTCCATGCGGTGGTGCCTGCCTGCTTCTTGGCCAGGTCCTGGGCCCCTAGCATGGTGCTTGTCACAGAGGGGAACCAGGGTTGGCCACACACCACACAGTAAGAGGGTAAGGGGGTCCCGAGACCAAAACATTTGAGGACTGCTGAGACGGAGCACAAATGAATGGGGCGATCCTGGGAGGCCTCTCGGAAGAGGTGACATTCAGCTGAGACCCAAGGGCCACGTGGAAAGCAGAGGGACAACTGCTCCAGGCGAAGGAACAGCAGAGGTCCTCGAGAGACAACAAAACGGATCTGTTCAAGGAACAGAAAGGCCGGCAGCCTGGCAGCCTCAGAGTCCAGGGCAGGGCCTGGGGTATGGGAAGGACCCGGAAGATGGTTTCTGGGTCAATAGAGGGAGGACAAAAAGGAGGAGAGAGGAGCTGAAAAGAGTAGGTGGGCTGAATGTTGTCATGTGTCGGGAGAAGCCAAGGCCTCACTCATTGCACATTAGGCCCAAAATGTTAGGTGTCCTCCAGTCCTTTGAGGACAGAAAGGTTTTAAAGATCCCCTCCATGGACTTGCTTCTTTTACAAATGAGACTGAAGCCCAGAGGAAGAAACTGACTTCTCAAAATCTCCCAGCAGGGGGAGAGGGGCAAGATGGTGGCATAGAGAGGAGTGGAAGCTAAGCAGTACCCCTGGAACAACTACAAAAAACCAGAAACAACTAGTAAATAATCCAGAATAACTGCGGGGGGACAAACGAGACCATCCACTCATCATACACGAACCTGAATTGGGAGGAATGCCCGAGAACACAGCATAAAATCTGTAAGTAAAACCTGCAGAACCAGGTCGGGAGACCCCCTCCCCCATAGCCCGAGCTGCAGAGCCGCGTGGTGCCAGAGAGAAGCTCTCTCCCAGCAAGCAAATACAGCTCAGCTGAGCTCCAACTGGGGTTTTAAGTAGCGAGTGTGAACTGCTCACTACAGGTACGTATCCCCAAAAAACAGACAGAGGCTTTGGGTGACGACTGACCTGGGAGAGCCGGAGGGTCACCTTGACTGGGTCTGAAGGGGACTATCTGTTTCTTTTTCGGCTCAGTGGAGAAAGCCCCAGTCATTTTCAGTTTCCAGGGCTGTGACTCTGGGAAGGGTGGAGACACCACAAGCAGAGCGAGACCATTGAAATGCTAATGACCTCCACCTGGGGGGTCTGTCTTCTCTAGGAGGAAAGGGGTGGGGCCCTTTCCATTCAGAACCAGACCCCAGAGCCTGGGGGAACACGGCCATACCTCCTCACACCAGTCAAGAATTATAGGCTAACAGGCGTCACCTGCTGGGCAGAAAAGCACAGTGACCCGAGGCATCAAAGGGTGGAGCAATTTTCTAAGACACACCCACAGGGAAACCAGATACTGAATATTTCTTCCCTCTGGGACCTGAGCCTGTTCTGGTCTGGGAAAACCTGATTTGGATAGCCAAGGAAACCATGCCTAGACAACAGAAAATTGCAACCTACACTAAGAAAAACAAAGTTATGGCCCAGTCAAAGGAACAAACGTACACTTCGACTGAGATACAGGAATTTAAACAACTAATGCCAAATCAATTCAAAAAGTTTAGAGAAGATATTGCAAAAGAGATAGAGGCTGTAAAGGAAGCACTGGACATGTATATGGCAGAAATCAAAAGTTCAAAAAACCTACTAGTAGAATCTATGGAAATGAAAGGCACAACACAAGAGATGAAAGACACAATGGAAACATACAACAGCAGATCTCAAGAGGCAGAAGAAAACACTCAGGAACTGGAGAACAAAACACCTGAAAGCCTACACGCAAAGGAGCAGATGGAGAAAAGAATGAAAAAATATGAGCAACGTCTCCGGGAACTCAAGGATGAAACAAAGTACAGTAATGTACGTATCATTGGTGTCCCAGAAGGAGAAGAGAAGGGAAAGGGGGCAGAAGCAATAATAGAGGAAATAATTAATGAAAATTTCCCATCTCTTATGAAAGACATAAAATTACAGATCCAAGAAGCGCAGCATACTCCAAACAAAAGAGATATGAATAGGTCTACGCCAAGACACTTAATAATCAGATTATCAAATGTCAAAGACAAAGAGAATCCTGAAAGCAGCAAGAGGAAAGCAATCCATTACATACAAAGGAAGCTTCATAAGACTATGTGCGGATCTCTCAGCAGAAACCATGGAGGCAAGAAGGAAGTGGTGTGATATATTTAAGATACTGAAAGAGAAAAACCACCAACCAAGAATCCTGTATCCAGCAAAGCTGTCCTTCAAATATGAAGGAGAGCTCAAAATATTTTCTGACAAACAGACAATGAGAGACTTTGTGAACAAGACACCTGCCCTACAGGAAATACTAAAGGGAGCACTACACGGTGATAGAAGACAGGAGTGCGTGGTTTGGAACACAATTTTGGGAGATGGTAGCACAACAATGTAAGTACACTGAACAAAGGTAACTATGAATACGGTTGAGAGAGGAAGGTGGGGAGCATGTGAGACACCACAAGAAAGGAGGAAAGATAACGACTGGGACTGTGTAACTTGGTGAAATCTAGAGTATTCAACAATTGTGATAAAATGTACAAATGTTGTTTTACGAGGGAGAACAAGCAAATGTCAACCTTGCAAGGTGTTAAAAATGGGAGGCATTGGGGGAGGGATGCAATCAGCATAAACTAGAGACTGTAACTAATAGAATCATTGTATTATGCTTCCTTTAATGTAACAAAGGTGATATACCAAGGTGAATGCAGATAAGAGGGGGGGATAGGGGAGGCATGTTAGACACTTGACATTGGTGGTATTGTCTGATTCTTTATTCTACTTTGATTTAAGGTTATTTTTCCTTTTGCTGCTTCCTAGCTGTCATTTTCTTTTTTTCCTCTTTCTTTTGCCTCTCTACCTTCTTTGACTCTCCCTCCTGCATTGTGGAAGTAATGTAGATGCTCTTATATAGATAGTGGTGAAGGTGGTGAACACATAAATGTATGACCATGAAGAAAACCAGCGAGTATTTACTTGGGATGGAATGAATGGTGAGTGAACAAAACCATATTAAAAAAAATGGGTTGATGACGAAACCTCGAGGGCAATATACTGAGTGAAATAAGCCAGACACATTAGGACAATTATTGCAGGGTCTCACTGATAGGAACTAATTACAATATGTAAACTCATAGATATGAAATATAAGGTACCAGGATATAGGACGAGGCTTAAGAATGGGGAGTGGTTGCTTAGTAAGAGCAGAATGTTCACTTAGGATGAACTTAAATGTTTGGAAATGAACAGGGGTGTTGGTAGCAAGACGTGAGAATAACTAACAGCGCCGAATGGTGTGTGAATGAGGTGGAAAGGGGAAGCTCAGAGTCATATATGTCACCAGAAAGAAAGTTGGAGGTCAAAAGATGGAAATGTATAAAACTGAATCCTATGGTGGGCAATGTCCATGATCAACTGTACAAATACTAGAAATCACTTCATGAACCAGAACAAATGTATGACGATACAATTAGAAGTTAATAATAGAGGGGCATATAGGAAAGAACTATATACCTATTACAAACTATATACTACAGTTAGTAGTATTTCAACATTTTTTCATAAACAGTAACAAACGTACTATATCAATACTAAGAGTCAAAAATTGAGGGGGGTTGGTTAGGGATAGGGGAGGATTAGAGTTTCCTTTCCTTTTTTTCTTTTTTCATCTTTCATTTTATTTCTTGTCTGGAGTAATGAAAAGTTTCTAAAATTTGAACAAAAATTAAGTGTGATGGATGCACAGCTGTATGAGGGTACCCAGGGGCAAGTGATTGTACTCTTTGGATCTTTGGATAATTGTATGGTATCTGAACAATCTCAATAAAAATGAAAAAAAAATGAATAATAGGGAGGGGTGAAGGAGATGGGATGTCTTGGGTATTCTTTTGTACTTTAATATTCTTTCTTTTTGTGTGTGTGGTAAAGAAAATGTTCAAAAATTGATTCTGGTAATGAATGCACAACTATATAATGGTACTGTGAACAACTGATCATACACTTTGGATGATTGTATGGTATGTGAATATATCTCAATAAAATTGAATACAAAAAAAAAAAAAATCTCCCAGCAGGTCGGCAGTGAGATTAAAGCCAGAAGCCAGGACTGCAGGCAGAGGGGCAATGTCCTTTGGGCTGTACAAGATCAGATCCAGTAAACAAAATGTGGTACATACACACGATGCAATACTACGTGGCAGTAAGAAGGAACAAGGTCATGAAACATATGACGACATGGATGAACCTTGAAGACATAATGCTGAGCAAAATAAGCCAGGCACAAAAAGAGAGATATTGTATGTTACCACTAATGTGAATTCTGTGAAAAATGTACAATAAATGTTTTATACTGTAGAATGCAGGGGACCTAGAGATACCAATTAGTGGAGGGGGAATGATAATCTAATAAGAACAGATAAACTATGAAGGGTAATCTCAATGTTATGGGAATGCTCAGGAATGAATATGGTTTGTAAACTTTCTTGGATATAGTAAGATCATGTTGGAAGCAATAGAGTTATTTTAGGTTTTTTTTTTCTCTTATTCCTTTGTTTTCTTAGGGGTTGTTAATTTTCTTGGGGTATGGTAGGAACATGTTTGAAGCAATGTAGTTATTTTAGATTATTTGTTTTTCTTACTCCTCTGTTTGGACATGGTTTATTAATTTTCTTGGGGTATGGTAGGAACATATTGGAAGCAAAGTAGTTATTTTAGGTTATTTGTTTTCCTTAATCCATTGCTTTGTTTGAAATGTGGGGTTTTTTTTGGTTGTTGTTTGCTTGTTTGTTTTTAATTTTTTGATAAACAAAGTTAAAAAATTGAAAAAAAATCAGTAGAAAAATGGGAGTAAAAACTAAATGACAAATAGGGTGGGATGGGGGGATGGTTTGGGTATTCTCTTTTCACTTTTATTTTTTATTCTTATTTTGATTCTTTCTGATGTAAGGAAAATGTTCAGAAATAGATTGTGGTGATGAACGCATAACTATATGATCATACTGTGAACAGTTGATTGTATACCATGGATGACTGTATGGTTTGTGAATATATTTCAATAAAACTGAATTTAAAAAAAAAATCAGATCCAGGAGGTGTTGGGAACGCGTGCGTGTGTGTGTGTGTGTGTGTGTGTGTGTGTGTGCGTGCAAGTCTGTGTGCGCACGTGAGTGCACATGTGTGTCTCATTAGCTCCCAGGTGCCAGCCTGGCCACCGTTGTCCTGCTTCTGACCCCCAGTCCCACACGTCCCTTCTACCCCACCCAGTAACCAGAGCTCCCCACAGCCGTCCACCTCCCTGCCTCCTCCACCCCTCACCAAACGGGAAACACGTGCCTCTCCTGGCCCCAGGAGATTCCCACCTCTTCTCCTCACAGCTTGGACACTGCTGCACAGGCCAGCCTCCCACCCCTGAGCTCAGAGGTGACCTCTGGAGGGCCCACCCTGCCTGCCCACCATCCATATCACCATCACCTGCAGAAACATTCTGACAGATCTGGGAGAGCCCATTCTGAAATACGGTCTTTGTTATCCTGGTTGCTTTCTCCCCAGCCTTCAAGGCTTCTGTCAAGCATCATCTCTTTCCAGAAGCCTTCCCCTACTGCCCCCACCCTCATCGCCTCTTGCCCTGACCTCGGCTCCCGCAGCCCTGCTGGCCTCCATCTCACTATCTGGTACTAACTGAGAATAAGATTTCAGGGGGACATTTGCCAGGCAGCAGGCTCTGTCTCAAGCTCTGCAAAGGCACTGTCCTATGTAACCCTCACAACAATCCTATCTGAGAAGAAGGCTGTCCCTGTCTTACAGAGCAGACAGAGGTTCAGAGAAGGGGAGTTAGTTCTCCACGATCCTGCAGCAGGTAAGTGCCAAAGCTGAGATTCAAACCAAGGTTTTTCAGGATTCTCAATCCTAGGAACTGACTGCAAAGTTTGTAAACTGGTCCTGGTTGCCTTAAAACAGTTTTGGGAAATATCCTGAAGATGCATCCAGGTTCCCAAAAAAAGGGTTAGGTGATCAACTAGTAATGTCTGCCATGGGTGCTAGAGGGGGAAGTAGCAACACCAGTGCCAGCAATTTGCCAGCCCATCACAACCATACACTAAACTCTGCTTTCTTGTCTCTGTCACCATGGACTCTTTGCCTCCCCAATGAAGTATAAGCTCTTCAACAACAGGAACCTGGTTTCCTCTAATGCAGACCTGGATACAAAGTAGGTGATAAATACATATGTTGCTTTGACTGATTCACCAACAGTGCCCACCCCTGCTTCTTGCAAATGTCACAGGTTCCCTTTCCCTCCCAATCCACACATCCCTTCTGCTTCATAAGCCACAGTCATCCTTTGGGTATGAACTGATTTTTTAATATCAAAATTCTATACTACACAGTAGATGCTACATTCATGGACAAACACAGAAAGCCAAGCTTATATTCCATTGCTGGATCCATGTACAAGATCTGATTTCTCATCTACAGCAGAATTTTCTGTCCCCACATTCGGCACCCCCAGGAGGCAATGACATGAAAAATGTCTTCTCTGCTCTGCTGATCAAACAGGGGGCCCCTGGATACTCTCAAGGGGAGCCTTTGGGATTCTCTGTTGGGACTGGACCAGTTCCCCCAACTTGGGCACCTCCTCCCAGCTTGATATGTCACCATTTAAGCCAGCACAGCCTCAGGGAGGGGACGCAGGGGCCACTGCCCTGGCCTGGCCTAATAAGAAGGGATTAAGAAGGTTCTTCGGACAGGGAGGCCAATCCTCAACTCAAAAGTTCCCACCCACAAGCAGCTTGATGTTCAGTGGACTCGAGGACAGAGTAAACAAACTGCAAGGATAATGTGCCAACTGGGTTGCAGCTTCCTCTGCTATTAAGTCAGAGACCCTCTCCCCCTACTCACATCCACAACACTGGAATTTCACCACCATGACCAGTCTCAAAGTTGGCCTACCCCAGTCCTTCTGCCTCCAGGAACAGAAGGTTTATTACCCTCTGAGACATCCTTTTTTCTTCTCTAGGAGCAGGATCAGCCTCTCAGAAGCTTACTCCAGACTGGCATCACCCCTTGGAGCCACACAGGGCAAATCTGCTCCCTCTCCAGTAATATTCTCTTGTAGACGCACAGTCTGTGGGCACACCTCCCTGGCTCTTCTCTGGAAGCTGCACACTACAGGGGCCTGCTTGTGAAACTCATCCCCATCCAAAGTCCTCACTGTCAACCCAGCCAAGCCCCCACCTGGCAGGAGCATGGCCCTCTTTGCTTTCCAGCTCCTGTAGAACCAGCTGGGGCAAGCATTATCGATGTCAAGATGGACCTAAGTTTCAAGAAGTTCTAATCAGTGGTCTAAAATTTGGCCAGAGCTTCTTATAAGCTCCTTGGTGTTCCACCTGGGCTGAAAGAACCCAACTGCCAGCCTAAAACTCAAATCCCATCACCTCACCTCTGGGGATGTCATCCACATCTCCCCAGTGTCCTCAGCATTAAAGCTCAAACTCCTTGGCAACAAGCCTGGTCCCCACCCATTTCTCCTGCTTCACCTCCTGACACATATCCCTTGGAACCTTCCAGAACCTCTTTCAGTTTCCCCCAAGCCCAGATCTTCTCTGATCCCCCCAGAACTTTGCATCTGACATCCCCACTGCCTGGAACTCAACCCCACCCACATTCCCCCCAGCCAGGGCTCAGCTTAGAGGTATCCCTCTCCAGAAAGCCCTCCCTGACTGTCCCCACGTCCGCCTGGATTGAGCACCCCCTTGCCCCATCCCTCATGCCCACCCAACACACGAGAATTAAAGCTCCTGAATGGGATGATGTTTCACCCAGCACAGTGCCTGGCACACAGCAGGTGCATCTTGTCCTTATCCATCTGCTGGGGTCTCCCACAGCTCCCTGCCCATCCCCACCATAGCACTGATCTCACTGCATTACCTGTTTAGTCTCTGCCCCCGTCATCCACCCACCCCAGGCTATATAAGCACCATGATAGAAAAGCTGTGTCTAAGTCTCAGCACCCAGAGCAGCGCTAGACAAAGGCAGGTTGAAGCAGCATCAAATCTTGGTAGCTGAATCAAGAGTTCCCGGAAGGGGAGGTGCCTCGGAGCTTCCTGATCTGAGTGAAATGGGGCAAGGCAGCCACTAGAGGGTGGTGGGCAGGAACTTCCCCAAGCCCCTCTCTGCAACTCAGACCTCGGGATCACCCTCCAAGGCTGACTGCCAGCTCCCCTAGGTTAGCTCTGAGCTCATGGCCATCAGAGAGTGGGTTCTGGGCCCAAGCCAGCATTCAATGGCCTAAGCAACCTGCCCACACGGCCCCTGGCTGGCCTCTGACCCTACCCCTGCACTGATCCAACCCTCCAGGACCTGCCCTGATGAGCTGCCCTCTCCCACACACCTCACTAACCAGACATAGCCAGCAAAATGGGTACTTCTTCCCATCCCCACCTCAGCCTGGCGCCTCCTCTCACCCCCACCCACAAACCTCATGCCTCCCTAACTCTGCTCCCAAAGGACCCTCCCCCAGCCCTGAAGACATCCGACCCCAAAATGACTTCCGGTCAAACTCCCAACTCCTCAGTGCAGCTAAAGTGCAGAGGTGTTGAGAGGAAGCTGAGCTGTTTCGCACCGAGGTGTAAGTGGATGGTGGTTGGATAACCCTTCTGAATGTTCTGCTCTAAAGCTCTATATCCTCGGATTTTCAAAATTCTGCTTTAAAGTCCCCAAAGTCAAGGCCTCTGGCATCTCCCTGGTGACCACACAAAGTGGCAGTTTCTCCATACACACCAAGCAGGAGTTGGGATGTCTGTGAGAGCCACAGCCACTCATTTGGACTATTGTAGCCAGGAGGCTATTATGCAAAAGTTCTGAAACCCAAATACAGATCCTGATGGGTTAAAAATATTTGCCCAGTGGCCCAAATCTTGCAAGGCTCACCGTGCTTCTGTCACCTCGGAAGGCACAACAACAAAATGTCTGGCCTGGGCCAAGCTGGCAACCCTGCCACCTCCCTTAGAGAAGCACACCCTCACTGGCCTCACAATGTCACAAAATCCCACACATCCTGCTGCACCTCTCCCTGTGTTAGTCGGGTTCCAAATCTTTTAGCCCCATCCCAGCCATGCAGACACCCAAGCTGGTAAGTAACAGTAACGCGGAGTGTTAGACCTGTTGTTAGTCCAAAAGAAATCCGCAAGCCGTTAGTTTCCGCTGAAAGGAACAGACCAGGAGGGCGGGAGTTAGTCCAGGTGAGGGACAGGTTAAGTAAGAGGTGATCAGAGCCAGGCCCGAAGCCTGGAGCCCCCAGGTAGGCAGCGCTGGCTGTTAGTGGTCAGCCCCAGGGGCAGCCAGGGCGAGGCACAGATTAGCTGGGTGAGAGCAAGAGTTAGTGCAAGGGAGCCAGAGGTTAGCTCAGAGAGACCAAGGTGCCTACTGGAGGTGAGGCAGATCACCCCCAGGTGTGGCCCCGGCTTAGCGGCTGGCGGGCTCTGGGGAAGGAAGTGGGCTGGGGCAGGGGCGTGGGTGAAATTCCTGGCTGGGCCGAGGGGCTGCTCTGTGGACCCCTGCAGTTTGTTTTCTGCCCCTCGATTCCTCCTCCTGCAAACTCTAAGCCCTCCTGCCCTCTCAATATGGCAACATTCTCTAGCGTCTCAGAGAACCCCACTGAAGAGTAGCAGGCCCTTTTCCATGACTTCCGGTGTGAAAAATGTCCCACATCTACTTCCGGTGTGGGAAACCCTCTCCCCCAGCTTCCGGTACGGGAAGGGCCCCTCTAGCTGACTTCCTGTGTAAGAGATGCCTGTCTTCCCAGCCTTCTAATATGGGAAATACACCCTCTGGCTGATGCTTTGTGTAGTCAATGCTCTACTTAAGGATTTTGAGTGTAGAAATTACTCCTTTCGTTGACTTCCGGTGTGGAACACACCTCCTTGACTTCCTGTTTGGGATGCAACCCCCCCTCACACTTCCGGGGCGGGCTCACTCCTCGAGCTGCCACTCTCCAATGGAAAAAATTCTGCCCTCACGTCCTTCCAGAGGAGGACGCACAGACCCCTTCTCTCTCGGCACTCTTGGCTGGAAAAAGCCCAGTGCATCACCCCTGGACCCACAGGCTTCCACACACGCAGCCCAGAGGTTTCCTGGGCCCTGCCCACTCCCGGTGGCAACCAGACCTGTGCACAAAGGAGAGATGCCCTTGTCCTGGGTCCAGCCTCCCGTGTCCATGGCCACTTCCTCCTCCGCTGGGGCACTGGCATCGGTAACAAGCCTGTCCCCTGCCTCAGACCTGGCCCACTGGACTCTGAACTCACAAGCAGCCAATTTGGGGCAGCACAGTGGGACGTCTGCCTGCAGGTCCAGCCCCATCCCCGGGGTGTCTGCTTGCCAAAAGGATGGAGGCGGGGGGGGGGGGGCAGCCCACAGAAGGGCCCAGAGCTCGGCAGGGCTGGGGTTAGTAAGAAGAGAAAGCAGGGTTAGTAGGGCTGGGTTAGTACGTCAGAGCACAGCATCAGTGACACACACGGTGGGGGGGGGGGGGTCACTAAGAGAAAAGGAACACACTCAGGTCCGTTAGTCTGTTAAGGGGTGGCCGGGGCGCGGTGGAGAGGCACCCCTGGGTTAGACAGGTTAGTCATTGAACAAAAGAGCTGCCTATGGAAAAGAAAGCTGAGAAGGAGGAAGAAGGAGGGGAAGATATGGTTTAGGGGTTCAAAGCGAGTTTCTGGCCGCCAGGCAGAAGGGTCTGTGTGCAGAATACCCAAGAGACCAGAACCTAGACAGGGGACATGAGCGATCAGGTTTTCTGGGCCTCCCCCTCCACACACCCCTATTTTACATATCTGCCGTGTGCCAAGATCTCCACACTCATAGGGATTCTCACTGCAGCCTCTGAAATTAGTATATCACTCCCGTTTGCCACTGAGAAAACTGGAGTTCAGAGAGGTGAAGTGACGCACTCAAAGTCACCCATCACTAAGTGGCAGGCTTGGTGTGTCTTATTTCCATGCCCTGTCCTCAGAGGTGGCCTGCACAAAGACCCCCCCAGCCCGCAGGCAGGGCCTTCTGGAGCCTCGTCTGCCCACACGTCCCAGCCCCTTGAAAGGCCCAGGAGCTGTGCGGTTAGTAGGGTCTGGCTGCGGAGGGGTTAGTAGGGCATGCTCGGGCCTGGTTAGTGGGTTAGTCGGTTGGCAGAAGGCCAGGCACCTCGTCACAGGCCTCAGCGGTCCTGGCCGAGCCCTGGGTTAGTAGGTTAATCACACCATGCGACGCTGCCCCGGCCCCTTCCAGCTGCAGATCCCAAGGCCCCCAGCCCCCACCAGCCCCAAGGCCGGGCCTGAGCAGGGCAGGGGGTCTGCCTCCAAGCCCCTCAGCCCCACCGGAATCAAA
This sequence comes from Choloepus didactylus, assembly GCF_015220235.1. Classification (NCBI taxonomy): domain Eukaryota; kingdom Metazoa; phylum Chordata; class Mammalia; order Pilosa; family Megalonychidae; genus Choloepus; species Choloepus didactylus. The sequence continues at coordinate 24,114,139 of NC_051329.1, read as the reverse complement.
TCCATCCAACATGAATCCTGCTGGAAGCATTTTGAGCCCCTATTTCTTCCTTTCCTCAAAACCCTTCAGTTCCCCTGAAGTGGAACCTGCTAAGGTGGAGACCCCCTGCCTGGTTCTGGCCAGTCCTTTCCAAGGGAGGTGAATCCATTCTCTCTCTCTCTCTCTCTCTCTCTCTCTCTGACACACACACACACACACACACACGTGTGCACACGCCAGCATCTTTCCACCAAAGGTCTAGCATTTTTCATTGCCCACTGCCAGGTGCTGGTTGCTGCAACCACCAGCCTGCCCACCCCCAGGATACTAAAACTGCATGGAGCTTGCCTGGCTTCTGGAAGTCTCTCCATCTCCTGGTCTGCTTCCCTCTGATAGTTTTCCCCCAGAAACCTCACATCTCCCACGGTTTTAAATGACGTCCACAAGAACAGATTCTGTGGCCAGAAAACTGTGGGAAACACTTCCTCCTCTGCTTTGTCCTTGACAATTCATGATTCTATCAGCATTTAAAGGCTCTGATAAGTCCTGCACTGTAGAGGCCTGCTGACTTGTACTCACTTTTTTTTTTCTGAAAGATCAGTAACATCTCATAGGAATAACATTTCTTTGGAAATTTCTGCTCTAGTTTCCCTCTGGAAACCCTCAGCTAAGTCACATTTTTCTCATCCTTCAAGACACTGGTTAGCCTAGCCTTGCTGGGAAACCTCCCAGACTGCTGCAAGCCACTCTGGGTTCTCATGCCCACCCCACAAGCACCCAGAACCAAGCCTCAGAAGATTGTCTGATGTCACCACCCAACTCCCCACTTCTCTGTGTGAGCAAGACTTCTCCCAGGGTGGCTCTGAAATCCTGAATGTTTGAACCATGACCTGGTCCGCTCCTATATTCTCCCTGAGTAGCTAGCACAAAGAAAGGCCCACAGTAGGTGCTCAGTTCTAGAGAGAGGCATGGGATTTAAATGCCCCAAGAAGCATTTTGAGTTAATATGGAGGCCATGAAATGGGGCTCCTTCCCCCAAGCTCATGAGAGAGGGTTATTAGGAAAACAGGCAGAGGAAATGCCCCTGGGTCAGAAGTAGCTGAGTTTGAAGTCCAGAGTTCCTAAGATAGATAAATCCTAAATCTAAACACCCAGAGGGATGGAAGCGTCTACTGAGCACCTACTAAGAGTCAGATACCATGCCAGGGACATGCTCTCACTGAATTTCCCGTAAGCCCCACCAGGTGAGCTTTATGGCTCCCGATTCACAGAAAGGAAATCAAGGCTCAGGGAGGTGAAGCATCTTCCCCAAGGTTGCACAGCAGAGTGGCCACCTGAGACCTGATCCAACCCCGGGCTTTTCCCAGGATGTCCCTCTCCCTGGGGCTCCTCCTCTTGCCACTGGATTCAGCCACCAACGTGTGACACCAAAGCACCCCCAGTCCACCTGAGCACAGTACCTGCCCTCTCTGCTTCAGCTTCCCACCCCTGTTCCTCCAGCTCCCTCCGTGTGTGGGCTGGAATTCTGATGGAGAGGATGGCTGCAGCTTTCCAAGTTTGGGGTGCCCACCCTCCCCCAGCCTGGGGAAATGATGTAGGGCTTTTAAACTCACCTAAAGAAGGCCACTGGTTGTTCTCGTGCAAGCACAGTCACCTGCCCCTCTGGAGGGGGCTGTCACTAGTGGTGGGAGAACGGACAGGTGGGAGTGACTCTGCAGCCAGGTGACTCGGGGATACTGCAGGTGTTTGGGGCCTGTCCTGCCTGCCTCAGATCCCTGGGGACAGATCTAGGAGTGATGCAGCAAGGAGCAGGGATCTGATGGGGCAGGGGGTTCTGAGATCAGGGCTCTGGGGACCCCTGATGCCTTCGGTGAGGCTGGTTCCAGCCGGTTCCCTTTAGATGGCTGAAACAAGCTCCCGGGCTGGGTGGGTCTGTCTCTCTCAGGTGAGTTTCCCTGGCGTGGGCCTCCTCATCTGTTGGAATTCATCTCCCTGTCCATCTGCCCCTGCCAGAGCTGGGCAGCACTGGAGGAAGACCCAGGCTCCTCTCAGGCCCTGACCGCCTCCTCCATCTGACCATGATGGGGGCAGGGGGGGCGGAGCATGGAAAGCCCCATCCAGAAAGCCCCCAAGAAAATGAGAATAACTTAGTGCAAACGGCCCGAGACAGACAGACTCCAGCCACTACTTCTGCCCACTGGCAGCCTCCCCCGCCCCCACCACCACCTCCCACCAGATCCTGTAAGGTCCTTTGACACCAGGCCTTGGGAGCCCAGGTGACCTCCTTCTGGCAGCTGGCAGGGATGCTAGGAGGAATCGAGTCTGCACCAATCAGGAACCAGCCTTCAGCTCCATCAGTGAGGCCCGGCAGGTGGGGTCCGGGCAGGTGGGGAGGGCACGGCGGGCTGACGGTCCTCCTTCTCATCCGGCTGTGCTCCTCCAGGGCTCCAGTCCTTAGCTGAGCGCCTACCAGGAAGGGCTCTTATCCACAGGATCGGGAGGGATGATGCCTTCGGGAATCTCCCTGGGTTCCGGAAAACCAATGAAGACTGCTCCCTGGGTCACTGCGGTCAGAGTCAGCAGGGCTCCAGAGAGAGGCCGGGCCAGGGGTCCTGGTGGTAGGGCGAAGCCAGAGCTGCCTGGGGAAGGGACAGTCAGTGAGGACGAGGCCACAGCCTCCACCCCCAGCTCCCCACATCCTCCCAGCCCCCCCAGTCTCTCTCCTGGCCTGTGACACCCAGGGTGGGAGTGAGAGCCTTAAACACTGACAGCGTTCAGACAACACTGAGGGAGAGGAGGTGACGAAAGCCTAGGCCATGGACACCCCACTGTGGCAGGGCCAGCTCAGAAGACGAAGAAAAAGCCGTGAAGAAGCCCAGAGCAAGCCTGCAGCATCATGGGAGGGGAAGAGGGGGGTTCAGGTGGCTGGGAAGGGCCCTCAGGTCCTCAATGTTTGTAAAGGGAAACACTGAATTTCCTTTACAGTGTTCCCGCAGAGGCAACCTCACTCCACACACATACATGCATACCTCCCACGACGGGGAGCTCATCCTCTCGCCAAGACCATGATGAAGTATGTTCTTACATAAAGATCCTCGAGGGAGGGGCCACATCTCTCTGGATCCCCAGCCTCTGGCCTGAAGAGAAGCCACCTGGTCCATGTTTGTGCTGAATGAAGGAATGAGTTGAAATCTCTGCCACAATCTCCCCACCCCACCCCGGCAGTGATCCTCATTCCACCCCCCACTCCCACCAAGATTGCACAGAACAAGCCTTCCTGCTGCCCAGCTCCCAGGCCTTCTTCTCACGGGCAGAGTGCTCTGGCCAGGCCTAAGTGCAGAGGACAATCTTCCCGTGAGGCTCTGCTCAGGGTGCCCTCCATCCCTTGCCCATACCCAGGCTCACCTGGCAGTGTCAGGCCCACACCTTGGCCCAGCTCCCAGCTCTTTCCCATGTAGACCCCAAAGGCTCGTCCTGGAAAAGGAAACAGCCAACCAAGCCGCAGGAGAAAACCGTACCCAGGCCCCCTCCCCAGGCCCAGAACTTTCTGCTCATGAAAAGAAGCCCTGGGAGCTGGGGAGGCTGGGCCCGGGCGTGCCACTTTCCCCTCCCTTCCTCCCCCACCCCGATCCTACCCACCTCCCCATTCCCCAACCTCAGCAGAATGTGGCCCAGGTGAAAATAGGACAAACTCGGCAGCTTGGTGACAGCTGAGTGAACTGAGAGTCAGGAAACTGGGGTTCCAGTCCCAGCTCTGCCCCTGCCACACTGTGGGCCTGGGTGTCTGTCCCTCTCTCTGGGTCCCAGGACCCTTCCACCCAGCCCTGACATTCATGCAAAGTACATGACAGGAACCTATAGTTGGAGGCAGTGGGTGGGAAACAGGAGGGACCTAGTGACCTTGGTCATTTTCCTGTTCCCCCTTCTTCTCCCCTGCCCTTTCCTGATGCCCCATGTACCAGAGGAAGCTTGGGGAGCCAGAGGATGGGGTGAGGGCTCTTTTAAGGCTGCCTCGTGTTGCCAACCTGGAGAAGATCAAAGAACAGCCACCAATCCTGACCTAGGGACATCTCCCAGATTTTGCTTTTGGTGACAGCTAAGCAGACCTGAGCCAGGAGAGTCAGCCAGACTCTCTCGGCATATTTTCAGAGATTGCTGTCGGCACTTGGGATTTGAGGCACTGATCCAGAGCTTGAGATAGAGTCTTGGACGGAGAAGAGTCACAATACTGAGGCCCCCTCTTGACTGCCAAGCAAAGTCACACCGGCCACAAGGAGCTCTGGCCAAGTCTAACAAATACGATGGCAAAGGGCCAGAACCAAGAGGAGAAGTCAGCCCGAATAACCAGGGGGTCCCCAGCCCCACTCTAACACCAGATCTCCAGGCTACTCAAGATGAAGTAATCTAACTCAGCTCTACAGCATCTTTAGATAATACTAGCCCTGATGCCAAAGGTAGAATGTGAAAATCACCTTTTCTGGGGGCCCATAAAATGTGGATAAGCTTTTTCTTCCTGGCAGAGAGGTACAAAAGTAAAGGAGCGGCATCATGGATTTCCCCTCCCTCTTTGGGATTCTAGGATACTACACTTTCCCACAAAGACCAGGAAAGGGCAGGCTAGTAGGCTGTGGGCTGGCAAGTTTGAATACTTATCTGCAAGGCTGCTTCCCAGTGTGGCTGTGCTGGTCCTGAGGAACCTGGAAATTGTCTTCTCTCTCCTCTGTCCCAGGAACTTGCTGTGCTCTGTAAATAGACCCTGGGATGCTCAAAGGAGCACTGTTTGATCCACATTGACCCGTTGCCCTGATATTAATAAGGCCACGAAAATTTTAAGGGTATTTTTAGTTCCCGAGTCAAGCTGACAGCGATCTTGGCATGAGCTTTGGGGTCAGACAAACCTGGGTGACCGTATGGCTCTCTACCTCCACTGACTCCATGTATAACTCAAAGTTAATCCTTCTCAAAGCTTAGCCAGTGCCTGGCACACAGTAAGTGCTCCAAAAGTTACTGTCACTCGTTAATGACTTAACTTAAAGCTAATCTTTGTGTAACACTAATGATCCAGAAAAACAAACAATGGGTCATATTTATCATGTGGCATTTATACCCCCGGCAGGGGAGAGTATATATATACCCAGTTAGAAAGCCCAGATCAAGTGTCCTGGTGAATGGAAAAACAAACTGCGGTGCATCCATACACTCGAATCTACTTGGCAATAAAGAGGAACACAGAGTCTAACATATACTACAACACCAACTAACGTTTAAAACCTCATGCTAAGTGAACAAAACCAGGCACAAGGGATCCACACACTGCATGATTCCATTTATATGAAAAGTCAAGGAAAGAGAAATCTATAGAGAGAGAAAGTAGGTTAGTAGTTGCCTAGGATTAGGGATGGAACGGGGATTAATAGTGAATGGGCACGAGGGATCTTATCGAGGTGAGGAAAATGTTCTCATACTGATTTATGGTGACGGTTGGCACAACTTGGTAAATTTGCTTAAAACAAATCACTGAATTGTACATTTGAAACGAGAGAGTTGCATGCTACTGGAACTATGTCTCAATAAAGTTGAGGGGGGAAAATCCAAACTGATAGGTGCAACAAAATGGATGATCTCAGAAACATTTAGGCTGAGCACAAACAGCCAAACTGAGAAGATTCCATGTATCTGGAACTTTAGAAAGGACAAATCTAATCTATTGTTAAAGAAAGCAGATGAGTGGTTTCCTTGGAGCTGGGGCTGTTTCAGGGTGTTGAAAATGTTCTAAATCTTGATTGTGGCAGTGATTACAGAGGTGTATAAGTGTGTCAAAACTCATCAAAAATGGGTGCATTTTACTGCATTAAATTATATCTCACCAAAGTTATTTTTTTCACTTTTTAAGAAAACAAGAGACAAGAAGCGAGACGTGCTGGATCAAAGGCCACTCAGAGACCCCATGGTGGTCCCCAGGGCCCCAGCACCTCAGCTGCCACCAGCCCGCACAGACCCCCTACTTCAAGCCAAGTTCAGGGAGCCCATCAGGGAAGCCTTGATTGAGGGTTGGACCCCAGGGGGTCCTTGGAGGTCCCTCCTACCTCTGAGATTCTGGAGGTCTCTGCACACAGGGATTTCCTGGTGGATCTGACCCCAGCACAGGGAACGGGTCTCTACCACCTGCAGGGGTGCAGAGAACAGAGACAGAGCACCTCAGCTACTCCCAGAATGGCACCAGGGTCCTGGTGAACTTGAGAGTGTGTCTGGAACATGTGGGTGAGCAGAGGGATGCCTCCAGCTGTCAGTAAGAGAAAGAGAGAGAAGGAATAAATATGGACCAATTGGGCATATGGGAGAGTAGGGGCTGAGGTCCCAGGGTCATTGCAGTTCTCAAATCACAGCATTTGCAGAAGCTGATCTCTTCCGACGCAGATCAGTGGCAAAACTGGTAACTGGGAGGTACCTGGGCCAGGTCAGGGTCAGCCAAAATATCCTAATGCAGTGGAAAACACAGGGGCTTTAGGGCATGGGGTTCCATCCTGCTCTGCTTCCTGGTAACTGTGTGACCTTCAGCAAGTCCATCACTGCCCTGGGCCTCAGTCTTCTTACCCACAAAATGGGGACAATAGCAGTGCCCACCTCAGAGTGCTCTCGTGAGGATTAAATGAGACAATAAGCGTTCCGTATGAACTCACATTCTAGTGTTTTCTTACAATATTATTACTGCCACTGCCCACTGCTCCGTAACAATGATCCATGGGCTAGTCTTTCTTTTTTCCCCTAAATGGTGTGAGCTGCTCTTAGTAACAGATGAACAGCTGCCACAGAAACAAGCATTTGGTTGCACTTTAGGATCTCTCTGGGCTTAAGGGATTTTTGTGCATTTGTTTCTTTCCCCTGACTCTCAGCAATCTGAATCTTTCCCAGCTGCTCGGTGATCTGAAGCCTGAGAGATATGGGTCCAGACTGCCATGGATAAGTAAGTGCCAAGAGCTCACGGACCCTCCTGGGCATGGGGAAACGTGTGGCGACACGCTGAGAGAAAGCAGATGTTTCCACAGAGGAGAGTGGAGCACTGTGTCTTTTCTAAATCAAACACAGTGTCCCCAAAAGTAGAGAGTCAAAATTCAAATCTCCTTTCACAAGGGAACGCCCAAGATGGTTAGCAAGGAAGACATGGCAAGAAGGAAGGAAAGGAAGCTAAACTTCCTTTACCAGAGACATCTTTACCTACGTGACAAAAATGTGAGTTGGGTTTCATCACCCCCATTTTACAGATAAGGAAACTGAGGCACACAGTAACATGTCTTACCCCAAGGCCACACAGCTAGAAAATGTAGAAAATAGTGGACTCAGGGTTTGAAATAGGCCTGTTGGACCCCAAAGCAGCAGAAGACTTATGTTCCAATATGGTGGTGGGGTATAAATAAAGAGACTGAGAGGCTACGTATAACCTATAAGCATGCGGAAACTGGCTCACAATTACTAAACCATCTAGGCTAGTTATTCCTGCTGCATCCATGGACTTGAGGCAACTGATTAGGTTCCCTTTTAGAAGAGGTGGCATAATGTATTAGTTACAAACACACATTTCAGAATCAGACTAGACCCGGGTTCAAATCCTGACTCTACAACTAACTTGCTGTGTGACCCTGAGCTAGTACCTTCACCTCTCTGAGCCTCAGCTTCCTAATCTATAGTGCCCAATTCCCAGCCTTGGGGGGGGGGGGGGTCTCCAGGAGACAGAACCCAACAAGAGCCCAGCAAGAACCAAAGGGCAGCTGGGATTGCGCTCACCCATCTTCCACTCGACACCCTGAGTGTCAACATTCAGCCCTTCCTTCCCTTTCATGACCCATACAAAGGGGAAAGGGACACCTGCCTCATCTGATCCCATAAGCCTGGAGAGGGATGGGGAGACAGATGTCACCCGCAGCCGGCCTTCGCCTCTGCCCCCCTAGTATCTCTGGCTATTATTCCACGGAGCTCGAATTGACAGCAGATGAGCCAGGCCTCAGAGACAAGGGGAGGGGATCCCCTTGGAACAAAGGACGAGCCTATAAGTTATTCACCAGCCCACTGAACCTGCACAATGGACACAGTGTCCCAGAAACATCCCGGCTCAGACAGCTCGAAGATCACCCAGGAGAGGAACCAACTGCCTCAATGAAAACAAAAGCAAATAACTAACCATGGATATAACAGGTGCCATATAAGTGAATTCTTCTGGCACACATGGGTGCCCTATAACACCAACTACCTTTATCAATCCCCTACCAGCCTCCAGGTACTTCACACACGCTGGTTTGTAGCCTCACGACAACCTTTTAAAGCTGGGGTTACGATTCCCACTGTATAGATGAAGAAACCGAGGCTCAGAGAAGTGAGCTGACTTCCCTACTGATGGTTGCACGGTAGGTGGAGGAAAGGATTTGCATACAGGTCTGTGTGACTTTCACCCCCTTCTCATTCCACCAACTGCATTAGCTTGTAAATGACAAATTCAAAGAAGCATGGGCAGAAGCAGGGATCAGGTCCAGAAAAAGGACCTTAAAAATTAATACATAGGAAAAAAAAAAGGAAAGAAAGAAACCTCCTCCAGATGCAATGATAGAGACCTGAATCAAGCATGTTTGTCTACACCGAGGAACACTAACAGCTCTTACGGTAATTGCTGCCAACTTCATGAGAACATGGAGAAACATCTGAGAGAACATTTGAAAAGCGGTTATGCATATAGTACGATTTTGGCTACTATTTTTCAGTAAAAGAAATATACCAGAGAAAAATAGGTGAAAAGGTTCAACACAGTAGTTATTCTTTGGTGGTGAAATATGATGGAGTTTTCTTCACTTTGCTTTTCTGTCATTCCCAAATTTTCTACAATTAGCATGCATTTTATTAAATCTATTAAATTTGTAAAAAAAAAATCAAAAATTATAAAATTCTCACTTTCAGTGCAGGCATAGAGAAGGGTTCTCCTAAAGGTGGTGGTAGGAGGTTTTTGTTCTTTTTTGGAACTCCAGACTTCAGTTGTCTTCCCTGATGAGGGCTGGGGAGATGGGCTACAAATGCAACACAAGGATGGAGGGCAGATTTCAGAAATGTTCTCAATGGCAAAAACAGTTAAACAATAAAATACGGGTTTACCTTGAATTTTTTTTGAGCATTAAATTAACAACACTCCCTGTAGGATGAGCTCAATGCCTCCTAAGCTAGCAGCTGGCAGAGTGCCCTGAAGAAAAGTGTTCCACCCAGACTGCTACACGGTTCTGGACTGGAGATGATGGGAGAGATGGGGAACTGTTCTCTCAGTTGGAGAGGTGGGGCTCTGACCACCTGCAGGATGCGGGGAGGAGGGGGTTTCGAATTAAACATCCAGATACCCCACCCTGCACCCTGCACCTGCTGACTCATGCTAACCCTGGCCCCTGGCCCGTGGCCACGTGGTTCGGACATCTGCAAATTTTCGGCTCCGCCCCTGAACTCTGAGAAGCCCTGTTTTCAGGTTTCCCTGTCTGTCATGTGAAATTACTCATCCCTGCCCTACACCCCCCACCCCTCCGGCCCAGGCGATCGGACGCTCCCAGGCGCTCCCAAACGGGAATGCGTTTTGGAAAGCAAAGCCTCCCGGCCAGAGCGAGTGTCCTGCTCTGAGCTGCGCTCAGTCCCAAGCTGTAACGGAGAAAAACAAAGCCGCTTCCCGCACGTTTTCTCCCCACGTCCTCCTCAACCCCCCCCCCAACCCCACCCCGCAGCAGATGGGGGCGTTTTCCCCGCCGTGGCACTGCAGTGAGATGTGTGAGCCAGCAACCCTGGCGCATGGCAGCCTGTTGTCTGGAGTCCGGAATGAGGGTGAAGAATCCAGGTCTTCCCCCACCCCCAACCCTAACTCCTCCTGCACAGCCCGCGAAGCAGTTTTCTCTAGTCCGGGGCCCTCCACTGGGAGGGAAGAGAGGTCTGCGCCCCTCCCTCCCAAATCCCCAGCCTCTCCAGGGAGTGGGCTGGAGCCCAGGAGAAGGGAACCAAACTGGTGGGTTCCAGCGTCTCCCCAGACCCTTTCGGGGATACAGCAGGGACTTTAGAGTCTGACATATCTGGATTCAAAATCATTGGCTGTGTGACCTTGGACATATAGCTAATCCTGTCTGAATCCCAATTTCCACATTTTTAAAATAGGGTTCTCACTGCCTCGTGGAACTGCTGTGTTAATGCATGCAAAGCCCTGAACAGGCGCCTGGCTAGAGTAAGCGCTCCATAAACTGCTTTATTGTTATCCTTATCAATGTTAGCGTTATTCCAACAAAGGTGGTTTTTCCAGTCACCTCCACCCCTTTGGAGCCACACTGGAGGCCGGACATCTGGGATTTGAGCCCCAGAAGTGGAGGCATGGCAGGCCCTGGGTGCGCTGGGTATGGGAGAAAGGGGCAAGGACCGCGCCCTACCCCACGCCCCCAGTTCCAAGACCACTTGGGCTCTGTCCAAGGACTGGGGGGCCGAGAAGGTCCGGATACCCCAGTTCTGGTCGCGGGGTAGGAGGTAGGGGGAGGGAAGGGTCTTTGTTCCCCATCAAATAATGATTGCGAGACCCCCATCCGCTCCGGACTCCCAGCGCATCCTTCCCTTCCTATTGCCCACGCCCCAGCCGGGGCCGGGTCTCCGGTAGCATTTGACAGTTGCCGGCTGGCGAGGCTACTCATCCATCAGATAAAGGATGCTTGGCAGCCTTTGCCTTCCCTCGAACCCTGCCCTGGGACCCTAAGACCCAGCCTCGACACCGACCTCGGGGAATTAGTTGGTTCCCGGCGAGGGGGTGAGGGCGCTCGGGAAGGGAGAGCTGTTGGGCTGGGGGCGCAGACTTACCTCCGGTCCGCGGTCGTGCGGCGCGGGTGTAGAGGGCTCTTTGTGCCCGGGCTCACGGCGCAGATTTGGGGGAGCCCCTGCAAGCGCCTCCCATCGCAAACTGCTCCTGCACTCGTCCGCAGCCTCCCTCCCTCTGCTCCCCTCAGCGCAGCCGGCGTCGTCTTTGTAGCTGCTGCAGCGCCCATGAAATTTTAATGCGGGAGCGGCTGGCTGGCGAAGGCGCCCCGCCCCGGGCCCTTGCCGCCGCCCTCCTCCCGCCTCCTGGCGCCCCCGCAGCCCCACACCCTCCTCCTGCTCACCGCCCCTCTCGCGCCTCGGGGTCCGGGCCGCGGGAGTAGGGTTGGGATGCAACGGAGGAGCTGGGGGCGGGGAAGAGCGGGCGGGCGCGCGCTGCCAGCCCCGGGGCACAAAGGGGCAAGCTGGGCGGCGCGCGCCACCGCCCGCGGCGCTGCCATGGCAACGCTAGCCCAGCTGGACTCGGCTCGAGAGCGCGCGGGGGGCGCGCGAGGGAGGACCTGGGGAGCCAAAGCCTGGACCCCCGGAGGAAAGAGGGGACCCGAAGAGGCTGATCTGGAATTCCAGGTGCTTACGGTTCCTCGGGGAACGCCTCTCAGTTAACCCTGCTAGATGGGCGCCTTCACCCCCATTGCGCAGAGGAGGAAAATGAACCCGAGGAAACGAAGGCTTTTGCGCAAGGTTATGGTGGAGTCAAGATCTGAACCCAGGTCTGTGATTTCAGTGACCTGCCACTAACCCCTCTTGGCCTAACAACATTTATAGGTTTGGTCTTGTATTTTTTTAAATTGCCCTTTCTTTAATATTACCTCCTCCTTTCTAGAGCGGCGGTCTCCATCCAAGCAGCATCAGCCTAAACTGGGAACCTGTTAGGAATGCAAATTTCTAATTAATTTCTCTTGTCAAAAACTCTGGGGCTTGGGGCCCAGGGATCCGTGTTTAAACAAGTCCGCCAGGGGATTCTGATGCGTGCACGAGCTTGAGAACTACTGTGCTAGAACATTCTCAGGGTCTCTATAACCGGATTTGCCTGTGTTTAAATTTCAGCTCTGCCCATGCTTCTTATGGGCTGTGCTTTTGGGAAAATTATGCACCCCTTCTGAGACTCAGTTTCCTCGCCCATAAAATAGGGATGAGGATGGACTCCATGTCATAGGGTATGTGGATTAGATGAGGAGAAGCATGGGGAGGGGTGTGTTCAGCAATGCCTGGCACCTAGGCGCTCAAAACAGGTTTATTACTCCAATATGGCACCTTCTTTCATTCTCACCCTTCTGCGTACTTTATTGATCATCTTCATTGCTTGGATAAGGAAACTGAGGCTCTGAGAGTCAGTGACTGCTGCCCAAGATCCAAAGGGTCCAGATGAAATCTGAACCCACCCTTTCAGAGAGATGCCAAGTCACTAGCTCTCCTCTCTCAACACATGTCTTGCTGGGACCCCTAGCCCTGGCCTTCAGAAATCCAAAGCCGATTCAACAAGTCTAGGGAGCATTTTCAATGCACCAAGCCCAAGGCCACTGCAGGAATCTTGGAGGCCCATGCAGAGCCCAGAGACAGCCTCCTTCCTGGGAGAACTAATGGTCCTGCCAGAAGTGGTAAGACCCATGTAGGACAAGTAGAGAAAGGGCAGGGCAGGGTGCAGTCAAGCATCACCCAGAATACACTACTGGACTATTGTCATTACCCAGGATCTAGGGCTTTCTCCTAGTTCACCAGTCTAGGCACCCTAGACTACAAACAAAGAAATGGGGCTACTAAGGTAGGACATGTCCTAAATGAATGCAGGGGACCCCTTGGGATCACCACTTCCTCTTTTGAGTATTACCAAGCTGCCTGTTCCATAATCTATTCCCAAATTCTCCTGAGTGTGGGCTGATCATTTCCAATATCCATTTGAAAAATGTCAAGCCACTGGCCCATCCAAACTTTCGACACTTCGCCTAATCCTGTAACTTCTCAAAGACGAGCAATAATGAACCCATGGTCCCATTTCCAAGCATCTTTAGTTCTAGGGATATCTTTTCAAAAGAAGAAGATGCCAAAAGGGGTGATCATTAGGCTCACTGAGAATGGGCCATGTCTAACTCAGATGGAATTGTGGTGAGCTACAAACTAAGTAACATAAGGCGGGTGGCACACTCCACGCCCAGAAAATATCACCAGCAGCGTGGGCTTGCCTGGCTCTCCTCTGAGCCCGATTCTCTAACACCATGCATTTCTTTTTTCATAGGGGGCAACCCAAACTAGCCCTTCTTGGAGATTCACTTGGCCCTTTGCCTTCTTTTTATCCATGTTGAGTGCCTTTGTGATAAATAAAACGTTCCCTAGCCTCCTCCATTTTCCTAGGGAGGGTTAGAGACCTTCATTGACCTCCTCCATCCCCTTTAGACTTGGGGCACTATCATGGCCTGCTTTGGGATCCTTGTCGATTGACAGCTGGAGCTGACATCTTCCGTGACTCCCTATTGCTGCACCTGTGACCCTCACCTTATCCAGGACATTGAGCGCACAAACCAAGGTAAGAAATGTCCTCTTTGCCACAACTTGCCAAGCGCTCCAGTCTTCCAGGAGACTTGGGCACCGAGAGCCCACGAGCAGCTAAGAGCACCAGATGGAACCCCAAGGAGAAGTGTCAGTTCTCTCCCTTCTGCTTCTCTTGAAAATGACCCGAACCACTTACTATGGAGTGTCGATTGTTATGGCAATGGAAGGAGGGGCTTGGAGAAAACAGTGCCGTCTACACACTTCAGGAGCTGCACTTCTGAAGAAAGTTTACTCCTGTAAGCTGGTTCCTTCCCCTATTCCCATAAGGGACTACAAGCTAGAAGGTCTTAGACCTCCTCCCACTGCCCACCAGCCCAACATTTCCAGGGGGAGTTCTGACCCTCCCAACATGCCCAGGCTTGGAAACTTGAGTCTCCCTTTCTCTTTATCCCTAGAGCAGCCTGTGGAGTAATGAGGGGGACCCAGAAGACCAGCTCTCCAGTCTCCAGGCACAGCTCTTGCATCAACCCACTGAGGGGCCGCTGTGCCTCATTTCTTTACTTTTCTTTTAATTGAAGTCAAATTCATATAACATAAAATTATGCATTTCAGTGTGCCATTCCATGGTATTTAGTACATTTGCAGTTCTGTGCAACCACCACCTCTTTCTGGTCCAAAACCTTTCCAGCACACCAAAAGAAAGCCCCTTGCCCTTTAAGCAGCCCCTCCCCCTTCATCCCTCCCCCCAGCCCCTGGCAACCCCCAATCTGCTTTCTGTCTCTATGGATTTACCTATTCCAAATATTTTCTATAAATGGAATCACACCAGATGCGTCCTTTTGTGCCTGGCTTCTTTCACTTGGCATAATGTTTCGAAGTTTATCCACATTGTAGCACATATCAGAATGTCATTCCTTTTTATGGCTGAATAATATTTCATTGTTTGCATATGCCACAATTCGTTTATCTGCTCTTCCACTGATGGTTGTTTGGGTTGTTTCCACCTTTTGGCCTCAGGAATAATGCTGTACAAGTATTTGTTTGAGTCCCTATTTTCAATTCTTTGGGATATATGCCTCTCAGTGCTTTATTTCTTTTCAGTCTCCCCCTGAGGGGGTTCTAGAGTCAGTGGCAAGATGGACCTTCGTCACCTTGCTCCTTAAATCAGTCACGCCGACCCCCCGCACACATGCCACCTCTCCACCTTGGCCGCATCTGTCACGATCTCTGGGAGGAGTCGGATTTGTACGACATCATCTGGGTTATTGACAGAGACCGTACATGTCCATCAGGATCCAGGAACCTCCCCTCTGACAGCTGTTCCCTGAGCAAGCAGCACCCAATCTCACCCCAGATAGAAAGTTTCATTTTGACTTATCAAAGCAGCCATCCTCCCCCTGGGTGAGCGTGGGGCTTCCTGAATTCAGGGCTGTGTATTTGTACAGCAAAGAAGAGCAGTGATTGGAGTGGCCCAGAAAGAACGTGCTTCTCAGCAACTCCCTGCAGCTCAAAATTTTCCCCTGCCCCCCTACTCCAGTCACCTCCGGATGCAGTGAACTTGACACCTTCCCCACCTCCCTGTCAGAAAGTGTTCTGGGTGCTCTTCCCACATTCCCTCCCAGGAAGGGCTGGCATCATCTCTGTCTGACAGATGAGGAAAGCAAGACTCAGAGCAGGGAAGTGACTCGCCGAGCAGTGTCAGCCAACTAGAAAGTGGCAAAGCTGAGATCCAAATCCAGCACTGTCTGACTCCAAAAGCTGCCCTTGGAGTCCCTGGTAACCTGTCTGCATTTAAGCTTACCCCAAGGAGGCATGCTCCCTCCCATGGAGGAGTGCTCCCTCCCGAGGATGAGTGCTCCACCCCACGGAAGAGTGCTCCCTCCCACGGAGGAGTGCTCCACCCCACACCTGGCTGGACCATGGCTCTGCCACTTCACTGGGATCACTCTGGAGTCTGCTCATCACCCTGTCCTGGGCACACACAGCAGCAACCTGCAGTCCAGGGGGGTCATCACTGGTTCAAGATCATTGCCCTGGATTCAGTGCTCTCCAGAGGCTTGTTCGTCTGTCCTGCCCCATAGTCCTGCTAGGAAAGGGATGGGGTGGGACTGGAGGTATTCCCCTGGGTTCTGAGACAAGGATTCAAATGCAAGCACCAAGGTACTCTCATCCATCATGGATGGAAGGATGTCCCTTGTGCATCAACCCCTCGCCCCCTTCATCCTGTCCATGAACAGACCGAACACAGCCCTTGGCCAGAGAAAGCCATCAGCAGAGACTACTCGGAGCCTGCAATAAGAAGCCACTGGCATACTGAGGAATGGTGAGTGCTGAGGGCTAACGCCACAGAGGGCTGGTGGGCATCCATTTATCCATCACCCACCCACTGCCAGAGCCCACCCTGCACCCAACAAATCCAGGGGCTCCCTAGCTTGAACGCTTCCACCCATGACGTGCCAGCCTGGGATATGATGCCGAACAACACAGAAGCAGCCCCTGCCCTCTAGGAGCTCACAGCCTAGTGGGAGAGAGAGAGATAGAGAGAGAAGGAAATTTGCAAGTGAAAGTCACTATGTTTGATGCTATAGATGAAGGCAGTTTAGGGAGCTTACAGGTAGGTATATTAGTGACATAACCAGCCTTTGGGGTCAAGGACAAACCTTCCAAGTGCGAAACACCAGACCAGGTGCTGAGAACTGAAAATCGTAAGTATAACTCTACTTATCGATCACTATTTTCATCAGGATCTTCTCAGTTTCAAGGGGCAGAAGCAAATCTGAGATATGTGTGGTTTCAGGCACAGCTGTATCCAGGTGTTCAAACGACTTTACCGGGAGTGTGTCTTTCTCCATATCTTGGCTTTGCTGTCCTCTGCGCTGCATTGCCCAAGGAGGGACAATGAAAGCCCCTGGCAGTTCCATGCTCACATCCTGCCAATTTAGCAACCTCAACTCCAGCACAAGCCTGGGGCTAACTCTCTTTGCCCTGACCTGGGTCACCCGTCCATGAACTGAGAGGTGGGGGTCGGGAGAGTGGGAACACAAAGTTCTATTACCAAAAGAAGAGAGAATATTCCCTTCGGGAGTGTATTCATTTCATGTTGCTGTTGTAACAAATTATCACAAATTCTGTGGCTTAAAACAACCCAGATTTATTATCTTACAGTTCTGGAGATTAGAAGTCCAACACGAATTTTATCGGACTAAAATCAAAGTGTTGACAGGGCTCCGTTCCTTTCTGGAAGCTCTAGGGGAGAACCCCTTCCCGTGCCTTTTCCGGCTTCAAGACACTTCTCCCATTCCTTGGCTCACGGTCCCTTCCTGGAGCTTCAAAGCCAACAATGGAGGGTCAAGTCCTTCTCACTTCAAATCACTCTCACCTTCCTCCGTTGTCACATCTCCCTCTGATTCTTCCTCCACTTTGAAGAACCTTGGAGAACATTGGACATACCCAGATAATCCAGAATAATCTCCCTATTTTAAGGTTAGCTCTTTAGCAATCTTAATTCCCATTGCTGTATAACTTCACACGTTGGCAAGTTCCAGGGCTTAGGACTTGGACATCTTTGGGGGGGGGTCATTATCTGCCTATTACAGGAGGCAACAATATAACATATTCTCTGCAATCACCTACCATGTGCCAGGCTGTGCCAGAGTCAGGATAATTTGAGAAGAAAGAGTGACCTTCTATTGAAGTCCTACTAAGTGCCAAGCACCATGCTAGCTCATTCATCTGCCTTGTCTCCTCGAGGGCAGTGGCCATGTCTGACTCCCCAGCATGTTTCCAGTCATCTGCTCTCAACCACTTGGCACAATGGCCCCACGAGGTGGGCACTGTTGTCTGCATTTGGCACACGGGGAAACTGAGGCTCAGAGAGGTCAGGTGAGCTGTCCAAGTCCTGAAGAAGTGGTGGGGAGGAGCCCACTGGGGTTCCCCCAGACCCTCTGCAACCTACCTGTGCCTGATTCTTTCCTCTGCCTTCCTCTCAGCAGGGGCTGGGAGACAAGACAAGACAAGGCATGGTTTTGGGAGTTAAGCAGAACTGTGTTTGAATCCCACGTCTGCCCCTCACACACTGTATCAGTTAGGGTTCTTCAGGGAAAACAAACCAACAGGATGTAGATATATAGATGTAGATGTAGATGTAGATGTAGATGTAGATGTAGATGATGATATGGAGTTAGAGAGATGTAGATATATATAGACATATGAGATGTATTATAAGGAATTGGTTCACGCAATTGTGGGGGCTGGCCAAACTCATTGGCAGCTGGAAGCTGGAGGCTAGAAATTCCGGTGAGACAAACATTGAATTCTGGGGTCTGGATTCCTTAGGCTTGAACACCAGGAAGGGATGGAGGATGTCGTCTTGAAGCAGAATTCCTTCTGACCCCTGGAACCCTCATTTCTTGCTGTTAAGACCTTCAACTGATCAGATAAGGCCCACCCCCATATGCTGGGCCATCTCCTTTACTTAAGGTCAACTTACTATCGATGCTGATCTCATCTAATACCTCCACAGTAACAACCAGGCCAGTGTTTGACCAAACAACTAGACGCCATAACCTCACCGGGTTGACACGGGAAATGAACCATCATATTCGCCAGGCAAGTGAATAACCTCACCTCTCTGGGCCTCAGTTTCCTTTTCTATGAAATGGGGAGAACAACCTCCTTTGAAGGGCTTTCAGAAGAATTAAATGACATGACCCAGCCACAGAGCTCAGTAAATGTGTACTTCAAGCCTTCCCTCTCTGTGTCCCTCTTACTCTGTCTCTCAGAGTTGGTTTAAAGAAACAAAAACAAAAAACATGATTTTGATCTATATCTATTTTTTTTTTCCTTCCTGTGACTATTTTGTGGTTTCTCTTCTCAGTCTCCGGGCCTCATACAAGTGATTTTAAAGTAAAATCACATACAAGTGATTTTACTTTACTCTTGGTCAGCCTCTCTCTCTCTCTCTCTCTCTCTCTATCTCTCTATCTCTCTCTCTCTTTCTCTCTCAATCTGTCTCCCCATTGGAAGGGCCTTTAGAGACCTCCCAACACCTTGGGTTCCTTATTCCTTATTCCTGGGATGTTACAACAAGGGGTTCTTGAAACTAAACACACACCCACAGTGTCCACAGAGCACAAAGAAAACACATCCTGTCCGCAGATGTGATTATGATTTTCTTCCACGTTAGTAGATGCTGCTGATTTGACTACAAGACAGGTTCACATCAACCCTCCACTGCCTTCACGGTCACTTTTTGGTCCTGGGGTCTTTTCTCCATCTGCAGGAACTGAGAGTGTATCCTCTGCTTTATGGAACGTAGGAACTATTTTTCCTCTAAGAAATAGATCATTGAATAGCAAAGTTCAGGAATCACCAGTCTCCCGGCCTCATTTTTGGGGGCCTATCTCCCTGCCCTCCCTGCTCCCTGTGTGCCCCGGCGCCCCAGCCTGCCTCCCCTTTGTCTCCAGCCTTGTGTGTGCTCTGCATGCGTGCCTAGGGAGGGCTTATGTCCTGCATCCCTGCTGCTTCTTTGTTTGGGCTTTTGTGTCCAGACAATAAAGAAGGGGGGTGGGGCAGAGCGTCTGTTGCTCGCATCCATCCCGTCTTGTTATCCTGCAAACAGACCCCTTCCAGATGCCTTGCACCTGCTCCCCGGCCCTGCCGGCCGCCCCAGCAGGTGCTGCAGCACGGGCAGCCTTTGGTGGCTGCGGAGAAAAAGGCACAGGCTCTGCAGCTGCCTCCTTCCTTTCCCCTCCCCTCCCACCGCCAGCCTCTCTGCAGCAGGTCCCAGACTGACGGGAAAGCAGCAGATGATTCTCATCTCTTTCCCTGTAGGGGCAGGCAGTGATGGAGCCAGAGAGGGGCCAGAAGGGATTAGGGGTGGTGGAGACCAAACCCTGCAAAAAGACTTTGCAAAGACACCTCCCCCCATTCCTGAGTCATCCTTCCCTCTCTCCCTCACCCCCAGATCCAATCCATCCCCAGCCCCGTCAATGTGTCCTCATTTCACCGAGACATCCCCACATGCAGCAGTTCCTGCCTCTCTTATCCCCAGCTGGGACCTCTGGCTTCCACTCTAGCCCCCTCCTATCTGTTCCCCTGGCCGCAGCCAGGAGCTTCTGGAAATGCAAAGCTGACCTCATCGCTGCTGCCCAAGGCCCTTCAGGGATGTCCCACCGGTCTCAGCATATAAAGCAAGCTCTGCCTTCACCTGCAGGGCCCTGCCCGGCTGTCTCCAGCTGATCACTCCACACGCATCCCTCACTAAAGCCTCCTGCACCAGATCTCCCCACTGCCCAGCCCAGCCCAAGCATCTAGAACTCCAGGAACCCTTCTCCAACCTCCAGGTGAAAGCCAGGCCCTTTAATTACACTCGTTAATCGACTGACCCAGACCCTCTCCTTTGGGGCACTGATGTCAGTTTGTGAGTATATATTCATTTGTTTGTCTGTTGTATTCATAACACACACACCACAACCAACCTCAGCATTTCCTCATGGGAGGACCCTGGTCTGTCTTTCCACCATCATGTCCCAGGATCTGGCACAGGGCACGGCACACAGAAGGTCCTTGATGTCTGTTTGTCAAAAAAATGGATAAACCTTGAAGATTAAAGCACTGCAGCTCCCAAAGTCCTCTTGGAAACCATTTTATAGATGGATCAACAGAGGGCCCAGAGAAGGAAAATGACTTGCCCAAGGTCTCTGCTCCAATCTGGCCACGCTGACAGCGTAACCCAGGTGTCCCCAGCCTCTTCCTTCTTCCAAAGTTCACTCTCTCCTTTATTATAATCCAATCAAAATCCATGTGCTCACCCTGAAATAGCTGCCAAAACGTGGTCCCCTTCAAGGGGTTATCTGGCTTGTCTGGGTTGGTGATGGTGTCTTTATCTCTTCCTGCAAGAAGAAGGTGCTCCTGTCAACCTTTCTGACCACCTCAGTCTCCACCTGTTTCCCCACCCCCTACCCCCATTCTCTCAGGCTGTGGTCCTTGCCCCCAGCAAAGGCTCCAACCCCACCTTCCTTTTCCTCATAGCACAAACAATACACGGCTCTTCGGAAAACACTAAGGAAGTTTGGGGCAAATAATAACAATTTTTTGAGCATATCCTGTGTTTCAGGTTCTGGGTTAAAGTGCTATAAATGCACTATCTATTGCAGTCCAGTGGTCCCAGGTACTGGTTTCATTCCCATGTTACAGACAAGGAAACTGAGGCTAAAGGAACACAGCTACAAGGTGCCTGACGTCTGGACCCTGGCCTCGTGGAGCCCCTTCCCTACCCCAGGTCTGCTCATGGCACTCCTGCCACCCGTGGCTCCCTGTCAAATCCAACCTGCCCACCCCCGCACGGCCCTGCCGCAGTGTTCTGCAGAACAGTACATTCTTTATTTATGAGCTGCATCTGGGCTCTGCAAATCAGCTGCGAGTCCTGCAGTATCCGCAGGAGGGCGGTGGAGGTCTCTGGAAGCCAGAAGTCCTCTGGGGTCAGGCAAGGGCTGGTCTCAGGGCCCCAGGTTCTTGCAAGAGCACTCAGTCGGCCTGCAGAGCACAGAGGGGGGTGGGGGGTGGAGGCTGGTGGCAAAGTGATCTGTGCTTTTGGTCCCCTTTGCCTCCTGGCCTGCGCTAGGGCAGCAGCAGAGAGCACTGGGGATGGAGAGATGATAATATTCAGTGAGCGTCTTGTCAAACCTGCACTAGGCCCCATAAGGCAGGGATTCTTGTGCCCACCCTACAGAGGAGGAAACTGGGGCTTGCAAAAGGTAGGAAAGCTCTTTCTGAATGTATATCACTGTTCCTCCTGCCTGCAAAAAAGGGACAAGTTACTATGACTTATAAAGATATCCTCAGCATAGCCAGAACACTAAATGTAAAACAGGATAGAAAAATGAGGCCCAGGGAGAGGAATATGGGGCCAAGGATTAAGTTCCTCTTCCAAATGCCTGCCATATGTCCCTGTTCACTTGCTAATGGTGAGCTATACATTGGTCCTGAGCATCCCTGCAGCCAGTGCAAAGGAGGAATGCAATTAGTTTCACAAGTTCCCAATGTCTACAAGGGAAAAAAAAGAAACTAGACACACAGCTGTGGCTCGTATTGAGAACAGAGAAGGAGGCTCAGGTCCCCTAACCTAATCTCAGACCCCTCATCTCCCAAGGACAGCCTCATGGCCCCCTTTCCCCATCCGTCCACCTCACCATCCCAGGGCAGAACCAGAATCTTCTGAGAGAGCCTTGGAGGATGTGTTTCCATATCTCACCACCAGGGGTCAGTGCGGGACAGGTTTCGGGAGGAAGTTTCTTAGCATCAGGGAAGTGGCAGAGTTGAGGAGCCTGGTGGGCTGAGGGAGAGGGGGTGCTGGGAATCTCAGCGAGGCAGGGCCAGAGCCTTTGGCTGAGCCTCAGTGAGGAAATCAGTCCCACGCTTGACTGAGCACAGGTTGCATGCCCCTCACAGGGGGCTAGAAGGAAGAGCCCTAAGACAGGGAGCCAGGAGTCCTGGGTTCAAGTCCCAGTTCTGCTTCCAGCTCTCCGTGCAAACCTTAGCAGGTCAGTTTGCCTCTCAGCCTCAGTCTTCCCATCTGAGCAAGGGGTGCCTGATAATGCTTGTTGGAGGGAAAGGAGGCTGAGACAGGGGTGGAGAATGAGTATGGTCAGTAAGGTAGGGGGCAGCCAGAGGGAGAAGGACTAGCAACTTCTGAGTTACAGAGAACAGTGGGACCCACCTTGCAGGAAATAAAAGCCACCGGGGTCCCTCTTAAGGGATGGGAAGGGAAGTTGTGAGCTCCTTTTTGTTTTTTTCTGGTGGACTGGGGAAATAAAAGAGTCAGGATTTTTTCAAGTAAAAATGACAGAAATCCATCTTAAAAATGACTTAATCAAAAAAGGAAAAAAAGCAAGGAGCTGTTTCTTGGCTCATATGATTAAATGTGCATAAATAAGAAGGTTAAATGCATTCTCTACATCTCTGAACTCCACTTTCCCTATGCTGGCTTTGTTTTCAGGCAGGCTTTGCTGGCAAGTTCCAAGCTTATCTCCTATCAAATCTGCAACCCCAACAAAGAGAGCTGCTCTTTCTGGAATGTTCCAGCAGAAGTTCCAGAGCTGACTGTTATTGGTTTACCTGCTGACCCCTGACTCAGTCAGGTGACCACTTAGGCCAGGCCCAGGTCATGTCCTCACCTCTGGAATCAGGGTGGGTCAGCCCCACTTGAAATATTGACCCAGAGAGGAGGGTGGTGAGTCCCTCACCTAAAACTGGGGTCTCCTACCAGAAGCTGCTGAACGTGCCAGGAGGGTGCAAACAGCAGACAGCCACCTCAGGGAGGAACCTGTCACGACCCACAGACCTACCTCCCTGGGTACTTTGTGCAAGATGAGCTTCTGGGAGCATAAAGCAGGGAAAGGAAGGGTTTCCCCACTCCACTGATATTTCCCCTCAATTAATCTTGTCAGTAGAGCGACTGTAAACAGAGGCCCCAGGAAGTGGGGTGGGTGGGAAATCACCACCCACAGTTCAGGCTTATGCAAGACCCTGCTCCACCGGTCAGGTATGTGTCTCGAGTTGGAGGGACACGGGTTTGAGTCCCAGTTCTGTTGCTCCACAGCCAGCGGCTCTAGCAAGGCATTTCCATCTGGGAGCTCATTTCCCACATTGGTGAGGGGGTATAATGGGGTGCCCCTGGGGCTCCCAGGCTCAGGGATAATGGATGTGTGAATGCGTGGCCCTGCGCCCAGCACAGCGTCTGCTTCGATACGTGCTGTTTCCTTTTCCCTTCCAAAAAGGGCCGTAGTGATGTGGAAGGAACCAAAATCATCATTGCTTTGGTCCCTGTGCAGGTTTGGATGTTTTATGTCCCCCAAAACACCATGTTCTTGGATGCATTCTTGTGGGGGCAGATGTTATTAGTGTTGATTGGGTTGGAATCTTTGGATTGGGTTGTTTCCATGGAGATGTGACTAGTAACACCTTTGATTAGACTGTGACCTGTTGATGAGATTATTTCCATGGAGGTGTGGCCCCGCCCCCTCAGCATGGGCCTTGGTTAGTTCACTGGAGTCCTATAAAGGGGCTCACAGACAGAAGGACCTCAGAGCTGCAACTTAGAGAAGCATTTTGAAGATGGCCGTTGGAAGCCGACACTGACATTTTGGTGAACGCCATTTTGAAATGCCACCTGGGAGCAAGCAGGCATCAGCCACGTGCCTTTCCAGCTAACAGAGGTTTTCTGGACGCCAATGGCCTTTCTCCAGTGAAGGTACCCTATTGTTGATGCCTTACCTTGGACACTTTATGGCCTTAAGACTGTAACTTTGTAACCAAATAAACCCCCTTTATAAAAGCCAATCCATTTCTGGTATTTTGCATAACAGCAGCATTAGCAAACCAGAACAGTCCTCATTAATGAGGAAAAGATGCCCATGTGGCTGCTTCTTTCAGGGGAATCTGGGGAGAAAGCTCTCCCCCACACACATCCTTCTCTCCCACCCCCTTCCCTCCTTCTCTCCCTCTCTCCCTCTCTTATAATCCTTTAAACACACCCAAGATGTGCGAATTCTTCAACTTCTTATTCCCTTTCATTCCAGGTGGTTCCTTTTCTTTTTATTTGACCATTTCCAGCAATACCTGTGTTGCAGCTTCTTTACTCCTCGGGGAAGTGAATCAGTGAGGCAGGAGAGAAAGAAGCAGGGGGACAAGGGACAGGAGGAAGAACCGGACAGCCTGGGGTGGAGGGGCCGGGCAGGAGATGGAGCCAGTGGAGAACAGGAAAGAAATGCCCCACCTCCACCTAGCATCTTATGTTCCTCAGCTCTTTTCCAGGCATCAAATCCTTTGTCCATTTAAGAGGAGAGGAAACTGAGGCTCCGCGAGGCAAAGTGACTCCTGGAAGGTCACCTTCACACCTGAGTATATGCAATTCCAAACGTGTGTTATCTTCCTCAGTGCTTTGCTGCCCACTCAATGGGCGTGAGCAGCTGGGTGAAGAGGTTGACAGGAGCAGCGGTGTAGACAGTGCTTGCTGTGTGGCCTTGGACCAATCCTGCCCCTCTCTGGGCCTCCCTCTCCTCATCTGTACCAAGAGGACGCTGGTTTGGTTTGGGGATCTGCCATCCAGACCCCGTGCTCAGTCCTGCTGACCAAGCGCAGTGTCCGGGTGGTGGGTGTCCCTAGCTTACCACTCACTCCTGACCAAATACCATCAATAATTCAAGCTCCCTTTCCTTCATAACCTAGGAAAATTGGTCTCCTAGCAAGATATGAAAAATAATTTCACGCTCTGTTTCCTCCCCTCCCAAGATCGCCCTTAACAAATCGTCTCTTTATTGCATGTCGCTCCAACCGTCATCGTGCATCTGGGATCCGATTTTTTATCATTGCCTCCCCCTCTCTTGGCTCAGTCTGGGGCTAGCTCTTTACAGGGCCTCTGACAAATTCCAGTGAGGTTCCTTCCTTCCTTCCTTCCTTCCTTCTTCCTTCCTTCTTTCCTTCCTTCCTTCCTTCCTCTGTCCCTCCTTTTTTCCTTCCTTCCTCCTTCCTCCCTTCCTCCTACTTCCTTCCTTCCTTCCTCCTTCCTTCTTTCCTTCCTTCTTTCTTCCTTCCTTCCTCCTTCCTTCCCCCTTCCTTCCTCCTTCCTTCTTTCCTTCCTTCCTCCTTCCTTCCCCCTCCCTTCCTACCGCCCTCCTTTTTTCCTTCCTTCCTCCTTCCTTCCCCCCTCCTTCCTTCTTTCTTTCCTTCCCTCCTTCCCTCCTTCCACAAATATTTCCTGCTTTGTCCCCAGGGGTCCAAGACTTTCTTATGATAGATGAGAAGTGTGTGTCCCCAGTTATTCATACTAAAGTGAGAGGAGCTACTTTCTTGTCTCTTTTAAGGGAGGACATGAACCCACCAACTTACTGTTGCAATTCCCATTCATACCCTTTATCTTTTTAATTCTCCTCAAAATCCTCATACAACCCATAAAGGGCTCAATGCTTGTATAGGCTGGGTGGCCTCAGAAAAGTTGCTTGACCTCTCTGAGCCTCAAGCTCCTGACAGGTTTTAAAGGGATAATAATGTCAAGGAGTTACTCTGGGGCTTAGATTTTATCACATATGAAAGGGACAAATGCAATATTTATCATCAAGATAATCATCATCATTATCACAAGGAAGGCAGGCCCAGGATAAGGAGAGTGCAAGAGGAGGGTCAAAGCAATGGGGCAGAGAAAGGTAGAATAATAGTAATAACAATACTGAGAATGAGGCCAGCAACTTCTACCAACCTTATTTTTATCCATAAACATTCATCTTCCAGCTTATGATTAATTTTTTAATTTTTTTGTTGTGGTAACATATATACAACATAATATTTCCCATTTTAACCACTTTCAAGTATACAATTCAGTGCTCACAGAGTCCAGAGAGACTGACATCAGCGCCTTATTTCTAAATTGTCCTTACTTTTGTGTCTTTCTAATGCCCATTCCCTAGAACTGACCATAAGACCACTTCCTGACAGTATCCCTGCCCCCAAAGCAACCCTTACTGCTTCCATGGCCCATTTCTTAAAACCCTGCTGAGTGTCGGAGCCTAAACAGCCAAATACTTCATACTAGGCTGTGATGAATAGCTATCATGGCTAATTCTAGCATTTACCCATTTATAATACACAGGTCACTCATCATGCAAGCTGCTCCATGTGTAAAATATAATAATGGTTGTGTGGTCAAATAAGTATGGGAAACTCTGAGTATTCTTCTCCCTTGCAGAGAGCCATAACACATGTTAAACTATTGCAGGCTCTGAGAAGTCCTGCAGTATGGAAACCTACAATACCTAAACCTATTGGATATGGTTTTTTCTTTCAAGGAGCAATGTAACAACATCCATGGAACTGTCTTTGATAAAGACCAACTGAGGAACCATAGAGATATGGGGGTATGCTGGTTTCTATGTATTGTGTCCCTCAGAAAAAGCCACGTTCTTTGGTGCAGTCTTGTGGGGGCAGATGTATTGGTGTTTATTAGGTTGGAACGTTTGGATTGGGTTGTTTCCATGGAGAAGCGCCCACCCAACTGTAGGTGATAACTCTGATTGGATGGTTTCCATGGAGGTGTGGCCCCGCCCATTCAGCGTGGGCCTTGATTAGTTTACTGGAGCACTATATAAGCTCAGACAGAAGGAGCGAGCTTGCTACAGCCAAGAGGGACACTTTGAAGAATGCACAGGAGCTGAGAGCTAGCTGTAGCTGAGACAGACATTTTGAAGACGGCTGTCGGAAGCTGGTGCAGGCATTTTAGAGAACGCCATTTTGAAACACAACCTGGGAGCAAGCAGATGCCAGCCACGTGCCTTCCCAGTTAACAGAGGTTTTCCGGATGCCAATGGCTTTTTTCCAGTGAAGGTACCCTTTGTTGATGCAAACTTTATGGCCTTAAGACTGTAACTGTGTAACCAAATAACCCCCCTTAATAAAAGCCAGTCCGTTTCTGGTGTTGTGCATTCTGGCAGCATTAGCAAACTAGAACAGGGGGTAACATGAGTCTCCCCCAGCTAGAATGCAAATTTCTCAAGGGGAGGGATTTTTGTGTGCTTCGTTCCTTGTTAGATTCTCAGCACCTGGAATAGTATCTGCAACATTGCAAATATATGATACATGGTTGTTGAATGAATGAATGGAGATGGTTGAAGAATCCTGGCCTTGCCTCTACCTGGCTGTGTGGCCTTGGGCAAATCCGCAGCCCTCCTCGGGTTTCCGTTGCCCTGCTGTAAAAAGGGGGTAAGACCAGATCATGCATTCTCAACCCAGGCAATAGCGTTTCCAAGACGGAGAAATTGGTTCTAGGGAAGGGGAATAGCGAGAGCCAAAATCAGAGGTGGAACATGCCTGGCAGTGTTAGGAACAGCAGATATAGAGAGAGGAGGTCAGAGGCAGTTGATGGAGAGCATTTGTTTTCTTGGACTTGGGATGAGGCGCATGAGAGGGTGCTGAGCAGGGGCATATCGTGCTCTACCTTCCGTTTTAATGGGGCTGCCCTGGCTGCGGGGTGGAGGACAGACAGACGGTCCAGGGGTGAAGGCAGAAGCAGGAAGCACTGTGAGCAGTTGGGAGAAGCTGGTGGTTTGGATCAGAGTGTCCTCAGTGCGGAAGGGATGTGTGGTGGGAGGCTGGGCACGTTCTGAAGGCAGAGACAGCAGGATGGGCCGATGGATTGGGCTGTGGGGCATAAGGGAATGAGAAGAGTTAGAGATTGTTCTAGCATTTTGGCCTGAACAACTGGAGAATTGCAGCTTGCTTTTGGAATGGGTTCCGTTTGAGGTGTGTGTTGGCCAGCCACGTGGAGGGGTGGAGTAGGCAGCTGGATATTCAGGGACGGAGTTGAGAAGAGGGATCCGAGTGGAGCTGAGTGGTGCTTAGGACAAATGAGGTTCTGTCTCCCCTTCCCCTCTCCCCACCCTTAGTCCCCAGCCATGCTTCTCTCTCTAGCCCTCCCACCCCAGCTCCTGGCTCAGGAGGGTGCATTCTCCCAGGTATCCTTCTGTTGTCCCCATCATACTGGGTGAGAGCCAGGGCCTTATGTTTCTCATTTATCTTTGTATTTCCCAGAGTCTGGTGCACAGTAGGTTGCAGGCAAACTATCTGTTGAATGAATGGGGGTGGGGGGAGGAGGATTCAATGAAGGGTTAAAAATTACTAAAGTGCAAATGTTACCAAACATTCCTCTCCCCTTCCTGAGCCAGATAATGTTATCTTTTCCAGCAGGCCACTCCAATCCCCACCCCTTCCTGTTGCTATCAGACCAGTGGGGGCATTTATGGGCAGAGGAAAAGGTCAAAGGAGTATGGGAAGGGAGTCAGAGGGTTTATAACAGGGTTTCAGACCATCTGTATAATAATAATAATGATAATAAAAAAACAGGACAGCAGAAGAGGGAGGCAGGGAGAGTCCACCACTGAAGCTGGATGCATAATGGGATTTTATTGTTTTGTGTTATAAGCTTTCTTTAGAGGGTGGAGGGTATTAAATGAGAGAGTCCAGGCGGCTGTGTATGAGAGAACTGGGAAGAGAGAAAAAGGACATGGGAGGTATTGCTAGAGAAAAGACTTGTGCTCCATGCATGCGTGGCTTTGAGCAATTTACCAGGAAGACATAGCAATCATAAATATAATGTGCATCCACTAACCAGGCATCATAATTCTTGAAAAATAATCAGAAAGCAAAAATGGTCAGAAATATAGTAGGAGGTATTAAAAGCCTTCTCTCCGTAACTGATTTTTAAAATTATTTAAATAAAATCATTAAAGGTATAGAAAAAAAATCTAACCATCACCATCAAACAACTTGACCTAATCGACATTTACGGAACCTATGCCCAACAAATGCAGAATATAAATTATTTCCAAGTGTAGACCAGAGATAGAACAGATGTTTGGCCATAAAAGAAGTCTCGACTAATTTCAGAAGACTGAATCTTACAGAGTATGTTCTCAGACCACCAGGGAGTTAAATAACAAATCAGTATCGATCAAATGTATAGAAAATCCCAAACTATTGAGAATTTAGATAATATGCTTTTAAATAACTCATGGGTCAAAGAAGAAACCACAAGGGAAATTAGAAAACATCAAACTGAATGATAATGAAAACACATGAAAGTAAAATTTGTGGGAAGTAGCTAAAGCAGTGCTTGGAGGGAAATTTATAGCTTTCGCTGCCTATATTTAAAAAGATGCAAGGCTGAAAATAGATGAACCAAGAAGCTACCTTAAAAGCTAAGAAAGAACAAAGTAAATGGAAGGAAGGAAATAATGAAGATGAGAGCAGGAATCAGTGAACTAAAACACAAATGATAGAGAAAATTAACAAAGCCAAAAACTGATTATTTGAAAAGATTAATAAAATTGAAAAGCACAAGCTAACACTGGACTTTCTTTTTTTTATTATTACTTTTAGTCTTTTGGACTGGCTGCACGTGGACTGTTTCACGTGAGTGCACGCGGTTACAAGAATAAGGGAGCACGGAGAGCTTCTGTGCCCCTCCCTTGCAGACAGGCATGTGTGCCTCCCCAGCGTCAGGTCCCCTGCTCACTGCTGGATCCGGCGGATGCTCTGCACCTGGAAGGTCTGGGCATGGGAGCCCAACTCCCAGAAATGCTTGTAGTCCCCCGAGTGGTGATCGCACTCCAGCACATACTGAAAACCTCGGTAGCCAGGAAACTGAGAGCAAACCCAGCTGGAGGAGGGAAGAGGTGGACTGTTACCTCAGAGATGGATCCACCTCGTGAACAAGGCAGGGACCAATGCATTCCAGTAATCTTGACCTATCTTCAGGGATCTTCCCTCCCCTGGGCTTTTGCTTATGCTGTTCCCTCTGCCGGGAACACCCTTCCAGCCATGCTTCTCCTGGCCAAGTCTTATTTGTCTTTCAGATCTCAGCTGAATCACCATTTCATCAGGGAAACTTTACTTCTTCCCCAAATCAGACCACAGATCCTTATTGTACCATCCCTTAGTATCCTATGTTCCTGCTTTGCAGCACTCATATAAATAGCTAATTGTCTAATTATTTGTAAAATATCAGCATCCCCTGCAAGAAGACAAGCTACTTGGGAGTGGGTTTGTATGTGTCTTGTTCCTGGTTAGCCCCAGTGCTGATACAATGCTTGGCACAGAGGAGAGCCTCCATAGATATTTGAATGAACAAATGATTGAATGAATGAATGAAAGGGAAGCCACTCTTTTCCCCTCTTCCCTTTCCCAGGCACTTCCAAGAAAAGGGCAATTGTTCTTTCAATCCATTGGCCCCACATTGTTCAAGACTGGACATGGATCAGTGTTTTGTTTTCTGAGCCTCCGTTTCCCCTCCTTAAAGGAAGGAAGTAGGCTCAAGAATCACAAAGAGTTTATCCTACTCTAAAAGAACACAATTCTCTGTTGACTACTGAGAAAAATTAAAAATAATAATAAGTTTTAAAAAAACCTGTCCCCTTGTCAGCTCCTTTCTTCCAGGAGCCAAAGGGCAACCCAGAAGGTGGCTCTGATGTCCTTGCTAAGCAAGGAGCTCATAACCCAGCCTTCACCCACTACCTCCTGCATGAAACAGTAGGAAGGGTCAGTCAGTCCTGGGTTTGAAGCCAGATTCAATCATTTACCTGCTGTTGGACTTTGAGCAAGTTGTTTAACCCACCTCAGTTCATTTATGGCTGTACATCCATCCTCTAGCTCCTTTCCACCATACCCCTGCCACCCCTCCCCATCTCAGTGAGCGTGGGAACCATGGGCTGACCCAGCAATGAGCATGTGACCAGGCCTAGCCAATCAGAGCCCCTCATTCCTATGAGCATGATGATTGGTTCAGAGTTGATCACATCACCCAAGCTAATCCAATGATTACCATTCCAGGAACTGGAATATAAGGGTGAAACTGCCATCTTTGCCTTCCTATGGGAAGAGTTGCCTGAGGATGTAGCAACACAGAGGAAGGCAGAGCCAGAGGAGGAAAAAGGCAGAGCCCTGCTGTAGCACCTGGATCCAGCTTTGCCTGAAGTCAGTTACAGGAGTAAATAAAACTCCTTTTGGCTTAAACCATTTTGATCTGAATTTAGATCATTTGTAATCCCATAAATTCTGGCAGATACCTGTCTGTGCCTGCAGCACGGTGTTTTCTTGGGAGGTGTCCCTATCCCTCCCAACATCCCCTCTTTTCCCTGTCAGGCAGAGCCTTGGATCCACTTACGCCCCGGAGTGGACATGGAAGGAGCCCACTTCATTGCCATCCCAGCCCATGGCCTGGAGGGAGGGGTAGTCGTCACTCAGCTCCCCTTTCCTGCCCAGGAAGTTCTCTTGCTCGAAGATGGTCAGCCTCGAGTCACGGTGGTTCTGCAGGCAGAGGGAGCAGGGTCAGGTCACGGGGCGCCCAGTTGGGAGCCCGGAAGCCTCTGCTAACCCCCACGCCCTGACCTTGTCTCCCAAATCAGCCTTCCTTGCAAACCTCTATGGAGGGAATTAAGGGAACAGGTACCAGAAACCTCATCAAAGATCTACCCTTTGCCCTAGAAATTCCCCTTCCAGAAATTTACACAGAGGAAATCATCATCATGGAACAAATTAGCTGCAAGGATGTTTGTCTCTAGCCTTGGCAATAACAGTAAAAAAAAAATAGAACCCACCTACCTGTTTAACAATAGGGGATCAGGTGGTGACATTTCACCATAATTAGGAGGAAGGGTTCAGATTCTTACTCTGCCACTTACTGGCTGACTGAGCTTAGACATGTTACCCAGCATTTCTGAGCCTCTGTTTCCATTTCTGTAAGATGGAACTAAGCACATCTAATTTTCAGGGTTCTTTTAGGGTTATGTGAAATCAGGAGTTCTCTCTCTGCTGAACTATAAACTGCAGAAAATGAGAGATCACAACTGTTCACGTTCCACCATGGATCTCTGTATTTAGCACAATGTCTGGGCAATTGGTGGAATAGATGAACAAATTAGTTTATTTACAAAACAGAATACTAGCTGTGAAAAGTGATGTTGTAAATGAGATTTAATCACCTGGGAAGATGATTTTGGTATAATTGTCCAGGGAGGAAAGCTGGTCTCCAAGCCATGGGACCACTATGATTCCATTGTGTGCGTGTATAAACATATATATATATGTAGAGAGAGGGAGAGAGAGCATGTGTGTGTTCTGTGGATATCAAACAAGACCAGAAGGAAATCCCTGCATTGTTAACAGTGGGCTTCTGTCTCTGAGGTGTGATTATGAGTGACTTTTATTTTCTTATTCTGCCATATTGGGTTATTTCCCTGAATCTTGGACAGCTGGTATAACTGCCTTATGTGAATTTAAATCAGTAAAAGTTATTTTTTGAAGTAAAAAAATAAAATCTGCCTTCCTGAGCCTCAGTTTTCTTATCTATAAGATGGGATCACAATGTCCACCTCCATTCAGGCTCCATAAACAGCAGCTAAAATTTTAAAAACCAGGAGCATTGATAAGGAGTTGCAGGAACTAGAAATAGAACTTTCCACCCACCTCGCCCTGCCATCTCCAGCACCCAGCTTCTCCCAAGAACCCCCGAGTCATGAAAAGAGGGGTGCAAAGCAGGCATGAGCTCATATCGTAGCCAAAGTTGCCATGGGCATTACTGATAGAGGCTCTCTGGTCAGATGCTTGAGATTTTTCTTCCCCCACGGCATAGGTGCTATGGCCCCATTTCCAGCTGACAAAACTGAGGCTAAGAGAGGGGAGGCATTACCCAAGTCACTCAACTGGAAGAGGTAACCTGGGAATTTAAACCTGAGACATCTGATTCCCAAGGGACATCTGATTCCCAAGCCCCACGACCACCACTGGAGCCTGGAGGCCGGGAGGGAGGCTCAGGCATCTCCCCGGGGCGGGAAGGGACTCACGGTGCAGGCCACAGGCCGGAAAGAGGTGAGCCTCTCGGCGGGGTAGGCCGTGTTGCCGCTCCAGGCGTCCCAGCTCGGGTACTCGCCCCGCTCCAGCACATACTGCTGCCCTTGGAAGCCGGCGTGCTCGAAGCCCACCCACCTGCACACAGAGAGAAGGGGCCACAGCAGGTGAGCCCCTCACCTTGAGTCCTAGACCCAGAGGTTCCCTTCCAGAGGTGATTTTACTCCCCAGGAGACATTTAACTATATCGGGAGAGATTTTTGGTTATTACAACTGGGGATGTGGGTGCTCCTAGCATCTCATATGGCCCTCACCATAAAGAAGTCCCCAGTCCCAAATATCAATAGTGCTGAGCTGAATATTCCAGATCCCGCAGCCCCGCTGACCCCAGGCTGGCCTAAGTGATCCTCGGAGGAGTTCTTGTACTCCTCCCCAAATACGGGAAGATGAGCCCTCTTGTAAGGAGCTGCCACAAGTCCCCTCCTCATCCATGTCCCTATTTTGGAGGAGCCTTTCAGGAGGCAGCTTCTCACCTGCCTCTCTGGTTCCAGTGGGATATGGGACTTTCCCACCTCACCATCACACGGGGTACAGCAGCAGGCTGGGAACCCACTAACGACAGGGTGGCCCACCGCGTCTGTTGCCTGTCAGCCAGCCCCTTTTGCTTTGGTGTTGTCCTGGGGGATGGGGGTATAGGACGCTGGCACTAGGTAACCCTGTCCTTTGCTGCCTGTGTCAGTAATAAACTGTCTGAATCTCTCTAGGCTGGTGGTCCCCTGTTGGCCTGCTGGCGTATCCCCGGGCAGGCCGCTGTCCTCATCCGAGCCCCCGTTCCCCTCCTGAACAAAGAGGAAGCTTGGAGAACGATTACCATGGCGTGAGATGTGGCAATATCACTCCAGAAGATTGTGGGTAGAATCTTCTGTGTGTGACCCCCACAGGCAAACAGCTCCAAATCACACTGTTCTCCTTGCAATCTACTTCCAATCCTTCTAGAATTATGGTATCTAATATGGTAGCCACTAGTCACATGTAGCTAATTAACTTTAAATAAAGAAGTGAAAACTAAATCGAATTTCAGATTTGATTTTTTAGTCACACTAGCTACATTTCAATCCTCATTAGTCACGTGCGGCTCCGAATTAGGCAGTGCAGATTTAGGACATTCCCAGCATCACAGAAAGCTCTATTGAGTAGTGCTGGTCAAAGGGATCTTAGTGTGCTATATGTGTGTCCTTAACACCTCTCTACATCTCACTGCTCTCTCTTTTTATTTTTATTTTTTTTAACAGAAAGAGCTCAGGCTTCATTCTCAGAACCTCAGCCATGTACCGATATTTAGCTAAAAAAATTGAAAGCATTATTTTTTACTATATTTATTTTTATAGTTACCATCTTCTTTTGGCAACTAATGTTGGCTTTAGATTTATACTAATGGGACATTTCAGAACTAACATTCCGTTTTGAGGGTCCACACCTGCAGGCCAGCTGTATCCAGTGGACAGGGTCTGCGTGCAACACGCCTCCTACAGTTGGGCAGTGCACAACCTGCACAACTTGACGTGGCAGTCCTGCACACTCTCCAGCACCTCAGACCCAAGGAAGGCACAAAGGTATACAGTTAGAGTCCGGGAAGATAGGGCCTAGAACATCTTCAAGTCTGAACCCTTTCTGGGTCCCTTCCTGCTCCCCCCCTCCCCACAAGGACCCCGACTCAGGTTTCCCCTGGACTCACGCTCCACTCAGCACTTTCAAGGATCTCACGGTCTCAAAGCCAAGCTCCAGCACACTGGGACACTCAGCCGTGAACTCGTGCCGCCAACCCTGGAAGCCCTCCTCATCCCACACCACGATCTAGGCCAGAGAGAATAGGTGAAGGCCAACATCAGAGCCCAGGGTAGGGCCAGGGGGCTGTGGGCACCCCAGGACTCAGGGTGGGGCTGGGCAGAGAAGGTAGGTGAGGCCTCTGGGAAACTGGGGAGCACGAGCACCACATAAACGGGAGATGGGGGAGGCTCTGCTCAACCCGACATTCCAATTTCTCATGATGATCCCTACATCTGGATTATTAGGTGGAACCTCCAAGTTTTTGTAAGGCTGGTGACAAATTCAAAAGTTTTTTTTCAAAACACAGAGCAGTTCAAAGAAATCATGCCTGAAGACTGCCTGCAATCCTGGGTCACCAATTGGCGATCTCTGCCAGAGAGTGTATCGGTTAATATTTTGGGACCAGAAGACCCAAGTTCAAATTCCAGCTCCAACTCTGCCCCTGTGCATGACCTTGGGTGACCTTGGGCAAATCCCTCTCCCTTCTGGTTGCATTGAAGCAATCATAGCCCTCTCCTCCAAGGGGTGATGTGAGGATTCAGTGAAGTTTGGGGTGGGAAGGGGGGTAAGGGGCGAACCTGGGTTGGAGCCCTGCCCCCACTCGCTGCCCCGTCACCCCTGGCTGGTACGTTTTCCTACCTTCCAGTGTCCCGCTGGCTTGGTGCACTGCAGGGTCATATTGGCCCCTTCCTAAGAAGGAAAAGAGCAACACAGTCTTCCACCCTGACTGGGTTTCTCCTTGACCTTGAGGGCTGGTTGGGGCCAGGTCAGGATCCAGGAGGGGTCCGGTGTGACCAGGCTGGGGCAAAGTGCGGCTGTGTGTCCCTCTCCTTCCCTTTCTGTCTGTGACCAGTGCCATGGCCTTTATCTCCTTCCTAGCCCCATCTCAAAACTTCCCCCTTCTGCATCCCATTCCCCAGCTATACTGCTTTTTTTCTAGGAGTATTTGTCTGTGGCTGCCAGAGGGTAAATCCTGCACATGACAAGCTGCTCAGCTAGAGAGCCTTCCCGAAACAGCACTAACCCTAAGTGGCAACTCTGATGGTGGAAACTTAGGCATTAGGACCACTAAATGAGGGTAGGCAGGTTCTGTTCTTGATGTCTGGGACCCATACTTGCTTAGGGTGAGGATGGCATTCAGGTGACTCAGTGACATCTCCAGGATTGAAAACCTGGGCTCCCTCCCTCCCGGGATCTGACTCAGTGCCCCTGATCCCACCTCTTCCCCAAGCCTGGGACTTACCAAGATGGGCCCAGAGAACACGCCAGAGCTGGGGCCCACGGAGGCCAGGCTCTTATAGACTACACAGGGAGAGGGGCCCCTGGGAGCAAAGCCCTGACTCAGCAAGCGAGCAGCAGAAACAAAAGCAAATTCTGGCAGAAGCCCCCATGGAGAGGCGTCAGCAGCTCTGGCTTTGGCTGGGAGGGGACGGGCCAGCTCGCCTCCCCCAGGGATCAGCCCCGAAAAAGGTGAGGGAGGAAGGGCTGCCGTAATCGGATCCAGAGAACTTCTAACTGGAGCAATAGAATGAGCACTAAATGAGGAGTCCAAATCTCATTCTCATCCTTTTCAGCTGCGTGACCCTGGACAAGTCACTGCCCCTCAGTTTCTGCCTATAAAATGGAACAAGAATAAATTCCTATGTAACATGCCTGGCACAGAGTAAAGATACAACAAATGCCCATTCCTTTTCCACTCTGGCCCCCTTCCTCCTCCAGCCGGAGCAATCAGGGAGGGCTTCACATTGGAGGCGGCGTTTCGACTAGATGAAGGTTGGGGAGGATTGGTACGAACTGAGAGCAGAGAACCAGGAACAAAAGTGCAGGGGTAGGAATTTGTGGCGCATGTACAGGAAAGAGCTGGTAGCCTGATGTGGCTGGAGCTCGGGGGTCACAAAGGGGCACAGAGGGGTCTCAGGGGTCATGAAGCGGTGCAGAGAGAGGAGGCAGGAGAAGTGGGCTGAGCCAGGGCCTGCAGGGTTCACAAAGCCACGTTGATGAATCTGCCTGGCTCTGTGGGAGCGCAAAGGAGCTGCTGGGTGGGAACAGGCTTTGCAAACCGTGGACACCTGCTAAACACCCTTGGTCTGTTTTTGCTTTGTGTACCCTCTCCCTTCACCCTGCCCCCTGGGCTGGCCTACGAGGGGCCTCTCACAGCATAGGAAGGAACAGAACCAGGAGTCATCGGCTTGGAGTGAACCCAGCCCTGACTCTTACCATCTGGCCGAGCTGGAGGCTGGCTGAGCCCTTGCTCATGGCCTGTAAATGGCAAATCAGTTCCCTCTGGGGAGGGTTAAATGAGGCTCTATCAAATGCAAGACTTCAAAGCAGGGTTGCTATGAAAATGAAAGGTTAAGAACACATCCTCTGCTGAAAATCTTGTGGATCACACTCCCTTTACCCAGTGTATGGACGGATGAGTAGAAAAATGGGGACAAAAAACAAATGAAAAATAGGGTGGGATGGGGGGATGATTTAGGTGTTCTTTTTTACCTTTGTTTTTTATTCTTATTTTTATTCTTTATGGTGTAAAGAAAATGTACAAAAATGGATTGGAGTGATGATGGCACAATTATATGATGGTACTGTGAACAGTTGATTGTACGCCATGGATGATTCTATGATATGTGAATACATCTCAATAAAACTGAATTTTTAAAAAAATTACACCATGGGTAATAATGGTGTAATGAATGTTTTTATATTTTCCTGGCCAATATTTGGAAGAGTTGTTTTTTTTCCTCTTAAGATCTCAGATACACACATTTTTAAAAAAATAAAGCTGGTATTTTATATTTAAAAAAAAAAAAAAAAGAACACATCCTCTGCAGCCAGACAGCTAGGGTTTGAATCCCATTCTTGCTGGCTGGGTAACCTTGAGCATGTTACTTAACCTCTCTGAGCCTCACTCTCCTTGTGCATAAAATGGGTGTCAAGATAAATGGGGTTTAACCTAAGAGAGATGGATATTGAAGATTAATATGAGTGATATATGATTAGCACTTGGAATTGCTCCTGGAATATAAAAAACATTATGTATCGTCATCATCATCATCATCATCATCATCATCATAATCGTGTCCCCCACAAAGACATGCTCAATTCCTAACCCTGGTCCTGTGACTGTGAACTCATTTGTAAAGACGATCTTTGGAGATCCCAATAAGATGGGGCCAGATTAAGTCAGGGTGGGACTTATCCAATATGACCGGATCCTTACAAGCAAAGGAAATGTGGGCACAGAAGGAGAAGCCAGAGGAGACTAAAGGAGACTGTCACCAAGTGACAGAGGCAGAGACTGAGCCGCCACCAAAATGCTATAGACTTCAAGGAAAATATGGGCCTGCCAACACCTTGATTTTGAACTTCTAGCCTCCAAGACAGATTCAATAAATTCCTACTGTGGAAGCCAACAAGACTGTGGTATGTTGTTATAGCCGCCCTGGCAAACTAAGACAATTGCTAATACTAACAATGATTCCTATTAAATAATTATTAATTTTTTTAAGAGAGCACAGATTTTAAGAGCTTGAGTTAGGGAGTTAAAAAGGGATGGGTCCCCAGTTCCATTATGCAGATGAGACCACTGAGGCTGAGGGCAAAGTGAGTTCCCTCCACCTCTTCATCTATAAGTAGTGCTAATTGTGAAGAAACTCCCCCCCCCCCAACCTCTATAGGGTCATCGTGAGGATTTCAGGAGCTGAGTCAGTAAAGAACTCAGAGGGGAGCCAGGCCTGGTGGGCGATCCCCCATCCCCACTCTTTGGCAGACAGCCCCTTGCCTAGGAGGAGACAGAACCCCCAGGAGATGGCCTGGCCTCGCAGCCCAGACCGGTGGGTTGTCTCCACCACAAGCATCTTGGCACCAGCTCCAGTATCTGCTGCATCCTGCCCCCCCCACCCCCACCCCAGGTCTTGGCCCAGGATGAAAGGCTGAGGGGGATGCTGGGAAGTGAGGGGGTGGCGGGTTGGGTGAGATGAGGGCAGAGCTGGCCCCAGGCCAGGGCGATCTCCAGCAGAGCAGGGTTTCATGGGAACTTGTGCAGACCCTCAAGTGGGGCTGGAAGGGTGCAGTCCCCTGGGTCCCTCTGGCCCTGGCTCTGCTGTACGGTCACTGTGTGACTTTCTTCAAACCACTCATTCCACCTGGGCCTCGGTTTCTCTGTTCGTGGAATGAGGGAGTTGGACAAGGCAATTTCCGGTGTGTTCCATTGTTCTGAGTCTTCCTTGCTCTACCTCCACCTGTGTGTATCGCTCTTCCTTCCCCGTCCATCACCCCCACTTTCCCTCCGTGTCTCAGTCCCTCTTCACCTCTCCGTTTCCCTACTTCTCTCTCCCCATCTTGCCCTGTAGCCCACCTTCTGCTATGACCCCCTCAGCACCCATAAACCATTTAATCACTAAATACTGGTTGAGGGCCTGAGGACATGCTGGGTGCCTGGTGGTGAGCAAGATGTGGCAGAGTTTGGGGTTTCCAGAGGAGGTGCCAAGCCAGCCACCAGCTGTGTCCCTGGGGTCAGATGATGGGGTGATGGGGGTCTGCAGGCATGTAAAGAAGGGGTTGGAAAGGAATCTGAAAGGCTCCATAGAGGCAGTGAAGCAGAAACCCAGGCCCTGAATGCTGCTCCCACCAAGGAAGTGGGACCCCGAGCCCAGACCCCTGCCCAGAAACAGGAAGTCAGGCTGGGACCAAGGTTGGACTCTTTGAGAGTTAAGCACG
Source organism: Choloepus didactylus (assembly GCF_015220235.1). Classification (NCBI taxonomy): domain Eukaryota; kingdom Metazoa; phylum Chordata; class Mammalia; order Pilosa; family Megalonychidae; genus Choloepus; species Choloepus didactylus. Next base: position 24,074,872 of record NC_051329.1, on the reverse strand, counting down.
CAGCCCTTGGAGGCAGCCCGACCTCTCTACTCTAGCTCTCCTCATCTGTGCAATGGGTCTAATGAAAGTGCCAAATAAGTCAGGTTGTCCCAGGGATGGCCAGGGTGGAGTGGCAAAGCGTTTAGGACCATGATGCTCTGCTCACAGTAAGTGCTCAGTAAACTGGGCCGTTGGCATTGTGTCCACACCTGCCTCTGCAGAACATTGTCCTGCTCCTCCTTGCCCTCTTTTCAATGCCACGTTCCGGAAGGGAAGCATGGTCCCATTTTATAGCTGCAGACACAGAGCCCCCCCGGGGTAAACACCTGCCCCAAACCACACAGTGTGGTGCATAGTGGTGGAGCCAGGCTTCAAACCCAGCTGTCCTATCTTCCCAGGGGCTCCCGTTTTCCCTGTCCCATGGCTGGCAGCCAGCGGGTTCCCCATGGACCCAGGGTGGTAGGACAGGAGTCAGGATAGGGGCCGGGCAGAAAGGAGAGGGGGGATGGGGCAGAAGGCAAAGCCCCTGCCCGACAGGCCGGGTTTCTGCTGCGCCTGCCGGGCTCACAATGAAAAGTGCTGCTCTCGGCAGGAACGCAGGCGGGGCCGGGGCCGGGCCCCTACTCACCACCCCGGGCCTGCTGAGCCAGCTCCCCGCTTTGTGCCACAGGCCATGGGGCCTAGTGTCTGCCAGACTATAAAATGGGGGGTCGGCCCCTAGTCACCCACAGCACCCACCCTCCTGGTCGCCTGTCTTGGAGCAGAAAGTAGCAGGTGCCCAGGTAAGGGGGACCCCACTCTGCTGCTGAGAGCTGAAGGGGAGGGAAAGGAGAGAGACAGAGAGGTGTTAGAGAAGGAGGGGGACAAAGATGGCAGCAACATAAGGGAGCCAGAGAGACGGACAGTGGAGATAAAGATAGGGAGGGAGAGAGAAGTAAAAATAGAAATTGAGAAGAGCTAGAGAAAGACAAGCAGAGAAAGAAAGAGACCAAACGAGAACATCTGCCAGAAGGAATGAGTCCAACCAGCAACCGGAAGGAGTGTTGATTCACATACTGAGGTGGGGGAAGCAAGGGCCCGGAAGCCACAGATGTGGCCCAGATGTCTGGCCTGCACCCCAAAGCAGCACCCATGTTCCTGGGGAGAGGCTGGGGGAGAAACCTGCTTGCCCCAGCTAGCTCCTTCTTACAGAGAATGTTCAGGGACCACCTAGACCTGAGAGTCTTCTTCTGAATTGTCTGGGGGTATGGGGAGTAGTGGCTGGAGGATCCTCAAATCCACTGACATTGACTCCAAAATAGAAGGTACTACTTTTAACCCCAGGGACAAGGTCAAAGCTTTCATCAAATGCTCAAAGGCATTCACGATTCCCAGCGATGAAGAACCGTAAGAATTGACCAAGGTCCTCTCCACCCTACACCCATACAGTTCTCATTTTTAGAATCCCGCTGGGCACTAAACTAAATATGTGCCCTTGGGCCCTCCTTTATGCCCCAGTCTTGGGTCTTTGGCTGCACCCGCACACCTGTGCCCAGAGAATTCCAGAGGCAGCAGTTGGAAAAGGAGATGGGAACGTGCATTCGTTCATTCTTTGAGCGGATGTTCACTGAGCATTCCCGGTGTGCCGGGCACAGCTCTAATCGCTGGGAATGGAGGGGCGAGTACAAAGAATAAGGAAATGGCAAAGTCTTTTAGCACCCAGTTGCTGCAGTTGAAATCGGAGACCTACTACTTACTAGCTGCGTGGGCTCCTAAGCTTCAGTTTGCTCGGTGGGGATAATGAATACACCAACCGCATAGGGTTAAGGGCCAGATAAGTTAATTACTTGGCATACGGTAAGTAACCCCAAATATGACTTGTTGTTAGCAATCAACACCTTAATCTGGTGAAGCAAAAAGAAGTCGTGCAAGCAGGTGATAAGTATGATTCGTGGTGTGAAAACCTGCAGCAGGCTAAGGTAGTACCAAGCAGAAGGAAGAGCATTTTTGGTGCAGGGAACAGCATGACCGGAGGCTCAGAGGAAAGGTGGTCAGCTGGGGTGGCGGTGAGGGATGATAACGTCCCAGCCTTCTGTTTTAGAAGCAGAAAGGGAGGAATGAGTTCAAAGGTGCCTCATAAAGCAGAGCAAGGGGGGTGTGGAGTGGGGAGCCACCTCAGGGATGCCATCCCTGAATTAACCCAGGCCAAGGATTTCTTTGCAGACTCAGGGACCATGTCTCAGGCTACAACAGCCTCAGCCACAGCTGCGGTGAACACAGGGCCTGATGCCAAAGGGAAGGGGAACCCGCCTGCAGGAATGGCTCCAGCCCCCGGCCCTGCCCTGGCCCCAGCATCCGTGCCCATACCCAGTGCCAAAGTGGGGGACCTCCCTCCTGGAAGCTACAAGGTAAGGACCTGGGGCTGGGGTGGCAGAGCTCACCCCCTCTGGCTCCTCTCCCCACTTCTCCTCTTCCTTCTCACCTCCCCCTCTTTCTCCTCCTTAGCCTATTTTCCTTTTCCCTCCTTATCCCTTCCTCCTGTCTCTTTTCTCCTTTTCCTCCCCCTTTGACTCCTCTCCTCTCCTCCTTCCCTGACACAAACATGACCCAGGCCCATCCAGAAGCCAAAACACACCTGGAAAGGGGAGGGGGGGACCCATTACATCTGGAGTTGTTAAACAGCAGCTAAAATGCAGCGTTTCACGGTTGAAGGGACAGCAGCCAGTCGTGTCAGCCCTGCACAAGCACGTGCTTAGACTTCATCAAAAGAAAGAAATGGAAGGAGATCAGAAGGAAGTGGGCTGGCTTAGGAGCAGGGACAGTCTGTCCTGGGCCACTAGGATGGTCTCAGAACCTCCTGGAAGTATTTGAAGCAGTCAAGGTTGAAAGGACTCCTGGAGAACAAGGCATCTAGTCTTCTGGGGTTTGGCTGGAGTTGGGTTGGGTGGGTTTCAACCTCAGGTGCCCGGAATTGGGTCATTTCACAACCCTTGACTCGTGATGGCTCTCCTTTGGTCTATGCATGACCTGCTTTTATCTATGTAGTTATTGAACTATTTATTATTTAATTTTTAATAAAGCAGCACACAACTGCAATCTCACCACCCATCTTAAAACTCAGGACTTGGTAAAAATCCTCTAGCTAACTATAAAGGGTCACCCCCCACCTCCAAAAAAAAAAAACCCTACCCCTGTCATCTCCCACTAAGGCATTCTCACCCCTCTACCCATTGTCTGCTTGCTTTTTAAAAAATATATATTTTATGCATTCTTCATTAAAAGTATGTATTTTTGTTTTAGTTTTTAAAGAAACTGAAACATGCTTTGTGTAATCATTCCAGGCTTTTTTTTTTTTTTTTTTTTCACTGACCACAAGATTTCTAATGTCCGTCCATCACTGTGCATCGCTGTAGGTCATTTGTCTGTCAAAAAATATTTCAGAATATCATCCAGAATAACCCTTTTCTCCTCTCACTCCCCTGCCAAGGACCATTTGGGTCGCTGCTAGTTTTTGCTCTTGTGAACAGGGCAGCTGGGATGTTCTTATCTGTGTCCCCAGGGCACGTGTGCAAGAGTTTCTGTTGAGCAGATGAAAGGAGGGGTGGAACTGCTGGGGTGAGGATCTATATGAAACTTCTCCTTTCACAGCTGGGGAAACCAAGGCTCAGCTAATGGGGTGAGTACAGTAGTGAGGAGGCATCAGGGAGGACTTCCTGGAGGAGGTGACATCTGAGTCGCGAACAAGTGACTGAGCATTGGTTAGATGGTGGGAGTGCCAGGATGGGGATGTGTGGTGGAGAGGGCATTCCAGGCAGGAGGAACGGCGTAGATAAAAGCCTAGAAGGAGGTACTTTAGTTCCTAATGATGGTGCAGATGTTAAGTCCAGAACTAGGGGGAAAGGAAGACTGGAGCATTTTCCAATCCTTGGTTCATGATGCGCTCTTATGTGGCCCATGCACAGCCTGCTTTAACTTACATAGTCACTTATTTAATTTGTGACCTGGAATCTCTCCATTTGGGAGGTAATTCCTCCCTCTGCTGACCCTGTCCCCTTGGGCCTGGGGGCTTCTCCTCTGCAGTTGGTGGCCTTTGAGCAGGAGAACTTCCAGGGCCGACATGTGGAATTCTCCGGGGAGTGCTTGAATCTGGGAGACCGCGGCTTAGACCGAGTGCGCAGCCTCATTGTCACCTCGGGCCCGTAAGTGTGTGTGTGTGTGTGTGTGTGTGTGTTTGTGTGTGTGTGTGTGTGTGTGTTTGGGGGAAGGGGCGCTCCTTCTCCCATAGTGAAATAATAACAACAACAAAACAATAGTAGCTGGGAGCCTGCTCTGTGCCAGTAACTCTGCTCACAGTGGCACATATGTTCTTTCCAATCCTCCTCTTTCCCATTTTATGGATAAGGAAACTGAGGCTCAGAGAAGTGATCTGATTTGCACAAGGCCACACTACCGGAAAGTCATGGTTCTGGGTTCCAGAAAAAACACTGCTTCAACTATAGACGGGGCCCTGGCCCATCACTGAGGGCAGGAGGAGGCCAAAGAGCTGAGTGTTCACCAGCTTTCCACCCACCCTGGGCATCAGGCAAGACTACGAGTCAAAAGGTACATCTGTTGAGCACCCACTAGGTGCCAGGTACTGAGGGCTTTACCTGGATGATTGCACATTATGCTATGAAGGAGGCACTATTCCCATCCCCACTGGACAGGTGGGGAAACTGAGGCTCAGAGGGGTTAAGTCCCTTGGCTGAGGTCACCTAGCAGTGAATGGCAGGCAGATTCAACTCAGGTTGATCGATTTCAGTGCCCGTGCTTTAACCACTAAGCTTCACTGCCTGATTCCAGGCCTGCCCCTCCTGGGTGGGCTTCTCAGGGCCTCAGGGATCCCTATTACAAAGCAGAGATAATCATCCCCCAGCTCCAGCCCCTGAATGCTAAATTCAGTGCTGGGGCAATAGCCACCTGGCACTTTGCCTCTTGTTGACCCCACCCCAAAAATCCCCCAAGGGGTACTGGATTTTGGCAAACAGGATTTAGCCTCTAATCCAAGCATGTGGGATATATTGTGGCAGAAAGAACAGAGATGAGTCCTGGGTTCAAGTCCTAATCCTGCCATTTGCCCTGCCCAGTCTCTAAGCCTCAGTTTCCTCATCTCTGAAACAGGGAGCATAAGGGTCCCTGCCACCCCAACAGGCAGCTTAGGCCTGGTACTTGGTGGGCACCCAGATGTGGAGGTCACGATGAGGATTACTTCCTTCCTCGCTGCCCTGAGAGCTTAGCCAAGTAATCCTGGCCCAGGGTAGGCCCGGGGGACCCTCTCTACCTCCTGCACCCCCTCTCCCCCAGTGTGGTCAACCCACCCTCAGCCCCACCCCCAGCCCCAAAGCCCAGCTGCGGACACAAGCTGCCGGAAGTGGCCTGCTTGGGTTTTCGAGGCTTTTTTTTTTCAGGGCTGGTGACTCAAACCCAGAGTATTTTTCCTCAAACGAAGATGCAGCTGGTCTCTGCTATATGCTCCGATGGGGCCTGCATCTGATGGGGAGACAGGGGCCCCGTGGTCTGTGTCAGAGCTGGGCAGGGCTACAGGAAGAGCCACTGTGGGAAGAAAGGATACCGAGGAGGAGGTGGGCAAGGCAGGGGGCAGGGAGGCTTGTCTAGGAGACTTGAATCTGACACGTGGCACCGTTGTGTGACCTTACACCCGTGACTTGCTCCTTTTGAGCCTCTATTTCTGTATCAGTAAATTAAGATTTCTGCCCTGCCTCTCTCCTTGTTCAGAAGGCTCAAATGGGCCCTGGGAAAAGAGAAAAGTCTTTGAAATAAATACTTAAAACCTTCCACTCATACAACGGGCCCTCAATGGGCATAGCCCTCCATTAAGTGGATGGAGGAGCTTCTTTTGGGGGGTTCAATATCTTTCCGTAGGCTCAAACCTCCAGCGACCTCCCTCTCTCTTTAATCATAAAAGATATTACTTACTGTGCTAACTCTGGGCTGGAGCCATTCCATGCCTTCCCTCTTCTAAGCCATCACGACCTCCTGATAGGGTAGATGCAATCATTTCGTCCCTTTTACTGAGGCTTTTATTTAGGTGATTGCTCTAAGTCATGCAGCAAATTTAACAGTGAACTGGGATTGGAACTCAGGTAAGTATGTTTCCAAATTCCATGCTTTTAACTTCTACACGATACCATCTTCTAAGACTCTCTTCCCATCTATTCACCCATCTATCCATCCATCATCCATCTACTTACCCAGCCAGCCAGCCAGCCATGGATCATCCCACCATCCATCCATCGACCCACCTACCCATCTATTCATCCATTCATCCACCCATCCACCCATCCACCTACCCACCCAGCCAGCCAGCCAGTTAGTCATCCACCCATCCCCCTACCCACCCACCCACACACCCACCCATCACCCATCCACCCACCCACCCACCAGCAACCCACCCATCCACCCACCCACCCATTACCCATCCACCCACCCATCCACTCACCTATCCCTCCACCCACCCCCACCCATCCATCCACCCATCAATCCACCCATCCATCCCTCCACCCATCAACCCACCTCCCCCACCCCCATCCACCTATCCACCCATCCACCCACCCATCCATCCATCCATCCATCCACCCATCCACCCACCCACCTATCCCTCCACCCATCCACCCACCCACCCATCAATCCATTCACCAATCCATCCACCCCCCACCCCACATCCACCCATCCACCCACCCATCCATCCATCCACCCATCAAACCATCAATCCATCCATCCACCCATCCATCTACCCACCCACCCACCCACACATCCACCCCCCACCCCCCATCCACTCATCCACCCATTCACCCACTTACCCATCCATCCATCCATCCATCTACCAATCCACCCACCCACCCCCATCCACTCATCCACCCATCCACCCACTTACCCACCCATCCATCCACCCATCCACCCATCCATCCACACACTCACCCATCCATCCATCCACCCATCAACCCACCTTTCCAACCATCTATCCACCCATCCATCCCCAGACCCAGCATGGCTGAGGCAGATTGAACTGTATTCTAGAAGGAAAAATTCACATCTTCAATTCAACTCCAGTGTGGGTTAGCTGAGCCCTCAGACAAAGACCTGAGGCCCCCAGCTCAGTTGATGGTGGTATCCATCACCCTCATCTTCTGGGTAGAGGAAGGTCCCAGCAGCCACCAGGAGATGATGTCATCCTCTTCTTACGCCCCTCCCTTGTTCCCTGATTGCTCCTGAACACACACTGAGCAAAGGTCCGGGGGTCCTCTAGTCTCAGCCTTCTCATCTGTGAAATGGGGAGAGCCTGGTGCCCCCAGCCTCCCCACTCCCTCTAACACAAGCTCAATTTCTGCTGTTCATTAACCTGCACTGGGAAAGCCAGGAAAAGCCCCCATTTGATTTCAAACTTTTGATTAGTCCTCATAGGGGACTAGATGTCTTCAGATTCACTATTGCATTTAATTCTTACAGGTTGCTGAGCAGTAGATGTCACTATCATTTCCCTCCCACTGCCCTCATATCAGCTACTGGGGGTTACAATTCATTACCGAAAGTAGGACTCAAGCACCTGTGTCATTTTTTCCTTATCTCAGTACCTCCGGAACTATTATTTATTTAAACACATAAGTATTTTAAAAAATAAACTTCATGTCACTTTTATAAATAGAAAGCGAGTATTACTTGCTATGAATAAAATGTATCCAAAACCAATTATTACAAGGGCTACAAAGCATTGTCATTATACTGCTGCCTGCTCAAGGCTCTGAGCCGGAGGCTGCCCTCTGCTACAAAAAGAGAGATGAGCAAGTGTTAAAGGCACAATAGCATCAAACAGACTTCCTTAGCTGTAATCAGGCTTAAAAGAAAGTGACTTTCTCCTTATGTGTTATCTGACACCAAGACCCCGAAGCACTTAAGCTCACAGTGTGAGTCCTATATTTGGGGAAACACTTTGCTTGGTTAATTGCACATATTATCTTATTTAATCCTTCACCGACTCTAAGGAAAAAGGTACATTAGTAGAGACAGGGAAAATGAGGCTCAGAGAGGTGAAGCCATGTGCCCATGATCACACAGCCTGGAACTGAACCCGGCTGTGCCAGGTCTCCTTGGGACTTTCCCACGGGCCCCAGGGCTGTCAGGCAAGGGGAAGATGAGAAGGCAGGGGTATGTGTGGGTGTGTGTGTGTGTAGGGGGGTGGCTCCTGCTAACGATTTCTCTCCTCTCTGCCTTTGCTCCTGCCTGCCCTCTCCACCCTCCCTTTCCCCTCCCACATCCAGCTGGGTCGCCTTTGAGCAGTCCAACTTCCGGGGGGAGATGTTTGTCCTGGAGAAGGGCGAGTACCCACGCTGGGACACGTGGTCCAGCAGCTACCGCAGCGACCGGCTCATGTCCTTCCGGCCTATCAGGATGGTGAGTGGCTCCGGGGCCGGGGCTGGGGGATCAGTGGGGCAAGACAGAGAGTCTGAGAGCTGAGCGTGACCAGGGCAATGGGTGGGATGGAGGTAAGAGGAGGGAAGGATGGCGACCCCATCAATTCCTAAGGCATCCTTGCCATGCCTACTGTGTGCCCAGCCCTGTTAGGAATCCCCAGGGAAATGCTAAACTCGAAACCAGGTTATTTCCTTCCCTGCCACTGTAGAGAGTGGCAAAGACCTCCTGGTTGCTGGAAGCTAAAAACTGCAATGTCTTCCTTGCTTCTCTGTAGCATGTTTCTTGACTCTGGCTGCACATCTTCCTGATAGTCTTCTACTTAAACTCATCCAGCCAGTCTCTGCTTGGCCTGCTTGCACCAGGCGTGGGTTTAGGCTCTGGGCACACACTAGTGAATTGGGCAGAGAAGGTCCCAAACCTCATGGGGCTTACCCCCTCTACCCTGGGGGCGAAGGCAGACCCTGAAAACCTAATCATAGAAATAATGCATCATTGCAAAGTGGGGTAAATGCCGCCCAGGGCAGTGCAGTATGCTAGGAGAGTGGAGGAGGGGGCTGGGGGGCTCTGGCATTGGAGGAGTGTCCAGGGGAAGATCAGGAAAACCTGCTCTCCAAGGATGGGAATCGAGCCATCTATGCAAAGAGCTGATGGAAAAGCCTTCCAGGGAGTTGTATGTGCACAGTTCCTGAAGCAAGGATGAGCCCGGTGTTATCCAGGAACTGAAAGGAGGCCAGTGTGGCTGGGGCAGGGGGAGAGGAGGGGAGGGGGCAGAGCTGGGATAGGAGGTGTTGGCAGAGGCCAGGCCAGAGTTTGGACTTGATGCCACCATCAACAGGGAACCACGGATGGTACCTTGCTTTCCCAAGGCCCTCAAGACTAATAAATAATAGATGTTCTCATGAATTAAGCACTTACTATGAGTCAGGCACGAGGCTTTGGGTTTTCCTTAAATCATCTAGTTCAATAAGTCACATCCAAAGGCTCAAAATGCCCTCCCTGCTCCCATCCCTGTCTCACACACACCACTTTACACTCGAGCCACACAGATCTGCTTTTCCAGGCAGCCACCAGGCACATGCCAACCTCCCAGCCTTTGCCTGCGCTCTCCTCTGCCTAGAATGCCTTCCCTGTTCTCTTTCCCTTCTTAATCTCATGCACTCCTACTTAACCTTCAAGACCCTTCTCAAATGTCCCTTCTTCCATGAAGCCTTCCTTGATCTATTCTCCTTCCCTCTGGCCCACTCTTCAGCTACACTCCTCTATTGGAGTCTTCCTCATTGGGACTTGCTTACATCCTGGACTCCTCGTCTTCCTGGTGAAGAATAACAGATAATCATAGCACCCCTTTACTGAGCACCTACTATGGGCTGGGTGCTTTACCTGTCTTTCCCACAATTTCTACAACAATCCTATGTGGTAGAGACTATTATGACATTAGTTTCAAAGACAAGGAAACCAAGGCTCAGAAATCAAAAGTGACTGGCTAAGGGTCACACAACTGGTGAGAGAAGAGGCTGAGATTTGAACCCAGGTCCGTGGGACACCAGAGACACCAAGGTTGGCATCACACTGCTATCCTTTCTTGGCCCTCTCTGTACCCTTGGGCCTGTAACGGCTCCTGATTACTTGGCAACAGTTGGACTATCCCTGATGTTATAGAAATAATGGGCAAACCTAAAAACCCCCAAAATCAGGCACATGGTCTTAAAAGCATTGGAAATCTATATAAGCCAGTATTAGGAATCCTGTGCCCAAATTCAAGGGTGGGTCCGTCACATCTTTGACACTCAATTGTGAGTTCAATAATTGTTATGACACCACGATGCAAGTGTAACCCCACTCTACAGATGAGAAAACTATGGTTCAGTGGGGCAGAGGGGTGGGCAAGGTAAAAATGCCCAAGATCCCCAACACATAAGCGTCAGAGGCAGGATTCAAACCCAGGTCTGTGTCCACCAGTGCTCCAGGGTGCCCCCAGGGTCAGTTCCTAACTTTCATCCCATTCATAAGAAGCACCTACAAAATTGAGAACTGTTTTTCTTGAAAGTTCTGCTCCTTGCTGGCTGTGTGCCATTGGTCAAGAACCTCGGTATCTGCATTCCTGACCATCAACATAATTTTTTTAAAATTGAGTAACTCTTTTTGAGCACTTGGTGGACGCCAGGGGCTGTGCTCAGTGCTCTGTAAGGTTAACCCATTTAAATCCCATGACAGCCCTGTGAAATAGCAGCTGATATGCCCCATTCACAGATAAGAAGGGTCTTTCCAAACCAGTCAGCAGCAATCTTGGAAGAGTCCCACAGTGGCCTGAGCAGACTCAGCCTTCTCTCTCTCTCTCTCTCTCTCTCTCTCTCTCTCTCTCTCTCTCTCTCTCTCCCCGGGTCACACCAGGAGGCCTCAGCCTTCTTTGCCCAATGCACATTCCACATGCCTTATCCAGCCTCTCCTTCTCCAGGACTCCCTGGAGCACAAGATCTGCCTATTTGAAGGGGCCAACTTCAAGGGAAACACGATGGAGATCCAGGAAGACGATGTGCCCAGTGTCTGGGCCTTTGGCTTCTGTGACCGCGTGGGCAGTGTGAGGGTCTCTGGTGGAACGTAAGTGTCCTCCTGCTAGCCTGGTCGCCCCGCCTCAAGCACAGACAGACATGAAGGCTGTCCCCTTCACAGAGTATAACCTCAGAGGCAGAGGGGAGGCTGTGCCCCTCCCAGATTCTCTGGGTGCTGGATCCAGTGACTCGGCCAATAGAACTTCAGTCCTCTGGGGAGGGGAGTTGTACTTTGACTGATTCCTTGTCAGTGCAAACAAATGTGGCAACTGGTTCTAGGAATTGGATGATGGGGTGAATAGGAGATGCTGAACGCAGACTGATATTGGGGGAATAATGAAGTCAGGGGGTCAGAGTTGATGTGGAAAGATGATTCTGGATGTATCTAGGGAAAAAGAGTATTTGGGGAAATCAGCAGTGTGCACTCAGAGAAGTGAATCTGAGCAACAGAAGCCCCCTGCCCCTCTCTTGTCTCAGTACTGCCAGCTGTACAATGGGCACACCAAACGCCCTGCTATTAAAAGGGCCCTTTGTGCTCACAACTCCCAGGATTCAAAGTTTGTAAAGACAGATTGCATAACCCCAGGTCCTGGAAGGGAAGAACTGGATACCCAAAGCAGGTAACTTTATCCAGCCCCCTGCCTCTAAACAACCATGCCAGAAACCCCTGGTCTCCTCTAGCCAAATGTAAGGCTCTCTTCTTTCTCCCCACCCCAGACTCTTTCTGAGCTCCCGTAAAACCATCAGGGCCCTGGCCTTTTTCTCTTTCCATTCCCCTTCCCTCAAACTTGTATCCCTGCCATTCGAGCCATGCCAAATATACTGGGCATTGACAGTGAGCTTGGCACTGCACTGGGCTCACTGGGTAAGGCAGACACGAATAAGGTGAAATTTCCTGCCTTCAAGGGGCTCACCTGGCCTACTAGGGGAAACCCAAGTATACCTGTGAGATGGTGACCAACAATACTAGGCAAGAGATGGTCCTGACAGGGCATTAGATACATGGTTTTCTTTAAAGGAAGCATGGTTTCTAGGACTTGGTATATGTGTTGGGGCAGGAGGAGGGTCAGAAAAGGTTTATCAGAGGAGGCTAGAACTTAAACCAGGCTTTGGAAGATGGGCAGGGGGTCTGGGAGTGGCCTGGAAAAAACCCTTTCAGCAGATGCAATGCGAGAGGTTAGAAATTAATCATTCATAAACATAACTAGCATTTATTGAGTGCTTACTGTGGACCAAGCACTGTGCTAATAGTTATTAGATCTTTAAAACACACCCACGAGGTAGGTGCATTATCATCCCTACATCACAGAAAGGAAACTGAGGTTCTGATAAGTCATTTACCCAGCTTCCCACAGCTAGTAAATGGCAGAGCTAGGGTTTGAACTCGGGTAGGTCCTAATCATTACATACAAATTCACTTACACTCAAGGAAGCCCGTTATTTTTTTTCCCCTCCAAACAAGCCTCCTCCCCCTTCCTTGCGTCATTGCCAACCAGCCCCATCCTCACCTTCATTGATTCTCAGATCCCCAGATCAGCACTTTCAGTGCTTCCATGCACAAGCCACATGCTTAGGAAGCACATTAGGTGCGTTTTCCCATTTTGGGCTCCACAACACCCTAATTAACCAGCCACATGACCATCCCCACTTTTCTGAGGAGGAAACTGAGGCCTGTCAGAGCGGTGAAGTCATTGCCCAAGGACACACAGTAGGAAGGGGGAAAGCGGGGACAGAGGGGCCCTGTGGCACCCAAACCCATGCCCCAGAGATGGGAGATGGAAATAGACAGAGGGCCGGCTGGTTGGGCAGGGGCCTGGGTGCCAGGCAGTGAGGCTGGGGTTGCCTCCATGCTGTCCTTCCTGCTTTCCTCCCAGCTGGGTGGGCTACCAGTACCCCGGCTACCGTGGGTACCAGTACCTCCTGGAGCCCGGCGACTTCCAGCACTGGAACGAGTGGGGGGCCTTCCAGCCACAGATGCAAGCCGTGCGCCGCCTGCGTGACAGGCAGTGGCACCGCGAGGGCCGCTTCCCCATCCTGGCTGCCGAGCCCCCCAAGTGAGTCTACGCTCCTCTCTGTCCCCTCCTCAGGCTCAATGTCCCCACCCTCCCCACGCAAATAAAAGTCCCTAAAGCCGATATGAACAGATGCGTGCCTTGTGGTCCCTCATTATTGCAGGCTATGACTTCTCTGGTCTTAATAATAATTATAAGAGTAATTAGTGAATGCTGTGAAGTTCTTTACACACGCTATTTTAGTATATCCTTTTCGTCACTCTGAGCAGGCATTATCATTATTCCAATTTAACATGTGAGGAAATTGAGGCTCAGAGAGGGGAAGTGACTTGCCCAAGGTCACACAGCAAGTGAGTGGTAGTTTGAAGCCAGGCAGGCTGGCTCAAGAACCTGGACTCTCAAATAAATCTGTTTTCAGACTCTAGTCCTTCAGGCATCACCCTCGTGATACCACCTGTTCTGTTATTTACTCAGTACATTTTATTTAAATAGACTCACTGTTCTTGGCTTAAATACATTGATTTGTAGGTAAAACTTTATAACACTAGGGAAGTGGAAAATCAGTATCATATGCCATGGATAGAAAGCAGTCATAAAAATAAATACAATTTACAGAAGGCCACGTATCTAATTCCTAGCAGACCCCATTGGCCCCCCAGAAGCTCTAGGCCTATGACCTGCTTGTTCCTTGACAAAATAGATATTTAGCAAGTGGTGGAAAGAGATGTGATAGACACACTTGCACCAAACTGAGGTTTTTTTTTTCTTCCTGCTTTAATCAAAGAAGATTGAAAAGAGCTTTTTTATTTCTTTCCTCTTATCTGATTCAGTGTGATTTAATCCTGGGTCCAGGTTTCACCTGGAATCACTGCTCAGATGATCAATGGTATATGCCCTGCTCTTTGGAAATCTGTTCCAGGCAATGTTGCCCCTCGTATCAGCAATTAACATTGATTGATATTATTAACCATTAATCTGTGCAGGAAACCTGGTGTGGAAGGGGTTGCCAAGGAAATTTCTAGAAGGAAGGGATATTTGAAAACGGCCTTGAAGGATGGAGCAGAAGTTTGCTTGGTAGAGAATGGAGAGGGTAGAGGGGGTTAACAAACAGCAGGGTCCTGCAACTCCGTATGGCACTTTTGTGCAAGTGATAAAAAGACATCCTCCTGAAGACGTTTTATTGCTGTCTGCCAGAAACAAATATAAATCTCTGTCTACTCTGTGAATGCAGCACCCTTGTGCTGTGCCCAACCTGCCCAATTGTACTTGGCATCTCTGGAGCAAAACGGGCTTGGTGGAGGCCAGAGAGAAGCCTGGTGAGTTGTGTTGGGGACTGAATTATGTACCCACAGAAGACGTGCTCGATTCTTAATCCACCTTCCTGTGGGTGTGAACCTATTTGTAAAAAGGACCTTTTGAAGGGCCTGTTTCTGCTCAGCCAAAGAAATGAGAAGATGGCTATGGATGCTGGAGGAAACCAGAGGAGTTGAGCTCACCAAATGGCCAGAGTGTCCGTAAGCCTTCTCAGGGACTTTCCAGTGGTAGTTCTGACCCTGCATGGGTCTCTTCCCAAACACTGAATTTGGAACACAATGTCTGGGCAAGTTGGGGCGTCATCGGGTTCCAATGCTCAGTCCCAGCTCATGAGTCTCTGAGTTACAGGCTTTGGGGAAGACAAAGAATCTGGGTGATGAAACATCATCTCCTGTCCTTAGCAACAGGAAGCCACTCACTGTCCTTTGGGCATTGGGGCATGGAGCACCAATTTGGCAGGGTGGGGGTGGGAGACCACTCAGAGATGGTGAGCAAAGCAGGAAAGAAACCTGTTCCTTTCTGTGCCAGCACCAGATACCGATGGGCACCCGGCAACTGTGTCACTGGTTCTGGGGAAAGGGCATGGTGCCAGGAAGCCCTGAGGAGGTTTGCAAGAGATGGGCATACTCTTTAGAGCCATGCTGCTATGACAACCAGTCACCTGGGTCAGATACCCAGGATCGAAGAGTAAAGTCTAGGTACTCAGCTCCAAACAGCAACCCCACATCCTTCCAGTAGGCGAAGGGAACCTGCCGGGGAGCTGGCACCTGTCCCATCTGCCCTGGCTTCCTGCCCACTGCTTTGCCACCTCCTTCCACTGGTGTTCTAGAAAGGGTGAGAGAGATCTGAGTTTGCATCCCAGCTCTGCCGCTTGCCAGCTGTTGCTCTTGGGGCAAGTCAAATTACCCAATGGGGCTTCTTTTTCCTTATCTGTAAAATGGGAGTAATGATAATAAAACTTCAGAAGGTTGTCGGGAGGAATAAATGATCAGCTTGAGTATAATGTTTATAAGGTGCTTAGCACATAGCAAGCACCTGAATAATGGGTCATTATTGATACATTGTCAGCGGCATCTTTTAAATGTCTCAGCTAGAAAGAATTTTAGATTTATCAGGTTTTATGCTACATTTATTCTTCCTTTTTTGGACAAATATTTATTGAGGGCAACCTGAATGCCAGGCTTTGTCAAATGCTGGAGACACAGCCTGGAGGAGAAGACAGATGAGGTCTCTGCCCCAGATGTCCACAGACGAGGACCAGACAGGGATGAGCTCAGTCTGGGCATCTTGCTTCTACCTTCAAAGTCGTATCAAATTCCCAGGCCAAGTGGTCCACTCTCTCTTCCATCAGGATGTCCTGGGGAGCAGGTAGGCTTCCTCGAGAAGGTGACAGCCAGCTTGAGCCCGGAAGGGGTTTGCTGAGCTGGGGGCTTGAGGAGCAGGCCCAACTTAGAAACCTGTGGTTCATTCTGGTCCCCTTCCTTATCCCTGAAACCAAGGCCTGCTGGTTCTGTCTTCCAAACATCTTTGGAACCAGAACAGCCCCTCCATCCCCTGGCCTCTCCCTGGGTCAACACTCTCCCCGGGATTATTGCAACAGCCCCCAAGCCCACCTCCCTGCCTGTTCACACAGCAAACAGTGGGATCTCTGCAAACAGCTAAGCTTATCACATCCTTCCCCTGCGGAGCACCTATGCATGGATCTCCATTGCAAAAAGAAATCTTGAGCTCTTCCCACAGCCCACAAAGTCCTTCAACCGCCAGCCTCTGCTGACCTCTCTGATCCCTTCTGCAGGGACAACACCTGCCTCCTTCCTGCAGGGCCTGGAAGATGTTCCCCGGGCATGTAGCCTCAGGGTTCAGCTTAAACACGCAGGAGGTCACCCCCCCCCCCCCCCGGCCCTCCTCCTGGGAGGTTAATGCCCTGTCTCCTTCCTCCCCAGCTACAGGGCCTCGCTTTTCTGTGAATCCTTGTTGGAGGATCTGGCTAGCAGGGTCCTGCCCCCCTGTTCCCTGCCGAATCCCATGGCCTAGAATGGGAGGCTCTGGAAATGCTAATGCTGGAAGATTATTGAACAAATTCCTGCATTCAGAGAACTTTCCCTTGACCTCCATTTTTCTACCTACAGAGGGGATAATTTAAAAGATTTAAAAAAACCACCCAGCAGAGTTATTGTGCGTATTAGACATACAATGTCTCAAATATGTGCTCAGTAAACACTATATAATAGTTTTATATTTTTTCCAGCTAACTCCATGGAGGCAGGAGATTTCATTTTGTCAGTCCCAGCACCTTCCATATGGCAGGCATTAAGGAACCATCTATTGAATGCATGAATGAGTTGATGAATGGGCAAATTACTTAGCATCTGTGTGCCTTGGTTTCCCCATCTGTAAGATGGAGATGATAATAGACCTAGCACAAGGTTATTAGAGATTTAAATATGTAAATATATGTGGTGTTTAGAGCAAAGCCTGGCACTCAGTAATACAGATGAACGTTTGCTGTTATAGTTGTTACTATTACAGACATTTACTTTACACAGGTATTATATGCCTATGATTAAAAAATTTCAAACAGAACAAAGGGTCAAAGTGCAAAGTGAGTGTGTACCCCTCCCTTTCCCTTCTCTTCAGGTATTCAATGCATATTCATAGGATGCATAGATAGGCCTATTCGTTTCCCCATTTACAGATGAAAACACAGAGGCACAGAGAGGTTAAATCTCTTAGACTGAACTGACATTTATCAATCTGGAGCTTTATTTCATTCATACATATCAGGGTTTCTCAACTTCTGCACGGTTGACACTTGGAACCAGATAATTCTGTCCTGTGTACTGCAGGATGTTTAGCAGCACCCCTAGCCTCTACCCACCAGAAGCCAGCAGCACATTCCCTGCCCAGCTGTGACAACCAAAAATGTCTCTAGACATTGCTAAATGGCCAGGTGTTTGTGTGTGCACGAACGTGAGTGGGGGGTGAGGAGACAAAATAGCCCCCGATTGAGAACCACTGAAGTATAGCAATATAAAAGCAAATAACCCCTCCTTGGTTTTTCCTTTGTTTTACACAAACAGTAGCATATATACACCCTGCTCTGGACCTAGGTTTCTTGTTCTGCAGGACTTCTTAGCCAGCACTCCTCTTCACTGCTTGCATTCAGAGAGGAATTCTCTTAGACCAGTCCAGGGAGGAGGTAACGCAGCGTGCAGGCGGGAGGCGCTCAGGGCGGAGGCGCTGGGGCTCCGCCAGCTCGGAGGCGCGCTCTCGGCTGGGAACTTCAAGCTCCCGGGACTGGCTCTTCCTATTGCGCCCAAGCGCTGGCGGCAGCATGGGGCGGGCCCAGCAGTGGGGGGCGGGGCCTAACTGAGACCCGCCCACCAGGACGTCACGGCGCCGCGGCCCCGCCCCCCGCGCGGGCACCTCCCCCTTCCCCGGCAGAGGTTGCTGGCGAGCCCGGAGTTGCTGGGCGTGCGCGGCCGCCTCGCGGCTCCTCGGCACGGTAGGTGGCCTTGGGGTGACTCGTGGGGGACCTCGGGCTGCAGCCGCCGGTGCGGGGGGCCCCTGCAGGTCGGCCTCGGGCGCCGGAGCGCCCTCCGTCCTCACGGCTTCTTCCCCGGGCCCGGCGCCGCTGCTCGGGCTCTGGGAGTTGGGAGGGAGGCGGCGCGGGCAGGCGGTGCAAAGATCCTCACCCTGCCCGCGCCCGGAGCGCTTTCCTCGGGGTGCGACCGAGACCGGGCCCGGTTACCGCGCTTCCCGCCTCGGACCCGGCGCCGGGGGAGGCGCTCAGCGCCTGTGTGTGTTCGGGAGGGCGGCGTGGAGAAGGGCGGTTTATCCTCGCCTTGGGAGTCCCCGACCCTCCTGGGAGTGCGGAGACCCCCCGAGCGGGCGCCCGGACGCCCCGGGGGCGCGGGGAAGTTAACTTGCTGCTGCTATGGAGTTGCGAGGCATGTGGAAAGTAGAGGCGTGGGGGTAGGGGGACGGAAATCGCTGGGTGGGAGGGGTTCTCCGAGAGCGCCAGGTGAGGGGGAGGCTTGGTGAACTTTGAGGGTCACTCGTGAGGAGGAGGAGGAACTTTGAGCAGAGGATCCCGCCTCTCTGGAAGCCATGCCCTCTCAGTGCGAGCAGGGCAGGGGGTGCCTCGGGAACCTGGGAGTGGGGGTGGCAGCAAAGGAAGGGGGGTGCATGGTCGCCGAGACGGGGGCGTGCCTGACCTGGCAAAGTCATTATTATAATGTGGGACAGAGGTCGAGGTCTGGCTTTCCCACTCAAGGCTGGCTCCCTTGGGAGGAGGGGGTGGAAACCGTCCTCTTATAGTGTGATCGGAAAGCACGATGCTCACCCTTGCCCCCTTCCCCTTTTATAAAAGGGGAAACTGAGGCTGGGGGAGGCCACCTGCCTGCCTTTCGCCCTGAGTCACACAGCTGGAAAGTGGCAGGCCTGAAACACATCATCAGGCCCCCTGGCTTCATGTCCTACAGGGATGTTCGGGGGTTGGGGAGATTTCTGGCAGACTCTTCCTCCTGGAAGCCTTCCCTGACTCCCAGGCATGTTGGGGTGCTTCCTGTTTTGAACCCCTCGGAGGCAACTCGCCGTTTCCCTGGCTAACAATCCCCTTTGTCTGTCTCCTGGGCTGGGTTGTCTCCTCCCCACCTCCCGTCTCACACTCCTTTCATTCCAGCAGGGTGGGCTAATGGTTAAGAAGAGGCTTGTGGATTTGGACAAATCTTGGGGAGACTCACTCTGGGGTTCAGTAGGGATGTGTCCCCGGGGAGGCATTCCCCACCCCCACCCGTCCTCAGTTTCCAGGAGTGAAAAATAGGGTTCGTTGCATTGTCCTCAAGGGGTTGTTGTGCCATTTGTGAACCATTTTATCCCCACTGAGCCTCAGTTGTACTATTATTTACTTGAGATATATCTTTATATCACCATATTTTAAAAAACCTTATATAAATTGCGTTGTTGAATTATAATTCACATATACAGCTTGCCCTTTTAAAGCATATGATTCTGCAGGTTTTTAGTGTATTTACAGGGTTATGCAACCATCATCACTATGTAATTTTAGAACATTTTCATCATCCCCAAAAGAAACTCAGAACCGGCAGTCCCCCCCCATTCCTCCCTCCCCTATCCTCTAGGCAACCACTAATCTACTTTCTGTTTCTATGGATTTGCCTATTCTGGACATTTCATGTAAATAGAATCATACCATATGTGGCCTTTTATGACTGGTGTTTCTCACTTAGAATAATATTTTCAAAGTTTATCCATGTCTTATCAGTAGCTGATTCCTTTTTATGGCCGAATAATATTCCATATTCCCAGTAATATGACTATATCATATTTTGTTTATCCACTTACCAGCCGATGGACATTTGAGTAGTTTCCACTTCTTGGCTATTAAGAATAATGCTGCTTTGAAAGTTGCATACAAGCCTTTGTGTGGACATGTGTTTTTATTTCTCTCGGATATATACCTAGGAGTGGAATTGCTGGGTCAGGTGGTTACTTTATATTTAACCTTTTGAGGAATTGCCAGACTTTCACGGCACGTGCACCATTTTACATTCCCACCAGCCAACTATGAGGGTTCTGGTAATTTTATATAAATTTAATCTCCTCTTAAGCAGTCATAATCCGTGAAATCACTGTCTTGATATGCTAGTTATAAATTATTTTCTAATACACATTAAATTAAGTGCCTCAGCAGAACGAGAAGTGTCCCTTTGTGTGTCACCCATAACATCTCTCCAACCACCCGTTATGAAAACAGAGGTCAACTCCAGAGAGTGCTTAGCCGAGGAAGGTGTGTCCTTATGTCCCCTAACTTTAACCCTGGTAGTAACAGTGACAAATGACAATTACTTGCTGACAGCCTTCTCCTGCCAAGTCCTGCAGGGGGGCAGACAGTGAGGAATCCAGGAGCCCACAGTGCCCATCCCAGGCCTGGTACGCAGTAGGCGCCTAGTTAAGGAGTCTGCGGGTAGAATGGGGGAAAATTGGAAATGGCTCCGATCTTCCCATCCATCCCAGGCCAGCCCAGGGCCCCCTTGAAGCTGAGGCTCTGCAGAGGCCAGGGAGACTCTTGATGGGTTTCCTAGACCACAGCCCAAAAGGAAAGGCCACCCTTCTGCTCCAAAATCAAGTCTGGCCGGCCTGCACCCCGTCCATGCTCTTGCTGAAGGCGACTCTCCTGTGGCCACCTGCGTGGGGAGCTCCT
The DNA here is from genome assembly GCF_015220235.1 of Choloepus didactylus. Taxonomy (NCBI): domain Eukaryota; kingdom Metazoa; phylum Chordata; class Mammalia; order Pilosa; family Megalonychidae; genus Choloepus; species Choloepus didactylus. The sequence continues at coordinate 24,054,344 of NC_051329.1, read as the reverse complement.
TTAGCCTAAGTGAGCTGCTGCTTATTTCAAAAGGTTCCCACCCCAGGCCCAGAGCCAGCAGTTTTGAGTTACAGACTCCCTGTTTGTGTGCATCCTGGACGCACAGACATCCCTCTCCTCCTGTCAGGCATCTCACCCCCACCCAGATGCCCCCACCTCTTCCCTTACTCTGCCTTCTGCCAGGTGAGCCAAGGGCCCGGGTTAGAGCATGGCGTTTCCATGGAGGATTGATGTTTCTTAAAGGGGGTTGGTTCTTCCCGAGGTAAAACCCATGGTCTGCTGATTTGGGGAACTTAATTAAACCAGCGTTCACCTGCGCATTCCAGGTACCCTGCAACCAGACGTGCCTCACCTGGGCAGCTGCTGTTTGGGAGGCAGACGTTGGGACCCTGTGTACTTGTTGGGGCTTTTTATTCATTTTTGCATAAGTTTCCTTCCTTGCCCTTTTAAAATCCTAAATTCCTGTGTACTTAGCAGACAGCCTGGGGAAGTGGAAGCAGGAGTGGACTCAGGTGAGGAGTGCAATGGGAGCGGACCCCAGAGCTCGGATATAACTAGCTTCTTGTAATGGGCAGGGACTCCTGAGTGCCTTATTGATGTGACTTTGTGGCTGAATTTGTAGCGACGGTGGCAGCTTCTCTGCAGCCTGGGGTTGGCAGCTGGGATGTGCTTTTGGAAGGCTTTGATTGCCCACGTGGCACCGTGGAAACTCTAGATAGCAGCTTCCAGCCTCACCATTTGCCACCCGTCCCTACAGCCTTCATGGCCCCTCACTGTCTGTGGATGCACAGCCGTCTGGCCAGGGCTGCTCCAGAGAAGGTTCTGGGATGCCTGCCTGCCCCCTCCCATGCCCCTCTCCCATCTCCACCCCACCCCGGGCTTTGTGTCCTGAGGCGTTTTCCTGGGGATGATTCATTTAGAGCAGCGCAAGCGGAGCCAAGCCCCAGAGGTTGCAGGCGGGACCGTGGAGGGCAGTGCCTGCAGGCCTTGGGGAGTGTCTGGGGCGCGTAGCCTGGGGAGGGGGTGCGCCTTGTCCTGTGTGCTTGCATAGCTGGCAGCAAGGGGAAGCAGCCGGCCTAGGAGTCAAGTACATTCTTGCAACAAGCAGACCTCTGACCCAGGTAACTGTGGCCCAGCAAGGGACAGGTGGCCAGAGAGTGGGAAGAGTAGTAGTGCCCTAGGGCACAGCTTGCATTAGAATCCAGCTCCTCCACTTAGGAGCCGGGTGATCTGCGGCCGTTGGCTGCCTTCCCTTTGCTTCCGTTTCCTCACCTGCCGAATAGAGGCACAAATAGGAACTGTCTCCCCGTGCTGGAAATTACTTATCCTGGTATGAGGCAAAAAAGGAGGCCCTGGGATCAGACAGGCTCTTTGGAATCTGGAGCACGCTCTGTTTTCTCATCTGTTAAAGGCAATCATTATAGCCATAACTGCTATTACCACATGCTTGCTAGCTGCCAGGCACACTTCTGGGCGCTTACTGGACTTTCACTCATTTAAATTCTCACAACAACCCTATAAGAGGAACACTAGGCTCCGAGAGGTGAATTCATGTGCAAAAGGTCACCCAGCTAGGAAGTGGGAGAAATGGGATTTGAATCCAGAGTCTACACTCGTAATTGCCATCCTTACCCACCTCAATGGCCAGCATGTAGAAAGCTCTCAGAAAATGTCCGTTGTTATTATAAATGTTCTTAATGAATGTCCGTCCTTTCTCTGCCCCTCTGTCCAGACACCTACCTGGAGAGACAGCACAAGAGACTTCTTGGGCTTATGAAACCCAGGTTCCTTCTCTCCCCACCCCTGCCACAAATGCCTCCCATGAGCTATTGGGGAGACAGTTGAGTCCCAACTCTCCCTCCACATTGCTGTGTGACATTGGGCAAGGTGCTTCCCCTCTCTGGGCCTCAGTTTCCCCACCTGTTAAATGGGCACATTGGGCTATAATAGATGCTGCCAGTTGATGACTGGCAGTTAACATCCTGTTGCCTTTGGCCCACAGGATGGTTTTAGTTTCGCTCCCATGGTGTTTTTTTGTTTTTTTCTTTTTCAATGGAGCCAACATTCAAACATTTTTGGAGAAAAATTGTGATTTCTCACTTCTCTCGGAAATTCGGGGGCTCGGGCTAGACTAAGCTGCTGGAGTGTCCTGAAGCTGCCCCTTACTCGGCCTGGGCTCTCTGCACTGCCCATCCTCACACGTGTGACTTGCCCGTCCTGGCCCTGGTGCAGGTCTTCAAGGGCTCCTTGGTGTCCCTTGAACAAATAGTTCCATTGCTATAAAAACAAAGCTTTTTAACTACTGGTTTCTGTGTTCTCCAGCAGTCCTTCCAGCTCTACTGTTTAGGACATCGGAGACTTTCTGCGATTCCCCAAAACCTTTTCTGCCATTAGAAGCCCTCAAGGCTTTTAATGCATCCAGAGCTTATCTCCTTTCCACACTCCCCAGGTGAGGAGCACCTGGCTCTGTGCCCCCCTCCCCATTCAGAATGAGATTTCTGGGGCCAGCTGGGGTCCTCTGCTGAGAGTGCCCTGAGATTGTCTCTCTGATCCCAACACACCTTCACCGTCCCGTACCCCATCTCTGTCCTCATGGGGCACTGGGAAGGCATTTGTTCAAATTGACCATGGCATATTCCAGAAACTGCCTCAGAGCTGGGAAGATTGCTTTCCCAAGGTCACATCAGACAGATGTGACAGCATCAGCAGTCGAACCAAGTTCTGGCCAAACCCAAAGGCTGCCTGCGGGTGTCATCCATCCGTCCCATCCCTGCTTGGGTGGGAACCAGCATGCCAGCCCCTGGTCCTGGGACCTAGTAGGTGCTTAGTAAAGACTCAGATGAGGACACATGGCAGGTTCCCAGCTAGATGCTGGAGTGCAGGACTTAATGAGACAAGGTCTCTGTCTTCCCAGCGTTTACCCTCTGGTGGAGGAGTCAGATAAGAAAACGAGTAAGCCACATATCTGACCTGAGATGTCAACCGAGGAAGCTGGTACCAACATCTTTCAAATCTCTGTGCACACACGAATCTCCTGGGGATCTTGTTAAAGTGCATATTCTGATTTAGCTGGTCTGGAGCAGGGCCCGAGACTGCGTTTCCAACAGCCTCCAGGGGACACCAACACTGGTCATCTAAAGACCATATTTCAAGTACCGAGTACTTAGATCAGAGAGGTCAGCAAACTACGGCCCACTGTAGTTTATAAATAAAGTTTTATTGGAACGCAGCCACCATTGTTTGTTTACATTTCGTCTGTGGCTACGTTTGCACTGCAAGGACAGAGTTGAGTAGTTCCAACACACACCTGCAAAGCCAAAAATGTTTATCATCTGGCCCTTTACAGAAAAAGTCTACCGACCCCCGGCCTCAATCTCTTGGGTCCCTCCACGTTCTAACATTTTGTGGTTTGGTGAGTGTAATAGGTAATAACAATATAATGATAGTGGTTAATATTTGAGTACTTGCTGGGTTCTTAACTCTTTACAGATGTTTTTCTTAACTGTCTCCATTTTATAGATGAGAAAACAGGCTCACAGCATCTGGGTGCTCCCCCCAAGTCTGCCGTCCAGGGAGAGGGCGAGGTCCGATTTGAGCCAGGTTGATTCGTGTTGAACAGGAGCTTCTGCCTGCAACTTTTTCATAGAGCGGGGTTTTGATTTGATTCTGGCCTGTCGGACGGCATCCGGGTGCCTTCATTTCTTTATTCATTCATTCTCCCATTTAGTCGACCCATGAAGCTTGCCCTGGAAGCTAAGGTCCATGCTGGGAGCTGAGAAAATGTGGGGACTAGGATGGGGTCCCAGCCCCACACATTCCTGCCTGGGAGGCAGGTGCATCAACACCAGAGGCCCCCACGGGGTGCTCTAGATGCCTTGGGGACACTGATACAGGGGTGGGAGGCAGTCAGGGAAGGCTTCTTGGAGGAGGGCATTTGAATTGCGTTAGGAGGAGTGAGCAGGGTCGAGAAGGGCAGGGAAGGTTTTCCAGGGAGAGGGGACTGCAGGGGCAAAAGTTTGGAGCAGGAGATGCTCACTCAACCTTCGAGGCTGAGAGTTCATGCACAAAGAATGTAGTATATTTGTGTGTGTCTGGGGAGGGAGGGTTAACATTGGAAAGTGACAGTGCTGACTGCAGAGGCCAGCAGGGGTCAAGTCACAGTGTGGCCCCAAGCGCCAGGAAGAACTGGACTTTACCCTGGAGGCCACTGCTGCCCAGGGTGGGTGGCGCAGGCACCTGTCGTCTGATGGAACACGGACCATTAGATGCAGAGTGGCCCTTGCACCCTCTGGCTGACCTCCAGGATAAAGTCCCCACTTAGTGCTAATGTGTCTTTAATGCTTCATCCGCCTGAGCAAAGAGCAGGCCCCCCAGCTGGGATCCGTCTGCAGCCTCCAGCTCTTCAGTAGCAAGCATTCCTTCTTTTGCATTTAGTTTTGCAGTTGCTTTCCAATTAGGGCAGGTTTTAGAGTTTCCTTTTAAAATATATTCTTAAAATACCAACACCATGTAAAGAAAAGATTAAATAAGTAAGAGTAGAGGGGGCCCGGGATGCAGCCAATATCAGGAAAGTGGTCCTCGGCTGAGAGGAATTTGGGGAGCCCCACGGTGTGCAATGGGGGGCTTGGAGGGGCCAGGCCAGCAGTGACCTTGCTCTTCATGTACTGCTCCTTCCCTGAAGCCCCCAGGAACTTTGACCAGGGGACACGGGATGGCCCGATTAGCTGTGATGTGGGTGCAGGGCTGTGGGTGCAGATGGACAGCTGCCAGAGCTGGGGTTCCCGTTCTAGCTGCCTCTGCTCCTTGCTTTGCTCTTTGTCAGTGTTTTTGTCAAGTTTTTGATTTTTGTTTCCCCCTTTCTTCTCCACCCCCCAAATCTCTGTCTCCCCCATGTAATCTCTCCCCTGTCTCTGTTTCTGCCCATGTCCATCTGTCTGTCTCCTTCCTCCTCCACCCGCCACTTCCCCCTTCCTTCCCTTCACCCTCCTCCACACACACACACACACTCACCCATCACAGCCCTTCCTTTCTCTCAGTTAGAAACTTTGGGGCCCACTTCCTTTGGCTTGTGACATCCCGCCTCTGAACCACCGGCCCGAGAACACGGCCAGACACCCCTGCCAGGGGCATGCAAGAGGGGTCGTTGCCGCTCCCCTGATGGAGGCCCAGTTGGCTCAGGAGCCTGGCGGAGGCCAGGCAGGATGTGCGGGATTCTGATTCAACCTCTGACCTTTCCACACACATGCCCCCCCACCTCCACCCCGCCCAGGGCCCTCGGGAGGAAGAGGAAGTCCTGGTTGGGGCCAGAGGGTAGAATGCCATTTTGGGTGTGATTTGGTTTGGGGAGCTCAGCGTGGCCTCCGTGTCCAGCCCGGGCAGGGGAGTGGGGTTACCCTGCCCCTGAGAGCCCCCTCACACACACAGTCTGGCCAGCACACAGTAGGTACACAGACCAGCACGGCGCTCCTCCACCTTTCTGTCAGCGAGAGGGGCCACGAGCTCCCCAGGCAGGCTCCATGCTGTCCCTTCACTTCTTACTTGTTGAGCACGTAGTAGGCCATCAACACAGAGTTGTGGGCTATGGGTTTTGGGGGCAAAGGCAAGATGAGAAATTGGGTCCAACCTCTTCTTTTCACTTATGGGGAAACAGCTCCAGGGACTCGAAGTGACTTGCTCAGGATCCCACAAACCATTTTGTAGTCAAGAGTGGGGTCTGGGTCCCCCATCCCCTGGAAACCCTGAGCAGTACAGAGGGTATGTTTAGCAGGGGACTCCCCGCTGTGGGTGTCGTGTGCAAAATCTTCACTTAGGGGCTGGGAGATTTGGGTTTGAGGCCTGGCTCGCCCTCACCTACCTGCTGGGGACCTTGGGCAAGCTCTTCCTTCCCTGAGGACCTCAGAGTCTCTGTGTGCCTTTCAGGTGGCTGCAGGGGTCAGGTTCAGAGGTTGCTGACCTTCCATCTGGGACAGTGAGTTCTGAGGCAGGGGCTCTGTGGCCGTAGCCCCCAGAACCTCAGTTTTCTGGCTGTTGCCTGATCTTGTATCACTGCACACCCTCCTCCCTCATCTGCCCCACAAGGCCCTTCTGCAAACCAAATATAGAAGATGCAGCATCCAGCCTCAAAAGCCATCAGTAGCTCCCTATTACCTGTAAAAAACAGTGGGTGGGGCTATTCCCAAGGATGGCCCCTGTCCTCCTGCCTGCCTCCCTTCCCCTCTGTGAGCTTCTCAAACTTGGGCGGGTGCATCTACGTCTCTTGGAGGGCATTTTGCAATGCAGATTGATGGCCCCACACCCAGAATTTCTCCTTCTGCAAGTCTGGGGGAGGCCTTGAATTTGCATCTCTAATACATTCCCTGGTGCTGCCCCTACTGATCTTCTAGGAACCCCCGCTGGGAATCTCCAGAGTAGAGGCTCAGCCCGCAGCCTTTAAAACCATCCAGTGTAGGTTCAAGACTCCACTGGATGGAAGGGCGAACTGTGGTGTATCTACACGATGGAATATTGTGCAGCTGCAGAAAGGAAGGTGTGAGGTATGCAACGGGGTCAACGAACCTTGAATACACTGTGTTGAGTGAAATAAGCTAGAAACAAAAGGACAAACATTGTATGGTCTCACTAAAATGAGCTTACTTTAATGAGCAAACTCTGGGAGAGTACACAGGTTACCAGGAGATAGAGGGCAGAGATTGGGCAATTGATGATTGAGGAGTACAGGACGTTCAATAAGGTTCGGAAATGGTTAGCACAACTCTGTGATGGTAGCACAACACTATAAGTGTAATTAACAAAGTGGAGTGTGAGTATGGTTGAAAGAGGAAGGCTAGAGTTTTTTAAGTCACCAGAAGGAAAGCTAGAGGATAAAAACTGGGACTGTATAACTTAGCGAAACCTGAAGTGGACAATGATGGTGGTTAATTGTACAAATATAATAAAGTTCTTACAGGAATGAGAACAAAAGTATGTTACTATTACAAGGTGTTAATAATCGGGTGTTATATGGGGAAAAATTACAATCAGTGTCAACTAAGGTCTATAGTTAACAGTAACATTGTAATAATCTTGCATTAATTGTAACAAAGGCACGATACCAAAGCTAAATGTCAATAATAGGGGGATTATAAGGGGAACGGGATTGTCTTCTTTGGAAGAAATGAAAAAGTTCTCATATTGACTGTGGTGGTGAATGCATAATTATGTGATTATACCAAGAGCCATTAGTTGTATACTTAGGATGGATTATATGATATGTGAATAAAGCTGGGTTTTTTTTGTTTTTTTTTTTAAGGCAGTATTAAAAAAAATAAAAGAACCCGCTGGAGAGATCTCAGGCCAGTGGATTTACCCTCTGGGCCTCAGCTCCCTCATCTGTAAAATGGGATGATAACAGTACCACCCTCCTAGCTGAAGGGTGAGGATTAAGTGACCTAAGACGTGTTGAGCTCGTAGACACCAGCGAGTAACACCTGCTACTGTTACTATCAATATAAGTTCCCCCTTCCCCCCAACGAATTCTTCCACTTGCAGTGAATCCTTTGCCATCCCCCTAAATTCCCGCACACTTGCACCCCTGCTCTGCCTGGGAAGCCTCACCTAACCTTGGTTAAAATGCTCCCCATCCTTTTAGACTCCGCTTAAATGCTTTCCTGCTCCTCCCCACCTCCACCCCACCTGCCGGAATTCAGGGCTCATTCTCCCGACGTCCCCTGTTGGCACGATTGATTTATTCCCCTAATCCTGCTCTCCTTTCATTCTGCCGATTATTAGTTACTTGGGCGTCGCTCTCCCAGGCTGACCCACCAGCTCCGTGCTGGGGGAGGGCAGGAGGGCTTTGGATCGGATTGCTTGGCACAAAGAAGGTCCACCCTGAAGATTTCCCCCAAAGGACAGCCTTGCTGTTTTTCAGGAAGGCCAGCCCTTGGCAGCAGCTTACAGGAAGGCTTCCCCGCGGGGTGGAGCCCGTTCGGGATGTGGGATTTCCCTGATTAGTAAGAGCGTGGGCTTGGCATGCTGCAGCCCCAGGTTCAAATCTAGGTTTTACCTTTATGTGCCGTGCGGCCTTTGGTATTTTTCTTAATAATTTTTGTGCCCTTCTCGTCTTTGTTTAAAAATGGTACCGTGATCACTTAGATCCGTGGGTTTTCATGAGGATTCGGTTGGGCTTCACTGATGCAACAAATATTTATGGAGCATCTTCTGGGTGCTGGCCTCTGTGCTGATGGTGGGGGTAGAGCCATGCGCAAGGCAGACTGTCCCTGCCCCTTGAGGGGGGGGCTGATGTTTTGAGGGGGAAAGATGGACCTGAAGGGAAAGGTACAGCCGTGAAAGGAGAGGCTGCTCCGAAGTGCTCTGAGTGTGGTCTTGCACGTAGCAGGCCCTCAGCAACTGGGGGCTGCGATCATCACTGTTACTTTCACCGTAATGATTGTGGAAACGAGGCAGAAAGGGAGGCAGCCTTGGAAGAGGGGATAGTGTCAGTGGTGGCAGAGTTTGCAAGAAGGCATTAGGTACAAAAATCATCCTAATCACAGCCAGCGTTGACAGAGGCCCTAGAGTGTGCTGGGGACCCTGGGCATTGCAAACTCAGTGATGTGCAAACTCATCTCACCCTCTAGGGAGGCGCTTTTATTATCCCCGTTTTACAGATGAGGGAAATGGGGTACCGGAGAGCAGGGGCCACGTGTCCAGGGAAGTGGACGAGCTGGGGTTCGCACTCAGGCTCCTAACCCATGTGGGGAGCTTCGGGCTCCCGCAGGTGAGCGATGGGAGGTTGAGACCAGGCGGGGCCCAGGGACAGGGGGAAAGGGCTCGAGTTTGGCCATGAACCCCAAAAGCTGTGGGGCGTCTTCCTGCTGGAGTCCCTGAGTGGTCCAGGGTTATACTGGGTGGGGAAGTTCATGGCACATTTTCTCCTCTTATGGCCCATCAAAGGCAGTGACTCATTGGGTAAGCTGGTGGGTGACGGCCTATGGTTGGGAGCCCACACCTCTGATAGGGAAGACGCCCAGGTATGTGCTTCTTTGGTGAAAAGAGGCGTTTGCTCCATGCCGCCTTTTGCCCAGCTCTGCTTTCTGGGACCTTCTCCACTTAGGACTTGGGACAGAGCGGGCCCAGGTTGGGGGAAAGACGACTGGAGGGATTCCCATCTTTCTCCAGCCATTCATTCCACAAACACCTGAGACTTGCCTGGTTCTGATCAAACGGGTGCCTTGGCGAGGACTTTTGTCTTTTTGTTCATAATGTCACTGACACCTTCCTGTGACCCAGGCCACAGGCTGCGAGAGGAGACCTGATGTGGTGGAAAGATGGGGATTTCGGGTCAGATGTGTCCAGTTGGAGCACCAGCTGTCTTGCTCATGAAGCGTGAGACCTCAGGCCAGACACTTCCCCTGTCTGGGCCTCAGTTTCCTCGCCCATAAAATGGGGATCATAAGAGAGACCCTCTCATGGGTGGCCCTGAGGATGATAGATAATGGTTATGCAGCGCCTGGAGCATAGAGGTGCTGGATAATTCAAAGCTTCTTTGTTTATGTTATTCTCTACCCATTTTACAGATGAGGAAACCGAGGCTCAGAGAATGTAAGGGAATCTATATTATTGTGCTCCCTGCCTCTTTCCTGGGAATGACCAGGTGAGCCTACAGATGGAACAATGTTAAGAAGTACTTTGCGGGAATGCCCCAGGTCCCCCCCAGAACCCCGAGTCATTTTCCTTGGGGGAAAGCAGCTCACCCACTCCACACAGTGAAGAGAAGAGAGTTTTCTCCCTCATGGGTTTCTCTCTGTGACTTTTTAAGTGTTCTTGTTCTGAGCAGCTCTTGAAGCCTTTAAAATTCTTCCTTTTTTTTCTTTTGCCTTTCAGGAGCAAGTAAGAGGGAGGAGACTCTTCCAGACTCGGACTGCATTTGTGCAAGCGGGAGACAGAGGAGCAGGTTAATGCCCCAGGAAGCTGGGTTCCCAGGTATGTGCTACTTCAGAACTCGGGCCAGCACATTATGGTCTTTAAAACTGCCACCTAAGTCCCACCCAGCCCCCTCAGTAAAATGCTCAAACTATCCCCCAGGATGAAAGCCTAATACTTCTTGGATAAACCACACCCACGAAAAAAGGTTCTGGTAGTCTCATCTGGGAACATTGCATCCAGCAATTATTTATTACTTGCTTGCTTTGTTCCTGGTCAAGCTGCTCCACCTTTTGGCTGTCAGCCATTGCAAAACCTCCATGACAAAGATGTGGAATGTACTGCAATCCACCGGAAACTCCAGTGGGGGGTGGAGGGCAGGGGGAAGTTAGCCAGAGACTCTCAAAGCAAAAAAAACAGTGGGACAGCCTTATTGTAAAGGTATTCTAGATGGGGCTTCCTTTGGAGCAGAAGCGAGAGTGGGCAGCTCATCCCTGCCATCACCCTGTGTCTTCATGGCTGTTTTGGAAATACATTTTGCTTAGTTTCATCAAAATAGACTTTTAAAATCACACTTGGAGGACTGGGGAAGACTTTGAGTGGTCAGCAAGCTGAAGTCAAAAAGACCCTACTATATTCCCACGTCAGTCACGCTGTGAGTGGTAGAATCCTAATTCAAAATAACTTATGGTAAAGAAAAAATATATAATTGATTGGCTCAGGGGAATGGAAAGTCCAAAGGCACATTGCTTTCACGTATAGCTATACCGAGGTGTGCCAACATATCGGGACACTGTCTCTTTCACCCTGTATCTCTCAGATGTGCTTTCTTCTGTGGGGAGCCTCATTTTCAGGTATGCTTTCTCTGATAACAACTTCGAGCATACATCCTGCTAGCTGGAAGAGTGCCATTACCCTAAGAAATTCTTACAAATCCTGGGACGGATTGATAATTGTGCCTATCTGTGGGTATCTGTGGCCTCTCACTGGCTGGAGCTGAGTCACTGGGCCTGGGAGTTTCTGGCAGGCAGAGGAACACAACAGCAGTTACCATGGAGAATGATGAGACATAGAGGGGTACTTAATCTGGTTTGGGTGTTCAGGGAAACCTTCCTGGAGGAGGTGTTGCTTAAGCTGAGGAATTAACAGGCTAGCCAAGATAAGGTTGGGGAGAGGACATGCATATTGAACTCATATTAGTTGGGACTTGTGATTACCAGAGACGGAGACCCTGCTCCCATGGAATTAAGCAAAAATAAAAAATAATAAATAAATAAATAAATAAATTTTGTGGCTTCTGTAACTAAAATATCCAGGGAAAGTTATGCCATGCCTGAAGGCATGGCTAGATCTAGGAACCCAACGAACATCAGGGATTCTTCTGGCCCGTAGGGGCTGATCCGGCAGAGAGACAAAACAAACAAACATAAAAGCAGGAACAGAGTGAGACATAAACTTTATTATAGAAACTTACTTACAGGAGTAAAGCAAGTCAGAGAAGCTGCTCTGACAGTGGCCGGTTCAGAGCTCAGTGTGAAGGCACTCTGCACTGAGGCAGGAATCAGCAAGGCTAGTTATAGAGGCCCAAGGCAAAGACATTCCAGTGAGCATAAGGACCTAGATACAGCAAAAGGGGCTGTGTCACATAGGGGAAAGATTAACCATCCTCAGCATGTGCATTATTTGTAAATAACAGTAGACACGATAACACCTCAAGGATTCCGGAGAAGTGTAGGGCACGGGCTAACATCCTGCACGGAGGAGGGTCTGGTGTCTAGCTTACATTGACCATCTGCACATTCCTTCCTCCTTAGGGAGGTCAGCTTAAGCATTCGCTGACTTAGGTCACGCAGGCTGCTGTGTGCTTCTTGGGTTCCACGGAGAATCAGGGAGAGCCCTGGATCCCGGGATCCCACAGGGATTCAGGTGTCTGACCGTTGGCTCTGCTTTCCTGGGTGGGTTTTGTTCTTGGACAGCCTCCTCAGGCGGTGACCAGAGATGATCCTATACCTCTCGCCCTACACCCTGCTTGCTTGGCTACCCGCAGGGCTGATACAAGCGCCGTTTGGTGGACTGCGGGAGTCTGATCATGAGGCCCCTGTAAGCTGTGTTAAGAAGGCATCCTGAAGATCGTGGGGGGCCTCGGAAGTGTAGTAAAAGCCAGACGGGCCGAATGGGCAGAGGCAGGGATGGAGGCGGATCGACGCCGTGGGAGGCGAGGGTGGCTTGGACCCAGGGGGAAGTACTGGGGGGAAGTGGCTGGATTCCAGCGAGAGGCAGGAGGGTGATTGTGATGGACAGGACACGGTGGGGGGCGGGATCAGGGGCTCTTGCTTTTTCCATCAGGGAAACCTAGGAAGGCCCCTGGCTGGGGAAGGGCCCACGTGAGGGCAGGTTGTCTGTTGAGTTTGCAATGGCGTTGAGAATACCAGCATCCGTGGCTGGTAGGGGGATATTTTGTGGTTATGATGCTGAAGGGTCAGAGGAGCCAGAAGACCAAATGGATCACATGCCCTTGGGACAGAGGGCACAGAGTGAGAATACCATTCAGTAAACAGTTATTGAGCACCTACTGTGTACCAAGTACACCCTAGTGAACAAATCATTCATCAGAGACCCCAGAAAATGAATTCTGAATATAATGAGTCCGTTCTATGGTGGTAAGTGCAGAAGGAGGGGCTGTGGCTTGCCATGCCAGTGGGGAAGGGGGCAGTATTAAGTGGGTGATCAGGAGAAGCTTCTTCGAAGGGGTCAGTTGTGAGCCCTTTGAGTTTGGGGAAGAGCAAGAGGGCCTCTGTGGCCGGAGGATAGAGAGCAAGGCAGGGCTGCTGCATGGTGAGGGCAGCAGGGTAGGGACAGGGACAGAGCCTGTAGGCCTGGTGGGCTGTATGAGGATTTGGCATTTCCTCTTGAGCGAGGTGGAAGCTACAGGAGGGTTTGGAGCAGAGGAGGGCTAGACTTGACTTTCATTTCCATAAGATCATTCTGGCTGCTCATTGAAAAATCTGCTGAGGAGGCCAAGGTAGGCTCCAGGAGGCCAGTTGGGAGTCAAGCAGATGAGAGATGAGGGCGACTCAGACCAGGGTGGCGAACGCAGGTGGATTCCAGGTCACTCTTAAAGTGAAGCCGACAGGATTTGCTGCTGGGTTGGATTGGGTGGGAGAGAAAGAAAGGAGTCAAGACTGCCTTCGAAGTTTTGGGCTGGAGCACAAGCTACCACCAACTCCCTTCCCAATGGAGGAGTTCAACTTTGGACTCGCTGATGTTAAAGTGCCAGCTAGATACCCAAGTGGAGGTGACAAGGGGACAGTTGATACCTGAGCAGGACTTTGAGGGCCTGAGATGATAATCTGGGAGTCATCAGCCTGTGAGGGGAAGAGCAAAGGGTGGGAGGAACGGGAGACAGCAGCAAAGACAAGTAGCAGAGAAAGAAACTTCCGGTACCTGTGCCAGAATGGCTGGTCCAGCTTCAAGAAAAAACCTGAAAAGTCTCAGGCTGTTGGGTGGCGGAGAGAGAAGACAAGCAGACATCCCCTGGTCACAGGCCGCCCCAGCCAGCTGCTCACTGATTGAACTCCTGTGCCAGGAGCTGGGGGGCAGGTGGCACAGTCGGAAGGTGTGGCTCAGCCTTCCTTTCTGAATCCCTGTGCCCGGCACCAGGCCTCGCCCTGGGAGGGCACCTGCCGGTGAGTGTTGACGACTGACTGAACGAATGGGGTCTCATGTTCCTTCTGCAGCAGACGGGAAAGGTGTGCAGGGACAGGGCAGGGGCAGAGGCCACCCCAGCCAGCAACACCTTTCCTCAGCATTTTACAGAGTGTGATTTTTTTTTTTAAGCCATTTTTATTGAAGTCTAAGAGATGCATCCAGAAAGGTGCACATGCCATCGGTGCATGGCTTGATGGATTTTCAAAGGATGCATATGCCAGGTCGCCAGTACCCAGATCAAGAAAAAGAGTATTCTCAGTGTCGCCCCTAGAAGCTGCCTTGTGCCCCCTTCCAATCATGCCCCCTGCAGGGGAAACCACCATCCTGCTGTCTCCCTCCAGAGATTAGCTTGCCTGTTTCTGTACTTCATACACATGGAATCATGCAGTATGTTCTCATTTGTGTGGGCTTTTTTCACTCAGCATAATGTCCAAGATTCATCTGTATTGTTGCATGTTCTTTTTCCTGGTTGTGTGTGTATGTCTGTGTGTGTATTCTTTTTATTTACTTGTTTATCCCTTCTGTTGTTAATGGGTGTTGGGCCCATTTCCAATTGGAAGCTACAGTGCAGCTGGGCACAATTTCAGTGCCTTTTGGTGAACTGTTCTGTGCATTTCCGACGGGCATATTAGCGGTAGGATTGCTGGGTTGAGCATCAGCCACGTGGCGGGGAGAGAGGGGCAGGGGAAGCAAGCCCCCAGGAGACTTCTGGCCTCTTCCCTGGTTTCCCTGGTAGCTCCTGTGGTCAGCTGAGCCCATGGAAGGAAGCTTCAGTCTGTATCTGGTCCTTGGGACGTGGGCTTGGACTGCCTGGCTTCCCATCTTGCCTCATTTGCCTCTTGGTGGTAAGACCTGGGGCATGTGGCTTCTCCTCTCTGTGCCTCAGTCGCCTTATCTGTTAAATGGGCATAATTATCCCTACCTTATAGAGCTGAGGGGTTGGAGGGCTTGGATTACAGGTTTCCCAGCCTCGGCACTACTCACATTTTGGGCCGGAAAATTCTGTGTTGTGGGATCTGTCCCGTACATTGTAAGCATCTCTCTCTCTCTCTCTCTCTCTCTCTCTCTCTCTCTCACACACACACACACACACACACACACCGCTGCCAGTCATGACAACCAGAAATGTCTCCAGGCATTGCCCATGTCCCCTGAGGGGCACAATCACCCCTGCCTGAGAACCACTGCCTTAGATAAGGGTTGTTGTAGGATTAAGGGAGCTAAATTCCGGTGCCTGGTGTGTAAACGGAGCTGTGATGTTATTAGATCTTTGCTAGGCTGAGAAAGCCAGGCAAAAGTGCCTGTGGGACTTTTCAACCTCAGCCATCCCTGTTTTCCAGGTCAGTTCCACAAACCTTTATTAAGTGCCTACTGTATACCAGTGTCCAGGCAGCAGTGAACAAGACTCAGCCCCTGCCCTGGAGGGCACTGCACTGAGGATGAGAGCAGGGGTCCAGGAGAGCCCAGGGGAGGCACTGACCAGGTTAGGAATCACTGAAAGCTTCCTGGAGGAGGTGAGCCTCATCCTAGACTCGAACATACTTATCTGAGTCTCTTCTGTTCAGGCGGCAGGCTCGGGCTCCTTTTGGGTACCCGGGTGACTTAGTGTCACCCCTACCCCGCTCTGAACTCACTGTCTCCCAGCAAATGACATATACACAGGGAGACCAGTGGTTTTTAACCGGGGGTGATTGTGCCCCCAGAGGCACTTGGTGAGGTCTGGAGAGAATTTTGATTGTCACGACTAGGGGTGCTACTGGCATCTAGAGGGTAGATGCTGCTGAACGTCCTCCAGTGCACAGGGCCGCCTTCTCCACAAACGCTGGGCCAGTCCAAATGTCCAGAGTGGCATACGGTATCAGCAGAGGGAAGGGGGATGAGCTGGCCAACTGGGAATGGTGTCCTGGCTAGGGACTGTCAGGGGAAGGCTTTGCAGAGGGAAGATCCCAGAACTGCGTCTTGAAGGAATGCATGGAAATTAAAAGGAAGTAGGGGAATTGGGATGGGCAGGAATGGTGTAGGTTAAACCTTGGAGGTGAGAAACTCAGCAGGTGCACAGACGTTTCTCGGTGTGTCAAGGACAGATCTAGAAACCAGGCGTGGGAGGGAGACAATTAAGGAGTTTATAAACCTGTGCTGTCCGGTCTGGGAGGCACAAAGCATGGGTGGCCATTGAGCTCTTGAAATGTGGTTAGTGAGGCTGAGAAACTAGATTTTTAATGTTAATTCTTAAAACAAATTTAAATCTGCACACTCAATTCCATTCTTAGAAAGGTTGTAAGTATTTGGAACAATTTGGGTGTGCGAATGTACTTTTTCAACCGTACACTTTGTGAATGCTGAATACAGCTGGAGAACTTCCAATAGAAATTTAGCTTCTGGATTGAAATGTGCTTTTGATACACAAGATACACCATGGATTTTGAAGGCTTAGTATGCAAAAAACTATAAAATACCCCATCAACAATTTTTATATTGATTAACTATTGAAATGTTAATATTTGGGGCATATTGGGGTAAATAAAATCTATTAAATTTAATTGCACCTGTTTGTTTTGACCTTTTTAATGTGGCAACTGGCCAGTTGAAAATTTCACGTGTGGCTTGCATTAGATTTCCACCGGACTGAGCTGGTACAGACCCCACGAGAGAAGGCACTGGAATGTCAGGTCAAAACCAAGGGATCACAGAACAGTTTTAGGCAGAGGTGACGTGGTCAGATTTTTAAAGTAGCTCCATCCTCTAGCCGCAGTGGCAAGAGAGGATTACAGGGGGATGGGGCAGCCTTGGCAGGAGGAGAATATTGTTCATCCTTAAAAAGGAACAAAGTCCTGATCACTGCTACAACGTGGGTCAACCTTGAAGGTATGATGCTGAGTGCAAGAAGCCAGGCACAAAAGACCACATATTGTATGATTCATTTATATGAAATGTCCTGAATTGGGAGATCTACAGAGACAGAAAACAAATTGGTGATGAAAATGTTTTGGAACCGGATAGAAGACGTGGTTGTACAACATTGTGACTGTACCGAGGGTCACTGGAGTTTTTCACTTTAAAATGGTTAATTTTATGTTATGTGAATTTCACCTCTGTAAAAAAATAAAAGTTGCAAAACTTTCCGTACTCATCAGATAAAAGGAGACTGTGTGGCCGAGAAGGCCTTGAACTGCAGCTGCAGGGGGGTGTGGGGGTGGTGCCCGCTGCCAGTTCATGGGCAGGCGGCCAGGCCGGGCCCAGGGGCAGGAGGAGCCTCGGCGTGGGGGCAGACACTTCTGGGCAGTGGGTGCTTCAGAGAGGCCTTGGAGCCAGGAGCAGAGAGAGAAACCTCCGTCACCAGCTGATCTGCCGGCTTGAGCCTGGTTCTCGCCCCCACGCTGGCCGCTGCCCGTGCCCCACTCAGGTTTGAGACGCCATCTCTTGCTTCCTGGCCCTGCTCTCCACTGCTTACCGGCCTCATGCTCTTGAATGAATGACTTTCCCTCTCGGGGGGCTGCCAGCTTTGTGTGGCCTGGCACCACGTCATACCTGGAGCCGAGGAGAGTTAAGAGTTGCCCACAGGTGGATATTTTGAGGGTGACTATCTTGGACTCCCAGGGGAAGCTTCCCGTGTCTTATCTCTGTGTCATGTCCCCATTTCACTGCTGAGGAGTCTGAGGCTCAGAGAGGGGCAGCTGTTTGCCCAGGGTCACACAGCTCACCAGAGGCAGGATTCCGTTGAAAGCTGACCTTGTAGCTCCAAGAATACTGCTCCCATGGGCTTGTGTCAGTGTGCCACCGAGGGCAAGGCAGTGCACCTTTTGTCTTGTTTAGTGAGGACGAAAACCACGCTGACCGGTCGTTGCTGGAAGGATGTAGGAGGGTGAGTGGAGTGGTACAACGCCAGCCCAAGGCAGGGCTCCAGATGGCAGCTGCTGTTTGTTGACTGAGCTAGGTTCCCTCTGCAGGGAGTGCTGCCGTGAGCTCACTTTTCAGGAGCAGAAACTGAGCCTAAGCGTGTGCCGCTGGTGAGAGGCAAAGCTGGGGTCCTAACCTGCTCCTTAGCTCTTGAGCGTTTTCTCCCTGCTGCATAACAGCAGTTCTTGCTCTCATCCGCCCCCCGCCCCCCTCCAAGGCCTGACGTTACCCAGTGTGGCTGCCAGGGCCAGCCTTGCCTGTGCCCCCAGCCTGATCATCCTAGATGAGTGGACCTGAGCGGGCCCACGGATGCCCTCCACTCTCACAAATTCTCCTTCCTTTGCCAGGTGAGTGGTAACTCTTCTGCCTTCCTGCTCCGAGCTACCTTCTGCCTGCTGGAGTAGTTGCGCAGGAAGCTGGCACCTTGGCTGAGTCCTTAAGAGCTGGAGCTGAGAGAGGCCTTAGAGATCTGGCCTCTGGTTCTGCTTCTCTTGACTCCTTGTTCAGCCTGTCTCTTCATCTGAAAAATGGGAGGAATTGTCAGCTTTGCAGAAGTGGTACCACTTGACAATACAAAGTAGGCGAGGGTGTACAGACGGGGAGCTTGTGGACAGCTGGCAGTGGGGGTGGTGGAGGTGGTGGTGGTCTTTGGAGTGTACTTTGGTAGTAACTTCCCTGGGCCAGCAGGCCTCCTTTAACAGTGCATAGGAATGCTTGGGGTCTGGGTAAGATGCAAAGTCTGATTTAGTACCTACTGAATAGGGCTCACAAGCTCCCAGGTGATGCTGCTGATGCAGTTAGCAAAGCAGGAAGGAAATTTAGACTGGAGTACTGGGGAGCCATGGCAGGTTATTGAGCAGGAGAGGAATAGCATCACTGAAGCTGCACAGGGCAGGCAGCCAGGGTCCCCCAACTAGATAATCTCTCCCATGTAGCCTCAAGGAGGCCTGTTCCTGTTTTATGTGTGTGTCATGGTGTCAAAGATGAAAGCGGCCAAAAGTTCATGAGGCAGACCTTGGCAAAATGAATGGTGGACCATCCCTGCCAGGAATTGCCCTGACGCCATTCAAAAGAGGGAGGGAGAGCCATCAGGGTACTTGTAAATTGGCATGTCCTCCCAAGGATGGCAGTGCCCTCTGAGGCCTGGGGTTTTGCTGGTATTGTTTACTGATGGGGTCCTAGTGCTAGAACCAGGCCTGGCACACCAGAGGTGCTCGGGCAGTGTTTACTGAGTGTTGGAACAAATGTGCAGACATGGGAGGATCTCCAAGGCAAATTCCAGAAGGATGCGTATAATCCAGGGATCCTCCGCATGGGGTACCACTGACGTTCAGGCTGGATAATTCTTTTGATGGGGAAGGTCTTGTGTACTGTAGGATGTTTAGCAAGATCCCTGGCCTCAACCCACTAAATGCCATAGCGCCTTCCTCTCCCCATGGTGACAATCAAAACTTGCCAAATGTTCCCTGGGGAGCAAAGTTGCCTGCATTTGAGAACCACTGGTGTAACATGATGGCACGTGACTGGCTGGCTGGCAGGAGGGAAGGAAGGAAGTATGCAAAGATGGAAGACCTTACGCAATTTCCATTCCCATACGCGTTTGGCTATAAACTCACAGAAGGAAGTTGTGGGTGGTTCCTCCCCAGATGGATCAACCATCGTGGAAAAGGTGAGATTTTGTTCCAAAGAGACTTAAACCTTCTCTATATTGTTCTTTATATATATAGGGAGAGGGGATTGTACCTTGAATTAAGTAATTAAATAAATTTTACAAATAGGAATGGGGCAAGTACCAGCTTCTAGAGTTGTGGGCATTAATGAAAGTATTTCCCAGAAGCTCTTAGCACAGTGCCTGGTGCATAGGGGTAGCACAGCCAAGGAAACCATCTTCGTATTATGGTGTTGCATCCTTCCACCGGCCCCTAAGCATATGGGAATTGTCACCATGGGCGAAACTGGAGCTCAGAGAGGGGAAGGGCCTCTCCCAAGGTCACACAGCAAAGTAGGTGGTAGACCTGACTGGAAGCCAGTCTTCATGCCTCCAAAGTGGGGGCTGTCTCTCCTGCCACCCTTTGGCCCCTACCATGTGTGGGCAGCCAACAGGAAGCACTGGGCCTCCTGACCATTGCACCCATGGGGTGAGGCTCTGTGGGCTGGTTCAAGTCCACCGGCCTTTTGGCGTCTGGGTCTTCACTGGTCCAGCTGGCACCCAGGGAGCAGGCAAGGCTGGAAATGGCAGGGGTGGGGTGTGGTACAGTCTGTGGGAGCTGTGCTTGTGGTTTTGTCCACCAGTACTGGGAGAACTGCCAGGGAAGTGGAAGCAGTGAGGGAGGACCTTGGCAGAGACAACCCTGTAGGTGGGCACTGGCTGCCAGCCCTGTGCAGCTTCAGTCATGCTGCTCTTCTCCTGCTCAGAAACCCACCATGGCTCCCCAGTACCTAAGTCTAAGTTTCTTTCTTGTGCCTCCTGGGTTAATGTCTCAGTGCCCCATCTCGATGTCTTAAGAGACTCCCTGTGTGATACCTAAAATCGAAAGACTAATAGTAATAATAACAATAATCACAATAATAATAATAATAATACAGTAATAATACAGTAGGACCTAGAGCATCTGCTGTTTGCTAGACACAGTGCTAAGTGCTTTATGTGCATTATCTTATTTAATTCTTACAAAAGCCACACGGCACTGGTGCTAGTATGATTCCCGTTTTACAGTTGAGGAAACTGATGCCCAGAGAGGTTAGGCATCTTGCTCAGGGTCACACAGCTCATGGCACAGCCAGGATCCAAATCCATTTGACTCCACTTTTACCCAGAGGTGGGTTTTGTACCTCCCGGGGAGCTTTTCTTGCAGGTTCTGCCCCTTGAAAGCTGGGTCTAAAATTGGAGGACCCTTATATGCAACCACAAAGATGAAACCAGCTCAATTTCTATACCCAGGGTTTTGGCCTCAATTTAAATCCTGGCCCTGCCCCTGCCAGCTGCGTGGTGCTGGATAACTTACCTAACTTCCCTGAGCCTCTGATTTTCATCTCTGAAATTGGAGCTCCTAGAGCGGCCAGGAGGATCAGATGGTGCGGCACTTATAAGGCCCTTAGCTCAGTGTTGGCTGAGACAGAATGTGCATTTAGTGGTCACCATCAGTTACATAAGTGACAGCCCACCAAGGACCTTCTTTGTCCCCTCGTGACAGCCCTGCCTATGGGGAGGGCTCCCTGCATACTCATTTTACATGCAAGGATCAAGGCTCAGAGAGGCTGGGGGACTTGCTAAAGCAGCACAGCCAGGGGCAGCAGAAATGGACCCGGTTCCGTGAACTCCTGACCCCCATGTCCGACCCATCCTGCCTTGCTGCCTGCCTCTGTGGGTGCACTGAGATTCTCGGAGAAAAGGAAATGCTGCAAATTAAGGTCTGTGTGTGGGAGGTGACATGTGGTGTAGACAGTCAGCGCTCAATAAATGCTAACTTCAAAGTGGTAATGGCAGTAGAGTTCTCTGGGCAGGTCAGGCAGAGTGACTTGAGAAGGAATGGGGATTTGTAGGGAATTTGTTTCTACTACACTGTAGATTTCTTCCAGAGGCTTCCAGCAGCCCCTGCTGTGCAGACTGGGAGGTTTTCTGAGGGTCCCACACTCCCTGGCTCCTGGGTAAACATGTGAACAGAACCATGTCCTCAGTTGGGGGTTTGCAGAAATGGGTGTGATCTGGAGTGACTCCAGGCAGCAGGGCCCAAACTAGGGTGTGGCAGGTGAGACACCCACCTCGGGTGCAGAATGTTAGGGGACATTAAGACAGTAATCAAGATAAATATTTTAATTCAAAATTTTAAAAATCAAAATTAATAGATGAACCTTGGAAAACATATGCTTAGAAAAAGAAGCCAGTTGCTAAAGACCACATATCGTACTACTCCATGTCTATGAAATGGTCAGAATAAGCAAATCTGTAGAGATAGGAAGTAGATTAGTGGTTTTCTAGAGCTGGGTGGGGGTGGAGAGATTGGTGAGGGTGATATCTAAAGGTATAGGGTTTCTCTTTGGGGTGATTAAAATGTTCTAAAATTGATTGTGGTGATGGTTATAGTGATAGACTCAGTACCATTGAATTGTATATATTAAATGGGTGAATTCTGTTTCAAGAAAGCTGTTACAAAAAAATCTAAATGAATGCAAAAAAAAATCCATGATGAACAAAACATCAAGATTTTAAATAATGTCAGGATCAGTATTACTGATTACTCATATTTTCCTTTCGCTTCTGGCTCTAGTTCAGCTTGGCACAGGTCTGTTGTTAATTAAAATATTGATATTTTGTTCATCTTGAATTTTTTTTGCAGTCATTTTGATTGTTAAAAATACTGCATTCAGTATTTGTTGTACAGTTCTATGGTTGTTAAAGTAAAATCACCTGAGCCGTGCTCTGGGATGTGCCGGCAAGCTTTTCCCGGTACAGATCTCTGCCACTTTGGTGTTCAGTGGCGGGAAGAGGAAATGGTTCAGAAGATGAGCCCAGACCCTTCCGGAGGCAGAACCGTGGCCCCCTGGCCAGGAGAGTCCAGTAGACTTTGTGTCCACACTGGAATCGGTGCTGATAGGAGTCCTTAATTGGAAACCCTGGACCACATTCCAGAGTCCAGGAATTTGGAAGGGGAAAATCTAGATCTTTACTGACCCTAATTTAACATTTTCTCCAAATATCGATGTAGGTGTCGAATTGCAGTCATAGAAATAGCCCCTGGACCTTTGCCACCAATAGAGACCACATATATTTTAATAGCACATTTTGGTTGCTGCCGATATCTCAGAATATCATTGTGCTCATTACTGCATGAGAATTAGAATCGCTATTGGACCTGCTACTAGATCTTGTTATTGATTGCATTAACAAGGAGGCTATGGGATACTATACCCCAACATTTTTTTATAATTGTGCCTTTAACTATGTTTCACTATAATTGATTTCCTTTTAATCCTCTGCATTTTATTTTATTCCCATTTAAGGACGGGGTCCCTCGGTGTCACTGGACAGCCACAGGTCTCCAAGGCACAAAACAGGTTGAAGTACCAATCAGACTGGCTTCAGGTCCCAATGCTGCCCCTTCCTTGCTGTGTGACCTCAAGCAGGCCACTTGCCCTCTCTGTGCTGTTTGTATTTGTGAAATGCTCACAGAGGTGCTCGCTCCCTTTCAGGGCTGTTGTTGGATGTCGGCGATGGGGCTAGAAGCTGCTTTGCGATGGCTTCCGTCTGTCTGGGACGGGACGTGACATGGCACTGGGCTGCTCTGATGTGCACAGCCGCTGGCATATACCCATCTTGGCATTTATCCCATTGTGGTTTATCTGCCTGCCCAGTGGCCCGGTCACTCCTCTTGGACAGGCTGTGCCTGCCCTGGAAATAATAGTACGTAATCACAGCCCAAGGAGGTGGGCACTATTTTCACCTTTCTCCTGGGGATGGGTGAGTGAGGCTTAGAGAACCAAAGTCGCTGACTTGGGTCACCCAGCTGGTGAGCTCCTGTGCCTGACCTAGGTGGACGCCCAAGAAATAGTCCTTAAGGGCTGAATTCTGTGCCCAAGGAGTGTTTCATAGAGGTGGGGAGGGGAAGCACTTGTTACAATGCAGATCATATCTGAGCCCTATCATATAACTTCTAAATCAGAACATTTGGGGTGGGCCCAGGAATCTGCATTTTAACCATTTCAGGTGATTCTGGTGCACACGGAAGTTTGAGAACCCCCTTAAAGGGAAGCAACGAATCTCTGTGCTGAGTGTCGGCTCTTTTATTTAATCCTCGCAACAACCCCGTGGGATAAGTGCTGTTATCACCCCCATTTTACAAATGTGGAAACTGAGGCATAAGGAAATTAAGTAACTGCAACCCCCCACCCCCACCCCCTGGGCTGCATTGCTAGGGATCAGCAGAACCAGAACTCAAAGCCAGGTCTGCAGGACTCCTAATCCAGTGCTCATTTCCTGATCTCAGGCAGCCACTCTGCAGAGGAATGGAGACAGGGTTATGTGTGTGTGGTGGTGGGTGCAGGAAACCCCAGCCCCACAAGGTCACCCTAGCTGTTTCCCGTTTGCAGCATTTACCAGGCAGGGCCCCGTGTGGTTCTGAGCAGGAAGCCCAGAGCAGGGGCTGCACCAGGTGCTGGAGGCAAGGCTGGGTGTCTGGGGCCAGGCGTCTGAGCTGGACATTGCCCCAGGCAGCTGTTTGACCTCAGGCAAATGGCTTCCCCATCTGTGAATTGGGCGGGATTTGGGGAGATGGCGAAGAGCTTGGGTTCTGCCATCAGGTACACTGACTGTGTTGGGGTCACCACTTACCATCTGTGTGATCTCAGGGAAGGCACTCCACTGCTCTGCACTTCTGTCTCCTTTTCTGTAAAATGGGTTTGTCATGAGGCCCCCCCCAGTCCTGGCTTTTAAGGTCTACTGGTTGGATAAGGAGACTATCCACGTTGCTGAGGGCAATTTCTTTTGTTGATTGTAGGTGCAATCAACTGATGGTAGATGCAAATTTCATCTATGAAATACCCCCACAGTAACAAGCAGGCTAATGCTTGACCAAACAACTGGATACCATAACCTAGCCAAATTGACACATGAAATTAACTATCACAGTGTCTTTGTCCATTCCCGTCTTTGTCCATATGTCGTAACGACAAAAATCATTAACATTAAATGCTAACATTTTTCATGTGTTGACTCTGTGCCAGGCTTTATGGAAGCTATATAATACCTCCTTCTGCTGCAGAGGTTATTCCCTTTTCTCAGAGGAGAAAGCTGAGGCTTGGAGAGCTGAGCAGGCAGACCCTGGACACCCAGTCACTAAGTGGTGGGACTGGGGTTTTACCCTGGCCTCATCAATCCCTAACCCTGGTTTGCACCTAAGAGAGTGCTGAACTCTGCCTCAGAATGGAGGCTGGGAATCCATGTGGGGTCCTGCTCTGGAAGTTTTAGGTGAAAAAATGCAAAGCAAATCAGGGAGGAGAAAGCCCAGATCTAGGGAGCCATTGACAGAAGTTGGAGGGAGAAGACATGGGTTTCCCCCTGGCTTTCCCCCTTACCACCTGTGTGGCCTCGGGCACGTGGCCTCACCTCTCTGAGCCCCAGTAAATGGATGGTTAATCTGGAAAGTCCAATCCGGTTCCTCATAGTTTCCATCTCACTAGGAGTTTGGAGGAATTGCAGTGATGTATATAAAACCCCTTAGCACATTACCTGGCATGCAGTAAGCACTCCATAAGTGCACGTTAATGTTTACAAGGCAATATGCCAGCCTGCCTGCTCTTCTCCCCTCTTGAACCATTCCAAGTGCTTTTTATGCTCAATCAAAATTATTATTTTCCCACTTCCTCTTGCCCTTCTGGAATTCAGCTTTTTCTCTCTGGAGTGGTTTGCAGGTCTCTGATTCCCGGGGACCCAGAGAGCTAAGGTCTCCCCAGCTCTGCAGGGGTGGGCAAGCGAGAAGTGGCGCAGTCAGCGCAGCCTGGCTGGTGGGCAGTAGCCGTGGCGATGGAATGTTTGGGAGCTGGTTCCCACAGGGAGGGCACCCCTTGGCGGCCTTTGCATCACTCACTCTGTAAGTGCAGTGACCCACCTCCTTAGCCGGCTTTGTGTGCTTCCAGTCCCTTCTGCCCTCTGCCACTTTTTTCTTGGGAATCTCTTGACCCGCTGAGCTGGGAGACATGGTGCTGATTTAGAGAGTACAAATGAGTTTGATCCAAAGCTCAGTGTGGGTCACAGTGTAAATTCACTCCTTTCTTTGACCCTAATGTTTGTGACCCCTTATTAATGGCTAAGCATTTGTAAAAGGTCTGATTGTATCACATGCTGGTTTCCCAGCATGAACAGCTCCATGAGGCAGGGGCCTTTGTCTGTTGCCGTGATGTATCCTGAATATCTTGAGCAAAGCCTAGTGCATAGTAGATGCACAATAAACATTTGTGTCACAAACTGATCTCGATCTGAGGGGTCCCTTAGATTGACGATCCCTCCCTGCCTCCCTTCCCTTCTAGCAGCCATTTGGGGTGACCCCATGGGCAGGTAGAAGGAGAGGTTTTCCTGTTGCCTGATATGAGCTGCATGACCCAGTGCCAAGGGCAATGTCTTGGAAACAGAGCCAGAATTGAACACTGGCTTTTCAAACTCATACTTGTTGCGTGGCTTCCGCTAATAACTTCCTCTCTCCCAGCTTCAATTTCCTCATCTATCAAGTGGGGATAAAAATCCCCACTTTACGAGGTTTTGGATGATGAAATTGGAAAAGGAGAAATCCTTAAAATAGAACTTGCTATGTGCCAGGCCCTGTTCCAACACATCCCAACCTATTTCCACCTCCCAACGCTCCTATGAGGCAGATATTATCATTCCCATCTTACAGATGAGGAAACTGAGACTCAGAGAGGCTAAGTGACTTGCCTAAGGGCCCACAGCTGGTAACTGGTGGAGCCGGGATTTGAACCCAGGTTCTCGGGCCCCATGCTGGGCCTGGCAGGCAATTAAAAAAACACTAGTCTTGGTATTATTGCATAGAAAGACAACATGACAACAATACTAAAGCATGCCTTTAGGAGAAAAATATTAATTACCTACCACTCAAATGCCACCCCTGGAAGCATTTTGAAAGTATTTCCTTTTTGCCTTTTTTCTTACCTGTGGGTTTTTTTTTGTTGTTGTTTGTTTGTTTTGTCTGCTGGTTGGTCTGGTTGATTTGGTAGTGTTGCTTTTGGGTATGGTGACGCTCACTCTGCACCGACAAAAGTCCTTTCTCACCCATAAAATGGAGAATGGGGTGCCACCCCCACTGGGCTGTTGAGAGGACGAAAGGAGGCGGTGCAAGGAAAACCCTCGTCTGGGGCTTGAGATGTAGTAGGTGCTTATTAAATGTTAGCCACTATTACTGATACTGCTCCTGTGAGAAAGGGGCTCTGGTGATGCGCCACTCCATGCCTCTCATCCTCTATGTCGGTGTCATCCAGTAGAACTTTCTGCAGAGACGGAAATGTGCTAGAGCTGGTGGTTGGCAAGCTTTTTCTATAAAAGGCCAGACAGTGAATATTTTAGGTCTTGTGGGGGCCCATGTGGTCTTTGTTTTTTTCTTCTTTTCCTCTCCCCTCCCCCTCCTCCTCCTCTTCCACTTTCTTCTCTTCCTTCTTTTTCCTTCTCCACTTCCTCCTCCTCCTTCTTCACAAGCCTTTAAAACCTTCATGACCTGAACCATGACAGTAGATACGAATTGACCAGAAATAAAGAAAAAGTCATTCTGATGATGGCAGAGATGTGAAAAACATTATGTGCAGTAATAGAAAAGGACAGAAGAAAAGCAGAAAGCAGATCAGCCTCACTGGACTTAGTATTTGCACTTGAAAGAAAAAAAGCAAAGCAAAGAGTCTTCCACTGAGAGAGTTCATTAGGTTGACTGATATATTCTCGTTTAGCATAAATTAGTTTCTGCACTGAAATAGAGGAGGAGGACAAAGGACTAGTAGGAAACACAGTTGGACCAAAAAAAAAAAAAAAAAAATGTAGACAGAACCTAAAGAAAGACTCTCAAATGCTAGATTCTTGTAGTCTACAGGGAGTTATTGAAGATCCTTGAACAGTATAAGATATGGAAGTAATATTCAGAGGAATGATAGATAGCTTCTCAAATTTTTTTTGAGTCATGGCCACGTGCATTAACTAAATTTAAAGCTACAGTTTATTAAAACTGTGAGGTAGCACATGGTATATAGGTGATGGCGTTTGGAAAGTAATATACGGCTAACTCCAATATATGACTCCTCCAATGCTTCTGAACTTGCTGGGTGGTGAAGATCCTGACTTATGATTATGATTAAATGAGGCCTAATTCCATCTGCAGTAGCTGATTTACATACAGAATCTGTATTCATATTTGCAGCCGTTGCTAGGAACTGTGGCCCGAGGCTAAGATTTGCTTATTAAAAAAAAAAAAGGCTAATCCTGAGATATAATAGAAAGAGAACCTCCAAGGGGAGACTCTCAAAATCCTGGAGCAGATGCAGTAGGTTTTTGGGTTTATCCCTGTCCATCTCCCCTGTGGTTAGAGATGAGAAGCATCTTCCCTTAGCATTAGCTGGCCTTGCCTCGTGGGAAGAAGCAAGAAGCTTTTATCTTTAAAAAAGATTGTAAAGCTTTAGTTCATCTAGACGCTAGGATGTGTGCACTTTTCTGAATGTTTGTTTTACTTTAATAAAAAAAAAAAGTTGATGATGAAAACAAAAGTTACACCATTCTTAGCTCAGTTTGGCCCAAGGGCCCTAGTTTGCTGACCCCTGGGCACTCGAAATGTGGCTTCTGTGAACAAGGAACCGAATTTCAAATTTTATTTAATTTGGCTGAATATAAATTCCAAGAGCTGCGTGTGGCTGGTGGCCCCATGTTGCACGTGCAGCTCCAGGTCACCCAAGGCTCTGAAAGGGCCTGTGTCCCCTGGGGAGGGGAAGGGCCAGCCGGTGGGCCGTGGGAACTGCCTGCCTGGCAGCCTCTGGGGCTCACTGACATTTCAAGGGGCACCCAAGGGCAGCTGGGCCCACGCCACCCACCTCTGGAAGATTCAAGTGCCCAGGCCTAATGGGTTTTATTTGTTCCCAAAGCAGCCAAATCTGAGGGCAAAACTCTTCTGCCTCTGAGTTTCGATGGTACTAATTGGGCTCATATTTTAGAGATAGCAAAAAACTTTACAGAGGTGAGAAGCTGGGCATTGAATAAGAAGGGAAGGAGGGCAAAGAAAGACAGAAAACAGCTCACACCCAGTTAATTTCCTTTCTGATGCAAATAATAATAATAGCTGAGTTTTGAGAAAGTTTTATTGTGGTAACATATATACAATGCAAAATTTCCCATTTTAACCACTTACTTGTGTTCAATTCAGTGACATGTGTCACATACCCAATACTATATTACCATCACCACCATCTGTTACCAAAACTTTTGCATCACCCCAAGTAGAAATTCTACCCATTAAGTAATAACTCTCCATTCCTTTCCCCCAGCATCTGGTAACATGTAATCTACTGTCTATCTCTGTGAGTTTAATAACTGAAAAATTTCAGCACTTATTATTATCCTTGTTTAAACCTCCCAACAGCCCCTTTTACAGATTAGGAAAACTGAGGCTCAGGAGAGGGATAATCTGTATAGTCAGGGAGTTGTCCAACCCCGGCACTTTGTTCTTAATCGCTCCGAGCTCCTAGAACAGGACTGAGAGGAGGGGAATTGAGGCTCAGATGCAATGTGGGACTCTGTGGAATGATGTCCCTTCGTGGGCCTCAGTTGTCCTATCTGTAAAATGGGGACAGGTGAGAATTAGACTCAAATCCTCTCCACCCTAAGTGGTAAGGACACAGGATCAAGACACACACCGGGACTCCTTGGTTCCATGTTAGCCGGTTCCTGCTGTGTGCCGGGCCCTGTCAGGGACACAGTCTCATTTCTGTAACAAGGCAGTTAAGTGTTGGGTGTCCAGATCTCATGGATCTGGGTGCTGATCCTAGTTCCTTCCGTCAGTTCCTTGGTTGCTCTTCCTCTTGTTTTCCCATCTGTAAAATGGGCATTATCTGAGTACTTTACTCTCAGTGGGATTAAATGGCACAAGGAACTGACATACATTTGGTCAGTGTGGATGGTGATGGCAGGCCATTGCCTCACTCTAAGGGCACCATATGCATTGTAGGCTGGGTACGTGGTGCCCTATGGAGTTGTGCAGTGCACAACCTGACCATCCATACTCAGCAGTCCCAGGTGGTTATACTGGTGTGGTGGTTGTGGTTGTTGCTTATTGTTGAATTTACTTTTCCTGAAGTCCAAGTTCCCTGGGCCAAGAAGTAGGGAGAGGCTTGGTTTGCAGAGACCTAAGGCCACCCCCTGGGTTGTGAATTGCCTCCCAGAGCCCTTCCCTCAAAAGTCATTGTCTTGTGCCCTTGGGGAGCCCCAAATCACCTTCTTTTCCTCTGAGGGGTCCTGACCCCTCTCCATGGAACCCACCCCTGATGCAGTGTCTCCTTGCTCTCTGCAGGGATCTGCCGGTGGATAGTCTTGGCAAGCAGGCAGGAGGGCTGGAGCCCAGAGATGAGAGTATCCAGGAGAGGTAAGTGCCCCCACAAGGCCCAGCCACACCCTGGCTCCTCTGGAGACAGGCCTTGGCACAGCCACCTCTGCGCCCCATCCTCATTATTGAGCCACTGAACAAGCTTTTCCCACTGGCTTTTCCCTCTGCATTCAGCTAGCAGGTTGGAAACCCAGTACTGGAGAAAGCTGGATCCCAGCAACACAGAGAGGGCAGTCCTCTGCTCCTTCTTGCCAATAAGAAAGACAGATCCTCCTGGTGACAGGTTAGAGAAGGTTGAGGCCCAGAGAGGGCAGGGAACTTGCCTAGCATCACACAGCAGATTCAAGGCACAGCCGGAACTCGAACCCTCTCTCCTCCCATCTTACCCATGCTAGCATTTTCACTTCACAGAAAAGTTGCCTGAGCCTCACAATTGCTCCATGAGGAAAAGTTATTATTACCACCTCCTTCCCCATTTTCTTTTTGAGGAAGAAATAGAAGCCCAGAGAGGTAAAGCCCCTTGTTCAGGTCACCAGCTGGAAAGTGGCAGAGCTGAGATTTGAACCTGGAGCTGCAGAACTCCAAGCCACTCACCCTTCTCACTGCCTCCCTGGTAGTTGCAGGAAGCCAGGACACCTCCCTTGCCAGGGACCTCCCAGGCAGGGGGAGCAGAGGGCAGGCCCAGGTCCCAGGCTCTGGATAGCCAGGAAGCTGCCCCCCTGCTTTGTGTGGATTCCCAGCTGCTTTCTCTCTGCCAAGTTGCTCTGCGTTTTCTTCTCAAGTCCTCCTCCGAGTTTTTGCTGGCTTCTGCTTATCTCTGGCCCACTTGCTTTGAGCCAGTTTCTTCTGGTGGGCCTCTTGCTGGGTCCTGTTCAAGGCCAGTGAGCAGCTCTGCCTGGGCCCGGTCCAATCTCCAGGCCCAGGCTGTGTGACCTTAGGCACGTTGCTGTGTATCTCTGAGCTGCCGGGGTGAGTCATTTGTACCTAGGGGCTGTGGTAAGGATCCTGTCAGATAATGCATCAAAAGCAGAGGAAGCTTGTTTTAGTTTCTCAGCTGCTAAAACAAATACCATATGATAGGTGGGCCTAATAAATAATTAGGAATTATTTAAAACAGGAATTTATTGGCTCCCAGTTTCAGAAGCTAGAAGGCTTGCTTCCTTCTGGGGTTGGGATCTTTTGGCTGGCTGGAAATCTTTGGGATTCCTTGGCATTTCTGTCACATAGCAATGCACATGGCAGCTTCTTCTCTTTTCTCTTCTGGGTTCTGTTGACTTCTAGTTCTGGTTGTTCCCCATGGCTTCTCTGTGACCTTTCCTATAAAGCTTCTAGAAATAGGTTTAAGACCCATCCTGATTTGGTTGGGCCACACCTTAACTGAAGTAACTGCATCAAAAGGTCCTACTTGCAGTGGGTTCACGCCCACAGGAATGGATCAAGATTAAGAACAAGTTTTCTTGGGTTACATAGCTCCAGGCCACCACAGTGCTCAATAAATACCAAGCACCCAGCTAGTTCCTTAGGCCTGAACGAGCTGAGGTCAGATGAATGATCTGCAGTTTGCAAAATTAGTAAAAGTCAATAAGATTTTCTTTGTGCTGCTTGTCCATTTTTCTCAGTCTTTCCCCCAGGTATTTGGTGTCCAGATTACTTCCAACCCCAAACATAAGCTTGTGCGTGCACACACACACACACACACACACACATACAGCCATACACACATTTATATATAGATCCCTGTACCCACAGACCCACACATACACACCCACAGACCCTCCCCTTACCCACAAACTTTCCACACCCCCTACCACATACATACATTCACACACAGCGACTGCCCCCCACGTACACACACACACCTGTCTTTTCTGGAAGGAACTTCTCGTTTCTAAATTATTTCCCTTTCTCTTCTTCTCTGCACCCCCTAGCCCTGTCTGTTCCCCCCAATCTCCATTCCCTCACTCCCCCCCAAGTGTCAGGAAGAAATGATGATTGTGCTATTTCAAGCTAAGGGAAGAGTGACAGGCCCCCAGGGGCATTGGCATTGAGGTGCAGATCAGCCGAATTCTAGTCACCCGTCTAAAGGGAGAAGGTCACTGTGGCCTGGCAGAAACCAAGGCACTCAAGGAGGCATTTCTGAATGGCTTTATGTCCTGCCCAGACCCTTTTCCCTTGAAAGTAGCCCAGGAATTAGAGTGCCTATGAACCACCCCCACCCCTCACAATTGTCAGCAAGATTTAATAGCACATTTTTCTGGGGAGTCTGTGCTGTTATCTGCTGCCCAGAGCAGTTAGTGACCCCAGGAAGAGGCTCAGCTCTGCTTTATCAGCCGCCTCCAGAGTCCTCCCAGCAGCCCTTTGAGGTTAGCAGACTCACCCCTCTTTTGCAGCTGAGGAAACTGTGGCTAAGAGGGTGAAGTGACTCTCCCAAAGCCACATTCCAGGAAATGCCAGAACCTCTCGGTGGTTTCCACCCCAGGCCTAAGGCTGCCCGTGTCCTCTGCTTTAATGTCTATTTTCCACTATTTTCCACCTACTATGACCGTAGGGGCCCAAAGAGCTCTGGTGGACAGATTGGCCCAGCTGAGAACCAGGTCCCTTGGTGTTTTGGGGTTGAGCCTCATGTCCAAAGAGGGATGCCATCTTGCCATCTCCCCTCCTCCCTTCCTATCAGACCTTCCATCATCCTCTAAGCCGCCCACTGGGTTCTTTTGTGCCTCTGGGACTTTGCACTGGCTGTTCCCTTTGCCAAAAACACCCTTCCCTCCCTTCTCCACCTGGGCTGTTTCCTATCCACTATTCATAACTCAGCCTGAGGGCCACCTCCAGGAAGTCTTCCCTCACCCCTCAGGGTACACTCACCACTTCGTCCTAGGTCTGGGAGCGCAGTGTGAGCAGGTCTGGGGACAAGGCTGTGCCAATTAGCTCCGTAGCTTCAACTCCCGGCACATAAACAAATAGCCAAGGATAATGGTAGGAACTGCTGATGTGTTTTTTTTTTTTAATGCTTATACTATGTGCTGGGCATGTCCTTCAGTTATTTTCCATATGGGGGGGGCACTTAATGTTCACGACAACCCACTGAGGTCGACACTCTTAGACCCATTTTATAGAAGAGGCTCAGAGAAGTTAAGTCTGTTGCCCAAGCTCACACAGCCAGGAAGTGGCAAGAGCCCAGGACGAACCCAGGCCCTCAACCAGAGACCTCAAGCCCTTTGATTCTGGAGAGAGGTGGGAGGGGCAGGTGGGGGAAACCAAGGCTCAGAGACCCAGCAAGGGTGACATAAATAAGGGCTAAGGGTGGTCCGAGATTGGGTGAGTGTCCAACTGGGGTTCGAGTCTGTACCTTCTATGTTGAGCTCAGAGCTGCAAAATCGAGGGGCATTGGGGGAAAACGGGAGGAGACAGAGCTGTCATTTTGGGTGCCTGAAGAAGGGGGGGTGCTGAGCTGGGCGGACCCCTGCTTTTCCAGGCAAGCCCTGAAAAATTGCCACTGAAGTCCCATCTTCTTTATTAGCAATGCTGGGGAGGGGTTTAGGCTTCAGGGTCATAATTCCTGACTTGTGTCCCCTACCCCATTCCCTACCATCACCCCAAGTCTACCCAGGGTGCCTGTGGGAACTTCCTGATCAGTCTCCGTCCTCCCTTCTCACCCCTGCAGCCTGTCTCCCCAGAAAAGCCAGCAAAAGTCCCCCGAGGGACTGCCCCTTGTCCCCAAGGCCCTGCCTGGGTGCTGCCCTCCCCAGCTTTTTCTCAGTTCCATGAACACCCCAAGCTTTTTCCCTTCTTGGGGCCCACACTTCCTATACATCTGCCCCTGGCAAGCTCCTCCTGGTCATCCAGCTCTCAGTGTGGGTGCCACCTCCTCCAAGAGGCCCTCCTTAACTGCCCTACTCTCTCTCCCCTACTTAATCCCAACCTTTGACAGCTGTTATCACGGTCTGTCCATAGCTCATGCCTTACTTGCTTCCCTGCTAGGACGTAAGTTCCTCGAGGTCAGAGGCCTGGCTGTCTTGTCCACTGTCCTGTTCTTATTAGTTCTTAATAAACATTCACTGAATGAAGAATGAATGAATGGATGGCGATCCTGAAAGAAGTCCTGACCAGGGTATTCAGAGTCAACTATGAAAAGCATTTCCTGCAGAGACAGAGTGTGGTCATTGAGAGCAGACACTGGAGTCCGATGGCCTGGGTTCGAATCTCAGACCCTGACATGGCCGCTCTCCCAGCTTGTGACTGGGAGCAAGTGATACAACTGTTCTGTGCCTCAGTTTCCCCCTCTGTCTACAATGATGACTTTATAAGTGCTATAAAAGGGGAAAATAATCCCCTGGCACCTAGTAGGTGCTCAGTAAATATTTATGGACTGCACGTTGGCTGAATGAGCAGGGCCTGGCACTGTTCAAGGAGTCAGGGATACAGCAGGCAACAAAACAGACAGAAACCCTTGCCCAGGTGGAACGGGTGTGCTTTGCAATCTGACATTCTGGGGGATTATTATTTTTTCCCCATTTGATAGTATTGTATAATAACCATGGCTCCATTTATCAGATGGGAAAACTGAGGCATTGAGAAGTTAAAAGAACTGCCTAGAAAGTAGGCAGTCGGGATTTGAACCCAGGCGGTGGGGCTCCAGAGCCCCTGGGAGACCTCCCCTCTAGGGTGGCTGGAGGATTTGGTGACTTAACGCAAAAGGCCTAGCAGGGTGCAGGCGCACAGTGAGTGCCCTGTGTGTCCCCAAGATGGCCTTCGCCTCTCTTGGGGTCTGCGGGGCGAAGGCCTTCCCTGACCATGTGTGTCCCCCCCTCTCTCCCCAGATGTGAGCCCGACAGGCCGCCGGCTGCCCGGTCACTGAGGCGGCCCCCCGGCCGGGGCCTGCGCCTCCCCCGGCCCAGCATGCGCCTGTCGGCACGGAGGGCGCTGCTGGCGGCCGCCTGCGCCCTGGCCCTGGTCCTGGCGGTCCAGCTGGGGCAGCAGGTGCTGGAGTGCCGGGCGGTGCTGGCGGGCCCGCGGAGCCCCCGGCGGGCCATGCGGCCGGAGCAGGAGGAGCTGGTGATAGTGGGCGCCGACCGCGTGGAGTACCGCTACGGCAAGGCCATGCCGCTCATCTTCGTGGGCGGCGTGCCCCGCAGCGGCACCACGCTCATGCGCGCCATGCTGGACGCCCACCCCGAGGTGCGCTGCGGCGAGGAGACCCGCATCATCCCCCGGGTGCTGGCCATGCGCCAGGCCTGGTCCAAGTCCGGCCGCGAGAAGCTGCGGCTGGACGAGGCGGGCGTGACGGACGAGGTGCTGGACGCCGCCATGCAGGCCTTCATCCTGGAGGTGATCGCCAAGCACGGCGAGCCGGCCCGCGTGCTCTGCAACAAGGACCCCTTCGCGCTCAAGTCCTCGGTCTACCTGTCGCGCCTCTTCCCCAATTCCAAGTTCCTGCTGATGGTGCGGGACGGCCGGGCCTCAGTGCACTCCATGATCACGCGCAAGGTCACCATCGCGGGCTTTGACCTCAGCAGCTACCGCGACTGCCTCACCAAGTGGAACAGGGCCATCGAGGTGATGTACGCCCAGTGCCTGGAGGTGGGCAAGGACAAGTGCCTGCCCGTGTACTACGAGCAGCTGGTGCTGCACCCCAGGCGCTCCCTCAAGCTCATCCTCGACTTCCTCGGCATCACCTGGAGTGACGCCGTCTTGCACCACGAGGACCTCATTGGCAAGCCCGGTGGAGTCTCCCTGTCCAAGTGAGTGGAGCGCAGAAGCTTCTGCCCAACCCCACTCCCCACCCCGCCATGGCCCTGGGGTCTGCAAGCTCAGCTCTGCTCACCAAGCTGTGTGGCCTTGGGCAGGTCGCTGTATCTCTCTGAGCTCAGCCTCCTCTTTTGTACTGGTGATCTGCCAAGGGGGTGGCTAAGAGTAGAGCCACCCACCAGATCTCCCTCCCCTTAGCTCTGTGGCCTCTCTGAGACCTGGTTTCAGGACCAAAAAAATGGAGACATTCGTTTCTAGGAGAATCAGCAAGCATTTGAATGTGCTTTGTAGGAAGGCAGGAGTGGGTAAAGGTTAAGAGCACAGATTCTGGAACCAGGCTCCCTAAGTTAGAACCCTGGTGACTTAACCTTTCTGTGCCTCCATTTAAGCCATCATAACACTGGGATATAACTTACCTACTTCATTGGCACTTATGAGCATGGAATAGGATAAAATGTGTTAGTTGCTGCTATTGTTATTTCTTTTATTGTTATTTTAGGGTTGCTGTTGCTCTCATTGGGAAAACACATCATCCTCACCATATTACTGTTTCAGAAGCTATTTGGCCAGCACACAGTTAAGCCCCCCTTTTCACTTTATATATGGACGTCTTGCCCATGGCATTCAATATTCTGTGGTGATGTCATTATGAGTGGCCAGATAACTTTCCATTACATGAATTACCATATTCTATTTAACATCCCCTATTGCTGGACACTTCAGTTATTTCCAGTTTTCTTGACTCTTTCCAAGCCTTTCTCCTGTGAATATTCTGGGACGTGTCCACATTATTTCTATACCATTAAGTCTGAGAAATATTTTCTCTTAATCCTCACAGCAGTCAAGGAAGTGGGGACTACATTTATCCCCATTTTACAGATGACAGGAACCGAAAGAAAAGGTACTGGCTTGAGGCCACCCAGCTAGCAAAGTGTTAGGTGCCAGGATTTGAACCCTAGGCCTGTCAGACTCTGAAGTGTGTGCTCTTAGGCTCTCCACACCCTGGGTCATTCCCCCCTCCCTCTGTCCCTTGCTTTCTGCCATCCTCCTTTGGGGAGGCTGTCCCTCACTCGAGACCCAGAGCACTTGAATTTTGTGGAAGCAGAGTGTGCCATCTCTGGGAGTCTCCATCCTGATCAGGCCCAGGCATCTGGGAGAGCCCAGGGGAGGGAGCACTGTCCCCTCTCTCCCATGGCTGGTGCCTGTTAGGTTCCATCCCTGAGAGGTCTGTGGTGTGCTGTGCAGAGGGGGAAGCTCAAAGCAGCTCTTCTCCCTGGCAGCGAAGAGCCAAGAGCTGGGATATAAATGATCATCACAGAGAATCAGATTACCCAGGGAATATCTTTTCATTGTAGAAAGTTGGGAAAATACACAGTAAGGAAGAGAAAGACACCACCTGTTGGGCCTTTGTCAGGGCATATCGATAAAACCAGAGTCCTAAGGAACATTGTACGTAGTAGCCTTTTTCCACTTTATCTGTGGGACCTCTTGCCCATGGCATCCAATACAACATCATTTTGAATGGCCAGGTACGTGAATTACCATATTCTATTTAACATCCCCTTTTATTGGACACTTTGGTTATTTCCAGTTTTATTGACTCTTGCCAAGCCTTTCTCCCGTGAATGTTCGGGGATGTGTCCCCATTATGCTGTACCGTAATGTCTGAGAAATATGAGGGTCATGTCAAAGGCCATACATATATTAGAGAATTTTGACGTAATGGATAGAGCTAAGGTTTAAATTTGGGTCTCCAGACTTCAAGTCCATGTTCTTCCCATGACTTCACACCCTTTCACCTTCCCCAGTTCCTCGCACTCCCCATCCTGTCTTCCTTTTGCTACATCTTTCTTTTTCTGTTCTTTATCTCCAAGTCATTTCTTAGTTGGGATGGATGCATCTAGAAATATGCCTTCAGTCCCAGATTCCCCACACCCCACCCTACAAGGTGCCTGAATTATAATTGGTAAAAGCTTCATGATTCACACGGCTTGGTGAGCCTGTTTTAGGGGACTGGAAGGACGCACAGTTGATATGAAGATTGTTCTATTCTAACAGCGAAAACCTGGAAGCAACCTGAATGCCCATCTTTGGGGGAATGGAAAAATAAGCTATAGTGTCTTTATACTATGCAATACCACACAGCTGGACTAAAGAATGAGGTATTATTGAGGGAAAAAAAGTTGCAGAACAATACATATAGCATAGAATTTCTGTGTTAAAAACTGCAAACATAATAGTAGACTGTGTGTGTGACAGCTAACGGTTATTGAGAACTTAGAATGTACTCTATACTCTTTTAAGCTCTTTTCATTGTATGAACTCATTTAATCCTCACAACAGCTCAACAAAGTAGATATTATTATTATTTCCATTTTGTAGGTGAGGAACTGAGGCTCAGAGAGGTGAAATAATTCACTCAAAGCCACACAGCCAGAGGTGGTGCAGCTGACATTTGATCTAGGCAGTCTGGCCCTTGAGTCTGCTCTTGACCATTCTGCTATTGAAGGGGCAAAAAAAGGATCAAAAGGGTGGGATGTATTCTAGAATGTTCTATGGTGTACCTGTGGGAGCTGATGTACTGAGAGTGGTAAGCAAGGGACTTCTAGCTTCATCTTTAGTGTTTTACAATTTCCTTACAAGGGCAAAATATCCACATTGGTTGTACAAATAAAAAGTTATTTTAAAAATACCAGGGAAGTCAAAGAAGCAGAATCTGTGCACCAATAGTGTGCATTGGCTAGTACATTCTCTCAACTTCCCACCACACGCTCTCATCCCCATTGTACAGAAGAGGTATCACGAGGCTAAAGTGACTTGCTCGTACTCTCCCAGTTGGTGGTGGTAGAGCTGGGCCAGACCCCAGGAATCCCCAGCCATTCCCGCTGCCCCCAGAACGAGTGAGCAGAGAGGCCCCCCAGGTGCAACCTGGGTCTGCTGTCCCCTCTCCAGCCTGTCCTCTCTCCCCAGGATCGAGCGGTCCACAGACCAGGTCATCAAGCCTGTAAACCTAGAAGCGCTCTCCAAGTGGATCGGCCACATCCCTGAGGATGTGGTGAGGGACATGGCCCAGATCGCCCCCATGCTGGCTCGGCTCGGCTATGACCCCTATGCAAACCCACCCAACTATGGCAACCCCGACCCCATCGTCATCAACAACACGTACCGGGTGAGTGCAGGGGTGCACATGGAGATGTGCTCCCAGGCTCCGGCTGGGGTCGAAGCTTCTTGCTATCTGAGAAAATACTTGGTTTCTTGATTCCTGAGTAGCTGGCTCATTTCTATCTAATGGACACTATGAATCTTATAACTACCTGTATTTCCATTTTTGCTTAGGCTGCAAGGAAGCTCAAAGCTAGCTGGTAATGTGTCTCTCACACTCTGTAGCGTCTAACCTCAGACCTATTTGTGTACTAATTTCATCTTATTTCTCTCCTATTGTTTTTTTTTAAAACTTTTTAAAATTATAGTAAAGAGTACATAACATAAAAAATCATTTTAACCATTTTTCAGTGAACAATTCTGTGACATTAACTGCACTGACAATATTGTGTAATTTTTCACCACTCTATTTCCAGAACACTTTCATCCTCCCAGAAAAGCTTGTACCCATTAAGCAGTAACTCCCTATTTCCCCCTCCACCCATCCCTGGCAACCACTATTCTGCTCTCTGTCTCTATAAATTTGCTTATTTTAAATATTTCATATAAGAGAAATCATACAGTTTTGTCCTTTTGTTTCTAACTTCTTTCACTCAACATGGTGTCTTCAAGGCTCCATCATGTTGTAGTATGTATCAGAACTTTATTTCTTTTGGCTGAATAAATATTCCATTGTATGGATATATCCCATTTTATTTATCCATCCGTCTGTTGACACTTGGTTTGCTTCCATCTTTTGGCTACTGTGAATAATGCTGCTGTGAACACTGGTGTGCAAATATCTGTTCAAATCCCTGCTTTCAATTCTTTTGGGTATATACTTAGTAGCAGGATTGCCGGATCATATGATATTTCTGCATAAGTTTCTGAGGCACAGCCAAAAAGTTTTCGACAGCAGCTGTACCATTTTACATCCCCACCAGCAATGTCTGAGGGTTCCTATTTCTCTGCATCCTTGCCAGCACTTATTTTCCATTTTTTAATAATAGCCATTCAGTGGGTGTGAAGCAGTATCTCATCGTGGTTTTGATTTGCATTTCCCTAGTGGTTAATGATGTTGAGCATCTTTTTATGTGCTTTTTAGCCATTTGTACATCCTCTTTGGAGAACTGTTTAAAACCTTTGCCCATTTTTTAATTGGGTTGTTCGTCTTTTTGTGGTTGAGTTGTAGGAGTTCTTTATATATTCTGGATAGAAATCCATTATCAGATATATAGTTTCCAAATATTTTCTCTCATTCTGTTGGTTTTCTTTTTATTTTCTTGATCTCCTCTTGTTTTCCCTCTCCACCCTACTTCTCTAGCTATTTTGTTTGTTTGTTCATCTGTTTGTAAAGCACTTTAAATCCTTGCTAGGACTGGGCCTAAATGTGCCTCACGAAGGCATATGGTCCCTCATATGCCTTCATAAAGTTTCATGTTGATTTTTCCAGACAAATGAGAGGCTAGGGTAGTTTAAATTCCTTTTCAGTTCTCCTTGGTTTAGTTGATGGAGGGAAATGTCTTTGAAGAGGGGTGTTTGAAATGTTAAAGTAGGCTGATACTCCCTGGACAAAAGAATAGTTAACAAGTTCAGGATCATAATCACACGCTACTGTCATAGCTTCTAGCTTACACTTTGGGTGCTGTATCCTGATTTCCTTACAGACACTAAGTTAAAATATTTGAAAATGGGATTCGGGCCTGCAGTAGAACTCCCTCAGCCTTTTATATCATTAAGACCCAAAGTCTTCATTGAAACTTCTGCTCAGCATTTCTGAACACGTGCAGGTATTAGAAAGCAGCTCTTGTATTGAATTGCAAAGGGAGAAAGTCATTCCTCTCATTCTCCTTTCATTCTTCAATTGACCAATGAAGAAAAGTCTCCATTTGGTGCTCACAAGTCTTTAACACCTTGCCAACCCTTGCTCCCCTCTCTTTAACAAGGAGAATTTACCAGCCCTGACCTTGGGGACTCTCTCCTTGTGTTTGAAGGGTGGACTCATCTGTGGGTTTCAGCAGTCCCTCCTTCCCTCCCTGCTCCCCCACCCCCATGTCTGTTGATGTTGCAAACATTTATTTGCAGAAATACTGAGAGATCTAATGTAGATACAATATCATGGGGTTGTTATCACCCAGGGCTCCCTTGGTTATTAATCTTTGAGCTATATTTATATGTTTTGTATACTTTTCTACACATATATATATCACAATTAAAAAAAAAAAAAAAAACTAGGTTAAAGAGAAGAAGGTGGCGATCTTGAAATCCAGCCTCCGGGTGCTTCCCAGACGCGGCAGTGGGACAGGATGAGGCACGCAGGGGGCACATCAGGCTGGGCCTACCCGCCCCAGTGGTTCTTAGCCAGCAGCAGCTCTTCTGGAATTTCTTTAAAGACAGAGGCTTTTACAGTCATCACTGGGTCAGAAGCCACCAGAGTAAGGCCTGGCTTTCTGTATTTCATAAAAAATGCATAATTCTGATGAGCACAGGTGGTTAAGATCAGCTCTGAAGCTTTTTGCTTTGTTTTCTTTAAGTGAAAGATAGCTCTAGGAAATTCTACTTTTCTTCCAAAGATGTTTCTGCCCAGGATGTTTGGTCTTTCCAGTAGTTTTGCTGTTACTAGGAAGACAAGTCCCCTTGTTTAAAAGTCATATGTGTGAATGTCTGTGTATGTGTGAGTGTGTGCATGTGTGTTTGTGAGTGCCTGTGTGTATCTTTGTGTGTGTGTGTTTCTGTGTATTCTGCACCGTGTGTTTCTATAATGGATCCTGGAGTGCAGTCAGCTCAGCAACTGAAGCAGTGCTAATAAAATTGTCAATATCTGTGCTATCCGTGGTGGTAGCCATTAGCCACATATGGCTCTTGAGCCCATGAAATGTCACGAGTTCAAAATGAGATGTGCTGTAAGTGTAAAATGCACATTGGATTTTTTTTTTTTAACTGCAGATTTTATTGGGCTATGTTCACATACCAGATAATCCATCCGAAGTATACAATCAGTGTCTCCCAGTATCATCATCTAGTTGTGCAATCATCATCAAAATCAATTTTAGAATCATTACTCCAAAAAGAAAAATAACAAATAGACATAAAAAAAGAAAACCCAAAACACCCATACCCCTTTTTCCCCCGTATCATTAACCCCCTAGTATTGTGGTAGGCACCCTGAATTTCGAAGTTTTAGGACAAAAAAGAAGTCTGTGTATTATCTCATTAATCATTTTTATATCAATTACATGTTGAAATGATAATATTTTAAATATTTTACATGAAATAAAATATATTATTAAATTAATTTCACCTGTTTGTTCTTAATCTTTTTTTAAGGTGGTTACCATAAAATTGGAAAAATTACATACATGATTCACATCATGTTTCTATTGGACAGCTCTGGTCTTTACGGTGCCTTCCATACCGAGAGATGATAGAAAGATCCAGAATTTTCAGGTTCCCAACTTAGGGCCTTTTCCATGGCTGTTTGTTCCACCTGGGAGACTTTTCCTTCAGAGCTTAGCTTGGCTGGTTTTCCTTGTCATTCAGGATTCAGCTCAGAGGTCACCTGTTCTGAAAGCCCATCCAATCAAAAGAAGCCCTTTAATCATGTTTCTTTTCTTCATAGTAATTCCCATGCCCTGATGTGTTCTTGTTTATTCATGTTTGTTGTTACTTGTGTATTGTCTGGTTCCCCCACTAGAACGAACGGAAGCACCAAGAGAATTGGAATTTCATTTGTCTTGGAATAATGCCTGGAATAACAGAAGCTTAACAGATATTTGTTGGATGGATGTGTGGATGGCTGTCTGGAAGGATGGATGAGTGGGTGGAAGGATGGATGGATGGATGGATGGATAATAGGATGGATGGATGTAGTTGGGTGGGGGGACTAAATTTTATTTTTTTAATTCTTTACATGATAGTGATATTTCTTTCTCTTTCCTAGGTCTTGAAAGGGGACTACAAAACACCAGCCAATCTGAAAGGATATTTTCAGGTTAGAAACCCCCGTGGGAATTCTGAATTCTGGTTATTCTGGCTCTGCCACCAGCTTGCTTTATGCCCTTGGGTACTTCACTTCCCCTATCTGGTTGACAGTTTCCCCACCATAAAGAGTGTGGGCTGGAGGGTCTAGGTGTCTGATTCAGCTGTGACCCTTCAGCTTAATGCTCTTCCTTCTCCTTGAAAGCAGTGGAAGGGACTTTGTGGGAACTTTCTGTCAGACTTTTG
The DNA here is from genome assembly GCF_015220235.1 of Choloepus didactylus. Lineage (NCBI taxonomy): Eukaryota > Metazoa > Chordata > Mammalia > Pilosa > Megalonychidae > Choloepus > Choloepus didactylus. Next base: position 24,011,652 of record NC_051329.1, on the reverse strand, counting down.
ATCTAGCCTTAAATCCAGTTTTATTTACAGCAGCAGTTCCAAGCACTACCCAGTGCAAAATTTTCCTCAGTTCCTCCAAAATAAAGGATGGGTCACCTTAGGCCAGTCCCCAGTTTAATTATTAAATTAATGAACTCTGAGAGCCCGGGGACCACTTTTTGAGCATTCCTCAGGGGTTTGGGCAGGGGTCCTCACTCCCTTTGTGGGAATCAGGAACCCTATACGAGGCTTTTCCCCATCTCTTGCCACTGTGAAAAAATGATGCCAAAATTAGTGAGCACTCCAGCAAAAGTGTTCCCCTCCACTGGGACATTTTCCCAGGACACTGCCAGTGAAATCTGCTACCTGTGCAGGCATTTCTTGCATCCATGTTTGGGGAAAAAAAAAAAAGAAAGTGAGCTCTATTTCAGTATTTGTATTTTAACCAAATGGAAAAAGAAACAAAATTTAGAGTGAAAGGAATGATCCACAATCCTGGACTCGAATCATTTTTGCACATTGCCCTTTGGCCCACCTTTTGCAATAGTTTCAATTCTGATGTGTGAGCTGCTTTGTTTTGCTTTCTTAATATTTGTCCACCTTTTGGGTTCCACTGTTACCATTTTGGCTGACTGCATACTCTGTGGAATGCATATGTCACCATTTACTTACAGGCTTCCCTAAGAACATTTCCAGTTTTTTCAGTATCCTGAATGATGTCATGAGAACATCTTCCTGATTTTACCTCTCTTTTGCTGGGTAAGGGGTGGGGGGTGGGGTGGGGGGCTCTATTGAATGAATTCCCTAGAATGTATTTTTTAGGAGTGGAATCTAGGTAAAAGGATCCAGGTCTTTTTAAGGATCTTGACCTACAAGCCTAAAATTGCTCTACAAAAGGATTGGATTAGTTTCCACTCCTGCAGCGTATGGCACATACAAGACATCTAGGTGGCCCAGGACAGGTTTTATGTCCTGTTAGGAGCAAAATATAAATGAATGGTTTATGTGACCCACCCCTCCTCAAGGGAACTGCCCCACAAATTGCCTCAAACCCCTACCTTTCCAGCCTCATCTCCCCTTGCTCACTTATCTCCAGTTCCCCTTGCTCACTTATCTCCAGCCACCCCATCACATCCCCAGGTCTTTTCTGTTCCCTCTGCCTGGAATGCTTTTCCACCCAGATCGTGGCATGGCTGACCTGTTTTTTGTCTTTTGGATCTTGGCTTGAATGTCACTCTGGTAGAGGCCTTTCCTGCCTCCCCAATCCCAGTCATTCATCGCCCCAACATATTTCCCACAATTATCTTACATATGTGTTTGTTTAACAGGCTCTCTTCCCATTAGACTATAAGCTCCATAAGAATAGGCTTGGTTCTGACACATTCACCACAATATCCCCAGCACCTGGCACCTAGTAGGTGTGCAATAAATCCCCAATAAGTGAGTGAGTTGTATGACTCAGTGATGCTGAGGGGTGAGCCTCAGGGTGGGGAGATCCTGGTTCCCCCCCACCTCCCACCTAGCTGTGACCCCTTCCTCTGTGTGTTGTCTTCCTACAGGTGAACCAGAACAGCACCTCCTCCCACTTAGGAAGCTCATGATTTCCAGGTAGGCCTGTCGACTTTGCTGGGGGTCTCGCCACTGCTGAGCCCAGGAGCCTCTTTCCCGAAATGCTTGTCCTTTCAGAGCCTCTCTTTGGAGACTTGTCCACCAGGGTGGGTTGACCAAGCCCCATCAGGGGTTTCCATGGTGACAGGCCAGGGGAGCTATTTATAGGCCTCGTCTCTTAGCTCTGGATCCCAGATGGAGGGAGAACGTTGCTGAACCAGCCAGAAAAAGGCCTTTAGTTTGTCTGGCATTAGGGAGGGACCATTGAGGTGGGGGGTTCTGGAATCATTTTTGCACTGAACACTGCCTGCCCATCTGGCTTCTATAGACAGCATCAGGTTTGGCCCAAACCAGTGAAAGCTCTAATAATAGTCACAGGCTGTTCTGTTCTAAGAATAACCCCTTCTGCATTGGCCCAGGTACTCTTCGTGTGCCATTCGTTTAACCCTCAGCTTCCCTTTGAGGCAGGCAATGTGATCCCCCTCATCTTACAGAGAAGAAAACCAGAGCTCAGAGAAGGACTTCACGTTGCCCAAGGCCACACAGCCACCAAGTGGCAAAAGCCCCCCAAAAGTCATCTCTCCAGAGTTGCTTTTAATGAATGATCTTATGTGCCTGTTTATCCATCCATATATTGCCGAGGCATGGGGCAAAGGATTCTGAACTTGGGAATTCAAAGATTTAATTAATTTGAAAGGACTAGCAGATTACAGTGCTCTCAGCCTCCATGTTCCATGTCTGGATCTGGAGAATGGGGATTCGTCAGTGCGTCCCCTCCAAGGGTGCTTAGGAGATGAAGGCCCGGGTGGAAGTGCTTGGAAGCTGTAAAGTGCTGGGCACCCCAAGTAGATGTGGGCACTGATGTTAAGGCCCCCTTTCCTTATGTCCCCCGGCCTCTCTCCCAGGAAACTACGGGACATCCCACAGCGAGGTCAGAACCAGCTTGCACGGGTGTTTTCCCTGTTCTTTTTAGACACTGGCATGTATCACATAATCTCTGCAGTTTACTCTTAATAAATAAAAGAAGGGTGTATTTTGAGGTCAGATGGGTGCAGGCTGAGTTGCAGGTAAGTACAAAGAAACACTTTTAAATTTAAATTCTCTCTGGCCATCTGGGACGCGTATATAAAGCCTCGCATGCTTATGCAGATGGATGCAGTCCACATGTTCTATAATCACACATATAAATATAAAAAATCTATTTCAGAATTGTTACTCTGGGCCTAATGCAGTCTTCCCTCTTTTCAGATCTCTGCAAGTGGCTTTCTGTTGCCAAGATGAGAAGAAACTTTGCATTCGAGTGGAAATCGGACCTCTAATCCAAGCATATTGCTTGCTGTTAATCGCCGAAAAGGGGCTGCTAATGAAGAATGTATTTGCATATGTTTGCAAAACCGGAATCATCAAGAACTTACTTGGAACTCTTCTATCCTTAGACACTCGGGTAGGGAGTGAAAAGTGCAGAAGTAGTCCGGATTTTGAAACTTAGGTATTTTCTATTTTTCCCCTCAAGAACTTTTTTTTAAAGATTTGTCGTCCTCCTTAATTTGCAGGGCCACCTTGGAGGCTTTGTTTGCTGGGACAAGACTCACAATCTGTGCCTCTCCTGTTGACCCTCCCTTTGAATTCAAAGAATCTATTTAAAAAAGAATTTAATATATGAGGCTTTCTTTGATTCCTCCTCGATTCTACTAAGTTTGTTTCAAAGAGAAAAAAAAAAACAAAAACAAATTATTTGAATAAAGCGAACAGGGGCATATCTGTCCGTGCCTTACTTTGCAGCGTGAATAGATTTCTTTTTTCCATACTGAATTTTGTCAGGTGGACTGGTGTTCCTGTTTGTTAATGCTGCCATTTTGCAAAACACCAGAAATGGGTTGGCTTTTATAAAGGGGGTTTATTTGATTACAAAGTTACAGTCTTAAGGCCATAAAGTGTCCAAGGTAAGGCATCAACAGTAGGGTACCTTCACTGGAGAAAGGCCGTTGGCATCCGGAAAACCTCTGTTAGCTGGGAAGGCACGTGGCTGGCGTCTGCTTCCTCCTAGGTTGCTTTTCAAAATGGAGTTCTCCAAAGCATCAGCTTCCAACGGCTGTCTTCAGAATGTCTCTGTAAGTTGCAGCTCTGAAGTTCTGTTTGTGAACCCCTTTATAAGACTCCAGTGAACTGATCAAGGCCCATGCTGAATGGGCGGGGCCACACCTCCATGGAAACATTCAATCAAGAGGTCACACCCTAACCAAAGGTGTCACTCACAGTTGGGTGGGTCATATCTCCATGGAAACACTCAATCAGAAGGTTCCAACCTAATCAACATTAATACCTCTGTGCCTCCAAGACTGCATTAAAGAATATGGCTTTTTTCTGGGGCACGTAATATATACAACCGGCACAACCGGTGTCCTCGTTTGCCAAGGGTGCTACAACAAAAGATCACAGACTGGGAGGCTTAAAACACAGACATTGATTGTCTCACAATTTGGGGGGCTGGAAGCCTAAAATCAATTTGTCAGCAGGGCTGTGCTCCCACTTATGTCTGCTGGGGAGGACCTGCTCCATGCCTCTCTCCGGACTTCTGGCACCGACTTGCCGGCAATCTCTGGTGCTCCCTGCCTTATTCATCATGTGGCATTCTTCCCTCTGTCTATTTATCTGTGTCCAAATTTCACCTTAGAAAGACATCAGTCATGTTGGATTAAGGGCCCACCTAACTCCACTATGACCTCATTTTAACTTGCCTAATTCCATCTCTAAGGACCCCATGTCCATATATGGTCACATTTACACATACTGGAGATTGGAACCTCAAAATATGTTTTGGGAGAACACAAGTCAATCCATAACGATCGGCCACAAGCAAAAGCTGGAGAAGAGGTCCCCGCAAGGCATGGCAGAACCCCCCAAGTCCTTGAGGGAACAATTGGGCCAAGAACAGTTTAGTGTCTTTAACGGGTAAGGTGTTTTGCCCAGGCCCCCTGGCCTTACATCTTACGGTAACTTGTGATGCTTTGGGAAGGCAGCGACTCACAGTGGTTTAAGGCATGGGTTTTACAGCCCAGTGATTTACTAGCTGTGTGGCTTGAACCTTCATTTTCTCATCTGTAAAAAGTGGAAGTTAAAACTTCTCAGGCTTATTGGGTGGGGTTTCTGGGTGACATTGGTGGTGGTGCTGGGACATGATGAGCCCTCCAGTGCCAGGCAGCCGTCATCTGTCCTTGTCTTGAGGCTGCAGTGGGATGGCAATTAGGCCTTTTAGGGCTGGAAACCCCTTTCATTCATTCACTCACCAATCATTTATCAGTCTCCGGCTCAGTTTGTCACATGTGTACTGCCCCTTGAGGATCTGATGACAGCTGTGGATCCCTGCCCCTGCCCCCCCAACACACACACACACACACACATATACAAATTACATCTGATTCTAGGAGTTCACAGCTTTGATGAAAGTCATCCATGAAGATCCTGGATAGTCACAGAACTGCTTGGGGAAACAATGAAAGAAAGAAAGAAGGGAGAAAAAAGGAAGAAGGAAATAATACCTTTTCCAGCCCCAAATCACCCCCCAAGTAGTGGGATTGGGTCTTGACCTCTGAAACAAGTGTCAGAATCTACTTCCATTTCACCTTCCCTGATTCGATCAAAAAAAAATTTAATTACAGAGTATTACATGAGTAGACTTTAGAAATATAATGAGACTGTGAAAGTCCCCTTTCACACTTCCTCTCAAAATCTGCTTCCTTCCCTATAGGCCTTGCTACTGTTTTCCATTTGAAGCATAGTCTACTAGACCTTTTTCTATAAACTTACATACATAAAATGTTTGTATTTAAATATGTGGTCTTAAAGATATATAAAAATTACCACTTTGAATGGGTTGTTCTAAAATGTACTATATTTAAGAAATTGCACTTGGGGGGGGGGTGTTTCAGTGTGAATACACATAGTTCTACGCCCTTTCTGTTGGCTGCCTGGGTTCCAGAGCACCCGGTACTTTTGCACATTTCCCTTTTGCTGTGCCCTTTGGCAGCAGTAGGGGTTCCTGTGCATGCCTCTTTGTGCAAGTGCACGGGTGTTTGTCCTCACAATGACAAGAGGAATTGTTGGAGTGAAAGTTGGGTGCATTAACTTTTTGATAGATTTCACGATTGCCCTCCAAAATTACTGCTCCCATGTACCCTGATTTGGGAAAAAAAAAAAATTGTATGAAATGACATTCTTGTTCTAAAACCTTTCTTGAAGTGTCTTGGAGCAATGAGTCAAACATCACTGGTGTCCTGGCTCATCCGCTATCCTGTTTGGATGGCATGCGTCATCTCCAGATTCCTCCACTTGCTGCATGTGGAAATCTTGTAATCTGTACATTGCTTGGTGTGATTGATATAAATAGCTTTGGAGTCAGACCTATGCCCACATCCTGGTTCCACCACTTACCAACTGTGTGACTGGGCAAGTAACTACTTCTCTGAGCCTAAGCTTTCCTCATCTGTAAAATGGGGATAAATGGATAAGAATTGAGTGAATCTTGTGGGATGATTGTGAGGAAACAATGAAATAAACCAAATTATCTAGCTCAGTGAAGCAGAATGGTGAAGGCTTATGGCCCATGGTAAAGGCTTCATAAGTGGTAGCTATAATGACTATATTATGTAACAATAAGATTATAATATAATCTTATTACCATTCTGATATGAGGAAGCTGTAGCAACAGCCTGTGTTGTTCGAAACTGTCTTCTCTACATGTGCCAAGTGGATTGAACCCAGGTCTCCATCCTCAAGAACTTAGCTGCCAGCCTGGCTCAGTGACCTGATACTGCAAAGGGCTTGGCAATTTTCCATGCTTAAGCCCCCCCTTTAAAAATCTCATGTCTACTCAGAGGGTAAATCCTCCACCCTTCCAAGGGTAAACGATGAGCAGTTGATGGAGTAATGGACACAGGAAGCTCGTGGTCACCACTTGGATAGCAGAAGGCATCCAGTTCTCACACATCCCTTGCCATTATTCCAACTATCGGTGCGTAACCAACCAGCCCAAAACTTAATGGCTTAAAATGACTTATTATCCAATCTCTCAGTTCTATGAGTTAGAGTCAGCTAAGTGGCTTCCGTTGTCAGATGGAGGCTGGGACTTCAATCATCTTAAGGCTTCTTCATTCATATGTTCGATGCCTGGGCTGGGAAGAACCGAACATCTAGAGGCTTAGTGGGCATTTCTATCCACGTGGCCTCTCCACAGGGGTAGCTTAGATGTCCTCACAGCATGGCAGCCTCAGGGTACTTGGACTTCTAACATGGTGACTGGTTTTCCCCAGAGCAAGTGTTCCAAGAGGCACGAAGCAGAACTGCCGGTCTGTTAAGGAATATGCCTGGGACTGGCACACTGTCACTTTTACCAAATTTTATTGGTCAGTGCAGTAATAAGGCCATCCCAGATTCAAGGGAATGGAGAAATAGACTCGACCTCTTGATGGTGGAGTGCCAAGATTACACTGCAGAAGAGCATGTGGAGAATCGTGCAGCGATCTTTGGAAAATACAACAGAGTAGGAACCAGTTCATCAGTCACACCTTCGGGTCACAGAATAACTTGGGAATCTCTCTCTGGGGAATGCTGGGGTACCAAATAAGAGTGTACCTTTTATTTACTATTTCAGATACAGTGATTCCAAGTTCACAAAAGGCTTGATCATCAAAAAACCCGGGCTTCGAGGGTTTCCTCGACTTTGTCCCTAGGACCAGGGACAGTTCCTGCCACCAATGGATCTGCACCAGGCCTCCCCAAGCCCAAATCTGGGCCTAGAGCTGGGAGAACATCTCTTACCTCTCTTGCCACTTAATTCTCTGCTCCAAACACACATTCCAGGATGATTGACATTGAGAATGCCCATGAGCTCCACCCACCAGGGCGTGCTCTTCACCAAGAGGCCCTCCTCCAATTTAAGTCCATTTCCCAAGCTAGGATTATTCTGATCTAACCTTGTTTCCATTGTAACAGCTCTTTTTAAAATAGGTTGTCTTTAAAAATAGTTATGTATAGTAAAATAACTATATATTTATATGTTTAAATAATTATATAAAATTTAAAATAATCATATTCAAATGATATTTTGAAATAATTATAGACTTACAGGAAGTTGCAAAATAAGTACAGAGTCCTGTTATCCTTCAGTCAGCTTTTCTAATGCTGACATCTTAAATAACTGTAGTATAATATCGAACCCAGGAAATTGATATTAACTGTTAATTAGACCATAGGCGTTACTCAGTTTTCACCATTTTTTACATGCATTTATTTGTGTGTGTGTGTGTGTGTTTACTGATTTTGTTAAAATCAATTTTGTTAATTCCAAGCCAATGAATTCCAGGGTTTTGTTTCCTCAGTTCAGCAGCAAAACCCTCCATACATCCCCACCCCCCACACAAATGAATTCATATGTGGAAGCTCAGCCTCTCAAGAAGGTGTGCTGATTAGGACCCCATTCCCACCCCGAGCACTGCTAAGTCTCTTTGAAGCACTTTCACATAGTCAATGTTTTGCATTTATTTGCACATTGATCTGATCCAAGTGGGATTTACTCACCAGGCTGTAAAAACCATGAACGCAGGTACCATTATCTTTAATTGCTTACCCATCCTCATAGTCTTCAACACCCAGCATATAACAGGTTTTGTAGTCAGCTTCCCAGATAGCTCCCAGTGATCCTCACTTCCTGGTATTCATGCCCTTTCCACACCCAATAGGCTAGGAAAGCCAGATCATAGAATGACAGTTATGTTTGAATTTCAGATAAAATAATAAAGCTTTTTTTATTATTTTGCAATTTTTCATGGGACATACTTATACTAAAATTTATACATTGTTTATCTGACATTCAAATTTAACTGGGTATTCTGTATTTTTATTTGCTTAATCTGGCAACTCAGTATGGTGGACCATGTAACCAATGAGATATCATGGAAATGAGCGTGTGATTTCTGAGACTAGATTTTACGTAAAAGACCTTGTGACTTCTGCCTTGTGCTCTCTTGGTTCATTCTTTCAGGTTCATTCTTTCTGGGAGAAGCCAGCCACCATGTCATGCCACACTCAAGCAGTTCTGTGAAGAGAGAGGTTCACAAAGAGCTGGGGTTTCCTGCCACCTGCCAACAACCACCCCCAACTTGCCAGCCATATGAGTGCAACATGTTGGAGGTGGAGCCTCCAACCAAGCTTTCAGATGAAGGCAGCTCCAGCTGACATCTCAACTGCAACCTAACCTCCTGAGAGACCTAGAGCCAGAATCACCCAGCTAAGCTTCTTTTGAATTCTTACCCACAGAAACTGTGAGGCATAATGTTTGTTATTTTAAGCTGCTAAGTTTTGAGTCACACGGCAATAGATAATGCATAGGTAAGCAACAAATATTTGTTCATGAGTGACTAAATGAATGAGTGAATGAATGATGAGGGCCTTGGACCCTTATCTTTCCTGTGTGATTCTGAGGAGGCTTGCTTTCTAGTTTAGGCCCCAGGCCTATGGAACCTCATATTCCAGCTTTCTATATAAGGACAAATTCTTTACAAAGTCTTGAAAGATAAGTAGGGTAGAAACCATCTGGAAGAAACATTTAAAGGGAAATGAAATGTGCTCATCTCAGCTGCTCTGGATTTTCAATTCTGCCAGGCACAGGACACAATTTAAATCTGTGTAATTCAAAATAGGACTAAACCATGTGCAACTGTATAATGTCACTGTCCTAGAAAAGGTGCTTGTGCTAGACTTTAAATATATCAGCTTTGAAATGCCACTTAGAGAGGTTTCTATGGTACCAACCTATTTAAAGTTGTAACTGAGCAAAGATTTTTTCCCCAAGTCATTTGGAGGCAATATAGAAATACTGCTGTATGGCAGAGGGGCTGGTTAGGAGTGTCAGCGCTGAGGTGGTCACAGAAACTACCTTAGAAAGTTGAGGAATTGAAGAGCTGATGCATGCAGAGAGCTTGGCTGTGACACTGAGTGCACAGGAATCACTCTGTAAATACAGCTCAAATGAGTAGAAAGACCTGGTGTGGGGCCTGGGAATGGTACAGCAGAGAGGACACTGACTTGGAGTCTGAACCTCTGGGTTCCAGGCCTGGCTCTGTCCTTAAACATGCTGTGTGGCCCTGGGCATGTCCCCTCTGCCAGGGCCTCCACTACCTCATCTATGAAAAGGAAAGGGACAGACCGATGAGTGTTGGAAGAACATGCCAGCCTCCTGCTGAGGAGCCTTGTTGCTTGGCAACCCCTTCAGGGAAGGCCAAATATCTGAGCCCCTCATTGGGAAGCTAGACACGGGCCTGGATGTCCCCAAGTTTCCAAAGCAAGCGTTTTTCTGAATGGTGATGGGAGACCAGGACAGGTATCATTTAGGGGCCTGAATCCAAACTTCCAGTCACCTTCTCTCTTTGCTTTATTTGAGGCTGGGCATTTGAGTGCAGAAATCCTGAAAATCCTCTTATCTTTGAGGCTAAGAGGACTCCCATCCAGGGGTATGAAATATAGCCACAACCATTTACTAAGCTTTTACAATGCCAGGAACTTTGCTAAGAGCTTTACATGCATCACTTAGCCCTTTTTTTTTTGTCCTGCAAAGAAAAAAAAACAAACAAACCCCTTTACAGGAGTCCTGTAAAGGAGTCCCTTTACAGGAGTCTGTTTTACAGATGGGAAAATGGAGGTGCAGAGGACTAAAGCAACCTACCCCAGGTACCACATCTAGGAAGCAAAAAAGTGGAGATTTGGACTCATGAAGTTTTATTCCAGAACCTTCTCCCCCCATACAAAAAAATTGTAAATATAGTAGAGAAACATCATTCCCTGAATTATTTGAGAATAAGTTTCCACGTTTTGCCCTATACTTTAGTATTTCCATCAAACAAGGACATTCTCTGATGTAACCAGTGTACAACCATCAAAATCAGGAAATTATCACCACCACAGAATCTTCATACCCCATTTACATTTTGTCATGTCTCAATAACGTCCTTTATAAAAAAAGATCCAGTTTCAGAATCATGCATTGCATTTAGTTATCTTGTCTCTTTAGTTTGCTTCAGTCTAGAACAGCTCCATAGTCTTTCTGTGACGTTCATGGCCTTATCACTTTTCAAGAAGATCACAGGCCAGTTTTGTAGAATTTCCCACAATTTGAGTTTGTCTGATGTATGTTTGTGATTACATTCAGATTATGCCACTTTGGCAGGAATACCACAGAAGTAATGCTGTGATCTTCTCAGTGCATCCTACCAAGTGGTACATGATTTCAATTTTTCCATTACCAACAATGTACTCTGATCACTTGATCAGAGCTTGCTCTCTTAACGACCCTACAACAGTCCACAAAAATCCATTCCCCAGAAGCTACATGGCGGGGTCCGCTTGGTGAAGCAAATCCACTAGCATAAGCCTCTTGCGGTCGCAGTTGATTTGTCTGGGCGGGGGGGCGGCCGGTTGCTGAACCCTCGGCTCTCGGCGTTGCTCGGAGGGTACCGGCGGCGGGGGCTCTTTCCCGGAGGCGAGGGCGAGGCGGGGGACTGGGCCCGGTCCCCGGCGGAGGCGTGCAAGGTGTGGAGGGCGGCGAGAAGGGAAAGACAAGACACTCTTCCTCCAGTAGGGGTAGAACAAAAGGGGGGTTTATTCAGGGGGGTAAAGCCAAGAGCGTTTATTAGGGGTGAGCACAGGTTATATAGGCTGGCATAGAGGGCGGGGGTTGTTACAAGCCAATGCTGAGGGGATAAAGGCTAGGATTGGTTCTGAGAGGGTGCGGAGGTTAGGATTGGTTCTAAGAGAGCACGGAGGTTGTTTGAAAAGGGGCGGGAGTTGCTCTGGCAACGGTGTCTGGCAACAATGTATGCGCACTGGTGGTGATGGGAGTTGCACTGGCAACGGGGAGTGTCCGGGCAAGATAAGGGGGTGGGGAAAAGGCGGTTCCCTCCGGCAAGCCTCCCCTAACGGTGGTATTTTGGGTGAGGAAATGGGGCCTGCCTCCGGCCTCACTTTCTCAGGCCTGGGGGGCTGTGGAGGGCGCTGTCGCCCGTGCCCACCACCCTCCCCAGGGGCTGATCAGGTCCCCCAGCCCAGGCCCGCCAAGTCGAAGCACGTAATCAGTATCCCGCACCTCTCATGATCAAAAGTATCTGCAACTCCATAAAGTCTGGTGTAAAGTCACAGACATAGCTACAGAGAGGTCAAAAATTATATTTTTTACTTTGGCCTGAAAATAAACACATACATTTTCAGACCCAGACTCTTAGTGGTTTGTCTTGTCTTCTTGTTTGGACCCTGCTCCCTGGTGGACCTTTTAGTCAGCTAGACTCTCTCCCTTGAAAACCTCACTCTTTAGTTTCTTCCCTGAATTTGTATTATATGTCAAGCAAAGTGACCCTTTGTCACTGGGAATACAGAGATCATTAAGTCACAGCCCCCATCCCTAAGAAACCCGCATTTAACTGGTTCTCATTTAATTCATAACAACATGGTAAGGGTAGACCTGTGGTTGGAACTTGTATTTGCCAAGGTTAAACACAAAATGGTTTGGTTAAACAACAGGAATTCATTGTCTCACAGTTTTGGAAGCTAGAAGTCTAAAATCAAGGGGTTAGCACGGCCATGCTTTCTCCAGTCAGCAGTGTTTTGGTGATGGCTTTCCAGGAATCCTCTGTTATACTGTTACTTCTGTTACCATCTGTCTACTTTTGTTTCTCCTTTGGTTTCTACTTCTGTGTTCAATTTCCTTTGTTTATAAGGCTGTCAGCCATTTGGATTAAAGCCCAGTCTCATTCAGTTTGGCCACATTGATAACATCTTCAAAGTCTATTTACAAATGGGTGCACACTCACAGAATTGAGATTAGGACTTGAGCATGTCGTTTGTGGGGGCCATGATACAATCGACCACAGAACTCAAGTCTTTTGACTCCAAGTCCAGTGCTCTTTGTGCAGTCCAACAATTGGAGAAAGAAGGAGGAGAGAACATAATAAAAAATTGACAGCTAACACTTCCTAAGCATCTACTGTGTGCCAGGTAGTGTCTTAATTGCGTACTTGTTTTATTTCATTGAATCCTCAACCATTTTGCAGGAGAAAAAAGTGAAGCTTAACGACCTCTTAACGAAATGGAATGACTTGCCCAGGATCCACAGCTGGTAACTTGCTGCGCTGAGATCAGAACTCCCAAGTATGTGTGCTCTTAATGGCTACACAGAGTTCCAGAGCAGTGAGGGGTTTTCTGGGAGGGTAGGTACCAGTTTTGTCCACTGTTAACCTTGAGCTTCATACATGGTTGGCAGTCCGTACATCTTTAATTAGATGAGTGAATGAGTGAATTCATCAACCTGTAGGAAGAGGATGGAAAGATTTCCTGGAGACAATACTTAGGAACTCTTACAGTTTGCCCATTCATTCCTTCACTCCCTCAAAACCCTTTGAGGCAACTTCTCTGTGCCCAAGACGGTGCTTACAATGAGAGGTCAAAGACACAGAAGACATAGACTCGGCCTTCATTATTCCCGTGAGTGCCGTGTGCCGGGTCCCTGATAGATTTAGAATCTGAGGCTGACCAAGAAACCTCCTCCTGAGGCCAAGGTGGTTCGGCGACCTCCACACCGGTCAACACAGGCCAGGTCCCGCATTACGAAACAAGGATGGCGCTCCTCGGCCTCTCGGGGCGCTGCAAAACACCATTTCCCTTCTAGCATCTTACCGCCGCAACTCAGAAAGCCGCTCTAGCACTCTGCTGCCGCTATGGCACACAGCGCCACCTTGTCGACGTCAAGGGACGTCATTTCCGGTGCGCCGGCTTATTCACGTCGGCGGTTTAGTCAGCGGAAGTGGCGCGGTTATCGCGCTGTGAGAAGCCGTCTTTGGTACCCGGGGCCGATCTTAGAGGTGAGAAGGGGAAGGGATTGCGGGGAGCCGGTGCCAATGGGAGTGGGGACGCAGTCTCTGGGGAGGGTGGTTTCGGCCTCGCCCGTGTGAGATTCCGCTTCGCAGATGGCGCTGCCTAAGACCCAGGCGGGACAGGGCCACTCGGAGTCACCAGGGAGCGGGGCCAGCGCCGAGTCAGGAACCGGGTCTCTTTCGTGAGCCTGGACAGCAGGGGAGAGACCAAGCCTTGGGTCCCGGGCCCTGCCAGCCGTGAGACCTAGGGGCGAGGAGTTTAACTTCTTTGCCCTTCATTTTTCCATTTGAAGCCTGGAAACGTTATAGTTCCTGTCCCGTAGAAGTATTTCGAAGCTTGCATTAGATGATCCTTCCGAAGCGTCCAGCAAGTACTTAGCACCTCTCGAGGGCTCTGTAATTCGTAGCTACTCTGACATTGTAACCATGCATTTTGCCCAACCGGCCAGTGGTATAATTTACTCCCATGTAGCTGGGACTTCCCACCTCTGAAAACATTTGCTTCGTGTACACTCCTTACCCAGAGCAGTGAGTAGAAGAAGCAAGGAGAAACCTTCTCCCAGCTGACTAGATTTTGATACTCTAGTGCCTGTTTCTGAAGGTTGCATGCAGTACCCGGTCGACCAGAATCGCAATCGCTGTTACTTATTGGATGTATTACCATGTAGTGCACCAGGCTTGGTACTTTGAATGCAACTAATACTCACTTACTGAGTATCTGGTGGAGTTGGGATTTGAACGCAGGCTGTGACTCATAATCACTTCGCTGGATTGACTCAGTAATTATGGTGAACCTAATCATGGAATTATATTAGCAGCTATTGTTCTTGAGCACTTACTGGGAGCTAATAAGTGCTTTTAAAGCACCGTCTCATTGAATCTGCCTTACAAGCTCCCTCTAAAGTTGATACAGTGGTTAGTCCTAATTTAAAAGACAGCAGAATCTCATCACCCAACTACCAAGAGTGGATTCTCTATTGCAATCCACATATGCCTGATTGTTAAGGTAGTTGTAATTACTGCTTTCTTCCAACTCATGAGGTTCGTGTTTTGAGAGGAAAACAAAGAGTTACGCTCTAAGAATCCTTGTCTCTTCAGGAAATTTGTTTCAAAAAGCATATTCTGAAAAACCTTTCTTCTGGGACCATGCCAAGCATCCAGGTATAATTTCTTCCTCAATAATAGAAAAAATAATAAAATTTGGGGTCCAGGAAGTTGTCCATCCGATTTCTGAGGCAATAATATATAGAATAACATACTCAGTTATTTTTGTATGATTTGTTTATATCTGTGCATGTGATGTTTTATGGCATTGACTAGGACAGGGAAATACATACTTTTTATGAATCACATAGAATCACATGGATCTGTTTTAAATGTCTGCTGAATTGAATAGTAACTGTTACTGATCTTAACAGACTTTCGATCTGGAGAAAGTTCTGAAGGCAGCAAGGAGCAGGGACTCTCAGGGAAGCTTTCTGTTGCTGCTTCCACCTCTTTTGACAGACTGCCCTTTTTGTCTCCTTCCTCTAGTGGCTGGCCATGTCGCTGTCCCATTTGTACCGGGATGGGGAAGGCTGCATAGATGATGACGAGGATGAGCGGGAGAACTTTGAGATCACCGACTGGGATCTCCAGAATGAGTTCAACCCCAACCGGCAGCGCCACTGGCAGACCAAGGAAGAGGCCACCTATGGGATTTGGGCAGAACGCGACTCGGATGAGGAAAGGCCCAGCTTTGGAGGCAAACGGTACTGGCCTGCATGGGACTGACTTCCCCTTGCTATAGGGAAAGGGGGAAGGATGAAGGGGTGGGGAGATGCCTTGCCGAGTATACGTCTCTCCTGGCCTTACTAATTCCGATAGCTATGACATGCTCTAGGGCAGTGCAGTTTCTTCTTCAGGCAAGGGTGCCATTCTTTCACAGATGGAAACAGTCATTGTTTATTGAGTAGTTACTATGTGTCAGGCCTTGGGCTACATACCCAGTCCTTGCCTTCCTGGAGCTTGGAGTCTAGTGGATACAGACAGACATTAATCAACTCCACACGAAGAAATGGAGGTTTGTAACTGTGATTTAGGACCTCAAGGAGAGCATATTTTGGGGTGTTTGACCTATTCTGGGAGGTCAGGGAAGGTTTCTCTGGAGAAGGGATCCTTGAGTGGATATGAAAGTAAAAAGGTAACTAGGGTGGAAGGAGAGGCAAGAGTATGCAAAAGCCCTTGAGGGGAGTAACAGCTTATCCATAGGAAAAGAAGGAAGGTTTGGGAGTGCTAGAGTAGAGAGACAGGGTGAGAATGTTGTTTGAGATGCTCAGGAAGTTGGGTCAGCAGGGACTTGGAGGCTGTGGTAGAGAGGATGTGACATGGACTGGTTATACTTTGAGAAAATCCTTTTGCTAGTGGGCAGAGTGGGCACAGAGTCACAGGGGAAGAGGGAGCTCTGAGAGGAGACCATGGCTACGATGGGGACAGGGAGATGGAGGATTCAGAGTGAAAGTCTATTTCCTTGGGGGGGGGGGGTGCTGTGTGAACTGGCTGCAACTCACTTGACTAGAATATGGAGCTGATTTGGGTTTTTCTTGACCTTGTTCCCTTCTGTGGCCTGTGAGCTCATTCCACTGAGACTGTATCTTTTTCACAAAGGGGATTGGGGGAGAATGTAAAGCTCAGTTCAACCTCTTCTCGTCCAGCAAGGATATCTAAAAGCAGTTAATAATTAGGTCAGGGCCAAGAATTGCATAATTATAATAGCAGCAGCCAAGATTCATTGGCTGCTTACTTGTTCTGGTACCTTAACATGCCTCATTTCATTTCACAGATTAAGAAACAGGCCAAAGTCACACAGCTAGGCAGAGGCTTAACTGGAATTAGGATCTGGGTGTCTTTCATTCTAGAGTTTGGGCTCTTAACCTCTAAGTTGTATTTCCTCTTTTACGAAAATTAGTCCCTGAATCCCCTCCATTGCTGCAATGGGGATGGTTAATTACTAGGTTGGTCATTTTATAACACATCACATGTTATTTTGCAATATTTCCTGGGCTATCATTGGAATCCTTTCTTAATGTTCTTATTTTTTATCATATTTTTAAAAATTGTGGAATATAACCACACATAGAAGTGATAACTTTCCAAGTACAATTTAACAAATAGAGAGCAAATTTCAAAGAATATTATGAGTTACATTTCCACAGCTTCAGTTATTTCCTTATTGTGAAATATAACATATATGCAAAAAGGTAATATCTTTCAAAATATGATTGAACAAGTAGTTACGTAGGAAATTTCCAAAAATGTTGAGTTACAGTATCATAGTTTCAGTTATTTCTTTATTGTGAAATATATACACAAAAAGGTATAGCTTTCAAATTAAAATTTAACAAGTAGCTATAGAACAAATTTCAAAGGATGCTATGGGTTAGAGTTTCACCATTTCATTTCTTTCCTTCTAACTATTCTAATACTCGAGCAACTAAGAAAGTGAAAATTATAAGAGATGCCATATTCATAATCCTTTGTTAAATGCCATCTTGTCTTCTGCTACCCCTTCCTCTAGTTTAATCACTTTCCCTGTC
The DNA here is from genome assembly GCF_015220235.1 of Choloepus didactylus. NCBI lineage: Eukaryota > Metazoa > Chordata > Mammalia > Pilosa > Megalonychidae > Choloepus > Choloepus didactylus. Next base: position 23,994,575 of record NC_051329.1, on the reverse strand, counting down.
TTCAGGGATGTGTAGGCAGTGACCACCCTAACTTTTTCATGTTGAAGAGGGGCGTTGACATTGTGGGAAAAGGGGACATATCTGGTTGAAGAGGCTATTGCCTCGGGGATTTGGGACTTAGCTGGCATAGGAGTTCTCTGGAGGTTAAGTTTTAGAAGAATAAACTTAGTGAGTGAAAGTCCCACTAAGGGATCCAGGTATTCCTTAGTGTTTTTGAGACTACTGTTGACTTGGGCTTATCATACTGTGGTGATTTGGCAAATCTAGCTGAAGCTTGCCTAGGAGTAACCTCCAGGACAGCCTCTTTGAATACTGTTAGCCAGTGAGACCTTATTTTGTTGCCTTTCTTTTCCCCCTTTTGGTTAAAAAGGCATCCTTAATCCCTTGATGCCAGGGTCAGGCCCATTCCCGGAATCCATGTCCCACATTGCCCAGAGACTCATTCATCTGGGGGGTCCTGTCCCACGTCAGGGAGAGGGTGATGAATTTATTTGCAGAGTTAGTCTTAGAGAAAGTCCACATTAGAGCAACAGAAGAGGTTCTCTGGCAGTGCTCCTCAGCGTAATAAAAGTGGGCTTCTCAGTGTTTTTTTAACCACACAACACAAATATAGCAGCCTTATATCATACAAAAGGGAATGGAGGTTAATGACTTATTGTAAGTGCTGTTTTTAGGGGAATCAGGGTTAAAATCATTACTTTCCATTTCACAGTTAATTTCTTAGGTATTTTACTTGAATTTTCATGTTCAAATAAATTTAATGGATATGAGCTTTTTCAAACAATTTGATTAATATAGTTGTTAATGTACTCTCTCATAGTAAAATTTATTTATGAGTTTTATCAGAATTTCTTTCCTATTCAATTTTTTTAATGCAATTTTATTGAAATATAGTTACACACCATACAGTGCATCCAAAGTAAACAATCAGTGGCTCACAGTATCATCACAGTTATGCATTCATCACCACAGTCAACTATATAACATTTTCATTACTCCAAAAAAAGGGGAAAAATAAATAAATAAATGAAAGAAACCCAAAACATTCCATATCCCTTATCCCTCCCCCCATTATTGACCCCTAGTGTTGGTGTGGTGCATTTGTTACTGTTGATGAATAAATATTAAGTTATTATTCTTAACTATAGTCCATAGTTTGCAACAGGTGCATTTTCTCCCATATACCACTGTATTAACTCCTTGTAATAGCTTGGTACATTTGTTCTAGTTCAAGAAAGAACTTTTTTATATTTGTCTTGTTCATCACAGTCTTCGTCCACCACAAGATTCACTGTTATACATTCACATGTTGTAACCTCTAGCTTTCCTTCTGATGACATACATGACTCTAAACTTCTGCTTTGCACCACGTTCACACATAATTCAGTACTGTTCATTATACTCAGAATGACGTGCTACCATCTCCTCTATCCATTTCCAAACATTTAAATTCAACCTAGTTAAAAATTCTGCACCTATTAAGCAACTGCTCCCCATTCTCTATCCTCCTCCTATCTCCTGGTAACCTGTATTCTAGATTTTATGTCTGAGTTTACATATTGGTTCATATTGGTACGATCATACAGTATTTGTCATTTTGTGTCTGACTTATTTCACTCAACATGATGTCCTAAGGATTCACTGATACTGTCGCATGCCTTAGGACTTCATTCCTTCTTACTGCTGAATAATATTCCATCTCACACACACACATACCGTATTTTGTTCATTCATTGGTTAATGGACGCTTGGGTTGTTTCCATCTTTTGGCAATTGAATAATGCTGGTATGAACATCGGTGTGCAGATGTCTGTTTGTGTCCCTACTTTCAGTTACTCTGGGCATATACCAAGTAACGGGATTGCCAGATTGTAAGGCAACTTTATACTTAGCTTTCTGAGGAACCGCCAAGCCGTCTTGCACAGTGGCTGTACCATTTCACACTCCCATCAGCAGTGAATAAGTGTTCCTCTTTCTCCACATCCTCACTAATACTTGTAGTCTCCTGTTTGTTTAATAGTGGCCATTCTAATAGGTGATATCTCTGTGGTTTTGATTTACATTTCCCTAAACGCTGATGAAGTTGAGCTTCTTATCATATGCTTTTAAATATTTGTGTTTACTCTTTGGAAAAACTTCTATTTGTGTCTTTTGCCCATTTTTTAATTGGGGGGTTTGTGTTTTTATTGTTGAGTTGTAGAATTTCTTTATATATTCTGAATATCAAAGCATTATGAGATATGTAGTTTCCAAATATTTCTCCCTTTGAGTCAGCTGCCTTTTCACCCTTTTGACAGAGTGCTTTGAAGCACAAAAGTATTCAAATTTGAGGAGTTCCCATTTATCTATTTTTTTCTTACATTGTTGTGCTTTGGGTTGTACGGTCTAGGAAACTACTGCCTATCACTAGATCTTGAATATGTTTCCCTACATTTTCTTCTAGGAGTTTTATGTTACTGTCTCTTATATCTAAGTCTTTTATCTGTGTTTAGTTAATTTTTGTATAAGGTGTGAGATAGGGGCCCTCTTTCATGTTTTTGGATATGGATATCCAGTTCTCCCAGACTCATTTATTGAAAAGACTGTTCTTCCCAATTGAGTGGACTTGGCAGCCTTCTCAAAAATCAATTGACCATAGATGTAAGGGTCTATTTCTGAACTCTCAATTTGATTCCATTGATCAGTATGCCTGTCTTTATACCAGTACCATGCTGTTGTGGCTACTGTGGTTTTGCAGTACGGTTTAAGTCAGCAAGTGTGAGACCTGCAACTTCATTCTCTTTTTTTCAAGCTGTTTTTGGCTATTTGAGGCCCATTTCCCTTCCTAATGAATTTAATAATTCGCTTTTCCATTTCTGCAAAGAGGGTGTTCGAATTTTAATAGGGATTGTATTGAATCTGTAGCTCAATTTGGATATAAGTGACATCTTAACAACATTTAGCCTTGGAATCCATGAACACCGAATGTCCTACCATTTATTTAGGTCCTCTTTGATTTCTTTTAGCAGTGCTTTATAATTTCTGAGTACAGGTCGAATACATCCTTGCTAAATTTTTTCCCTAGATATTTGATTCTTTTAGATGCCATTGTAAATGGAATTTTTTTCTTGTTTTCCTCCTTGGATAGCTCATTACTGGTGTATAGAAACACTGTTGATTTTTTTAACTCATTTTAATTGAGATATATTCACATACCATACAGTCATCCAAAGTGCAGAATCAGCTGTTCACAGTACCACCATATAGCTGTGCATTCATCACCCTTATCTATTTTCTAAACATTTTTCTTGTACCAGAAAAAGTAAAAAAAAAGTATAAAAAATAAAATTAAAAAACAACCCAATCACCCCCCCACCCCCACCCAATCTTTCATTTAGTCTTTTGTTGCCATTTTTCTACTCATCCAAAAGGACTATGATCCACAAGATTTTCACAATCACACTGTCACCCCCCGTAAGCTACCCTGCTATACAATCATCTTCAAGAGTCAAGGCTACTGGGTTGCAGTTTGATAGTTTCAGGTATTTATTTCTAGCTATTTCACCGCACTAAAACCTAAAAAGGGTTATCTGTATAGTGTATAAGAGTGCCCACCAGAGTGACCTCTTGACTCCATTTGGAATCTCTCAGACACTGAAATTTTCTTTTGTTTCATTTCACGCCCCCCTTTTGGTCAAGAAGATGTTCTCAATCCATGGTGTTGGGTCCAGATTCATCCCCGGGAGTCATATCCCACGTTGCCAGTGAGAGTTATAACCCTGAGAGTCAGATCCCACATAGCGGGGAGGGCAGTGAGTTCACCCGCTGAGTTGGCTTAGCTAGAGAGAGAGGGCCACATCTGAGCAACAAAGCGGTACTCAGGGGGAGACTCCTAGGCACAATTATAAGCAGGTTTAGCTGCTTCTTTGCAGTAATGAGCCCCATAAGGGCAAGTCTGGTGATAGAGGGCTCAGCACATCAAACTGTGAGCCCTCAAATGTTTGTGAGAACATCAGCAACAATCCAGTGAGGAAGCCCAACACCTCTGCACCTTCCCCCGGCTCCTCAGGGGGGCCCTGCATATGTATTTTTATTCTCTCCCCAAATTACTTTGGGATGTGTCGCTATTTCACAGTAACCTATGCAAACCTACCAGGTCTCACTTCCTATTAAAAGTTCCATGTAATTATGGTATTTGAACAAAGTGTACAAGTTAAATTGTTTAGGAAATATAGCTCTTGCGCCAATTAAACATCTCTTCCCTTGGTCTCACATGGAATTTGAGGTTTTAAAACGCAGTCAGTATTGTCCTTTACCCTTTGGCCTGATTTGCCCTAGTCCTAACCACATCTGCTTCATTCATCTCTCTAGTTGAAGTCTAGACTCTTTTTTAGCTTTTTTAACGGTTGCTGTATGTTCTAACGCTGACTTTCATATCTGCCGAGTTCTAGCTCTGAGTTTCAGGTGTCACACAGATACCCAGTGTTCTGGAGACCAATCAGGTTATACACAAAGGGATCAGCATCTCAGAGTATGGAGGTAGCCGTAACAATTCAGGAATAGATTTGACTGCTGTAAGAGCTTACAATCGAGGGACCATTACAATAATCGTTCCCGTTAGGCTGTGCTCTAAGATTCAATTCTGAGTTTTACACATTGTGGTTAGTCCATATTGGTGAGGCATTATAGTGTTTGCCTTTGTTTCTGGCATAGTTCACTCAAAATGCTGTCCACGGGTTCCATTCACCTTGTTGCATGTCTCACAGCTTCACTCCTCACAGTTGCTCCATATTCCATTGTATACACACACCACAGTTCACCATTCTATTCCTCAGTCGATGTACTCTTAGGCCACCTCCACCCATTGCAAATCATGCATACTTTCTCCATAAACACCAGTGTGCAAATGTCCATTCATGTCCCTGCTCTCAGATCCTCAAGTAAATGCCCACTAATGAAGTTGCAGGACCCTATGGCACCCACATACTTAGCTTTGTGTGGAACCACCCCACTGTCCTCCAGAAGGGCTATATACCATTCCACCTCCTAACTGACAGTAAATGTGTACATCCTTCTCTCCATGTTTTCTACGGCACAACACTATTGATTTTTGCTTGATCTTGTATCATGCCACTTTGCTGAACTTGTTTATTAGCTCTAGTAGCTTTGTTTCAGTTTTTTTTCATTTTTTGGAACTTTCTAAATATAGGATCATGCCTTCTGCAAATAGTGAAACTTTTAGTTCTTCCTTTCCAATTTGGATGCCTTTTCTTTTTCTTGCCTAATTGCTCTAGCTAGACCTTCTAAGCCCAATGTTGAATAAGAGTGGTCACAGTGGGCATCCTTGACTTGTTCCCAATCTTAGAGGGAGAGCCTTCAGTCTCTCACTGTTGAGTACAATATTAGCTGTGAGTTTTTCATATATGCCCTTTATCATGCTCAGGAAGTTTCCTTAGATTCTTACCTTTTTTTTAATCCACTTATTTTTATCAAGTGTTTTAATCCAGAAAGGATGCTGGATTTTGTCAAGTGCCTTTTCTGTGTCAAGATGACTGTTTGGATTTTCCCTTTTGATTTCTTAATGTAGTGTGTTACATTAATTGATTTTCTTGTGTTGAACTACCTTTGCATACCTGGAATAAAACCCACTTAGTCATGGTGTATACTTCTTTTAATCTGGTGATGGATTCGATTTGCAAGTATGTTGTTGAGAAATTCTGCATTTAGATTCATTAGAGAGTTGGTTCTGTAATTTTCTTTTTTGTAGTATCTTTATCTTGCTCTGGTATCAGGATAATGTTGGAGTCACAGAATGAGTTATGTAGTGTTCCCTCTTCAATATTTTGGAAGAGTTTGAGCAGGATTGCTATTAATTCTTGGAATGCTTGGTAGAATTTGCCTGTGAAGCCATCTGGTCCTGCGCTTTACTTTGTTGAGAGGTTTTTGATGACGGATTAACTCTCTTTAGTTATAATTTGAGATTTTCTATTTCTTCTTGAGTCATTGGAGGTTGTTTGTGTGTTTCTAGGGAATTGTCCATTTCATTTGAGTTGTTTAGTTTGTTGGCGTAGAGTTGTTCATAGTATCCTCTAATGATCTTTTTTTATTTCTTTGGGTTCATAATAATGACCCCTCTCATTTCTCATTTTATTTACTTGTGTCTTCTCTCTTTTTTTCTTTGTCAGTCTATTCTAGCTAAGGAATTTTCCATTTTATTGATCTTTCTAAAGAATCAACTTTTGGTTTAATTGATTCTATTTTTTTTTAATGCTCTATTTCATTTATTTCTGTACTAATCTTTATTTCTTTTCTTCTGCTTGCTTTGGGATTAGTTTGCTGTTCTCACTGTAGTTTCTCCAGGTGTTCAATTAGGTCTTTGATTTTAGCTCTCTTTGTTCTTAATGCAGTCATTTAGGGCTATAAATTTCCTTCTCAGCACTGCCTTTGCTGTATTCCATAAATTTTTTTAACTTTATTTATAAAGAATTAGAAAACAAACAATAAAAAAAAAATTTCCAAAACCCCCAAAGGAATAAGAAAAACAAATAACCTAAAATAACTACATTGCTTCCAACATGTTCCTACCATACCCCCCCAAAATTAACAAACCATAGTTGTTCCTGAGCATTCCCACAACATTAAGATTACCATCCATAACTTATCTGCTCTTATGAGATTATCGTTCCCCCTTCAATAATTCCTGTCTATTGCTAGGTCCCCTACATTCTACAATATAAAACATTTATTTCACATTTTTCACAGGGTTCACATTAGTGGTAACATACAATATCTCTCTTTTTGTGCCTGGCTTATTTCACTCAGCATTATGTTTTCAAGTCATCCATGTTGTCTGTGTTTCATGATCTCGTTCCTTCTTAGTAGTATTCCATCGTGTGTATATACCACATTTTGTTTATCTACTAATCTGTTGAAGGACATTTGGATTCTTTTCATCTCTTGGCAATTGTGAGAAATACTGCTGTGAACATCAGTGTGCAAATATCTGTTCGTGTCACTGCTTTCAGATCTTCCGGGTATGTACCAAAAAGTGAAATTGCTGGATTGAAGGGTAACTCGATACCCAAAGGAAAATTGGATTATCACATTAGATTTTGAATTTATAATCAGCTCTACATTGATATTGATGACTTTTCAACCACAGATTTGAAATGACCACATTGGGTAAAAATGTTAAATAATCATAAAGGAAGTCAGGATTGCAGGATCTGGGACCCTTTTGATATTTTGATACATTAATGAATGTGTACCCTTTTAAAAATGAATCCCCTGAAGTCTGAGATCTACTCAAAGAAATCCACTAGTAAGTAAATTTTTTTTTAAAGGGTTGGCTGCAGAAGAGATCTTTGTGGGTTTGCTGCTTCCTTAAAAATTTAAACATATACAATTATCATTGACCCAGTAATTCCACTACTAGGTATATACCCCAAAGAATTGAGAGTAGAGACACAAATACTTGCACACCAGTGTTTGTAATAGCCTTTCCAAAAGATGGAAACAACCCAAGTGTCCCTCAACAGATGAATGGATAAACAAAATCTGGTATGGCCATACAATGTAATATTATTCAGCTGTAAAAAGGAATGACATTCTGAGACATGGGTGAACCTTGAAAATGTAACCAGAAGTTAGATTTTAACAAATGATTATGACAACTGAATCATTATGAAGATATTTCTTTTTTACTTTCTGGTGTATTAGAGTGGCCAGAGGGAAATACCTGAAATTTCTGAACTGTAATCCAGCTGCCTTGATAGTTGATGATGATTGTAGAACTATATAGCCTTAACTTGTAATTGTAAAAACCTTGTGACTGACCCCCACTTATACGCCTTATCCTGTTTTTCAACTTTGGAGTCTTATGATCACTAAAGAGAGCCCCTAATGTTTATAATGAAGGGCCTTGAGACTTCCTGGGATCTCAGACCATTGTGCTCATTATCCTAAAACCTGCCCATCTTTTGATACTGTAAAACTATCAGAGTCAGTGCAGTTCAGGGAGACAGATTTTCGGGCTGATAGGCTGTGTGATCTCCGGCTTCACACTTAGCAATAAACTCCGCCTCTGTTTGAAACCCTGGTGTCCCAGGAATTGGTCATTTGAGTGCATTGAGCAGAGAACCCACTGCTTTTGATTGATATCAGAAACAGGCTAAGTGAGAGAAGCCAGACTCAAGACAACAAATATTATATTACTTCACTTAAATGAAATTTTTTGGTAGACATATTCATAGGGTCAGAAAGTAGTTTAGAAGTTACCTGGAGTGGGGAGAAGTTGAAATGAGGAGTTATGGTTAACGGGTACAGAGTTTCTTTTTGCAGTGATGATAAAATTTTGGAAACAGCTAGTGATAATGATTGCATAACAAGGTGAGTGTAATTAATGCCACTAAATTTATGAATTTTAAGGGAAATAAAAAATGACAAATTTTTTATTATATATATTTACCACAATAAACTTAAAATTTTATAATAAGTGAAAGATAGATGATAAATTAGATGGATGGATGGATGGATGGATAGATGGTTAAAGTTATAATGAATGTACTCTAGATTCCATATGTGCCCGTGGGGCTTTGTTCTGTGCCTGCAGGGCCCGAGACTATTCTGCGCCAGTCAACTTCATCAGTGCGGGGCTCAAGAAAGGGGCAGCAGAGGAGGCAGAGTTGGAAGATTCTGATGATGAGGAGAAACCTGTTAAGCAAGATGACTTTCCTAAGGATATAGGACCAAAGAAGTTAAAAACGGTACAGTCTTTGTTGCAGGATTGTGACATTAATATCCTTCAGAGGCTGTCGGTCCAGGCATCTCCCAGCAAGGGTGCAGCCCAGCTGGAACTGGGCAGTGTGGGTTTCTTTGAGGTGTGCAGTGTAGTCTCTTTCCTTCCCTGACATACATTAGGCTCAGATGACACAATGCTCTGGGCCTGCCAGGTAATTTTCCCATCAGCTAAGCATTCTTAGATTTTCTTCTTGTTTTTTCCCAATTAAGCTTTGGTTTATCTTCTTTTTAGGGTGGCAATTTTAAACCCAGCCAGAAAGGTTTTGCGGGAGGAACCAAGTCTTTCATGGACTTTGGCAGCTGGGAAAGACACACGAAAGGAATTGGACAGAAGCTTCTTCAGAAGATGGGCTATGTCCCTGGCAGGGGCCTCGGGAAGAATGCACAAGGTATCACACCGTCACCCTTGGGGTTTTGTTACAAGGGAGGCAAGTAAGACCAAAGGAGAGGAGTCGTTTGAGGAATAGCATGCTCTTTCTCTGCTCTTTCCCTTTTAAGCGTACTTTTAACTTGGCAGCCTGCTCTGTCAGCCCAGTATAGTTGCACTGCTCATCTTTATCAAAATCAAGTTCAGTAAAATACTTGTTTCAGCAAGAGGAAAGGGGATAGGGTCTAACACAGGCTACATACCAAAGCTACTCAAGCCAAACAGTTGGATTCTACTTGCAAGAACTTTTTTTTCCTGTGAGTGATCTCCAGCTCGGTTTAATAAGTAGTATTCTCTATAATTCAAATCCCAGTCCCTAAGCAGCTTAAAGTTAGTTCCAGGTTATAGGTGGAAACTTGAACTGTATGCAAAAATACATGAACTTGAGGGAAGATAGAATGATGACTTGGAATGGGAATGAAGAGACAGTCCTCATTTGAGATTTCAACCACTCTAAATGGAAAGGAGGGGTGGAAATTTTCGGTTGGGGGGGATCTTCATTGAATTTTTGTGTCTTATTAGTAAACTCTTTTATACCATATATTTCAAAGGCCTAATCATTGTTATAAAATAAGTTAAACAAGAAATATGAACTACTAAGTAGGAATCTCATTCTAAATTACAGCACCTTATTCAGAACACTTTGGTCTGAATCAATGTACCATAAATACTACACTTTCCGTATGGGTAAAATGGAGAATTTAGTATGTCCGAGTTCCCAGTTATAAATGGATTACTCCATTTTCTTCCTGTCTATGAAAAAATGAGTCTATATGGAAATGGAAATCTGCATTTAGGAAGTAAGTAACCTCATGACAACATTATGTGTGTCGGGATAGCATAAATATTCAGAAGTTTCACATCACATAGGAGGGCATGAACAGTGTCCATGGGCAGAGAAGAGGCCTTTTTCATGGATAATGTGTTATTTTGTGCAAGGAGAAAGGAAGTGTGATTTCACAGATGAATGAATTGCTCTAATGTAAAGTCTATCTCTTTTTCTTTTGGTGAAACTTGCCAGGTATAATTAACCCAATTGAAGCGAAACAAAGGAAGGGAAAAGGAGCTGTGGGTGCTTATGGCTCAGAGCGAACCAGTCAGTCCCTGCAAGACTTCCCTGTGGTTGACTCAGAAGAGGAAGCCGAAGAGGTAACCATTATTGGGAGACGTGGGCAAGTGGTGTTCTGTGCTGGTTAAGATAGCCATCCATTCGTTCATTCATTCACACTGGCAGTCTTCAAATGCATATTGCACTCCTCCATCTCCCTGTGCTGCGGCTGGTGTGCCATGGTGAAGAGACTTAGAGCCTGGTGGACAAACAGTACACAAGTAAATACAGTGTGTTTAGAAACTGCAGTGAGTGCTGAGAAGTCCAAGACAGGGATAAGGTTGTGGGGGAAGGTAACCTACTAATGGTCAGGATGGACCTCTTAGGAAAGGAAACATTTTAGTTGCAACCTGGCAGAAGAGAAGGAGCCAGCCACAGGGAGAGTCAAGAGGCCAGAGGACACTGAGTGTGGAGCTTTGAGCTTGATGGTTTAGAGCCCATGATGGAGGCCATTGCAGCCAGGGTAGCACCCAGAGTGGTGAGGGGAAGGGAGTACATTCAGAGTGGTGAATATGATCCACCACAGGGCAGTATAGGCCATTTTTGGATGATGGGATTTCATCTCAAGCACAGCAGGGGCCATCCACTGGCAGCTGCCTTTTGCTTTGCTCCAGTAATAGAATGGGCCAGCTCTCTTATTTGAAATATCACTTTCCCCTTTGCATTTATGAGGGAAAGCTGGATGCTGTAAAGAAGCACGTTCTTATTATTCTTGTCACTGACTCTCCTCTTAATGAGGAAGGAGACATTTGATAATATGGAATTGATTACTCTTTGAATGAAAGGTCCTCAGACTTAGAAGCCAACAGGTGTCAGACATTTAGTAGAAGTGAGTTACCTGGGCCCAGTGTGAGACAGCAGGGGAAGGTGAGGATTGGGTCAGGGAGGTGAGGGCATGGCCTATCTAAAGGGTAATTGTTGCCATATGTGAGTGTGAGCTCCAAATTTCCTGATTTTCCCAAAGTACCCAGAAGTCCAGATTTTTTTTTTCCCCAAGTTTTAAACCAGTGTGAGAAAAACGATAACCACAAAACCCACTTCTGTTGGGCCAGAGTCTACTGCCCTCGGACCAACAGTGTCCTCCTTTCCTTTAGGTGCTTTTGCAGAATATTTGCAAACTCTTAAGTATAAAAGAGACCTATCCTATGACTTGAGACTTAGGGTCTTGTTTGTTTACCTTCATTTTTTATTAGAACCAATGTTTTGTATATTTCAAATAAGCCTTTGTGTTACGTATCCTTTTTTACAAGACGTTAATTTAAAAGTAGCATAACATGCCTGATAGATGCTCAGTAAATGTCACTTTCACCCTTTGGTTTCTCTCCCTGGTCTGGTGCCCTGCCTTCTAAACCTCAGTATTTGTAAGAGGGCTAACAGGGCAAGAAGTATCATGAGATGGTTTTAGCGTCTGTCGGGTGCAAGCCTTGGCATATGACCGGGGTAAATGTTAAGCCAACGGCCGTTGAATGTCTGTTAATGGTCTCGGTGGTCTTTTCTTGTCATGACTTGACTGCATCCCTCTGGTTCAGGAGTTTCAGAAGGAACTGAGTCAGTGGAGGAAAGACCCCAGCGGAAGCAAGAAGAAGCCCAAATATTCGTACAAGACAGTGGAAGAGTTGAAGGCCAAGGGCAGGATTAGCAAGAAGCTCACCGCTCCCCAGAAGGAGCTTTCTCAGGTCAAGGTACGGGGGCCCTTGGATGCATGGTCCAGGAGGGAGCACTGGAAAACACGAAAAAGGAATCCCACACCCCAGGGCTAATCACTGAGCATCTTCTAAGGCCCTTGGGGCCTCCTAGCTATGCTGCTTTTTTCCTACTCATTTGACTTGCCATTCGTCACACTCACACATTCTGTACTAGTTATTGGGTTCTTTCTCTGCCAGCCATTCCTCAAGGTAGGAGGGATATGGTGGTAAACAAACCATATTTCCATCTTTCTTACAGTCAGGGAATTTAATAACATTTCCTGTGGATTAAAGATTCCAGATACAATGTGAATATAATTTAAAAATGTTTTTTATTAGAGAAGTTGTAGGTTTACAGACCAATTATGCATAAATTCCAGAATTCCCACACACCACCTTACTACAACACCTTGCTTTGGGGTGGAACATTTGTCACAGTTGATTATAGCACTTCTTTGTATGTACTAGTTTTTGTTTTTGTTTGTTTGTTTAACATTAGTTACCTTTGTTATAATTGATAAAAAATTATTAAAATAGTACTATTAACTATCACCAATAGTTTTTACATTAGGTGTATTTTTGTCCATATACCACCCTATTATTAATACCTTGTTTTAGTATCATACATTTGTTGTAGTTCATGAAAGAAGATTTTTATATTTGTATTATATAGTCCACCATCTACTACAAGGTTCACTGTGTTATAAAATACCATGCTTTAATCTTTTAATTTTGATTCTAGTAACATATATGATCTAAAATTTCCTCTTTTAACCACATTCACCTATATAATTCAGTGCTGTTAATTATACTCACAATAATGTGCTACCATCACCATCATCCATTTCCAGACTTTTACAATCAACCTAAATAGAAATCTTGTACATGTTAAGCATCAACTTCCCATTCTCTATCTCCGATTTATCCTCTGGTAACTGATATTCTAGATTCTAAGTCTATGAGTTTTCTTATAATTAGTTCATATCAGCGAGATCATACAATATTTGTCCTTTTGTATCTGGCTTATTTCACTCAGTATAATGTCTTCAAGGTTCATCCATGTTGTTGCATGTATTAGAACTTCATTTCTTTTTATGGCTGGGTAATACTCCATTTTATGTATATACATTTTGTTTATCCATTCATTGGTCGATGGAAACTTGGGTTGCTTCCATCTTTTGGAAATTGTGAATAATGCCTCTGTGAAAATCAGTATGCAGATCTCTTTTCATGTTCCTGCTTTCAAGTCCTTTTTGGTTATATATTGAGGAGCAGGATTTCTGGGTTGTAAGGCAACTCTATACATAGCTATCTGAGGAACCTCCAAGCTGTATTCTGCAGCCCCTGTACCATTTTACATACCCACCAGCAGTGAGTGAGTGTTCCTTTTTCTCCATATCCTAAACTTACATTTTCCTGTTTGTTTAAGAGTGGCCATTCTAATAGGTGTGAAATGATATCTTATTGAGGTTTTGATTTGCATTTCCCTAATAGCTAGTGAAGATGAGCATCTTTTCATGTGCTTTTTAGTCATTTTGTATTTCCTTTTTTGGAAAAATGTCTATTCATGTCTTTAGCCCATTTTAAAATTAGGTTGTTTGTGTTTTTATTGTTGAGTTGTAGGATTTCTTAATATATTCTGGATATCAAACCCTTAACAGATCTGTGGTTTCCAAATATTTTCTCCCCTTGAGTAGGATGCCTTCTTACCCTTTTGACAGAGTCCTTTGAAGCACGGACGTATTCAATTTTGAGGAGTTCCCATTTATCTAGTTTATTTCATTGCTTGTGCTTTGGGTGGACGGTCTAGGAAACTACCACCTATCTGTCAGTAGATCTTCAAGATGTTTTCCTACATTTTTTTTTCTACAAGTTTTATGGTATATTGCTTATATTTAGGTCTTTGATCCATGTTTAGTTAATTTTTGTATAAGGTGTGAGATGGGTGTTTTGGATATGGATACCCAGTTCTTCCAGCGTCTTTTGTTGAAGATACCGTCTGTCCCAGTTGAATAGACTTGGCAGCTTTGTCAAAAATTAGTTGACCATAGATGTGAGGGTCTATTTCTGAACTCTCAATTTGATTCTGTTGATCAATATGTCTATCTTTATGCCAGTACCATGCTGTTTTGACCACTATACCTTTGTAATATGCCCTAAACTCAGGAAGTGGGAGTCCTTTGACTTCATTCCTTTTTCAAGGTGTTTTTGGCTATTTGAAGTCCATTTCCGTTCCTAATAAATTTGATAATAAGCTTTTCCATTTCTGCAAAGTAGGCTGTTGGAATTTTGATTTCTTTTGCTTGAATCTTTAGATCAATTTGGGTAGAACTGACATCTTAATGACATTTAGCCTTCCATGAATATGGAATGTCTTTCCATTTATTCAGGTCATCTTTGATTTCTTTAAGCGAAGTTTTGTAGTTTCTGTGTACAAGTCCTTTACATCCTTGTTTAAGTTTATTACTAGATACTTGATTCTTTTAGTTGCTATTGTAAATGGAATTTTTTTCTTGATTACCTCCTCAGATAGCTCATTACTAGTGTATAGAAACACCATTGATTTTTGTATGTTGATCTGATATCCTGTCACTTTGCTGAACTTGTTTATCAGCTCAAGTAGTTTTGTTGTTTTTCTGGATTTTCTAAATATAGGATCATGTCATCTGCAAACAGTGACAGTTCTACTCCTTCCTTTCCAATTTGGATGCCTTTTATTTCTTTTTCTTGCCTAACTGCTCTAGCTAGTACTTCCAGCACAATGTTGAGGAACAGTGGTGACAGTAGACATCCTTGTTTTGTTCCCAGTCTTGGAAAGCTTTCAGTCTCTCACCACTGAGTTATGATGTTAGCTGTAGGTTTTTCATATATGCCCTTTATCTTGTTGAGGAAGCTTCCTTCTCTTCTTATCTTTTGAAGTGTTTTTATCAAGAATGGGTACTAGATTTTATCAAATGCCTTTTGGGTATCAATCGAGATGATCATGTGTTTTTCCCTTTCAGTTTGTTAATGTGTATGACATTAATTGATTTTCTTGTGTTGAATCACCCTTGCTTACCTGGAATAAAACCCACTTGGTCATGTGTATAATTCTTTTAATGTGCTGGTGGATTCAATTTCCAAGTATTTTTTGAGGATTTTTACATCTAGATTCACTAGGGAGATTGGTGGGTAATTTTCTTTTCTTGTAGTATCTTTATCAGGTTTTGGTATTAGGATGATGTTGGCTTCATAGAATGAGTTCGGTGATTTTTCCCTATTCAATTTTTTGGAAGAGTTTGAGGAGGATTGGTATTAATTCTTCTTGGAATGCTTTGTAAAATTCACCTCTGAAACTATCTCGTCCTGGGAGGTAGGAGGTTTTTGATGACTGATTAAATCTCTTTACTTGTGATTATTGAGGTCTATATTTCTTCTTTGGTCAGTATAGTTTGGTTGTGTGTTTCTGGGAAATTGTCCGTTTTATCTAAGTTGTCTGGTTGGCATATAGTTGTTCACAGTATCCTCTATGATCTTTTTTATTTCTTTGGGGTCTGTGGTAATGACCCCCTCTCATTTCTGGTTTTATTTATTTGCATCTTCTCTCCTTTTTTCCTTGTTAGTCTGTCTAATCTTTTGTCAATTTTATCAGTGTTTTCAAAGAATCAACTCTTTATTGTTTCTATTTTTTTTTTCCCCCACTGTAAATGTTATTTCTTCCCTTCTGCTTGCTTTTGGATTACTTTGCTTTTCTTTTTCTAGTTCCTCCAGGTGTTCAGTTTGGTCTTTGCTTTTAGCTCTTTTCTTCGTTTTTAATGTAGTTGTTTAGGGCTATAAATTTCCCTCTCAGCACTACCTTCCCTGCGTTCCATAAGTTTTGATATGTTGTGTTCTCGTTTTCATTCTTCTTGAGATATTTACTGATCTCTCTTGCAGTTTCTTCTTTGACCCAGTGATTGTTAAAGAGTGTGTTGTTTAACCACCATATATTTGTGAAATTTCCAGTTCTCTGGTTGTTACTGATTTCAAGCTTCATTCCACTATGATCAGAAAAAGTCCTTTGTGTAATTTCAGTCTTTGTAAATTTATTAAGACCTTTTTTTTTTTGTTTTCCTCCAGCATGTGATCTATTCTGGAAAATGATCCATGAGCATGTGAGAAGAATGTATATCCTGCTGGTTTTGGGTGCAATTATCTGTCCATGTCTGTTAGGTCTGGTACATTTATCGTATAATTTAGTTTCCTGCTTTTCTTACTGATGCTCTTTTAGATGTTCTGTATATTCAAGACAGAGCCTCTGAATTTGAACAGATAAAAGAACACAGAGGAAAGAATGGGAAAAACTGAGCAGGCTCTCAGGGAACCAACTGATAACAGGAGCTCACAAACATACACATCATGGGTGTCCCAGAAGGAGAAGACAAGGGAAAAGGTTCAGAAAGAATATGTGAAGAAATAATGGTAAAAAAATTTCCCAATTTTGTTGAAATCTCCCACTTATTGTAGAGATGTCTTTTACTCCCTTTGGTTTTGCCAGTGTTTGCCTCATGTACTGGCATAGCTCAATTAGGTACACAAGTATTTATGGCTGTTATTTCTTCTTGGTAAATGGCACTTTTTATTAATACATAGTGTCCTTTTTGTCTCATAAATTTTTCCATTTAAAGTCTATTTTGTCTGATAATAATATAGCTACTCAGCTCTTTTTTTTGGTTACTCCCCATGTGAAATATCTTTTTTCAGCCTTTTACTTTCAATCTATTTGTATCTTTGGGTCTGTGACTCTCTTGTAAACAGCCTGTAAAGGGATCATATTTATTTATCCATCTGGTCTGTGTCTTTTGATTGGGGAGTTTAATTGATTAACACTCAATGTTATTACTGTAAAGGCAGTAGTTACTACAACCATTTCATCCTTTGACTTATTTGACCTATCTTAATTCTTTCTCTTTTTATCCTTTTAGTTACTCTTACTGATAATCTTTATTTCTTTTCTCTCCTCCAAGTCTCTTTCTCGTGTCATTTCTTTTCAGCCTGCAGAACTCCTTTTAGTATTTCTTGTAGGGCCAGTCTCCTTTTAATGAACACTCTGCTTCTGTTTATCTGTGAATATTTTAAACTCTCCCTCCTTTTGAAGGATAGTTTTGCCACATAATTATTGGCTGACAATTTTTTCTCTTTCAGTATCTTAAACACATCTTAAATAAGAATTGGGAAATTTTTTACCATTATTTCTTCACATATTTTTTCTGAACCTTTTCCCTTGTCTTCTCCTTCTGGGACACCCATGATGTGTATGTTTGTGAGCTCCTGTTATCAGTTGGTTTCCTGAGAGCCTGCTCATTTTTTCCCATTCTCTTCTCTGTGTTCTTTTCTCTGTTCAAATCTGGAGGCTCTGTCTTCTAGCTTGCTGAGTTTTTATTCTGCCTCTTCAAATCTGCTGTTGTATGCCTCTAGTGTATTTTTAGTTTCATCTTATTGTGCCTGTTGTTCCCATAAGATGTTATTTTTTCTTAGCATGCTTTCAAGGTCTTCTTTATGCCGACAGTGTCTTAATATCCTTTATCTCTTTAGATGTCTCCTTGAATTGATTTAGGAGATTTGCTTGAACATCTTTGATTAATTCTTCCAAATTTTGTATCTCTTAAGACTTAAATTTCCTCTTTTGACTGAGCCGTATCTTTTTGTTTCTTAGTATGATTTTAATTTTTTCCTGATGTCTGGGCAATCAGAATAACTTGATGAGTTTATCTCAATGTCAGATTCTCTCATCTAGGATTTTGTGGTTGATTGGCTTTGTATTAATGCTCTTCTTTGACACTTGTTTCGTCAGTATTACCCAACTAAAGCAGGACCAGGGACCCACTACAGTGGTTCCCACCATTTCAGCAAGGCCTGTGGAGAAAGTCAGGTAAAGAGGCCAAAAAGCCTTTAATTCTGCTCCCCAATTGTGCGCTTTCCTGGCCTGCTCAGCAGATTGTACTCTTCAGCAACTTGTTCCCCTCTGCCTGCAGAAGGCATGCTGTTCTTTGCTTTCTGCAGGCTCCCTGGTGAAGGTTTGAACAGTTGTGTGGCAGTGCCTGGCTGGGTGTGTTGAAACTGTGGGACCCAGCAGTCTAAACTCACCTGCCAAAAGCTGGAACAGTGCTGGACTATGACCCGCCCTCTAAATCTTCTAAAAAGGATTTCCATGACCCTCTCAGTCTGCAGCCGCCTGCCAGAGAGGGGCCAGAAAACCAGAAGCTGTTTCCCTGAGAGTGGCGGGTTGGCTCCTGGAGCCAGGGCTGAGGGAGTTATGCACAATCTCTCACTGTTGTTTCTCCGTCTCTTTGTCCCTCACTTTCCTGGATGCTGCCCAGCACTCCCCTGATCTCTGGAGCCCTAGAACCCTTGTTCTGGATAGTTTCTGACTGTCCCCTAGCTGATTTTCTGGGGAAGAACTGTGCCCTACCACTCCCTAATCAACCATCTTCCTGGAAGTCCTCTTTTTTTTTTCCCCCATTTTTAAAATTGTGTTATATATATATACATAAAAGTGGTAACTTTCCAAGTATGATTTAACAGGTAGAGAGCAAATTTCAAAAGAATTTTATGGGTTACAGTTCCACAGTTTCAGTTATTTCCTTATTGTGAAATATATTTACAGAAAGGTGGATAACCTTCAATGTACAATTTAACAAGTAGCTATGGAGCAATTTTCAAAAACTGTTATGGGTTACAGTATCATAGTTTTCAGTTATTTCCATCTACTACTATTGTGTCTTTCATCCCCAAGTTTTGTTTTGTTTCTTTTTATACTTTCGAATTGTTTTTTATGCTCACCATTGTCCTTAATGTCTTTTAAATCTTTATGCATACTTTTCTTCATCTCTTTAAATGTTTAGATTTGTTTGAACATCTTTTGATTGGTTATTCCAAATTCTGTGTCTCCTCTGAAGTTTTAATTTGTTCCCTTGACCAAGCCATATCTTCCTGTTCCTACCCATATGTTCCTGTTTCTTAGTATGGCTTGTAATTTTTCACTGATGTCTTGGCATCTGATTATCTTGATGAGTAAACTCTAAAGGTTAGTTTCTCCCTCTTGTCTACGGTTTTATTGTTGATTGGCTTTGTGTTAAGGCTCTTCTTTG
Source organism: Choloepus didactylus (assembly GCF_015220235.1). Taxonomy (NCBI): domain Eukaryota; kingdom Metazoa; phylum Chordata; class Mammalia; order Pilosa; family Megalonychidae; genus Choloepus; species Choloepus didactylus. The sequence goes on along the minus strand of NC_051329.1, from coordinate 23,975,468 downwards.
ATTCTTCTCCTGTACATGTGGTACAGTTTTTAAGATTGCACTTTTTAATTGCTTCATCTCCAAGAGAAGACTTCCTTTCCTCTTTTCCTTCTCTGGGAGTCTTGATTTGTTGTTTGTTTTTGTGTAGATTTTTTCCTCAGCTCCTGTGATTTAAATTCTCTTCCTCATTCAGTGCCCTGTTTTCCTTACTTTTTTCAGAAATGATAGGGGTCATTACCCTCCTGTCTTACAGCAGTTCAGTTTAACACCCCTCACCCCTGTTTTTTAATTTTTCCTCTCTGTGAGGCTTTTCTATATCCAGTTTCTTCCCCAATAGGGTATCCTGTCCTTCCTGAGGGAGCCAGATGGGTCAGTCCAAAAAAAATGGGTAACCCCAGAAAAGTCTGTTTTGCATTTAGGTGGTCCAGTCAACAGAAAGTGATTTGAGTGAGTACAGCACTTTGCAGCTACAGTTTTACTGTGGTCTCTCTCTTTTTTTTCCCCTCCTGGGACCCTTTTATACGCAGCACACCTCAGCAGCTTGTCTTCTGCCCTGTGCCTGCTTATGTGTGGGGTTCTGTTTCTGGTATCCCAGGTGAGAGGTGGGAGGGATCTGGGCGGCTGCCTCTGAGCAGCTCCCCACACTGTGCGGGAACGAGTGAGGGAGAGGGAGTGGACCAGCTGGTCTGCATGGAAGTTTCCTGATATTTTCCTTTTTTTTCGAGTCAGTGTTTGTGGAGTCCTTCTCCAGTCTCTACCATCTTCCAGGTTTTAAGCAAGCAGAATTTGTTCTTTTATTCACCTTATTTCTGGGGAGGTTTTTACAGGGGATGTCTTAGGTCACCATGTTGATGATGTCGCTCCTTCAACATCATTTTTCATGGGTGCCTAATTCCGGGGACTGGCTCTGCTGTGTCCTTGACTCCTTTAACTTCTTTCTGGTCTGGTGCGGTTTCATTTTTTGGCAGGCTAGTTTGTATGAAAAGCTTTGTTTGTGTTTCAAATGTTTCTTTAGGATAGGTTCATAGAAGTAAAATCTTCTATGGTTAAAGGATATGAAAGGCTTTAAGGCTCTTCATCCTCAATACCGGATTGCATTCTAGGGAGGTGGTACCGACTCACTCACTGACCAGCAGGGCATATTTGCCAGCTGTGAGTAAACTTCCAACCACTGTTATGCACATGTAAAATATTAGGTTTTCTATTACTCTTCCAAGCCAAAGAACAGTGGCAACTGTTTCCTGTCATAGTTCAGTATAGGATTTGTAGCATTTGTGAGGGTCCCAGAACTTGAAGAGAGCCTGTTGTGGTGGTTCTCAGAACTCAGTGTGCATCACATTTATCTGGAGACCTGCTGAGAATTACAGATGCCTAGTTCTCACCCAGAGATTGATTGAGTCAGCACATCTATCCTGGGACCAGGGATTCTGCATTTGTATCTTTTCCTCCAAGTGATTCTAATGCAGGTTGTTTATGGATCACACTTTTCTTTAAATTCTGTTTCAAAAGTACAGCCCATATTCAGATGTCCTCCATTCCCATAAAACATCTTCTACATTGGTGTGTCCACATGGGATCCAATCTAGAACTGCTTGTTGCATCTGATTGTTTTGTCTGTGAGTCTCTTAATTAATCTAGTACAGCAAGGATCCCACTTGGAGAAACACTGCCTTTCTCCAGCTCTGCTGAAGAGCATGGATTTTACACATTTCCACTAGCATTTTGCCTTCCCTTGGGTATAGGAGCATGTGAAATATGGCAGTAATGGTGAGCATTAACCTGAGTCCCCTCTGTCATGCTCTCCAAGGTCATAGACATGACAGGACGAGAGCAGAAGGTCTACTACAGCTACAGCCAGATCAGCCACAAGCACAACATCCCTGATGATGGGCTGCCGCTGCAGTCCCAACAGCTACCACAGCCCGGCAAAGAAGCCAAGGCCCCAGGCTTTGCGCTGCCAGAGCTGGAGCACAACCTGCAGCTCCTTATTGACCTAACAGAGCAGGAGATCATCCAGAATGACCGGCAGCTGCAGTACGAGCGGGACATGGTGGTCAACCTCTCCCACATGCTGGAGAAGATGTCTGAGGTCCTGGACCATGAGGAGAGGGTCATCTCCAACCTCAGCAAGGTCCTAGAGATGGTGGAGGAGTGCGAGCGGCGGATGCAGCCCAATTGCAGCAACCCCCTCACCCTGGATGAGTGTGCCCGTGTCTTTGAAACCCTCCAGGACAAGTACTATGAGGAGTACAGGATGTCTGACCGTGTGGACCTTGCCGTGGCCATCGTCTATCCACTCATGAAGGAACACTTCAAGGAGTGGGATCCCCTAAAAGTGAGTTGTTTGGAAAATCAGCCTCTTTGCTTCTAGTTTGGGGCCTTTGCTTGATGAGACTGTCCAAAGGGCAAGGGGTGGGGGGTGGTTAACCAGCGCCCACCCAGCTGATTTGTGTTTCTCCTCAGGACTGCACTTATGGCACTGAAATCATCTCCAAGTGGAAAAGTCTCCTGGAGAATGACCAGCTCTTGTCCCACGGTGGACAGGACCTCTCAGCAGACGCCTTTCACAGGTACCCACTGCAGGCAATTGGGAAGGATTGTTAATGGCTGGGGGAGGTGGAAGGAGCTCGCATTTATTAATCCTCTGCTATTTGCTAGCACTGCTGCATTCCTTCTTTCATTTCACACACAACTGTCAAGTTTCTGCAGTGTATCAGGCATGTGCTGGGTTCTGGGCTTGCCCAGGGAGTAAAGCAGACATTGCCTGTCAACAATACAGCGGAAAAGGCAGGTGGAAAATCAGGAAGTGAATAAATAAATAAATGTAGGATGCAAACTGGGTACAGTGATAGACAATAACAAGGGCACACACCTACTTGGAAAGAAAGTGCGAGGCAGAGGTCTCAGAGGAGGAGGTGACGTTTAAGCTGGTACCCAAAGGGTGAGAGGTGCCAGCTCCGTGTAGATTGTGTGAGGGCCCTGAGGTGGGAGAGCACTTGATGCCCGAGATGGTGTGGAAGGCTCTCGGGCTGGAGCTGTGAGCTCCTGGAGCCCTGAAGCAGTCTCCCCAAGCAGGTGCCACTGAGGAGACCCAGGGCTCCGAGGTTTAGTGAACAGCTGGGAGACCAAGAGGCAGCTTGGGTCTAGCCAGTGTGGGGACTGGCCTGATGATTTCTGTGATCCGAGTTCCATGCTGCTTACCTTTTTGTTTCTTAATCTAGCAAGGGGGGTGGTGGGATACTTTGAAACCAATCAGTGCCATCAACCAGCCTTCTCCCTGCCTTCCTCCTCAGGCTGATATGGGAAGTCTGGATGCCTTTTGTGCGAAATGTTGTCAACCAGTGGCAACCAAGGAACTGTGACCCAATGGTGGACTTTTTGGATAGCTGGGCACACATTATTCCTGTGTGGATCTTGGATAACATTCTGGACCAGCTCATCTTCCCCAAGCTGCAGAAGGAGGTAGGGCCGAGAATCATGGGAAATGGTTGTCATTAGTCACCGTGGGGACTTGCTTAGCATTTCTGTTCATTATCTCTGTGCTGGTCACATGCCTGGAATTAGAGAATTTGTTGGTGCTGCTATTGCCTGATAATTTTTTTTTTTTTTTAACTGTTTTATTGAGACATATTCACAACCATGTAGTCATCCATGGTGTACAATCAGCTATTCACAGTACCATCATAGAGTTGTGCATTCATCACCCCCATCTATTTTTAAACATTTTCCTTACACCAGAAAGAACAAAAATAAGAATAAAAAATAAAAGTAAAAAAGAACACCCAAATCAACCCCCCCCCATCCATCCTATTTTTCATTTAGTTTTCATTTAGTTTAGTTCTACTTACCCATCCATACACTGGATAAAGGGAGTGTAATCCACAGGTTTTCACAATCACACTGTCACACCGTGTAAGCTACATCATTATACAATTGTCTTCAAGAATCAAGGCTACTGGGTTGTGGTTTGAAGTTTCAGGTATTTACTTCTAGCTGTTCCAATACACTAAAACCTAAAAAGGGATATCTATATAGTGCATTAGAATGTCCAGAGTGATCTCTCAACTCCATTTGAAATCTCTCAGCCATGGAAACTTTATTTTGTTTCATTTCTGCCTTATAATGCTTTAATTCCAGCCTTTTTTCTCAGCACTTTTTTTTCCCCAAAATTCTCACCTCAATAGGAAGTTCATTTTATTGTTTTCTTTTATCATATTTTTTTATTGTAGACTATAACATATATAAATAAAAGTGATAACTTTCCAAGTGCAATTTAACAAATAGAGAGCAAAAAAATATTATAGGTTACAATTCCACAGTTCCAGTTATTTCTTTTATGAAATATATATACAAAAAGGTAATAATATCTTTCAAAGTATGATTTAAGAAGTAGAAATGTAGATTTCCAAAGTTAAGAGTTATAGTACTATAGTTTCAGTTATTTCCTTATTGTGAAATCTAATACATATACAAAAAGATATAGCTTTCAAATTGCAATTAACAAGTAGCTATAGAACAAATTTCAAAGGATCTATGGATTACAATTCCACCATTCCAATTCTTTTCTTCTAACTATTCTAATACCCTAGCAATGAAGAAAAAGAAAATTATTTATTGGTTTCTTCAGTCAAACAGAATTGTGCCATTTCTGGGTATACCTGTTTGTGGGTTAGTGTCTGCTTTGGGGAAAGCATAGTTTAAAATGCCTTGTGTGTCTCTTTGTACCTAATACTCCACCCCCCACCCCCACCCCCCTAGTAAAACAAAGTATCCCAAAGAATGGCACTTGTTATTAACTTTTCAGAAGTGTTATGTGGCAGCCCCACGGGCTGTATGAACTGTTTCTTTCTCCCATTCCTTCTGCAGGTGGAGAACTGGAACCCTTTGACTGATACTGTCCCCATCCACTCTTGGATCCACCCATGGCTTCCCCTCATGCAGTCGCGGCTGGAGCCGCTGTACTCCCCCATCCGCAGCAAGCTGTCCAGCGCGCTGCAGAAGTGGCACCCCAGCGACTCCTCTGCCAAGCTCATCCTCCAGCCCTGGAAAGATGTCTTCACCCCTGGTTCCTGGGAAGCATTTATGGTCAAGAACATTGTGCCCAAGCTGGGTAAGGTTCTGAGTCCAGCATTTGGTTTCTGTGAAAAAGTCTAGCACATATAAAAGGTGCCACCTCATCACTAAGATTGAGTGTAAATATAACTAGGGCTCTTACTGCTGTTTCCTATTACAGCCGTCAATGTCAGGGTCAGTGTGCCTTGTGGTTTTTTTCCACTGGTCTGGTTTTGGGTTCTGGTAACAGAATGTCTGTTGCATTGGTATTCTCAAAATTTTGCAGCATTTTATTCCAAATATAGATTTTCTTTTAAGGAAGGTTTTTCTGGATTAGAGAAAATGGGTTTTTAAGAAATGTTATTTCAAGAGCTTAAAATTGATGTTTAAAAAAAGAACAAAGACTGCTGTTTTCTGGTGATAACTTGCTCTCTTTATTTCTGTGGCTTTGCTTGGACTAGAGCTGAGCCTCAGAGCCTGGGTTTCTCTTCCAGGAATGTGTCTCGGTGAGTTAGTCATTAACCCCCACCAGCAGCACATGGACGCCTTTTATTGGGTGATCGACTGGGAGGGGATGATCTCTGTCTCCAGCCTGGTAGGGCTCCTTGAGAAGCACTTCTTCCCCAAGTGGCTTCAGGTACACTTTGGTTTCCTTATTTTGGGGACGGGGTTTTGGGGTGGGGTGGGGGGGTGGTGATGAAATTTTCTGCCAAGGCCTGACTGCAGATGCTCATCCTTGGATAACCATCAGATGACAGCCCTTTAATTTTTTTTTTTTTTATCTTCATTTTATTGAGATATATTCACATACCATGCAGTCATACAAAACAAACCGTACTTTCGATTGTTTACAGTGCCATTACATAGTTGTACATTCATCACCTAAATCAATCCCTGACACCTTCATTAGCACACACACAAAAATAACAAGAATAATAATTAGAGTGAAAAAGAGCAGTTGAAGTAAAAAACAACACTGGGTACCTTTGTCTGTTTGTTTCCTTCCCCTACTTCTCTACTCATCCATCCATAAACTAGACAAAGTGGAGTGTGGTCCTTATGGCTTTCCCAATCCCATTGTCACCCCTCATAAGCTACATTTTTATACAGCTGTCTTCGAGATTCATGGGTTCTGGGTTGTAGTTTGATAGTTTCAGGTATCCACCACCAGCTACCCCAATTCTTTAGAACCTAAAAAGGATTGTCTAAAGTGTGCGTAAGAGTGCCCACCAGACTGACCTCTCGGCTCCTTTTGGAATCTCTCTGCCACTGAAGCTTATTTCATTTCCTTTCACATCCCCCTTTTGGTCAAGAAGATGTTCTCCGTCCCATGATGCCAGGTCTACATTCCTCCCCGGGAGTCATATTCCACGTTGCCAGGGAGATTTACTCCCCTGGGTGTCTGATCCCACGTAGGGGGGAGGGCAGTGATTTCACCTTTCAAGTTGGACAGCCCTTTAATTTTATAATGAAAGTAAATTATATACTTTAGGTAGAAATGAGTTAAAAAATGATATAATAGTGATCATCTTTTATTGAGCACTTGCCATGTGCTGTTGTAAGCAATGGATTTGCCTTATCTTGGCTCCTCACAACTCCAAGGTAAAGACTTTAATATCTTACTGTAGAGGTGGAGACAGAGGCTCAGGGAGTTGACCTGCAAGATCATGTGGCTACCAAGCTGACTGCCTGAGTCATACTCAAGGGCCCAACTTTTCAGCCCCCAGAAACCCTTGTGTCAGCAGCTGGTACGACTAGTATTGAAACACATAGCTAGCTCCCTTGGAAACTTTGTTGCTACAGAGGATGGGTTTCTTATTTTCCTTTTTGGCAGGTGCTGTGCTCCTGGCTCAGTAACAGCCCAAATTATGAGGAGATCACCAAGTGGTACCTGGGTTGGAAATCCATGTTCTCAGACCAAGTGCTGGCACATCCATCGATCAAGGACAAATTTAACGAAGCACTCGATATCATGAACAGGGCTGTGTCCTCCAATGTTGGTGAGTGGGGATTCTAGTTTTTGAAATATGCTGAACGCATAAATGACCAAGTCAGTTCTCAGGTACCTGTGGACTGCTGGAAGCCTACCTCACTCTCTCCTGTCACAGCATTGACTCTCATCTCCAGACTCGGCTGCAGGGTTAGCGAGAACCCACTGGCGAGATGCACTGTTATTGGGAGGGCATTTGCCCCAGAAGTAGACGGATTAAGCCTGGATTCACGCTGGTGTCTGGCTCCACGGCCCACTCTCTCGGCCCCTGAGCATTCAGCCCTGTGGGGGTCTTGCATGCATCTGCTAGGCCAGTGTGTCGGTGATGAGGCTCCAGCTCACAGTGTAGAGCTTTATCCAAATTCTGACACTTAAGTATCTGCTTACTTTCTCTTAGCCCTATTTCTTCACCTCCTCCATAGGATACAAAGGGGGTTGAGTTAGTGTTTATAAAACACTTAGCATGCATCACTCAGTAGGTGGTGTTTGTGTCAAAAGTAGGCAGTTCACTCTATTTGTGTATCTGTTCCCAAAGCTATGTGACTCTAGGTAGGCCATTCAGCCAAATCTGTGTACTGACACCTGAAGACAACAGTGCTAACGAGCTGGTTCACGGCATGTGAAGCCAGGTCACCAAGGCCCATATGGTCACATAGTTAAATTTCCTGAGTCTGTCTTCCTACGTAGTCTGGTACATGAAAACAGAACTGTAATGCATAGATTATGCTACGTTTAACAAGGCAAAGATATTTCTATGCTTCTCTCTACTTATCCAAGTCCTTCAAGGGACACTTCCGTTTTCATATCCTCTACTCAGACACCCTAGACTACTGGCTCCCCAAATACATTTAAATTTCTCCAGGACAGGGGGCATGTATGATGTAAATGTTTTTCAAGGTACTAAGAGGTAACCTCTTTGGCAGTGAGGAGTTAAAAACACTACCAAGCAAGATAGTCACTATTCTGTGCCTAATGATGGATTATTTGTCAGGGTTTCCAGTTCTAAAGGGTAAATCCCTTGCAGATATTTTTTTTTTTTTTTAATTTTTATTTTGAAATAATTTCAAACATATAGGACAGTTGCAAATACAATACAAACCCCATACAGAGGACTCCAACACCCCTCCTGCCCCCAGATATCTATATCTACCAATTTTACATTTTGCTACCTTTGCAGTACCTTTCTTTCTCTTTCCTCCCTCCATCCCCCTTCTTTCAACTATATGTATTATCTTTCTGTCAGTTATCTGTCTACCCATTTATCATCTTCTGAACATTTGAGAGCAGGTTGCATATATCATACTCCTTGAACTCATAACACTTCCATGTACATTTCCTACGAACCAGGATATTCACTGATGTCATTAACTGCAGTTACTTCAAGAAAATTAATATGGTTATAAAGCTTAAATTCTATATTCCAATTTTTCCTTATGCCCCCTTTGAGCTTTTCTCCTCCATTCTTAGATCCACTCCAGTATCATATATTGCATTGATTATCATTAACTCTTTAACTTTTTTTAAATTAACTATATCAAAAAAAAAATTTTAAAAAAAAGGATATACAATAAAAAAACATTTCAAAGAGACCATAACAAGGGAGTAAGAAAAAGACAACTAACCTAAAATAACTACTTTACTTCCAACATGTTCCTACTCGACCCCAAGAAAATAACCTAATATAGCAACATTTCTGTGAACTTGTTCCTACCATACCCATCAGAAAGTAACAAACCATAGTCATTCCTGGGCATTCCCAGAATGTTAAATTTACCCACGATAGCTTATCTGTTCTTATTGGGTTATCGTTCCCCCTTCATTAATTGCTGTCACTAGTTCCCCTACATTCTACATTATAAACCATTTATTTTAGGAGTGTGTTATCTTACCTCCAGATGTTTGTGAATTTTCTAAGTCCCTCCAGATGTTTGTGAATTTTCTAAGTCTCTGATGGTTATTGACTTCTAATTGTATTCCATTGTGGTCAAAGAATGTGCTTTGAATAATTTCAATTTTTTTAATATTTATTGAGGCTTGTTTTATGCCCCAGCATATGGTCTAATCTGGAGAAAGTTCCATGATCACTAGAGAAGAATGTGTATCCTGGTGATTTGGGATGTGAAGTTCTATACATGTCTGTTAAATCACATTCATTTATCAGATTGTTTAGGTTTTCATTTTCCTTGTTGATCTTCTGTCTGGTTAGCGTAACTATAGGAGAGAGTGATGTGTTGAAGTCTCCCACAATTATTGTGGAAACATCTATTGCTTCCTTTAGTTTTGCCAGTGTTTGTCTCATGTATTTTGTGGCACCATGATTGGGTGCATAAACATTTAAGACTGTTATTTCTTCTTGAATTGTTCCTTTTATTAGTATGTAGTGGCCTTCTTTGTCTCTCCTAACTTCCTTGCATTTAAAGTCTATTTTATCTGAGATTAATATTGCTACTCCTGCTTTCTTTTGGCTGTAGCTTGCATGAGATATTTTTTCCATCCTTTCACTTTCAATTTCTTTGTGTCCTTGTGTCTAAGATGTGTTTCTTGTATGCAGCATATTGATGGTTCATGTTTTTTGATCCATTCTGCGAATCTATATCTTTTAATTGGGGAGTTAAATCCATTTACATTCAGTGTTATTACTGTGAAGGCATTTCTTGAATCAGCCATCTTATCCTTTGGCTTATGTTTGTCAGATATATTTTTTCCCTCTCTCTCTTCATGTCCTTTAATGAACCAAAATTGAATCTCTTTAGTACTGAACCTTTCTCCATATCTCTCTCTCCTTTCTTTGTTTCTATGTCAGTATGGCTCCCTGTAGTATCTGAAGTAGGGCAGGACTTTTATTAGCAAAATCTCTCAGCATTTGTTTGTGAAAAATTTAAGCTCTCCCTCAAATTTGAAGGAGAGCTTTGCTGGATAAAGTATTCTTGGTTGGAAATTTTTCTCTCTCAGAATTTTCAATATGTCATGCCACTGCCTTCTCGCCTCCATGGTGGCCACTGAGTAGTCACTACTTAGTCTTACGTTGTTTCCTTTGCACGTGGTGAATTGCTTTCCTCTTGCTGCTTTCAGAACTTGCTCCTTCTCTTCAGTATTTGACAGTCTGATGAAAATATGTCTTGGAGTGGGTTTACTTGGATTTATTCTATTTGGAGTTCGCTGAGCATTTATGCTTTGTATATTTATATTGTGTAGAAGATTTGGGAAGTTTTCCCCAACAATTTCTTTGAATACACTTTCTAGACCTTTACCCTTCTCTTCCTCTTCTGGGACACCAATAAGTCTTATATTTGGACGTTTTATTTTATCTATCATACCCCTGAGGTCCATTTAGATTTTTTTCCCCATTCTTTCTTTTGTTCTTTCATTTTCCGTTCTGTGGTCCTCGAGGTTGCTGATGCGTTGTTCAGCTTCCTCTAGTCTTGTACTATGAGTATGCAGAATCTTTTTAATTTGGTCAGCAGTTTCTTTTATTTCCATGAGATCATCTTTTTTTTTTTTTTTTTTTTACTCTTGTAATTTCTTCTTTATCCTCTTCTAGGGTCTTCTTCATGTCCTTTATAGCCTGTGCCCTGCTCTCATTGTTTGTCTTTAGTTCTTTGATTAATTGCTCCAAGTACTGTGCCTCCTCTGATCTTTTGATTTGGGTGTTTGCGTTTAGGTTATCCATATTGTCTAGTTTTATCATATGCTTTAAAATTTTCGGTTGTTTTTGGCCTCTTGGCATTTGCTTTATTTGATAGGGTTTTTTAGGATATGTAGAGTTATTCAAAGACTAATCTCTAATTTGTTAGAGCTACAGCTTGGTGGCGTACACTTTCTCTAACCAGCAGATGGCGTCCATGAGTCATTTATTCCCCTCAAGTCAGTTCTCCCCAACTTCGTCTTTGTGGTGTGTGGGGGTCTGATTCTTGTGGGGTCCAATTGGTGCACCATGTTTGGGTGTGTTATTGGTACTGTCTGCCCTGAATGTGGGGCATGTGTCTGAGCGGTTGGGGAGGGAGGGCAGCTTTAATAATCAAACCTCCCAGGTGTTCCTGGAGATATAAGGCTGTTGCAAGAGTCTAAACCTTCATTTCAGTCTCGCCACAGATTGTCTCTGCTGCTGACCCACAAGTCTTTGGTATTGGTGTATGGTCCCTGGGATTTCCAAGTAGGTCCCTCTTCCAAGCTTTGCCCTTCAAGGGCCTCTGCTGAGGGAAGGTTGTGCTGTGTCACAAGTGCACACCATCCCTCAAGGGAAGTTCTGGGCTGCCAGGCCATGTAGGTGTGTTCCCAGCCTGCTGTTAAGAATGGCTGAATGGGGAGTGTTAATTTCCCCCTTTTCACACAGCTCCACCTTCCCAGCTCCAGGACAATTAGCTGTGGGTGCACGAAAGGCTACTGTCCACGCCTCATATCGTAGTGTGTGCACGCATTGCTGGAAACACTTCCCGTCTCACTGGGTTTTTTGGCGCAGCTCTGGGCTGTGGTTCCGTCGCCAGGCAGGAGTGTTCCCAGCCCATCGGGAAGATGGCTGCAAGGGCATGGTTTTTTTCCCCTTTTGGCTAACCTCTGCCTGCCTCACTCTGAGACAATTAGCAGCGGGTGCATGAAAGGCTATCTTCCACGCCAGATATCGAGGCATTCGCACAGCCCATTCCTGCCGTGCTTCACTGTGCATTTCTCACTGCTGTATCTGCAGCCGCTTTTGGGTTTTTTTAAAAAATAACTAGTCTGCCTCCAAACGCCAACCCTCAGTTTCCCCACACCACAGTGTGGCTGCCGGATATTCAGTGGCTTACTCGTTTCAGAATGCAGACTCCTGGTTTCACCAAGTGCATGGTCCCTGCGGACCTTGTCCAGCTGGTGCATCACTGGAACTGGTGTTCTAGGTCACTTTCTAGCTTTTATATAGTTATTTTTCATGGAGGTGTTTTTTTTGCCCTGTCTCTCCTAGCCGCCATCTTAGGTTTTCTGCAGATATTTCTTTTTATGTTGAATATTTAATAATCCCTCTGGTTGCTATGTGTTAGCCAGATATTTTCAGATATGTGATTCTACTAGCCTCTTGTTTAAAACTTCCCCCAGCGGTGCTGGATTGCCTCTGTTTTGGTGCTTTGGGTCTCAGGGACAGCGCTGCCCATCAGTGAGTTACAAGTAGATTTTATAGACATGGCATCTCTGGTATTCCCAGACTTGGACCAAATCACCATCTTCTTTGACATCACCTTGGGAACACCTGTCCTCACTCCCCTGCCCTCTGCCTCTCTCAGGTGCCTACATGCAGCCTGGAGCACGGGAGAATATTGCCTACCTCACCCACACTGAGCGGAGGAAGGACTTCCAGTATGAGGCCATGCAGGAGCGACGGGAGGCCGAGAACATGGCCCAGAGGGGCATCGGCGTGGCTGCCAGCTCAGTGCCCATGAACTTTAAGGACCTCATTCAGACCAAGGCCGAGGAACACAACATCGTCTTCATGCCTGTCATCGGGAAGCGACACGAAGGGAAGCAACTCTATACCTTTGGCCGCATTGTGATCTACATTGACCGGGGAGTGGTGTTTGTCCAGGGAGAGAAGACTTGGGTGCCCACCTCCCTGCAAAGCCTAATTGACATGGCCAAGTAGACAGCCGTGGGCTAGGGCAGACCACAGACTTGCATCTAAGAGGGACGTTCAAAACGCTTCTTACAAGTAAACATTAAGTTATCTTTTAAAGAGTAACTTCTCTTTTCAGGATTTACTCCATATTAGGAAGGATGTACAACATAAAGAAGTACATAAATCTTTATACGAAGTCCTCACACACACACACACACACACGTTCATACTTCAAACACAACAGCCAAGTTGAAATATTTCCTGTTCTTATCTCTGAAATTTGGCCCACTGGCCAAGAAAGGCGCTCCCTGCAGTCCCTTCCTGTTAGTCTGGTGGTGGAGTCTTCTACCTCAGCCAACACCAAATACATTATTAGGAGTTGAAGTCAGTACCTGAAGGATCCTTTGTCTTGTTCCTGATGATTTCAAGGTCCTCACAGTCCTGATAATCTGGTTCTTCCCAACACATCCACATATCCGGGGAGAGTTGTTTTAGCTTTTGTACAGGGAACCAGTGGATGGAGGTGTCATTAAATATGTCCATGTACTGTGAAGTCTGAGGAAACTCAAGCTCCTCCAGTCCTTTTAAAATCTGAGCAGAAAAATACAAACATAAAGTGTAAAAAACTGATAGTTGTGGTACTCACCGCTCTTTTAGGTTTAATTACCATTTTTGTTTTCATCCCCATTTTCTCCTTTTAAAGCGTAAAGAACAGAGTATTTTGATTTAAATGTTTCTGTGCCCTGGATTGGAAGTCCAAGGACAGTGGATATATTGGGCTGTGATACTGAACATAAGGGAAATCAGAAACGAGGAGTGCATTCAGATGTCATAGTTTCTGGAGCAAAGACCCATCATTTTTAATGAATAGAATTATTAAGAGAGTGCTCAAGGACAGTACAGCAACTAAATCTGTCTTCACTTAGCCTCTAATCATTTTTTCCTACACATAAAGGTAGAATTTTTTCCAGAAATTGAGAAAGAGTATGAGTATATACTCATGAGTATAACCCCTTTTCCATCCCAACCCTTTTGTCCAGATAGATACCTTAGCAATGTAGGGATAATTTTTCTGCAGAATCCTTGTCAACAACCTAGAAATCAAAAGAAACCATGATTAGGAGGTCTGAGAATGGTTTTATTCAGCTTAAGACACAAGAAAGACAAGATGATTTAAGCATAGCAGGAGTTCAGAAAAGTACTTTTGGACGTGGAGTGGGTGAAGTACTCAGTGGGAAATGTGAGTACCGGGGTAAATGCCCCCATTTCATGTATCCAAGCAAGAGACGGCAGAGTAGACACCTGAGCATCATGAACCAGAATGAGGGTCATAGCCATGGGCAGAGAAATCAAATGATTTTTCCCATTTTCAAAGCTTTCTGTCCATCATAGGGTAGGAGTTAATTACTAGCAAAAATATTCCTTAGCTTGCGTCACAACTCAACTCAGGTTTCTCATCTCCCCTGACTTCAACCCTTGATCCAATTCCCTCTGGAAAAGCATTTCCAAGTAGACAATAACAATAGAAGTGTTTTCTGCTGAGATCAAACCTGAGGTATGGCCTTCAGCTTGGGGTTAACTGAATCTTAGACCTACCTTTCCTCAAGGCGTTTGAAACTGTTTCCAATGATGATCATCTTGGAAAGGGCATCTACTGACCAGTTACTCCATAAAAGGTTGTTGTACAAAGCCGTCCCACAATGGAGCATGTAAAAGATGGTGGGCTTGCCACAAATGTTCCGTTTTCCTTCCTGAGGATACAATATTATAACAGATGTAAATGCTCGTACTTCTTGCAACAAGGTGAGGTAGAGAAAAGGACACAGATTAAAAGAGCTGAGAGGAAGACAAAGCTGAAGTGAAGTGGAAACCACTAAATTCCACTATGGAATAGGCTACAAGTGTGCATGACCTCTATAAAATTACATAATTATATTAAGTTATATGAGACTTAAGAAAAAAAAGTCAGGAAATTGTGATGTCCAGAAAGAAATTGTGTTTACTTAACTACTTCCCACAAACACCAAAAGCTGTGGACCCATGGAGAGGCTTCTCAGGTCCCAGACAACAGGGCAGGAGGGACAGCAACCGTTACAGTTGCTGTCCCTCCATGCGTTCTGTGCCACTCAGCAGAACCCATCATAACTGGTGCCCTCCACGTGTCTCGGCAGGAGGGGGGTTGCTGAAACACACCCACCTCTCTCTCCCTCCCCTCCTCCCCCAGTTGAAAACCACCGCTCGACAGTGGAACTCCTGGCAGAGAACATAAGCCCTTTGCAGTCTGGCTGCTGCCCCGTCTCTCCTCCTTGAAGCTTTCCTTCAGCGAATGACAAACGGGCAGTGGTTTCCTGAATGCTCGCTTTTGTCTCCTTGCAGGGTGCTGGCAATCCTGGTCCTGTCCATCTGGGAAACTCCTGGCAGACCTTCAAACCCCAGCTGAGATTCTGGGAAACCCTCCTGGGCCCCTAAACAGAGCTGATCTTCCCCTGAGCTGTCTCAGTTCCTAATATGAGATTCTGCCTCACTCTTCCATTCCTTAAGTATTTACAGACCAGGTGCCCTCAAGTGACTGTAAGCTCCCTGAAGACGCAGAATGGCTCATTTTTATCATCCCACCACCCCACTGCCACCACCACCAAGTTCCCTGCCTAGTACAGAGCAGGCACTCAGAAAAGATTGTTTTAGGACTTTTCCCAACATCAGGGAATGACTCTGTCCTCAGCTGGGACTAGTTTTCATGTTTTACAATTAGCAATGAGATGGAAATTCAAGATTGAGGGACAGACACATACACACACACCCACAGGAATCAAGCAATTATTTTATAATCTCCAAGACAATGCAAAACTAAATGCATAGGTATTTGCCCATGTGGGCTTCAGCCCTCTATTTGTGAAATGAATCTCTTTTATTTCCAGAGGTCTCAGAAATTTTGAATCCTAACTTTTGGAGGAATGCAGGGGTGGAAAGATGATTCATCCACAACTCACAGCCAGGTGCTATCAGTGTGACAGAGCTACTGCCTTAAAGAAGGCAATTATTCTGACTCCTTTTATCACCTCTTCCAGAACAGGGTAAAATCCAACCAGAAAGACCTCACTGGAGTAACTGAGACCTTGTACCTTCTTTCCTTTTTAATATCAACAGTAAATACCAACTTAGCATAATTTCTAGACAAAGAATTATCAGAATTTTTCAAACCTAACATGTTCTGTTTCATGCCATCTGTGTAATTTACTTGAAAATATAAGCCAAAATGTGGACAGCTGATTGATCACATATTACAGGCAGGAAGAAAGCAGGCAGTGGAAAGGAATGACCACCACTTCAGAGAAACCGATATCCAGAGGACAGAGACTGGGGTCAGTTTGGTCAGGTTTACACAGTACCCTACACCCAAAACCACTTACCTCGTTCTCACTGAGAACAGTCACACCAAGGGCATTAAGAACTGCGATTTCCAGTTGGCTAAAGAGAGGGTCGTACACCCAGCAGTGACTTCTGGGAATCTGCAGAAGGGAAGAATAACTTGTCTGCTTCATTTGAAACATCTGGGTGCACACTGTGCGCAAGGCAAGGGGAGGGAGAGAGAGGAATCCAAAATTTTACCTGGCACTTTTCCAGAAAGAGCAGCAAAAACGTTAGCTGGTTTCTAGCTATGATGCAGGTGGCAAAGTTCCCAATGCCGTAACACACACACTTCAAATGGCAGGTCCCTGTGACCAGGGTCTCTCCAGGGACGGAGCCAGGGGCCACATCCGACTCATCTGGCAATGGGTCAAGACGCAGGTTTCCAAGAGCATCCAAAAGACTGCCCACAGGGGCCTTCAGCTGTTGCAGATGTTTCCTAAGACATCTGCTGATGGTTTCTGAAAGAAAAAGCCCCTCAATGCAGTCAGAGGGTGTTCTGACCCCACAAAAGATGCCCACAGACCCAGGGAGGAAGGGGCCGGCAGTGAAGGCTCCCACTCCCCCAAAACAAAAGCTGCCTGCCTCACTCCCAAGCTTGCCTGGGACATGGAGCCACATCCACCAACACCTGACAGCTCACCCTGGCCCTTGACTCCCACGGCCAACAACCCAGAGCATTTTTTTTGGGCAAAAAAAAAAAAAAAATTTCATTCATGGGCAGTTTCTATTTAAAACTGTAATGTGAGCTCATTCTAATTTACTAGGCACCTAGTAAACGTAGGCTATGTGCTGAACTGTCTACTTCTTGCTTATGAAAAAGAAGGGAGGAGTACAACTCTCAAAATCACACTGTACATACCCTGACTTCATAGGACTGAGAGGAATACGTTCCCAAAAAGCGCCATCTTCTGGCAGGCGAAGAAAGCGCACTTTTGGGGAAACATCGAAAAAGGAGTTTTGGCGAAGATCGCCATCTGCTGGGAAGGACAGGAAAGTGAAAACTTGGGAAGCTTTAGAAAAAAACTTTTTGCTCTTTCCTGACCTTCTCCTTAGGACCCATTGGATCTAGTCTGCACCCCTTGTATAGGTACCAGGCCATGTTTTGGCAAGGAAATTGTGACAAACCAACTGTCAAAGAACAGCCTTAGAACAAATCCAGTCAACAACAAAACCCTAGAAGAGAGAATCTGACCTTCAGAATAAACCCATCAGGATAATCAGATGCCCAGATATCAGCAAAAAATTATAAGCCATACTAAGAAATAGAAAGATGGAGCTCAGTCAAAGGAACAAATTAAGATGTCGAAAACGTCAGGGGAGATACAAAATTTGGAACAACTAATCAAAGATGTTTAAACAAATCTCCTAAGTCTGTTCAAGGAGATAAAGGAAAATATGGCTAAAGAGATAAAGAATATTAAGGAAACTCTGGGATATTAAGAAGAATTTGAAAACATGCAAAGAATAATAGATCTTATGGGAATGAAAGATACAACAAATGTGATTAAAATATACTAGAGGCATTCAACAGGTTTGAACAGGCAGAAGAAAGGAGCAGTGAACTAAAAGATAGGGTACCTCATATCAGACAAAAGGAGAGGTACAGAAGATCACGGAAAAAAAATGGAGCAGGGTTTCAGGGAACTGAATGACAGCATAAACAGCACAAACATACATATCATGAGTGTCCCAGGAGGGATAAGGGGCAGAAAGAATGAGGAAATAATGGCCAAAAATTTCCCAACTCTTAAAAAACATAAATATGCATATCCAAGATGTGCAATGTTCTCCAGAGTAAATCCGAACAGATTCACTCCAAGACACATACTAATCACACTGTCAAATGTCAAAGATAGAGAATTCTGAAAGTAGCAAGAGAAAAGTGATTCTCCACACACCAGGGATGCCCAATACAACTAAGAGCCAATTTCTCAACAGAAACCATGGAGGTCAGAAGACAGTGGTATGATATATTTAAGATACTGAGACAGAAAAATTGCCAGCCAAGAATTTTATATCCAGAAACTAACCTTCAAAAAGAAGGAAGAGTTTAAATATTCACAGATAAACAGACACTGAGTTCATCAACAGAGATATGCCCAATAAGAAATACCAACAGGAGTTCTGCAGGCTGAAAAGAAAAGACAGGAGAGAGGGGTTGGAGGAGAATACAGATATGAAGATTATCAGTAAGGGTAACTAAAAGGATAAAAAGAAATGAAAAAAATAAGATATGACAAATAGAAACCAAAGGATAAAATGGTTGAAGTAAGTACTGCTTTTACAGTAATAACATTGAATGATAATAGATTAAAACCCCAATCAAAAGACAAAGGTTGGCAGAATGAATAAAAAATTATGATCCATCTATATGCTATCTACAAGAGACTCATTTTAGACCCAATGATACTGTGGTAGTTTGAAGCTCTATGGACCCCAGAAAAGACCATACTCTTTTAATCCATTCCTGTGAGTATAAACCCATTGTAGGTGGGCCCTTTTGATTAGGTTATTTCAGTTGAGTTCTTGCCCAGGGTGGGTCTTAATCCTCTTACTGGAGTCCTTTTTAAGAGGATAAAAGATAGAAAAAAGCCCCAGAGAAGCTAAGAGAGGAAGCCACTGGAGCCAGAAGCTGAACGCAATGAAACCCAGAAGAGAAAAGGCCAGCAGACATTGCCATGAGCTTTGCTGTTGGACAGAGGAGCCCAAGCCTGCCTGCAGCTGGTCTTCAGGGAGAGAGCAACACATACTGATGCCTTGAGTTGGACATTTTCACAGCCAAAGAACTGTAAGCTTGTAAGTTAATAAATTCCCATTGTAAAAGCCAACCCATTTCTGGTATATTGCATTTCATCACCTTTAGCAAGCCAAAACAGATACAAATAGTTTGAGAGTGAAAGGCTGGAAAAAGACATTACATGCAAGCAGTAACCAAAAACAAAACAAAACAAAACAAAACAAAACTGCAGTAGCTATATTAAAATCGGACAAAGTAGACTTCAAATGCAAAAATGTTATAAGAGGCAAAGAAGTATATTATATGTTAATAAAATGGACAATTCACCAAGAAGAAATACCAATCATAAATACAAGTTCACTGAACCAAGGTGCACCAAAGTACATGAAGCAAACACTGGCAAAACCGAAGGGAGTAATAATATCTCTACAATAATAGTTGGAAACTTCAATACACCGCTCTCATTATTAGTTAGAACATGTAAAGAGGATCAAGAAAGAAAGAGAGAACATAAATAATATAATAAATGAACCTAGACCTAAGATATCTACAGAATGTTGCACCTCAAAACAGCAGGATATACATTCTTCTCAAGTACCCATGGTTCATTCTCCAGGATACAACACATGTTGAGTCACAAAACAGGTCTTAATAAATTAAAAAAGACTGACATTATACAGAACCCTTTCTCTGATCATAATGGAATGAAGCTGGAAATTAGTAGTGGCCAGAGAACTGGCAAGTTAAAAAAATACATGGAGGTTAAGCAACACACTCTTAATTAGTGGGTCAAAGAGAATTTGCAAGAGATAATATCTCGAGACGACTGAAAATAAGAACACAACATATCAAAACTTAAGGGATGCAGCAAAGGCTGAGGGATTTATAGCCCCACATGACTACATCAAAAACAAAGAGCTAAGATCAAAGACCTAACTGAACACCTGGAGAAAGTAGAGAAAGAACAGCAAACTAATCCCAAAATGAGCAGAAGGAAAGAAATAACGAAGATCAGAGCAAAAATGAATGAAATCGAGAACAAAACAATCAATAAAACCAAAAGTTGGTTCTTTGAGGTCAATAAAATAGACAAACCCTTAACTACCTTGACAAAGAAAAAAAGAAGATGCAAAGTAAAATCAGAAATGAGTCATTACCACTGAGCCCACAGAAATGAAAAGAGATCATGAGGATGCTATGAACAACTCTACACCAACAAACTGAACAACACAGACAAAATGGACAATTTCCTAGGAACACAAAGCAACCTACACTGACTCAAGAAGAAATAGAAGACCTCAACAAACCAAACGCAAGTAAAAAGTTGAATCAGTCATCAAAAACCTCCCAACAAAGAAAAGTGCGGACCAGAGGGCTTCACAGGTAAATTCTACCCATCATTACAAGAACTAATAGAAATCCTGCTCAAACTCTTCTAAAATATTGAAGAGGAAGGAACACCACCTAAATGATTCTATGAAGCCAACATCACCCCAATACCAAAGCAAGATAAATATACTACAAGAAAAAAAATTGTAGACCAATCACTCTAATGAATATATATGCAAAAATCCTCAACAAAGTACTTGCAAATTGAATCCAGCAACACAGTAAAAGAATGATAAGCCATAACCAAGTGGGTTTTATTCCAGGTATGCAAGGGTAATTCAACACAAGAAAATCAATTAATGAAATACACCACATAAACAAACTGAAGGGGAAAAGCCACATGACCATGTGATCAATGCAGAAAAGGCACTTGACAAAATACAGAATCCTTTCTTAATAAAAACACTTCAAAAAATAGGAACTGAAGGAAACATCTGCAACATGACAGAGGGCATATAAGAAAAATGCACAGCTAACATCATACTCAAGGGTGAGAGACGGAAAGCTTCCCCTTTAAGATCAGGAACAAGCCGAGGCTGCTCACTATCACAACTGTTATTCAACAGTTGTGCCAGAAGTTTTAGCCTAGAGCAGTTAGGCAAGAAAAAGAAATAAACGGCATCCAAATCAGAAAGAAGTAAACTTTTCATTATTTGCAGATGACATGATTCTATATTTAGAAAGCCCCCAAAAATCTATGGGAACAATGTGGAGACTTCCAGGAATATGGTGGAGTAGGTGAGGGGGAACGGGCTTCTCCTCCGTGAAACTAACAAGAAGGGCTGGAGAACACCAGGGACTGTGGTTCTGGGGTGTGACTGGCCATAGAGGGTCCCCCACAGAATGTGGAGGGGATACCTGAAAAAAATGAGGAGAAATGGCAGCTGGAGGGATGTGGTGAGTGAGTTCCCTGTCCGGACCACCCCCCCACCCCACCCCAGGCTGGCAGCAGCAAAACCACCACCAGGCAAGGGATTGAGCAGTAGCTCACCACTTCTGTCCACCTACCTTGACAGTTGCTGGGGTGTAATCCTCCACAGCCAGACAGCAGGGAATTCCCGTGAGGGAACCCGGCAGGTGGCAGTTGCTCTCCTCCCATGGAAGTGTGGTGGGGGGGTGCAATGGCGAGAAGTGGGGAAGGGTAAGGTGCCATGCCAGCAACTGGGAGCCACTCATACACCCCAGAGACTCACAGGCACAAGCAAGCAGAGAACCGGCAGGCAGGGCCCACGTCCCACCTGCAGGGTGCCTTTGATCAGGCTCCCTGCCTACCTGCTTGAGGCCCACACTGCAACCCCAGGATGGGGATTCCCCAGAGCACATGGAGACCCAGTGCAGTGATTGGTTCCCCACCCAGTTTGGATTCCACCCACCGCACAGAAGTTCAGGAAAGACCTACTTAAGAGTGTCACCTGCTGGTAGGTTAGGGAAACTGCACTCCAGCAAACCAAATTATATATAAAGGCTCAATTAATTCCACACTTCCCAAAACAACCCTATCAAGATAAGCAAATGCCCCGAAGCCAGCAGAAAATTACAAAGCTCTTGATGGATATAGAAGGTATGAACAAGCCAAATGAACAAACTGAAAACCCAGAAGAGACACAAAATTTGGAGCAATTAATCAAAGCAGTACACACAAATATCAATATTATGGCTCAGGATATAAAGGACATGAAGAAGACTGTAGAAGAATATAAAAAAGAATTTGCAAGAGTAAATAAACTAGCGGATTTTAAGGAAATAAAAGATACTGCTGATAAAATTAAAAATATTCTTGAGACTCATAACACCAGATCTGAAGAAGCAGAGAAATGAATCCGCGACCTTGAGGATAGGGTGGTAGAAAGTGAAAGCACAAAAGAATGAATGATGAAAAAAAATCGAAAACTTTGAAATGGATCTCATGGAAATGACAGACAACATGAAGAGCACAAATATAAGAATCATTGGTGTTCCAGAAAAGTAAAGGGCTAGGAAAAGTATTCAAAAAAATTATTGGGGAAAACTTCCCAACCCTTCTAAACAACATAATTAAGCAAATTAAAGATGCCCAACAAACTCCAAAAAGAATAAATTCAAATAAACCTACTCCAAGACATATACTGATTCGATTGCCAAATGCTGAAGAAAAGGAGAGACTTCTGAAAGCAGCATACAAGGAAGACAACATAAGATTAGGTACTGACTAGTCAGCAGACACCGTGGAGACAAGGCGGCAGTGGTATGACATATTTCAGATACTGAAAGAGAAAAATTGCCATCCATTAATTCTTTATCCAGCAAAGCTCTTCTTCAGAACTGAGGGAGAGTTTAAAATTTTCATAGAAAAACAAATGCTGAGAGAATTTGTTAAGAGACCTCTGCCCTGCAAGAAATACTAAAGGGAGCTAAGAAAAAAAGAACACAGTGAGGTCTGAAGAAGAGCACAGAACTGAAGAGTTATTAATAAGGGTAATTTAAAGGAAAAAGAGAAGGGAAAAAAAATAGCTCTAACAACTAAAAACCAAAGGATAGGATGGCTGGTTGTTGAAGAACTCCCTTCACAGTAATAACTTTGAATCTGAATGAATTAAACTCTCCAATTAAAAGATATACACTGGTAGAATGGATTAAAAAATATGACCCAGCAATATGCTGTTTACAAGAGACTCATCTTAGACCTGTAACAAAAAAAGACTGAAAGTGAAAGGATGGAAAAAAAAAAAAAAATCCATGCAAACTGCAATCTAAAGAAAGCTGGGGTAGCTACAATAATATCGGACAAAATAGACTTAAATGCAAAGATGTCATAGAAGATAAAGAAGGACACTATATATTAATAAAGGGATAATTCACCAAGAAGAAATAACAATTAGAAATGTTTATGCACCCAATCAAGGAGCTCCAAAATACGTGAGACAAACATCGGTTAAACTGAAGGGAGCAACAGACATGTCTACTATAATAGTGGGAGACTTTAATACACCACTCTTTTCCATAGATAGAACAACTAGACAGAGGACCAATAAGGAAACTGAGAACCTAAACAATATGATAAATGAATTAGATTTAAAAGACATCCATAGATTGTTACATCCCAGAGTACCAGGATATACATTCTCTAGTGCCCATGGAACGTTTTCCAGGATAGATCATATGCTGGGGCACAAAACAAGTCTTAATAAATTTAAAAAGATTGAAATTATTCAAAGCACATACTCTGACCACAATTGAATGCAACTAGAAATCGACAACCACCAAAGAACCAGATCTTTCACAAATATATGGAGGTTAAACAACACATTCCTAAACAACCAGTGGGTCAAAGAAGAAATTGCAAGAGAAATTGGTAAATATCTAGCGAGGCATGAAAAGGAGAACACAACACATCAAAACTTGTGGGATGCAGCGAAGGCAGTGCTGAGAGGGAAATTTATAGCTCTAAATGCATATATCAAAAAGCAAGAAGAGCTAAAACTAAAGACCTAACTGAACAACTGAAGAAGCCAGAGAATGATAAGCAAACTAACCGTAAAGCAAGTAGACAAAAAGAAATAACGAAGATTAAAGCAGAAATAAATGAGCTGGAGAACAAAAAAACAATAGAGAGAATAAATAAAACCAAAAGGTGGTTCTTTAAGAGCAACAAGATTTACAGACCCTTAGCTGGACCGATAAAGTCAAAAAGAGAGAAGAGCCAAATAAACAATCAGAAACGAGAAGGGAACAACTACTACAGAACCCAAAGAAATAAAAAAATCATAAGAGGATACTATAAACAACTACATGCCAACAAGCTAGATAATTTAGAGGAAATGGACAACTTCCTGGAAACACACGATCAACCCAGACTGACCCAAGAAGAATTTGAAGACCTTAACAAACCAATCATAATCAAAGAGATCCAATCAGTCATCAAAAATCTACTTTAAAGCCCAGGGATAGATGGCTTCACAGGGGAATTTTACCAAACTTTCCAAAAAGAACTGACACCATTCCTGCTCAAACTCTTTCAGAAAATTGAAGAAAAAGGAACACTACCTAACTCATTTTATGAAGCTAATATCACTCTGATACCGAAACCAGATAAAGACATTACAGAAAAGGAAAACTACAGGCCAATCTCCCTAATGAATACAGATGCAAAAATCCTAAACAAAATACTTGCAAATTGAATCCAAATGCACATTAAAAGATTTATACACCACAACCAAGTGGGGTTCATTCCTGGCACGAAAGGGTAGTTCAACATAAGAAAATCAATTAATGTAATTCAACACATTAACAAATCAAAAGGGAAAAATCAAACGATCATATTGATATCTGCTGAAAAAGCATTCTATAAAATTCAACATCCCTTTTTGATAAAAACACTTCAAAAGGTAGGAATTGAAGGAAACTTCCTCAATATGATAAAGGGCATATACGAAAAACCCACAGACAGCATAGTGCTCAATGGTGAGAGGCTGAAAGCCTTCCCTCTAAGATCGGGAATGAGACAAGGATGCACACTGTCACCTCTATTCAATATTGTGCCAGAAGTTCTAGCCCGAGCGATGCACCAAGATAAAGAAATAAATGGAATCCAAATTGGAAAGGAAGAAGTAAAACTGTCACTATTTGCAGATGATATGATCTTATATTTGAAAAATCTTAAGAATTTGACCACAAAGCCACTTGAGCTAATAAATTCAGCAGACGTGAGGGATATTAATGCACATAAGTCGGTAATGTTCCTATACACAAGTAATGACCTAACTGAAGAGGCAATCAAAAAAAACAATTCCATTCATGATAGCGAGTACCTAGGAATAAACTTAACCAAGGACATAAAAGACATCTACACAGAAAATTACAAAACTTTACTAAAAGAAATAAAAGAAGACCTAAATAGATGCAAAAATATTCCATGCTCATCAATGGGAAGACTAAATATTGTTAAGATGTCAATTCTACCCAAACTGATCTACAGTTTCAACACAATCCCTATCCAAATTCCAAGAACCTACCTTGTAGACTGGAAAAGCTAGTTATAAAATTAATTGGGAAGAAAAAGGGGCCTTGAATTGCCAAAAACATCCTAAAAAGGAAGAACGAAGTGGGATATCTTACACTTCCTTATTTTGAAACCTACTATAAAGCTACAATAGTCAAAACGGCACGGTATTGGCATAAAGATAGAGATCTTGATCAATGGAATCGATTTGAGAGTTCAGAAATAGACCCCCAGATATATGGTCGACTGATTTTTTATAAGGCCCCCAAATCCACCGAACTGGGCCAGAACACTCTCTTCAACAAATGGGGCTGGGAGAACTGAATAGACATAACAAAAAGAATGAAAGAGGATCCCTACCTCACACCCTATACAAAAATTAACTCAAAGTGGATCAAAGACCTCAATATAAGAAACAGTACCATAAAATTCCTAGAAGATAATGTAGGGAATCATCTTCAAGACCTAGTATTAGGAGGTTGCTTCTTAGACCTTACACCCAAAACACAAGCAATAAAAGAAAAGTCTTCTGTACCTCAAAGGAATTTGTCAAAAAGGTAAAGAAGCAGCCAACTGAACGGGAGAAAATATTTAGAAACCATGTCTCTGATAAGAGACTAATATCTTGCTTATATAAAGAAATCTTACAACTCAACAACATAGTACAAACAGCCCAGTTATAAAATGGGCAAAATGTGGTGTCTAGATGTGATGGAATACTACGCAGCAGTAAGAAGCAACAAGGTCTTGAAACATATGGCAACATGGATGAACTCTGAAGATATAATGCTGAGTGAAATAACTCAGACACAAAAGGGAAGATACTGTGTTACCACTTCAGACATTTCTCTGAAGAGGAAACACACATGGCTAAAAAAATGCATGAAAAAAAAAATGTTCATCTTCACTAGCTATTAGGGAGATGCAAATCAAGACCACAGTGAGATATCTCATACCAGTAAGAATGGCTGCCATCCCTTTAGCCTTTGTACTATTTTAGTTGATGTAAAGAAATTCATACAGGGGAGAATCTGTATGAATATCATTTATGTAGCAAAGTCCTTAGATGACCTGATGATAAATCCTATGAGAGCTCATGATATAAAGTAATGAAAGTAGAGAGTCCTCATTTACCACTCTAAGTAAGGCAGAAAAATTAACACATGAGGAATTTTGTGTATGCAATGTTGAAGTGCCTTAATTTGTAATTTTATTCTTTTATTCTTTAAACACTAGGTTGTAATTACTATGCACTATTATTCAGTGATACCCAAGTCTTGCTGTGCTTAAAATTAATATAGAAATAATTGTGAAAACATTAAATAAGATGAAAAAGACATAAAACCATGAAATAAGGAGAAAAGCCTTCATTATGAAGATGAAACCCCTTGGCAGATATCAAGAAATTTCATGATGGAGAATGTATTCAATGTAAAATCAAGGGAAGTCATTTAGAATTTGGGGAAGTTGTGGACATGAGTTATTGTATCTCTGTGAGGTATGTTTGAGGGGATTAGGGAAATTATTGGATATTTGTTGACTGTTATGGAAATGGAAATGCTATATGTGTGGGGATAGGAATATGTGAAGCTTGTGATTTGGGGTAAATGAATATGCTGTGGTTACTTCTAATGGATCAGTGGTAGACATTTTGCGTTAGTAATGAAATATCAACAGAGTAGGAACAGAAAAAAAAAGAATAACTGCTAACAAACAAACAGGAAACTACAAATGCTGAAGAGGATGTGGAGAAATTGGAACTCTTATTCATTGCTAGTGGGACTGTATAATGGTACAGCCACTCTGGAAGACAGTTTGGTGGTTTCTCAGAAAACTAGATACTGAATTACCCTATGATCCGGCAATTCCACTTCTCGATACATACCCAGATTTGAAAGCAGTGACATGAACAGACATTTGTACAACAATGTTCACAGCAGCATTGTTCACAATTGCCAAGAGATGGAAATATCCCAAGTGTCCTTCAACAGATGAGTGGATAAACAAAATGTGGTGTATACATGCGATGGAATACTATGCAGCAGTAAGAAGCAACAAGGTCTTGAAACATATGGCAACATGGCTGAACTTTGAAGATATAATGCTGAGCGAAATAACTCAGACACAAAAGGAAAGATACTGTATGTTACCACTTCTATGAACTCCCTGAGCCATGTAAAATCAATGTCTTATAAGAATATTGGGGATCTAGTGATAGATGGTAGCTAGTGAGGGGGAATGATAATCTAATAAGTTCCAATAAGTTAATGATGGTGAATTTAAAGGTATAGTAATGGATAGGGGTGACGATTGTTAATGGGATTATAAGTATCAGAGCTGTCTTGAAGGCGAATAGGAATGAAAGAGGTTGTATAAAGGCATGTTTCCCACAGATCAGCACCACAAATATTGATAGGTGCTTACATGATATACTTCTAAGGTATGACACTAGCACAGAGAGTTGACAACAGAAGGGTACATGCGAAAAATTTATACATTGCATACTAGGGGCTATAATTAATAGGAATACCATACTAGTATTACACAAATACTAGGGCAAACAATTAAGGGCTGACAAGAGCTACAAGATGTTTTGGGTCATGAAAATTGTTTAAAATGGAGAGTGATGAGGATTGTACAGCTAAGTGATGGTAATGTGAGATATGGATGGATTATCATGGATATTTCATATGCTATGTGAACCTAGGAACCCCCTAGTTTTTAAATCAAGCTCTCAATATTGAGGCTTGCTCAGAAAACTTATGGCTGTAAAGAGGAGGCTGAGCCCACCTGTAATTATGCCTAGGTGTCACCTCCAGAAAACCTCTTTTGTTACTCAAATGTGGAGTTTCTATCTCTAAGCCTAACTCTGCAAACAAATTCATAACCCTCCCCCTGACATGGGACAGGACCCCCAAGATGAGTGAGTCTTCCTGGCAACATGGGGTATGGATTCCAGGAAAGAGCCTGACCCTGGCATCGAGGGACTGAGAATGCCTTTTCGACCAAAAGGGGGAAAGAAAGGCAACAAAATAAGGTTTCAGTGGCTAACAGATTGCAAATAGAGTCAAGTGGCTGTCCTGGAGGTTACTCCTATGCAAGCCTCACCTAGATATGCCAAATGATCCCAGTATGATAAGCCCAAATTAACAGCAGTCCTGGAAACCTTAAACAATACCTGGATCCCTATCTGAGACTGTATAAAAGTTTCACTAAGTTTATTCATCAGAAACTTAAATTCTTCAGAGAACTCACATGCCAGCTGAGTCCCAAAACCCAGAGGCAACATCGTCTTCAAGAACGTCAACCAGATGTGTCCCCTTTGCTCATAAAGTTGACACCCCTTTTCAACATGAACAGGTTAGGGTGGTCACTGCCTAGACATTTCTGAAGATCAGGAAAGTGATTAAACCAGAGGAAGGGGAAGCAACATTTAAGACGGAAACTAACAAAGGATTATGAATACTGAATCTTTATATAATTTTCTTTTTCTTAGTTGCTAAGGTATTAGAATAGTTAGAAGGAAAGAATTGAAATGGTGGAACTGTAACCCATAGCATCCTTTGAAATTTGTTTCAAAACTACTTGTTAAATTGTAATTTGAAAGCTATACCTTTTTGTATGTATGTTAGATTTCACAATAAGGAAATAACTGAAACTATGGTACTATAATTCATAATAACTTTGGAAATTTCCTATATATTTACTTGTTAAATCATACTTTGAAAGATACTACCTTTTTGTACATGTTATATTTCATAATAAGGAAATAACTGAAACTGGAATTGTAACCTATAATATTCTTTGAAATTTACTCTGTAACTACTTGTTAAATTGCACTTGGAAAGTTATCACTTTTACGTATATATGTTATATTCTGCAATAAAAAAATATGATTAAAAAAAACTATGGGAAAGCTACTAGAACTAATAAATGGGCTCAGCAAAGTGGTGGGATACAGATCAACATGCAAAAATCAGCAGTGTTTCCATACAACAGTAATGAGTAATCCAAGGAGGAAATCAAGAAAAAAATTCCGTTTATAAGAGCAACTAGAAGAATAAAATATCTAGGAATAAAATTTACCAACAGTGTAAAGTACCTATACTCAAGAAACTACAAACATTTCTAAAAAAATCAAGGAAGACCTAAATAAATGGAGGGACATTCCATGTACCTGGACTGGAAGGCTAAAAAATGTCGCTAAGATGTCAATTCCACCCAAATTGATCCACAGATACAACATAATCCCTATTAAAATTCCAACAATCTGTTTTGCAGACATGGAAAAGAGAATTACCAAATTGATTTGGAAGTGGAAGGGGCTTGAAATAACCAAAAGCAAGTGAAAAAGAAGAATGAAGTTGGAGGTCTCACATGTCCTGACTTTAAAGCATATTACAAGGTTAAGACGGAGGCATACGGAGTTGTAGGGTTTAGTCTGTCCTTCAGGGCAGCTAGTAAATAGCCAAGAACTGTCTGAAGCAACTGTTGGGGGGACTTCGGGGACCAGATGCACATCATGCATCAGCCAGGAATGAGTGGAGAGACTGATAAATCATAGCAAACATGCTGTAAGTAAATCCTTCCACTGTGGAGGCTTGTGCCCCACCCCCACTGACATGGCAGGCTGGTTGGAAACAGAAGCTCTTTCTCCTAGTAGCAAGGAAGGGAAACGTAGTCAGGCACCAATTGCAGATTTGATTAATAATTCAGACTGCTAAATACCAGGTCTGAGGACAGATAAATTTACAAAGCAATCAATAAAGAAACTGGGACTTCTGTTTCAGCCTTGCTCCCAGCAGGGAGGAAGCAGGGCAGATGAAAAAGCTGCAGATATCTGGAGTTGGCTGAGCTTGGAGTGCTGGAGAAGGGCTGTGCTCCAAGAAAAGGGGCATATATAGCTGGGGACCAACTCTGGCTCTTGATTGGTGAACCTGGGGTGTTGGGCTCCAGCTCTGTGAACAGCTACTTTCTTTTGTTTTGTTTTTTTCCCAGGCAGGGGTGGAAGTTGGGTTGATTTGAGAAGACAAAGTAACTAATCAGATGGGTGAGACAGTTCCCTAAAGGGCAGATATTCCCCAAGAAAAGAAAAGGGGGCAGGGACCTGAGAAACTGGCAGCTGTCATTCAGAGAATTTAAACCCCAGGGGCTGGGATATCAGCAATGGTTTCAACCTACAAAAGACAGAGCCCAGCCTCTGTCTGAAACACCCTCGGGAACAAGTGGAAGTGGGGCTGCTTGAGAGTTACTGTGGCTTTTGTAGCCTGTATAGAACAGGGGGGCTGAGGAGTGGCTTCTCCCCAAGAAAAAGGGAATCAAGGCCCAGTACAGGTGGAGGCTGTTATTTAGAGAACTCAGACCCCAGGGGATGGGAAAACAGCAGCAGTTTCAAATAGCTTCTCTCAGACCCCCTGCAGTCTCAGTCTCAACCATGCCCCTAGCAGGTGCAGAGTCTGCTGAGAATTAAAGGCACAGTACCACCCTAGGTCTATGGGGAGCAGTGGGCTGAAGAGGGCCATCTGCTGAGCAGGACAGTAACAGCACAGAATCAGGAGGCTTCTCAGGAAAGTCTAGCACCCTGCTGGCCTCATTCCAGGGAACCTTGATACTGAATGTGCCAGTTTGGATGTATCACGTCCCCCAAAACACCATTATCTTTCATGCAGTTTTGTGGGGGCAGATGTATTAGTGTTGATTAGGCTGGAACCTTGTGATTGTTTCTGTGGAGATGTGACCCATCCAACTGTGAGTGACACCTTTGATTAGGGTGTGACCTCTGGATTGAATGTTTCCATGGAGGTGTAGCTCCACCCATTCAGCATGGATCTTGATCGGTTACTGGAGTGCTTTGAAAAGAGCCGCATAGGCCAACATGCTTGCTGCAGCTGAGGGACACATTTTAAAGACAGCCATTGAAAGCTGACACTGACATTTTGGAGAATGCCACTTTGAAACACAACCTGGGAGCAAGCAGACAGCAGCTATGTGCCTTGCCAGCTAACAGAGGTTTTCCAGATGCCAGTGGCCTTTCTCCAGTGAAGGTATCCTAACTGTTGATGCCTTACTTGGACACTTTATGGCGTTAAGACTGTAACTTTGTAACCAATTAAACCCCCTTTATAAAAGCAAATCCATTTCTGGTGTTTTGCAAAACGGCAGCATTAGCAAACCAGAACACTGAACTAAACCCCTTTCATAAATCCTGGACCTGTCATGTCTGCAGAAAAACTGACAGGCATAGATCTTCTCGTGGGGGGGTTGGGGGGACCCCTCCTCCTCCAAGAATCAGCCTTTCAGGTAAAAGTTGCTAAAGCTAACAAAAGGAGTGTTAAAAATATATACAGGTAAAAACAAAACAAAACAAAACAACAAAAAATAGCAGATCAACATTCCCTGAGGAGGAAAAGGAAAGAGAAAGTTCTTCCTGGGAGCGAAATACTGCACAAAAAAGGGCAATCTCAAAAATCATTCCATATATGCTGGGAAAGAATCAGAAAAATAAGAACTGAAAAAGTTCTTATCAGCTAAACACAAGCAATGCTAAAGGTCTAGAATAAGTTGAACCAAATGTCAAAGAACAGTTAGAACACAAAACCAATTGTCCCGGTTTGCCAATGCTCCTGTTATGCAAAATACCAGAAATGGACTGGCTTTTATAAAGGGTTTTATTTGGTTACAAATTTACAGTCCTAAGGCTAAGAAAATGTCCAAATTAAGGCATCAACACAAATATGCCTTCAATGAAGAAAGGCCGTTGGCATCCAGAAAACCTCTGTTAGCTGGGAAGTCATGTGGCTGGCGTCTGCTGATCCTGGGTTGTGTTTCAGCTCCTCTCTCATCTCCTGTGCATTCTTGCATTCTTGGTTCTTTCTCCCAGGATGTTTCTCTCCAAGTGCCTGTGGGTCCTGTCTTAGCATATCCCAGAGCAAACTCTGGGCTTCAGCTCTTAGCTAAACATCCTTCTGTCTGCATCTCCAAGCATGTCTAAGCATCAGCATCTGGAAGCGTCTGGGCCTGTGTGGCTCTTTTTAAAGTACTCCAGTAAACTAATAAAGAGTCAACAGGCTGGATGGGTGAGGCCATACCTCCATGGAAATAATCTAATAAAAATAATCACCTATAAGACTGGATTAAAACATGTCTTTTGGAGTGGCATAATATATCCAAACCGGCACACCAATCAAAAGAAAATGGAGTGAAATGACCTCCAGAGTAAACTAATCAAGAAAATAAGGCACCTAGACACCAGCAAAAAATCACAAGTCACACTAGAAGTAAGAAGATATGGCCCAGAGAAAGGAACAAACTAAAACTTCAGAAAAGATACAGGAGTTGGAACAACTAATTAAGGATGGCCAACAAGTTGAAGGAAAATGTGGCAAAAGAGTTGAAGGATATAAAGAAGACACTGGGTGACCACAGAGAAGAACTTGAAAACTTGCAAAAATGACAGAATGTATGGGAATGAAAGGCACAATAGAAAGGATGAGAAATAGAATGGAGATATACAAAAGCAGATTTAAAGAGCCAGAAGAAAGAATTAGTGAAGTACAGGACAAGACACTTAAAATTTTACACACAAAAGAACAGATAGGGAAAGAATGGAAAAATTTGAGCAGAGTCTCAAGGAACTGAAAAACAACATGAATCACACGAATATACATGTTATGGGTATCCGAGAAGGAGAAGAGAAGGGAAAAGGGGCAGAAAGACTAATAGAAGAAATAACCGTCAAAAAATCTCCCAACTCTTATGAAAGACATCAAATGATATGTCCAAAAAGTACAACACGCCCTAAACAGAACAGATCCAAATAGACCTACTCAAAGACACTTACTGGACAGACTGTCAAATGCCAAAGACAAAGAATCCAGAAAGCAGCAAGAGAAAAACAATCCATCACATACAAGACAAGCTCAGTAAGACTTAGTGTGGATTTCTTAGCAGAAACCATGGAGGTGAGAAGGTACTGGTAAGATATATTTAAGATACTGAAACAGAAAAACTGCCAGCCAAGAATTCTATATTCAGTGAAACTGTCCTTCAAAAATGAGGGAGAAGTTGCCTTGACTCTTAAAGACGATTGTATAACAATGTAGCTTACAAGGGGTGACACTGTGATTGTGAAAGCCTTGTGGATCACACTCCCTTTATCCAGTGTATGGATGGATGAGTGGAAAAATGGGGACAAAAACTAAATGAAAAATAGGGAGGGAGGGAGGAGATGATTTGGGTGTTCTTTTTTACTTTTATTTTTTATTCTTATTTTTACTTTTTCTGGTACAAGGAAAATGTTAAAAAAATAGATTGGGGTGATGAATGCACAACTATATGATAGTACTATGAACAACTGATTGTACACCACAGATGACTGTATGATATGTGAATATATCAATAAAACTGAATTAAAAATAAAAGAACATGAGCTTGGCTGAGAGATTCCAAATGGAGTCGAGAGGTCACTCTGGTGGACATTATAGATATGCACTATATAGATAACACCTCTTAGGCTTTAATGTATTGGAATAGCTAGAAGTAAATACCTGAAACTACCAAACTCCAACCCAGCAGTCTGGACTCCTGAAGACAATTATATAATAATGTAGATTACAAGGGGTGACAGTGTGATTGTGAAGACCTTGTGGATCACACCCCCTTTAGCTAGTGTATGGATGAGTGGAGGAATGGGGATAAAAACTAAAGGACAAACGGGGTGGGATGGGGGGATGATTTGGGTGTTCTTTTTTCACTTTATTTTTTATTCTTGTTCTGGTTCTTTCTGATGTAAGGAAAATGTTCAGAGATAGATTGTGGTGATGAACGCATGACTATGTTATCATACTGTGGACAGTGGATTGTATATCATGGATGATTGTATGGTGTGTGAATGTATTTCAATAAAACTGAATTTAAAAAAAAAAAAAAAAGAACATGAGCTTTTCTGGGGTACATAACAGTTTCAAACCATCACAGTGGGTGTCATTTCCTTTTACATTCTCCTAAATTATCCATAAATTGATTTGAACCCCAAATGTATAATTTTGTGGAACTCAGCAAGTTAGTTATAAAACCAACATGGCAGATCAAGGGGTCAACAATAGTCAGGAGACTTTTCAAGATGTCAGTGTTTTTTGTTATGAAATTAACCATTTTAAAATATATATCTTAATAATGCATTTATATTTATTTTCCCTTGCATTTTTTTTATTCCCTTCACCAATTGTTTCTATTTCATTCCTAGTTATATTTCTTATTTCTTACTGGTCTTCAGGAATTTGTCATACATGATTGATAAAATATTTTGTCTACAGTACAGACAGTATATCTGTATTCTTTCCACTTTCCTCCTACTGTATTGCTTACCATTTGACTTAGTTTATTATCTTTCCCTATAGTGAGAACTAGAAATTCATTCAAACTTAACTGGAATTTATTTTCTTGCTATTGCTTCTTAATCTGATGCCACACTTTTTCTTGAATTCATTTTTATGTTGCTGAAAACACCATCAATAATTTTTAAGATATAATTAAATTGAATACTTTCCAATTTTGCACATTTTCAAATACACTGTACACAGATCTTAAGTGTACAATTCAATAAGTTTATACAAATGCTTGCACCTATGTGACTGCTCAACATTTATATCTCTCCGATAATGGCCTTGAAGCCCCTTCTCCCTCAACCTTCTCACTACCACAAAGTGACTACTCTACTAATGTTTTTCACCGTAAATTAATTTTACTTGTCTAGAACTTCATATGTACTGTTCATCTTTGTTCTTTTTTTCTGTCAACATGTTTTTGAGATTAATCTGGTTATTATAGGTTTTTAGAAGTTTCTACATATTTTTTGCTGAGAAACATTCCATTGTTTAAATATAAGACAATCTGTCTATTCAGTCTCCAACCGGTGGATATTTAGATTGTTTCAATTCATTATTATAGATAGATGATAGAGAGAATGAAAGACAGAGATAGATGGATGGATGGATGGATGGATGGATTTCAGGAGAAATCTCCATCTTGCTTCTCTATGTTTCTGATGAGGAAAGCATGACTGGCTAGCAGCTTTTCAGTTAGTAGTTTAATAAGCCTAATATTTGTCTCATGGTTTTAATTCCATACATCGTGGGGTTTTTTTTTCTGCTATTATTACTGTTAACTTTAATGTTGGAGGTTTTTCTGGGACTTTGTAGAGAAGGATGTTCAATTCTTTAGAAATGTGTGTGTGTGTGTGTGTGTGTGTGTGTGTGTGTGTGTGTGTGGACTGTGGGTTTCTTTCTTTCTTTCTTCCTTTCCTTTTACTGCAACCATTTGTTATTTCCAGAAATAGCTTAACTACCCCCATTCATCGGTGACACCATTTATACTTTTCTAATGCTTAAATGAATTGTTAATAAACTTTATGTCATTTCAGTAAGATTTTGATTATGGAAGGAAAGATTAAAAAATGTTTAATCTGTTTGCCTTTTTAAACCAATAAACTGCTTCTCACATTATTACAAAAATGAGGGAGAGGTTAAAATATTTACAGATAAACAGACACAGAGAGTACGTGAACAAGAGACCTCCTCTGTAAGAAATACTAAAGGGAATGCTACAGGCTGATAGGAAAAGACAGGAGAGAGAAGTCTGAAGGGGGGTGTAGAAATGAAGATTTTCAGTGAGGGTAACCAAAAGGGTAAAAAGAGGGAGAAAAAAAAAAAAAGATATGACATAAAATCCAAGGACAAAATGGCTGAAGAAAGTACTGGCTTTACAGTAATAACATGGAATATTAATGGATTAAACTCCCCAATCAAAAGACAAAGACTGGCCAAAAAAGATTTAAAAACAACCAAAACAACAACAACAACAACAAAAACAGGATCCTTCTATATGCTGTCTGCAAGAGACTCAGTTTAGACCCAAGGACAAAAATAGGTTGAAAGTGAAAGGATGTAAAAAGATAATCCATGCAAACAGCAACCAGAAAAGAGCAGAGGTAGCTATATTAATGTCAGAAAAATTAGACTTTAAATGTAAAACAGTCAAAGGAGAAAAAAAGAACACTATTAATAAAAGGGATAATTAATCAAGAAGAAATAATCATAAATATTTATGCACCTAGCCAGGGTGCCCCAAAATACATGAGGCAAACACTGGCAACACTGAAGGGAGGACTAGATGCCTCTACAATAATAGTTGAAGACTTAAATATACCGCTCGCATCAATGGATAGAACATCCAGACAGAGGATCAATAAGGAAACAGAGATCTTGAATAATGTGATAAATGAACTAGATTTAACAGACATTTACAGAACACTGCACCAAACAACAGCAGGATATATATTCTTCTCAAGTGCTCATGGATCATTCTCCAGGATACACCACAAGCTGGGTCACAAAGCAGGTCTCAATAAATTAAAAAAGACTGAAATTATACAAAACACTTTCTTGAA
This sequence comes from Choloepus didactylus, assembly GCF_015220235.1. Lineage (NCBI taxonomy): Eukaryota > Metazoa > Chordata > Mammalia > Pilosa > Megalonychidae > Choloepus > Choloepus didactylus. The sequence continues at coordinate 23,938,902 of NC_051329.1, read as the reverse complement.
TTACAACGGGATAAAGCTGGAAATCAATAACAGGCAGAGGGCTGGAAAATTCACAAATATATTGAAGCTAAAAAACACCCTTTTAAAAAACATGCAATTTTACTGAGATATATTCACATACTGTTCTAGTTTGCTAATGCTGCCAGAATGTGAAACACCAGAGATGGATTGGCTTTTACAAAAGGGGGTTTATTTGGTTACACAGTTACAGTCTTAAGGTCATAAAGTGTCCAAGGTAACACATCAGCAATTGGGTACCTTCACTGGAGGATGGCCAGTGGTGTCCGGAAAACCTCTGTTAGCTGGGAAGGCACGTGGCTGGCCTCTGCTCCAAAGTTCTGGTTTCAAAATGGCTTTCTCCGAGGACGTTGTCCTCTAGGCAGCAGTTCCTCAAAAATGTCACTCTTAGTTGCATTTGGGGTATTTGTCCTCTCTCAGCTTCTCTGGAGCAAGAGTCTGCTTTCAACAGCCGTCTTCAAACTGTCACCTGCAGCTTCAAACTGTCATCTGCAGCTCCTGTGCTTTCTTCAAAGTGTCCGTCTTGGCTGTAGCTCCTCTTCAAAACATCACTCACAGCTGCACTGAGTTCCCTCTGCCCATCAGCTCATTTATATAGCTCCAGTGATCAAGGCCCACCACTGATCAAGGCCCACCCTAAATGGGCGGAGCAACACTTCCCACCCTAAATGGGCGGAGCAACCCTAAATGGGCGGAGCAACACCTCCATGGAAATATCCAATCAGAGTCATCACCCACAGCTGGGTGAGGTGCATTCCAAAGAAACACTCAAAGAATTACAATCTAATCAACACTGATAACATCTTCCCACACAAGATTACATCAAAGATAATGGTGTTTGGGGCACACAATATATTCAAACTGGCACACATACCATACAGTCATCTGAAGTGGATAATCAATTGTTCACAGTATCATCATATAGTTAAACAACACTCTCCTAAACAACCTGTGGGTCAGGGAAGAAATTACAAGAGAAACCAATAAATACCTCAAGGCAAATCAAAATGAGAGCAGATGATATGATCTTGTATGTAGAAAGTCCCGAAACATCTACAAAAAAGCTACTAGAGCTAATAAACGAGTTCAACAAAGTAGCAGGATACATATCAACATACAAAAACAGAAGTGTTTCCATACACTAGTAATGAGCAATCTGAGGAGGATATCAAGAAAAACATTCCATTTACAATAGCAACCAGAAGAATCAAATATCTAGGAATAAATTTAACCAAGGACATAAAGGGCCTATTCAAAGAAAACTAGAAAACATTGCTGAAAGAAATCAAGAAAGACCTAAATAAATAGAAGGACCTACCATATTCATGGATTGGAAGACTTAAATATAGCTGACAATTCTACCCAAAATGTTTTACAGATTCAACATAATACCAATCAAAATCCCAACAACTTAATTTGCAGAAATAGAAAACACAATAATTGAATTTATTTGGAAGGGCAAGGTGCCCCAAATAGCTAAAAATTGAGAAAAAATAATGAAGTTGGAGGTCTCACACTACTTGGCTTTAAAGTATATTACAAAGCTATGGTGGTCAAAACAGCATGGTACTGGAATAAAGATAGAGATATTGTTCAGTGGAATCAAATAATCAAATTGAGAATTCAAAAAAGACCCTCTCTTCTATGGACAACTGATTTTTGACAAGTTCACCCAACTGGGATAGAACAGCCTCTTCAACAAATGGTGCTTGGAGAACTGGATATCCATATCCAAAAGAATGAAAGAGGACCCTGTGCCAGTTTGGATATATTATGTCCCCCAGAAAAGCCATATTCATTAATGCAATCTTGTGGAGGCAGACTGATTAGTCTGTGGCTTAGAGTGGAACCTCTGACTGAATTATTTCCATGGAGGTGTGGACCCTGCCCATTCAGGGTGGGTCTTGATTAGTTCACTGGAGTATTTAAGAGAGAAGCTAATAATGTGCTCACAGACATAGGGGACTAGTGGTTTCATGGGTTGAGCCCTCTACCACAGGATTTGCCTTTGGGAAGACTGTTGCTGCAAAGGAGAGGCTAGGCCTCCCTATAATTGTGCCTAAGAGCCTCCTCACGAATGCCTCTTTGTTGCTCAGATGTGGCCCTCTCTCTCTACCTAAGCCAACTTGAAAGGTGAAATCACTGCCCTCCCCCCTACATGGGATCAGACACCTAGGGGAGTGAATCTCCCTGGCAACGTGGAATATGACTCCTGGGGAGGAACATAGACCCGGCATTGTGGGACGGAGAACATCTTCTTGACCAAAAGGGGGAAATGAAAGGACACGAAATAAGCTTCAGTGGCAGAGAGATTCCAGAATGAGCTGAGAGGTCACTCTGGTGGGCACTCTTACGCACAATGTAGACAACACTTTTTAGGTTCTAATGAATTGAGGTAGCTGGTGGTAGATACCTGAAACTAGCAAACTACAACCCAGAACCCATGAATCTCGAAGATGATTGTATAAAAATGTAGCTTATGAGGGGTGACAATGGGATTGGGAAAGCCATAAGGACCACACTCCCCTTTGTCTAGTTTATGGATGGATGAGTAGAAAAATGGGGGAAGGAAACAAACAGACAAAGGCACCCAGTGTTCTTTTTCACTTTAATTGCTCTTTTTCACTTTAATTATTATTCTTGTTATTTTTGTGTGTGTGGTAATGAAGGTGTCAGGGATTGATTTAGGTGATGAATGTACAACTATGTAATGGTACTGTGAACAATCAAATGTACAATTTGTTTTGTATGACTGCATGGTATGTGAATATATCTCAATAAAATGAACAAAACAAAACAAAACAAACAGAGAGAACTCTCATTCATAGTGCAGGGGCTGGCAGTGGAAAATTTAGTTTGCTACTTCCATTTCCTCTCTCTGAACTGATAAGTCAGAGACACAATGTAACTGACTAACAGGAGCTCAGAGATTATTACTTATGTAACTCTCTGTGGTAGTTTGAAGCTATTATATACCTCAGAAAAGGCCATGTTCTTTTAATCCATTCCTGTGGGGACAGACTTATTGTGGGTAGGACTTTTGGATTAGGTTGTTTCAATTGAATAGTGACCCAACCCTTTCAAGATGAGTCTTGATCCCCTCACAGGAGTCCTTTGTAAGAGGATAAAGGACACATAGAAAAAGCCCAGAGAGCTCAGAGAAGTCCCAGAGAAGCTGAGAGATGAGATTCGGAGAAGCACCCGGAGAAGCTGGGAGATGGGAGCAACGGGAAGCTAGAGCAATGAATCACAAGAGAGAAGGACCAGCAGATGTTGCCATGTGCCTTGATATCTGAGAGGAGTCCTAGCTTGCCAGTACCAGTCTTCAGAGAAGGTATCGTCCTACTGATGCCTTAATTGGGACATTTTCAGGGCCTTACAACGGTAAATATGTAAGCTAATAAATCCCCATTGTTCAAAGCCAAAAAGACAAAAAGACAAAAAAAAAAAAAAAAGAAAGAGAGAAGCTAAGAGCTGACACAGAGCCAGATGCTTGCTGACATTTGGAGATGCCTGGAGAGGTGGACAGAAGGACATCTGGAGATGCTAAGCTAATAGATGAAGCCCAGAGTTTGCCCCGGAGAAGCTGAGAGAGGACCCCCAGATGCTTAGAGAGAAATGCCCTGGGAGAAAGAAGCAAGGATGCACAGGAGCTGTGAGAGAGGAGCTAAGACAAAAGCCCAGAGACATTTTGGAGAAAGCCATTTTGAAACACAATCCAGGAGTAAAGGACCAGGAGACACAAGCCATGCTCCTTCCCGGCCGACAGAGGTATTCCGGATGCCATCGCCCATTCTTCAGTGAAGGTATCCTCTTGTTAATGCCTTAGTTTGGACACTTTTATGGCCTTAGGACTGTAAATTTGTAACCTAATAAATCTCCTTTATAAAAGCCAATCCATTTCTGGTATTTTGCATAACGGCTGCCTAGCAAACTGGAACAGACCGCTATTTCTCACACCTTATACAAAAATTAACTCAAAATGGGTCAAAGACCTAAAGATTAGAGCTAAGACCATAAAACTCTTAGAAGAAAATGTAGGGAAGTATCTTAAAGATCCTGTGATAGGAAGTGGTTTCCTAGTCCTTATACCCAAAGCACAAGCAATGAAAGAAGAAACAGATAAGTGGGATTTCCTCAAAATTGAATACTTTTGTGCCTTAAAGAACTTTGTGGCAACCTACTCAATGGGAGACAATATTTGGAAACCACATATCTGATAATATATATATATTATATATAGAGAGAGATCCTAAAACTCAACAACAAAAACACATACAACCCAATTAAAAAATGGGGAAAATACACAGACACTTTTCTAAAGAGGAAATACAAATGTAAAGGTTCAGAAATAGTTAACACAATACTGTGTGATGGTAGCACAATAGTGTAACTGTAATTAACAAAGCTGTGTACAAGTATGGTTGAAAGAGGAAGGCTAGAGATGTATATGTCACCAGAAGGAAAGCTAGAGGATAAAAACTGGGACTATATAACTTAGCAAAACCTAGAGTGGACTACGATGGTGACTAACTGTATAAATATTAGAAAACTAGAACAAATGTACATCACTATTGCAAGATGTTAATAATAGGATGGTATATGGGAAAATACGAGTAATATAAACTCAGGTCTATAGTTAACAGTAACATTATATTTTCCCATTAATAGCCTTCCATTAATGGTAATAAAAGTACTGTAACAAAGCTAAATGTCAATGATAGGGGGATATAAGGGGTATGGGATTTTTTTTCTTCAGAAGAAATGAGAATGTTCTCACATGAACCATAGTAGCAAATGCATAATTATGTGATTATACCAAGAGCCACTGATTGTACACTTAGGGGGTATTCTATGGTATGTAAATAAAACTTAAAAAAAAAAAAATAGGGGGGGGATAAGCATTTGTTTTGGGTTTTCTTTTTTCTTTTTATTTCTTTTTCTGGAGTAATTAAAATGCTCTAAAATTGATCATGGTGATGAATGCACAACTATGTAATGATATTGTAAGCCACTGATTGTATACTTTGGATGGTTTGTATGGTATGTGCATATTTGTCAATAAAATTGCATTTAAAAATAAAAAAGCATACAAAGCCCCCTTGAGGCCCTGAGGAAGAGTGTGGAAATACTAAACTTCCCCAGTTGGGGAATTCCTGATATTCTTGCAAGCATTGGGGACTACTAGTTCAATAGGCCGAGCACTTGATCTTGGGGCTTGCCCTTTTGAAGCTTGTTACTGCAAAGGAGAGGCTAAGCCTACTTACAATTGTGCCTGAGAGGCACCCCAGAGAACCTCTTTTGTTGCTCAGATGTGGCCTCTCTCTCTAAGCCAACTTGGCAGGTAAACTCACTGCCCTCCCCCCATGTGGGACATGACTCCCAGAGGTATAAATCTCCTGGGCAAGTGGGGCATGACTCCTGAGAATGAGCCTGGACCCGGCTTTGTAGGACTGAGAAATCTTTCTGGGCCAAAAAGGGGAACGGAAATGAAACAAAATAAACTTTCAGTGGCTGAGAGATTTCAAATGGAGTCGAGAGGTCATTCTGGAAGTAACTCTTATGCATTATATGGATATCCCTTCTTAGTTTTTAGTGTATTAGAATAGCTAGAAGAAAATACCAGAAGCTGTTGAACTGCATTCAAGTAGCCTTGTTTCTGGAGGCGACTGTATAACTATATACCTTATATGGTGTGACCATATGATTGTGAAAACTTTATGGCTCATACTCCCTCATTTCTATGGACAGATGAGTAGAAAAATGGGGACAAAAAGTAAATGAGTCATGGGGGATAGGGGGTATGGGATGTATTAGGTGATCTTTTTAACTTTTATTTTTATTCTTTTTTTTATTGTTTGGAGTAATGAAAATGTTCAAAAAGTGATTGTGGTGATGAATGCACAACTATATGATGATACTGTGAACAACTGTTGCACACTTTGGATGATTGTATGGTATGTGGATACATTTCAATAAAATTGCGTTAAAAAAACATGTTACAAAGCTACAGTGGTCAACACAACAAGGTACTTGCATAAGTATGCTCATATTGATCAATGGAATCGAATTGAGATTTCAAAATAGACCCTCAAATCTATGGCCAATTGCTTTTTTGACAAGACTCCCAAGTCCACTTAACTGGCACAGAACAGTCTTTTCCATAGAAGTCATGCCCAATAGACTGAAAGAGAAACCTTTATCTCACACCCTATATAAAAATTAACTCAAAATAGATCACACACCTAAATATGAGAGCCAATACCATAAAACTCCAGAAGAAAATGTAGGGAAACTTCTTGAAGAACTTGTGGTAACCTAAACAATGTGATAAACGAATCTGACTTAACAGACATATATAGAACATTACATCCCAAATCACGAGGATACACATTCTTCTCCAGGCTCACAGAACTTTTTCCAGAATAGATCATATGCTGGGCCATTAAACAAGCCTCAACAAATTTAAAAACATTGAAATTACTCAAAGCACATTCTCTTATCACAATGGAATACAATTAGAAGTCAATAACCATCAGAGATTTAGAAAATTTTCAAATATCTGGAAGTTAAAACAACACACTCCTAAACAATCAGTGGGTTAAAGAAGAAATAGCAAGAGAAGTTGCTAAATATCTAGAGATGAATGAAAATGAGAGTACAACATATCAAAACCTATGGGATGCAGTGAAGGCAGTACTGAGAGGGAAATTTATAGCTCTATTAAACGCATATACAAAAAGGAAGAAAGAGCTAAAATTAAAGAACTAATGGAACTGAAGAAGCTAGAAAATGAATACCAAACTAATCCTAAACGAAGTAGAAGAAAAGAAATAACAAGGATTAAAGCAGAAATAAATGACATAGAGAACAAAAAAACAGAATAAATAAAACCAGAAGTTGGTTCTTTGAGAAGATCAACAAGATTGACAAGCCCCTAGCTAGACTGACAAAATAAAAAAGAGAGAAGACCCAAATAAACAAAATGATAAATGAGACAGGGGACATTATTACAGATCCCGAAGAAATTAAAAAAATTGTAAGAGGATACTATGAACAACTGTACGCCAACAAACTAGATAATGTAGAGGAAATGGACAATTTCCTGGAAACACATGAACAACCTAGACTGACCAGAGAAGAAACAGAAGATCCCAACAAACCAATCACAAAGCAAGGGTATCTAATCGGTCATCAGAAAGCTTCCCACAAATAAATGCCCCGGGCCAGATGGCTTCACAGGGGAATTCTACCAAATGTTCCAAAAAGAACTGACACCAATCTCACTTAAACTCTTTCAAAACATCGAGGAAAATGGAACACTACCTAACTCATTTTATGAAGTTAACATCACTCTAATACCAAAACCAGGTAAAGATGCTACAAGAAAACTATAGGCCAATCTCCCCAATGAATATAGATGCAAAAATTATCAACAAAATACTTGGCTTTCATGAGTGTAATCTCTCTTCTTATATCTGAGGATATTCATTATAGTTGTTTTAGTTTTTTCTCCTGCATTGTCTGTTTCCTTCATGTTTCTTTTTGTCTATTTGCCTTGGTAACTGTCTTTCCCGAAAGAGGGTTTTCTCAGAAGTCGGGTGATCCTTGAAGGTCTGCTCGCTTTTCAGAGTGAGGGACCTTAGAGGTGATTGGAAGTGTCCTCCTTGACCCCTCCACCTCCACCTCCCTTCCACAGCCAGTCCTGAGCATGCCCTGCTCTCCCCCTCCACACATCACGAACCCCAAGAGCGCATCCTCTGGGGTATCTCCATGTATTAGCTATGTGACCTAGAAAAAGTCATATTATCCCTCTATTGCTCGGTTTCTTCATTTTAAATTGGGATTAATAACAGTTACTTACCTCAGCAGGTTGCTTTGGGATTGAATGAGTTTAGCAGAGTACCTGACACATAGTTAGCACCATTTAATTGTTAGCTATTTTGAAAACCACTCCGGGCCAAATCACTATCATTTCTCACATGGATTATTGTAATATCAGTCACTCTGTATTAAATAATCATCTCCTCCCTTGCTTTGTTTTTCCCCGTTGCAGATCACCATGTGTGGTACATCTATTTATTTGCTTATGTAAGCGCAGGGATTTTGTTTTGTTCCCAGAACTTACAGCAGGGCCTGTCCTACATAAGAAGCTTAATAATGTGTCTTGTTTGCTTTTTTTTTAAACAGTTTCATTCACACACCCTACAATCTATCCAAAGTGTCCAATCAGTGCTCTCAAGGTAATCTCAGAGCTGTCCTTTCATCAGCACAATCATTTTAGAACATTTTCGTAGCTCCAAAAAGAAAAACCCCATGCCACTTAAACCTTCCTTGACTGATACTTAGCATCGGTGTGGTACTTTTGTTTCAACTCATGGAAGAACATTAAGATATTACTGTTAACCTTAGTTCATAGATTGCATGAGGTGCATTTTTTCCCCAGATGCCACCCCAGTATTAACACCATGTAGATTGTGACATACATTTGTTCTAATTCATGGAAGAACATTCTTGTATTTGGACTATTAACCACCTTCATCCTCCCCCACAAGATTCACTGTTACATAGTCACTTGTTTCATCCTCCAGCTTTCCTTCTAGTGAAAAGCCTGACCCTAAACTTCCCCTTTCAACCACAATCACACGCGATTCAGTAGTTATATACATTCATGATACTGTGCTACCATCACCTCTGTCCATTTCCAAACATTTACAGTCAACCTTTTTAAAAAATCATGCACAAATTAAGCATTGGTTCCCCATGCTCTATCCCCATTACTTTCCTGGTGGCGTATATTCTAGATACTAACTCCACAAGTTTGCTCATTATATTCGTATCAGTGAGATCACACCATATTTTTCCTTTTGTGTCTAGCTTATTTCACTCAACATAATGTCCCCCAGGTTTGTCCCTGTTGTTGCATGCCTCAGGACTTCATTCCTTCTTATAGCTGTATGACATCCCATCATATGTATATACCACATTTTTTTTTTTTAGCCTTTCATTGGTTGATGGAGCCTTGGATTGCTTACATCTTCTGGCAATTGTGAATAATGCCACTATAAACATCGGTATGCAAATGTCTTTTTGCGTCCCTACTTGCACCTCTTCTGGGTATATAACTAGTTGCAGGAATGCCAGATCACATGGCAGTTGTATACTTAGCTACCCAAGGAACTGCCAAACTATCTTCCACAGTGGCTGTACCATTGTACATTCCAACCAGCAGTAAATGAGTATCCCTGTTTCCTCACATCCTCTCCATTACTTATAGTTTTCTTTTTGTTTAATAGTGGCCATTCTAGTGGGTGTGAGATGGTATCTCATTGTGATTTCGATTTGCATTTTCCTAATAGCTAGTGAAGTTCACTATCTTTTTCATGTGCTTTTTAGTCATTTGTATTTCTTCTTTAGAGAATGTCTGTTCATGTCTTTTGCCTGTTTTTTAATTTGGTTGTTTTTTTTTTTTTGTTGAGTTGTAGGATTTCTTTGTATATTCTAGATATCAAACCTTTTTTTGGATATGTGGTTTCCAAGTAGTTTCTCCATTGAGTATGCTGCCTTTTCACCTTCTTGACAAGGTTTTTTGAAGCACAAAAGCATTCAGTTTTCAGGAGGAACAATTAATTTTTTTCTTTTGTTGCTTGTGCTTTGGGTGTAAGGTTGAAGGAACTACCCTCTACCATAAGTTCTTTTTTTTTTTTAACTTTATCAAAAAATTAAAAAAACAAAAAAAAAAAACAAAATTTCAAACAAAACCAAAGCAAAGGAATAAGAAAAACAAATAACTTAAGATAACTACATTTCTCCCAACTTGTTCCTACCATACCCCCAAAAAATTAACAAACCACAGTCGTTCTTGAGCATCCCATAACATTAAGTTTACCCTCCGTAACTTATCTGTTCTTATTAGACTATCATTACCCCTTTACTAGTTGCTGTCTATCTCTAGGTCCCCTACATTCTACAATATAAACCATTTACTTTACATTTTTCACAGAGTTCACATTAGTGCTAACATACAATATCTCTCTTTTTGTGCCTGGCTTATTTTATTCAGCATTATGTCTTTAAGGTTCATCCATGTTGTCACATGTTGTACAACCTCATTCCTTCTTACTGCCATGTGTATGTACCACATTTTGCTTATCCACTCAGCTGCTGAAGGACATTTGGATTGTTTCCAACTCTTGGCAATTGTGAATAATGCTGCTATGAACACTGGTGTGCAAATATCTGTTCGTGTCACTGCTTTCACATCTTCTGGGTATACACGGAGAAGTGCAATCGCTGGGTCAAATGGTATCTCTATATCTAGTTTTCTAAGGAACTGCCAGACTGACTTCCAGAGTGGCTGAACCATTATACAGTCCCACCAACAATGAATAAGAGTTCCAATTTCTCCACATCCCCTCCAGCACTTGTAGTTTCCTGTTTGTTTAATGGCAGCCAGTCTAACTGGTGTGAGATGATATCTCATTGTGGTCTTAATTTGAATCTCCCTAATAGCTAGTTAAGATAAAAAACTTTTCATGTGTTTTTTTGCCATTTCTATTTCCTCTTCAGAAAACTGTCTTTTCATATCTTTTGCACATTTTATAATTGGACTGTTTGTACTACTGTCATTGAGTTGTAGGATTTCTTTGCAAACGTAAGATACCAGTCTTGTGAGATACATGGCTTCCAAATATTTTTTTCCTATTGAGTTGGCTGTCTCTTCATCTTTTTGACAAATTCTTTTGATGTACAGAAGCTTTTAAGTTTGAGGAGTTCCCATTTATCTATTTTTTCTTTCGTTGCTTTGTGAGTTGCGTGTAAGATCTAAGAAGTGACCTCCTAATACAAGGTCTTGAAGATGATTCCCCACAGCTAACGCATGGGATACCCCAGAGGATGCACTCTTGGGGCTCAGTGAGTGTGGAGGAGAGCAGGGCATGCTCAGAACTGGCTGTGGAAGGGAGACGGCGGGGGAGGGGGGGTCAAGGAGGGCACTCCCAATCACCTCGAAGGTCCCTCACTCTGAAAAGCAAGCAGACTTTCAAGGATCACCCAACATTTGAGAAAACCCTCTTTCAGGAAGGATAGTTACCAAGGCAAATAGACAAAAAAGAACATGAAGGAAACAGACAATGCAGGAGAAAAAACTAAAACAACTATAACAAATATCCTCAGATATAAGAAGAGATATTACACTCATGAAAAACAAGTTTTTATTTTAAAAGGGAGGGGATGGGATTGGAAAAGGTCTTGGAAATTAAAAAAAAAAAAAAAGTCACACTGTAAATGGCTGGGAATAGGAAGACTTAAGAGCAGCAAATCCAAAGAAGAGGTAGGCTGCAGTTTTCAAGAGCCTAAGGAAAAATACTCCATTCAAATCTTCTCATATAGAGGTGAGTTCTCTTGTCCCTCATTTTTATCATATTCATACTGAATTTAGTTGAACAAATTGTGAGAGAAACAAAAAAGCAAAAAACCATACATCCCAATAATAAGATACTGATCTTCACCTACTGAATTAGTGAAGATATTTTAAAGTAAGACCCCAGGCTAGGAAAGGTTGCTTGGAAAACTAGTTCTTTAGTCCTTGCTGGTAGGAGAATAAATTGGTAAAAACTTTTTGAAGACCAACTTGCTACCCCTCCATGGAGGACTGGTCTGGGTGTTTTCACTGCTAATGGATGCCAAGTTGGCCACTACCTTTTCCTCAATGATTCCACTTCTGAAAATATATCTGTGCTGGTTTGTATACATTACGTCCCCCAGAAAAAGCCATATTCTTTAATGCAATCTTGTAGGGGCATACAAATTAGTGTCGATTAGGTTGGAACCTTCTGATTGAGTGTTTCCATGGAGATGTGACTCACCCAACTGTGAGTGACAACTTTGATTAGGGTGTGACCTCTTGATTGAATGTTTCCATGGAAATGTAGCCCTGCTCATTCAGAGTGGGTCTTGGTTAGTTCACCGGAGTCCTATAAAATGAGCTCACAACAGAGGGACCTCAGAGAAACTGAGAGTGATATTCTGAAGAGGAGGTGCAGCTAAGATTCCGGAGAACGCCATTTTGAAATGCAACCTGGCAGCAAGTGGACACCAGCCACGTGCCTTCCGAGCTAACAGAGGTTTTCCAGACGCCAATGGCCATCTTTCAGTGAAGGTACCCAAATGTTGATGCCTTACCTTGAATACTTTATGGCCTTAAGACTGTAACTTTGTAACCAAATAAACCCCCTTTATAAAAGCCAATCCATTTCTGGTGTTTTGCAAAATGGCAGCCATTAGCAAACTGGAACAATATCCTATGGAAATCATTCTAAATTTAGGAAAATCTTTATGCACAAAGGTGCTTGCTGCAAAGTTTTGGATAATAACTAAAAGCAAGTAAGCTTAAAAAGGAAGCAAACTAAGTGAATATACCGCATTTTCATTCTGTGCATTAATATTCATGTTGCCATGGATTATGCTGAGGAAGAGATAAACACATGGGAGGAAAAGTCTACGTTGTAATGTGAAGGAAAAAGAGCAAGATAAATAAAAATTTCAAAAATAATGAGAATGGTAGCTAACATTTATGCCCTCCTGTGCAGCAGGCAAGCACTGTTCAAAGCACTTAACTAAACAGCCTCATTTAATTCTCAAAACTGTACTATGGGATATGTACATTATCCCCCACATTTCACAGATAAAGAAACTGAGTGTGCTTAAGGGTAGGTCAGAATTATACCCCAGGATGATCACCGCTCTGTGAAGCAGAATGTCCCCAAATAAAGACTGGACTCCATTCTTTGCCCACATTCAGGCCACCTCTCACTCATGCCAATCCCACTCCTGACCCAGATGGTACCCACCTAGTGCTGAACTCCAGAAATCAGAGACAAGTAGGTCCTCCCTGTCAAGAAAAAAAACGGTGTAGTCAATCCCCAATTCTTTCCAGAGCTGCCCTCCCAGTGATTCTCCTGCCCATGAGCAGGGTGCCGTGAGGAGGATGGTGTGCTCTCAGATGCAGGGCCCACTCCTCTGGAGTGACAGGAGTGGGGGGGAGGGCAGGACAAACAACCCCAGGGCCAAACTGCATGCTGCTGGTGCTCAGAGGGCATGAGGGACGGGTTCCTGGAGGAGGCCCCAATTCCCAGGGATGGGTCTAGACAGTGACCTCCAGCAGGGCTGGGCCGGGGTTTGTTCTGTTCACTGTGACACCCTTGGTCCACAAGACAGCCTGGCACAGAGGAGCAGCTGGATGTGCAGTTGTTAAATACACAGATTTAGCCTTTCTGAGCTTTAGTTCTCGTCTCTAAAATAGGGATAAGAATCAAACCTGCCATGGAGGATTACAGAGGGATAACTGTTAGAACAGTTAGTACATACTCAGAAAACAGCCCTCATTATCAGAAATTCTAAAGGTGAAAGCAGACAAAGAGATAAAAATAAGTGTCCAGGCTTTGTTGTTCAAGTCAACCGGTTTCCACCAACCCAGAGAAAACAAAATCAACAGTGAACGAAAATGAACTGGGTCTGAACCCAAAAGCCATAGCCAGGGACAGGGTTCAGAGGACTCTGAGAGAAAAAATCTGAAAACTGAAAAAACTGAAAAAATCTGCCCAGAGCCTACTCAGAGAGAGGAAAGGAGAGTTCTAATGTACACGGAATGCTTGGGAACTTGGTAAGTGCATGCACTTGAGAGCGGTAATATACAGAGCTGAGCCCCTCCCTACTCAAAGCAGTGGTGACTCTTGCCTCCACCTCAATCTCTCATGTGAATGGAGTCTTTTGTGGCTCAGAAGAAGCTTTACTCAGCATCTCCCATCCCATTCTTCACCTAATCTCATGACCTTGAAGCCCACCAAAGTAGAGTTATTAAGGTTTATGCTGCCTCTTTTAAATGGCAAAAAGCTCTAAAGGGCTAGGGAGGAGTCTATCAGTCATTCACACCTGGGTGAGAGTTAGAACAAACCTGTGAATGATTGGGAAAGTGCTAAGCAACAGACAAAAAGGCTTCTAAGTACCTTGATGGGAGGGGCCTTTCCCTGGACTCACTGAGTGAGAAGCAGGGTTACAGGTAAGAGGATCCAGCTGTCTCTCTACAATAAAAAAGGCCCGGGTTTATATGCAGCCCCATGGCTGGGTCCCCACCATCTAGCCCTGCCCCTCTGAATCTGCTTCCCCATCTGTGAGAAGAGAATCCAATGTGAAAATACCTACTGTTCAACAACTTTGAATAATAACACCGTTGGGTATTATTTCCTAAAGCTGAACATAAACCTGCTTTGTGACCCCACAACTCCATTCCTAGGTCCGTACACAACAGAAATGTGTACATATGTTCACAAAGAAAGACACAATAATGTTTATAGCAGTACTATTTGCAACAGCGTCAGACTAAAACTATCCCAAAGTCCACCAACTGTAGCTTACATAAACAAACTGTTATATATTTATACAATGAAATACTGTATAGCAGTGAGAATAGGCAATCTACAACTACAGGTGACAACATGGACATAGCTCCCAAGCACAATGTTGACTGAAAGAAGCCTGATGTGGAAGAATATCTACTATGTGTTTCCATTTATATAGCTAAAATGAAAAACAGGCAAAATTAATCTCTAGTGGTAGAGGTCAGAATAGGGGTTATCATGAAGGGTAGTGACTGGAAGGCGGCCTAAGGAAGGCTTCTGGGGGCATTAATGTTCTGCTTCTTAGTCTGAGTCCACAACATGGGTCACAGTTTGCAAGGATTCATTATGCACTGTGTACTTTCTGGTATGTATGTTAGACCTGAGTATTTTTGTATTTTAAAGGAGATTTGGAAGGCTTCCTCCAGTGAGTGGAGATTAGAGATTTTGCAAAGTTAATGAGCCCCAGCTGGTGAGGGTGGGGGTGGGGGCAGAGGTATAGGGAGAAGTAGGGCACTCCAGGGGGATACTGAAGTCAAGGAAAGAATAACAATGTCAAAGGATCTGGAAAGAGCCTTAGAGTTCCCTAACCTCCCAGGCATGCTCACTTTCACTAGCACCTTCTGAGATCCTAAAAAAATAGTCACTGCTGCTTTTCTCTTAGGTTCTGCCAGCTGGTCAGCAACTTCTTTCTATTCAGTGGTAATCTCTGGGTCATTACTGCCTCTTCGCCCAAACTTCCCCCTTTGGGGGGAGGAGAAGCATGGGGAATGAGTTTGATCTCTCTTCCCTGTGACGGTCCTTCAAATGTTACCTGTAAATGCTAACAAAAGCTGTTCATCTATTGAGTCTTTACTAGACTGCAAATAAGGCAACAACACTAAATAACAGCAGGTATCATTTACTGAGTGTTTCCTGTGTCAGGTACTGCTCTAAGTGCTTTCTAAGGAGTGGGGATAGCAGGGACCATTGTCCAGAAAATGTCGAGTTTGAAGCACAGGTTTTGGAGTCATAAAGAACTTGGTTTGAAATCTAGTTTCATACCTTATCTGTGTCTCTTTAAATTCCCTACCTCCTGTTGTGGCTGTGATACCCAAAATTTATGGTAAAGCATATAGAATGCTTACTCTAGCGCCAGGCACACTGCAGCTGCTCCACAAAATAATGACGCTAATGTAGATGACGATAACGTGTTCCTGTCGCTTCCCTCGTATTAATACCAGTAATAACCAACGCTAGCGTATTTACAGACTCCAGTAGCGCTCACCACGTGCAGGTGTTATTCTAAGTGGTTTACATTTAGTAATTCCCTGAATCCTCAAAACGAGCCTATACAGATACTATTTTTATCCCCATTTCACAGATGAGAAAACTGAGGCACAGAGAAATTACATAACTTAACTAAGGTCACGCAACTGTAATTGCAAGAACGAGAATGCCAGCCTTTACTGAGCGCTTACTATGACTCAAACCGGTACCAGCTCACGTCCGTTAAATCTTCACAACGCCTTTAAAGGCTGGCGGTTATTCCCACTTTACAGATGGTGAGACTGAGGCTCAGAGAAGTCTCCACAAGCGTCAGAATTCCAACCCAGGGCCGAACCCGCACTCACCCGGCCTCCCGGATGCGACGAAGCACTACTCCGCTGTCCGCCTCGAGCGCTGTCTCCGGGCTCCCGGCCACCAGCTCCCTCCGCCGCGGCCGCCGCGCGCCGGTGCGCCTTCTCCGCGGAGCCGCAGCTTGCCAGAGCTCCGCAGAAGCCGCCATTGGCTTCTGTCGTCATCAGCGCGCGGCGCACTCGATCCTTACGTCATCGCCGCGCGCCGGCTGGCCGGGAGCTTCGGCGTCGGAAGGCGTGAGCGGCGAGTGATCGCCGGGCGATCGCTGCAGTGGGCGCAGGTACCCGGCGGGAGGTGTGGGCGCCCGGCCGCCACCCCCACCCCGGATCCCGAGCCCTGGGCTGCCTGGCTTCTCCAGCGGGTGGGCGGGGACACCGAGGGACCTTGATGCGGAGTGTCTCTTCGCTGTCCTTCCGTGCCGTGACCTGTTCCCCCTTTGATCCCCACCTCTGGGCCTTTGCCCACCGCATTCCGCCCCGTCGGAGCTGAGGCCAGTCACGCGTTTCCAGTGCCTTCAGGCGGTTGCCGGTTGCTTCCTGACCCCGTGGGCTGTGTTCAGTCGCTTCCTGCCCCTCGCAGCCATTAGCGCTCCCTTTTCAGCCCTGCTGACCCTCTGCCGCCACTGGGTAACACCCGGTCCACCCCCAAGGCCTTTCCCAGATACATCTTGACTCTCTCGGGTCGTTACTGTCATTTCTCAGGCTGACAGGGCCATTTCTGGTCACATCCCGACACCCTCATCCTGGGACCATTCCGGGCCACTTCTGGACTTTTCAGAGAAAAGATAATGGACTCCGGGAGTGTAGGTCCCAGTCCTCTGGGAGGAAGGGGGTAACGGGGCTTCTAGGAGCTTATAGACTATCCTTCACACGCACCCAAATATGCTCCACAGAATGCCATGAGAATGGTCCCAGTGTAGTTGTTCTGTATGGAGGCCCACCCTAAGATTTGTAGTTGAGACCCTGTCACTGGGGACATTCAACTTGGAGCAGTTGATGATAGGAATACAATTTTGAAGTGACTGAAGGGTTTTTACGTGGGAAGAGTATACGTTTTATGTTTTCCTTCAGGGCATTAATTCAGACCAGTGAGTGGTGGTTACTAGAGCCAGATTTTAACTTGATGGAAGGATAAATTTAACAGCTATGAACCGGACTTTCTCTGGAAGGGGTAAGCCAAGGACAGTCAAGATAGTTTTTGGAGGACAGCAGAGAAGGCAAGGATTCAAGTGATTGATGCTAGGGTCCCCCTTCTGACTCTGAAAATCCGTGATGCTCTGAGTCATGGGAATTTGAAAACCAGTTGATAAAGTTCTCTTTTGGTTTTCTGGAAACTTCCCAGCCCTGGAATCACCATTCTGCATGTTCAGTTTATGTTTGAGCTGTAAAGGTGACACTTCCTTATTTTGGATCCCACTATTACTATAGCGACCATATTATTTATATAGATGTCTTTAACGTGCAGAGCTTTTGCACACTAGTTATTGAATTTTATATTCTGTGAGGCCTGTGGTGTGTTTACCACACTGTTCAAGAAACTAAGGGACTTACTCTGAAGTCCTCTGCCACCCTCTCTTTTTTATTTTGAAACACAATTTTCAACTTTATAGAAAGCTCTTTTGAAGTATGCCATTTGCTTAACCCTGCTGAGTCACATGTTCTCTCATGGGTTTCTGAAATAATCTATTCCTTGTGTTTATTCTAGGACCAAAGCCCTGATGTTTGAACTGGAAGCCTCAGAACTTTTAAAAGAAATATCAAAATGGCTTTGAACCATTCAAGCTAGAAATTCCCTCAGAATACTGCCTTCAGCATGCATCTCCTCTGGAGAGGAGCTTCCTAATGATCGTTCTGCAGACAGCCACTGACGCTCACGGAACCAGATTCGTGGATTTGATTTTTGCTGGTAGAATTCTCTTGCTATATTATATTCTCTCCCAGAGTTCTAAAAGGTGTCGAGATATACATGGAACCGAAAGGCCTACGAGGAAGGGAAGTGACACTTTCATGGTGAATGAAAACTAAGCAAATGACGGTTGTGACTGAAAATACTTAGACCTGTCGCATTTGTATTCACTGGATTGGAGAAACAGTAGAACAGTCACTGCTGGGGAGAAAGAAGTAATACTGGAAAAAAAAAAATAAAGAGAATGAGGGTGATCGGAAAATAAATGGCCACCTCCATTGCAACGGGGACGAAGTCAGCCTCTTGGTGAGTATCGAAGCCTGCGTGGTTTTGCTCTCAGCAGGTTGGTGGTTGGAACTGTTAAATTGACTGAAAATCTCCAACCAGATTATCTTGATATTATGAAGGAAAAAAAAAAAGGCATTTTTCTTAGAGCAGCTGGATCAAGCATGTGAGCCATTTTTCTCCAAAGCTAACTTGTTTTAACCTTGCAAGCCTCTTGCAGGGTTTTTTTTTGTTGTTGTGGTTGTTTAACGAGTCCAACATTGCCGATAGATTGTAGAAAAGATAGGCATAGCCGTATCATTCAGCCAACTTTGATAATATTGTAGACCTTATATTCTTCACATTTGAGAGACAAGAAATAGTTGCAGTTCAGAATTACCGCACATGAAGAGGTTTGGCTAGTCTGGTTCTTAAAGGGTATTACACAATTCTGCTTGAAACTCAGTTCCTTTCTCAGTTCCAATCTCAATTAATGGATTAATCCTTCCCCATAATTTGGTTCGGCAACATTACTTGAGGAGATAAAAGTGAACGGTGTGGTGATGAATGTACCACTATGTAATGGTACTGTAAACAATCGAAAGTACGATTTGTTTTGTATGACTGCGTGGTATGTGAATATATCTCAATAAAATGAAGATTAAAAAAAAAAAAGTGAACGGTGTGGTTTACATAGATTAGCAAGATTTAGTTACTGATTAAATAGGGAAGTCAGAAAGATGAAGCAGTTAAAAATGACACCCAGGTTTTCTTTTGGGTGCCTGGAAGAGCAGGGGTGTGTTCACTCAGACAGAAAACAGGGATGGGAACCCCATCATGGGCGGAACGGGGGCTGGCTGTGGGATTCCTGAATTGGGATTGGAGGCGTTTTTTGCGGCTTTGTTGGAGTTCACTCTGGACTGGCCCTGCAGGCAGTTGCAACTTTGGCCCTAGAATTTAGGAAAACAGACCATGCTAGAGACAGACACTTGGTGCTTGTCACCAGGAAGATGAGGTGGGAGCCAGTGAAGGTGGGTGAGGAGGGATCAGAGATGGAAGGGAGACAGGAATGGGGACAGAGCAGTCACAGCTACTCTTGTGCTGCATCCTGATAAATGTGCTTTTGGAGATTTAGGCCTGAGAAGATTTTGACAGGCAGAGAGGGCTTAGGTGTTTCTCTAAACTCTCATAGGCCCCCGTGTTTCCCTGTTATAGGCTCAATGCCATGCATTGAAATGCCATGTTTCTTCGTCGGCCTTTCATCGTAGCCCCAGGGCCTCCGCACACACAGCCCACAGTGCACCATCAGCCCTCAGTAAATGTTTGTTGAATGAATGCCTGAGTTGCTGGTAGAAGGGATATTCCTGAGGTCATCAGGCTCAGCAGTTGTGAGAAGTGCATCTCAATCTTCCCTAACTTATTGTATTTTCAGAGCCTTACAAGACAGTTTACCAAACCATATGGTTATCTGGGTAAGGTTCAGGGTTTCAAGTGAGAGCTCTTTGGGGTTGCTTCCTCCTTCCTCTAGTTACTCTTATTTCTGATGGCCTGATGGCTGGTCGAGGCATATTTTTAGTTTGACTGCTGCACTTATGGACTGGTTTTATCTATTTGTAGCTACTGGGTTCTTTCTCCCCGGGAAACACCAGAAGGCTCTTTGAACACTGAATAATGAGCCTTCCTAGGGGCTGGGAAATAGGAGGCTGGGTTTTAAAACACCGTTACCACTGGATGAAAGGAAACGTGGCTTCTTTCTGTTCTCTTGCCAGGTGGAATTACTTTTTCCTTTATGATGGTTCAAAGGTAAAGGAAGAAGGAGACCCAACGAGAGCTGGCATTTGTTATTTTTATCCTTCTCAGGTAAGCCATCCAGCATTTTATCTATCATTCAGCGGGGATCCCACTGCCTCAAAGTGGTGACTTTTTTCAAAAGGACAGGGTTTAGATTCGGACAGTTTTATTTGGCTAATCCAGGCACTTGAAATGTCTACTGTCTTATTATTATTATTAATTGTGCTGCTTCTTCTGTTTCTTAAAATTCCCACGCAGCTCTATACTTCCATCTTCTCTAGTTCTCTGGTTACCATCAGAACTTTTGTTTGCCTCCCCCTGCCCCCAATTTTTTCTTCAGCTCATTTTCTGAAAAACTTAAATTTTTATGTATAAAGGTAGAGAGGAAAGTATTATGGATCCTCATAGACCCATCACTAGCTTCAACAGTTATCAACATTTTGCCAATTTTGTATGACTTATCCTACCCCCCCACTCCTTTTTTTCCCCTGGACTATTTAGAAGCAAATCCTAAACCTTGTGTCATTTCACCAGCATATGCTTTAAGTGGCATCTCTAACTGATAAGGCCCCTTTTTAAAGCAAAAAAGGTATTAGTAATTAGTAATAGTGAGTTTTTAATATTATCTTATACCCAGTCCATATTCAAATTTCACCATTATTTTCTTAGCTGTTATTTAATGGTCCATCCTCCCTCCCTCCCTCCCTTCCTTCCTTCCTCCCTTCCCCAGGATTCAAAGTCCACATATTCTATTTGGTTTTTTTTGTATTTTAAGTCTCTGTTATTTTACACCCATGCTCACCCATCTACCCATCCTTTTATTTCCCATGCCATTGATTACTGAAGGAACCAGGTCATTTGTGCAATAGAATGTTAGAAAGTCCCACATTCTGGATTTGGCTGAGTGCGTCCCCGTGGTGGCAGTGTTTAGTGCGTTCTGTCCACTGCATTTCCTTTAAACTTAGAAGTACAATCTAGAGCCTTGGTTAGATTTAAGTTCAGATTTTTTAGACAAGGATTCTTCATAGGTGGTGGGTACATTTTTTGGTGCATCACGTAGTGTCTGGTTGTCCCAAATGCAGTAATGCTGAAATGGATTAGGAGGTTCTTCATGTTCTCTCATGTGATTCTGCTCTGATTCCAATAGCTGGGATTAAGCCAGGCTGCTTTAGCTGCCCATGCAGGGGATTTGATTAGGGATGAAAGGCTCATACATCCACCCATTCATATGCCTACAATCTCAGGAACAAAAATATAGTAACGTGTAATAATCTTATGTGTTTGTTGTGCGTTTTCTGTAGCAGTTTCGTCATCTAGGGCAGGGGTTAGCCAACTTTTTTCTGTAAAGGGGCAGATAGTAAATATTTTCAATATTTTAGACTTTGCAGACCACATAAGGTCTTTGTCACATTTTGTTTGTTTGTTTGTTTTTAGCAACCCTTTAAAAATGTAAAAACCTTTCTTAGTTCTTGGGCCTTGTAAAAACAGGCAGTGGGCCAGATTTGGCCTGCGGGCTATAGTTTGCCATCCCCTGATCTAAGCAGTGAAACGAGTTACAGCATTTCAACTTCATATCTGGAATTTGCTCCTTTCTCACAGACCCTGCTTGACCAACAGGAGTTGCTTTGTGGACAGATTGCTGGAGTTGTCCACTGTGTCACTGAGATTTCTGGCTCTTCTCCCAATCTCATTCGTCTGCGGAAACTTAAGTTTGCCATAAAAGTTGATGGAGATTACCTCTGGGTAAGTTTAACTGGCAGAATCCGTGCTGACTGGGATTGCCTTCATTTGTCTTGGTGGCAAGTGCTGTGATGATGGAGTTTAGAAATCAATGCTTCCTGTGATTCTTGAGCCTGAAACCCATACCTTCCACCCCCCCATCCCATGTACTGTGTCCAGTAATCCTCCACGCTTCCTGTGTTACTCTCTGCAGATGCCTGTAATAATCGAGTGCCCTCCAGAACATTTCTAAAAAATCCTGGATTGCACATGGCTGGTTGTTTCTCCATTCCTTTTGGAAGACTTGGGCCCACCTACAGAAATTCTGTTTCTTCTGTGTTGCAAATTGGTCTTTTATCTTCACCTTTACTTCTCTGTACTTACTGGATAAGTGACCCAGAAATTCTTAAAACATTGATGCATTTATGCTAAGTTTCAGAGAACCCATTAAAAATAAAGAATAAAAGCCATTCTCTTTATAGCCAGTAGCAGCAGATAATCTTCAGTGCCATTTTCCCATGCCCACACTATTTTAAGACTTCCTGAGGGATGCTTAAGTGTGGGGTAGTATATTCAACTTTATGAGCATTTTTTCCCAACCTTTTACTATGAAAGTTTTCTAATATACAGACCAGTCAAAAGAATTTTACAGTGAATGCTCATATAACTACTAGATTCTACAGTCAACATTTTATTATAGTTGCTGTATCACATGTTTAATCTGTTCATCCTTTTATCCTGCTGTTAATCCGGGTTATTTTTGTAATGCTTTCCAAAGTAAATTTCGCACTTTAGTGTGTTTCCCCCGCCTCCCCCTAAATACTTCTATATGCATCTCATTAACTAGAATTCAGTTTTTATTTGTGGTTCTTTTTCCTTTGGAGGTAAGATTTACATATAAAGAAATGCAGAAATCCTAAATGTATCATTGTGTCACATTTAGACAAATGATACACCTGTGCAACACAAATCCCTTTCAAGAGACAGAATATTTTCTTCACCCTAGAAAGTCCCCTCATGTCTCTCCCCACTTAGTCCCCTCCCCTGCCTCAGGCGGCCATTGCTCTGAATTTTTTCCACCATAGATTAGTTCTGTCTTTTCTAGAATGTCGTATGAGTGGAATGAGACATGTACTGTTTATAGGCTTCCTTCATAGCATTTATCATTTTGAGATTCACCCACATTGTTTCATGTATCAGTGGTTCATTCCTTTTTATTTTTGAAGACTATTCCATTGTCTGAATATACCACAGTCCATTTATTCATTCTCTTTTTTGATGGACACCTGGATTGTCCATCAAAAGGATGAATTTTGAGAATTATGAATAAGGTTACTTGGAACATTCCTCTACGAGTCTTTCTGTGGACATGTGGTTTTTCTTTCTCTTGGATAAATATCTAGGACTGGAATTGCTGGGTCATGAGGTAAGTGTATTGTTGGGTTTTATAAGAAACTGCTAGACATTTTTCCAAAGTGGTTTAGCATTTTGCTTTCTCACCAACAGCAAATGAAAATTCTGGTTACTCCACGTCCTTGTCAGCATTTATATCAGTCTGTTTAATTTTAGCAATTCTCGTGGACGTGAAGTAGGATCTGATGGTTTTAATTTATATTTCCCTGATGACTTTTTTATGTGCTTAATGACTATTTGTATACTTTACTTGGTGAAGTGTCTTTTCAAAGCTTTTGCCCATATTTAAGTTGGGTTTTATTTTTTCATTGAGGTGTCAGAGTTTTTTATCTATCCTGGATACTAGTTCTTTGTTAGATATATATTTTGAAAATATTTTCTGCCAGTTTTTGGCTTGCCTATTCATTTTTTTAATGAGGTCTTTTGATGAACAGAAGTTTTTAATTTTAACAAAGCCAACATTGCCAGTTCCATCTTTTGTGGTTATTGCTTTCTGTATCCTGTCTTAGGAAACCATTGCCTACCTCCAAATCATGAAGATAATCTCCGATTGTTTTTTTCCTAAAAGTTTTATCTTTTACATTAGGTTTATAGTCCATCTCGAATTAATATTCACCTATGGTGTGAATTAGATTTCAGAGTTCATTTTTTTTTCCCAAATGGATAACCAATGATGCTAGAATGCACCACTGATGATAAAACTTTCCTTTTCCTATTGGATTCTTTTGGCTCCTTTATTGAAAATCAGGTGACCATTTAAGTGTGGGTCTGTTGATGGGCCTTCTTTTCCATTGATCTGTTTGAAGATCCTTTGCAAGCACCACACCATCTTCATTTCTGTAGTTTTATAGTAAGTCTTAAAACAAGATAGCACAATTTTTTTAATCTTGTTCTTTTTCAAGACTGCTTTGGATATTTTATATCCTTTGTATTTCCATTTTAGGATCAGCTTGTCCAGTCAGTGGGACTCTGATTGGAATTGCACTGAATCTAAAGTTCAGTCAGGGGAGAATTGAGCACTTATATGCCAGACTGTTGTGAACTCTTGATTACATCAGCGAACCAAGTAGAGAACCTTGCTTACATTAAAAGGGTTTCGTTTGTTTATTTTTTGTTAGTTAATTTTTTTGTTTCCTTTTGTTTTGTTTGTTTTAGTTTCTGATGATTCCCTAAGGACAGATTCCAAGAGGTAGAATTGCTAGGTCAAAGAATATGAACTTTTTTCAGGCTTTTGTTAAACATATGGCCACATTGCTTTCTCAGCAAGTATTTATCTTCTGTAGAACTAAGCACTACACTCAGCTTTTTGGAGGCCTAGAAGTATATGATTCAGTCAGTTCCTGCTCTCGAAGCCCTTCATCCAGCTGAGGAGACAAGATGCATGTGCATGAACCATTTTGAGACCTGTCTGTAGTTTATAAGGAAATCCCAATCAAATATCCAATGTCCAAATGACAATCCTAACAATACAAGGAGCCAGAATAGAGGTCAGCATTGGTTAGAGTTATCAGAACAGGCATCAGCATTATCAGAAAAGGAGGTGCAAGAGTCTACGGTGGGCTCTGAAGGGTGTAGATAAGCCCTGGGTAGAGAGGCAGGCAGGAGGAGGGTATTTTTCAGGTCCAGCATCATGAATAGTTGCACAAAAGTCATTGTTCACTGTGGAGACCAGCGAGCTTGGAGTGGAGGGTGTGTGCTCAGGGAAAGCAGCAGATCAATCAATGGGTCATCGAGTCTGGCTATCGAGAGCCCTGGCTGCTTGATTCTTGGCTGGGCTCAGAGAAAAGGAACCTGCCTTTCTTCCTGGGCTCCTTCTTTCCAGGTGCTAGGCTGTGCTATGGATCTCCCGGATGTCAGCTGCAAGCGGTTTCTGGATCAGCTCATTGGCTTCTTTAGTTTTTACAATGGACCTGTGTCTGTGGCTTACAAGGTATGAGTTTAGTATTAAGGTCGCTTGTGTTGGGCCTCTTTGGCAAAACTAATATTGGCAGAATCCAGCTCTTCCTCTGGGGGTCTCTTATTCTTTCCCTACACACCTATTATCCAGCAACAAGGTCAAGGGAATGCCCTTGGAGCCCCTCTGGGATGCCTGTGTTCCCCACTGGGATGGGTGGTTTCACCCTGGTGCTCAGCCCCCGTTGGAAAGAGCAGGTCCTGGCTGCCATCCTCACTCACAGGCCCCGTGGTCAGGAAGGCTATCAGGTGACGGGGTGGGGGCTCACGCAGATGTAGGAAGTTCAAAACAGGCCTCCCTTCCGGGCAGTTTCCTGTGTGAGAGGAACGGTTTTTGTGGTAGTCTCTCTCTCTCCGAACCTCAGATGCTGACCTCGGGCTGTCTCTCTCTTAGAACTGTTCCCAGGAAGAACTGAGCACAGAGTGGGACACCTTCATCGAACAGATTCTGAAAAACACCAGTGATCTGCATAAGATTTTCACTTCCCTGTGGAACTTGGACAAAACCAAAGTAATGCTCTGAACCTCCTTGTTCGTTTCATGTAAAGGCCGAGAGCTTCTGGCCACTTTCTTAAATGAACTGTAGCTAGAGAAATGGACAGAACATGGCGTTTACACAGTTACATGGCATTTACAGAGTAGTGCTTAAGATGTGGATTCAGATTCCAAGCTGCTGCCCATGAGCTGTGTGAGCTTGGACAAGTCAGGTGGACAGACTGAAATCAAAGAAGTGGACAGAACATGGCATTTACACAGCTAGAAGAACTACAGCTAGATGAACCAAATGAACTATAGCTAGAGAACTAAATGAACTATGGCTAGAGAAGTAGACAGAACATGGCATTTACACAGTAGTGGTTAAGACCTGGGTTCAGATTCCGGGCTGCTGCCCTTGAGCTGTGTGAGCTTGGACAAGGCAGGTGTCCTCTCCTACCCTCACAGTCCCTATCCCTAAATGGTGTCGTGACCTGCCACCTGAACTGTTTTGATGATAAAATGATACAGTCCCTGAAATGACACCAAATAAAGGCTCAGTAAAAGGCGTTATCTTGCCAATGCCTCAGAAAGTCCCCTTCTCTCCTTAATTATTTTCAACATCAGAAATGCCCAGCACTAATGTTTTAAAAGCAGGGTTGCTGTATCTGGGAGAGAGTGGTTGGGAAGCACTTTTGTCTCTTCAAGCCGGTCCTTTTTGCCATGTGGCATTGGGCGAGAGGTAGGTTGGAGGTGTGGCCTCCTGTTTCTCAGTGGTCTTGATGTTGCTGAATCTCACATTCTCTTGTCAGAGGGCCAAAGGGAGATGTGGGCTGTGTCCCCTCAACGACCCACCACCTGAGTCCCGAGCATCTGGAGAGTTGAGACGTGGGTTTGCTGTCCACTGCAAGTCTGTGTCTCACTGCTGTGGTTAAGGGGGCCCCGTTACCAGGGCTGTGACACTGTGACCCCACTAGAAAGAGGGAAGGGTTTGTCCCACACATTTTCAGAGGGCTTCTTGAAGTCGGCCCTGAAGCTTTACAGACTGGCTGACTGGGACTGGGCGGCAGGAGAGAAAATAAGCTTTCCCTTGTTCACGTGGTAGCAGCTGTAGAGCTCGGCCCCATAAGCACTGAGTTCTCACAGATAATGAGAACTTACTTGCAAGTTCTAGCTGCCACGGAGACAGGTGGAAATGGGAACTGAAGTATATTTCGAGTGAGAGAGCATGATGTTTATTTTTTGTTATGGAATTGATTTAGGGGACCTGGTCAGATGTGGGGCCAGCTGCAGGGGATTGCACGTCAGAGGGAGGGTGGAGGACAGGGCAGGTAAGTTTCACCTGCACCAGGATCTGCATCCGAGGGGTATAGTCTCCTCTCCTGCCACTGCCTGGTCTCTATATTGATAGGGTCTCCTAGGAAAGCTACTTTGTCCGCTAGGAATAGCCACGTACCATAGTCTGTTACACCTTCCTGCTTCCAGAGCGGTATCCTTGTTCAAGAATTTGGCATTTTGTGTTTATTGTCAGCAGTTCTGGGGCTAGAGAGGTAGAACAGACCCAGGGCATGATGCAGATTTTACTGTGTAACACATTCTCCTTCTCTAGCCCCTTTCCTTTCCTCCCTTGCCGACTGTGAGCGTGTTACTTTGCGGGCATGCTTCTCGCCCTATACAGGTGGAGCCCCTGTTGTTGCTGAAGGCGACCCTCATTCTGCAGACCTGCCAGCGCTCGCCTCACATCCTAGCTGGCTGCATCCTCTACAAGGGACTGTGAGTAATGTCAGAGCCCTCTCTTCCACCCCCATTCCCTGCTGCAGAACTGACCATTCAGCTGCCTCCAGGTCTTGGGCGGGGAGCTCTTATCTCTGGCCACTGGTGGGCCAGTGTGGCAAATGTCAGGAGTTTAGGTTTGATTTGGGGTTCATACCTGTCATTCGGCAGAGCTGGGACATTAGAAATTGTCATGTTCAGAAAAGAGGAATATAAAACGCAACTGCAAAGAGATCCGTGTAATTCTCAAGTTGGGGCCATACCTTTTTAGTTGTCAGTCTGCAGAATGCTAATGCAGAGCCTCCAACGCTGCCAGCAGCCAGCACTGTAAGGTAAAGGGGCGTGGATGCCCACTGCTGTCTCTCTCTGCTACTCAGGGCCTGGTTCACTTGCTGTGGCTCACCTCTGCAACATGGCATCATGTGCTTTTACCCAGGATCCTACCAGCCTCCTGGCCGGGGCCCCTCTCCTGACTGGCCTCTGAGGACTCACTGCACCTCTTCACATAGTTGGAGGGCTCTTGGTGAGCCCAAGTGCCTAAGAGCCACTCCAGGTGTTTTCCAAGGCCTCTCTCCTCATGAAGGGTTTCCTCTCACAGCCTGGGGCAGGCAGGGCATTGCTCTGTGCCCAGAACTTCCCAGTGACCAGATGAATGTGTGACTGGAGCTGTGCTCCAGGCTCTTGTCGGGGCTCTGGGGTCTGAGCTGCTGGGATTTGAATCCTGGCTTCTCTTCTTACCAGCTGTGGGGCCTTGGGCAAGTAGCTTAACTTCAGTTTTCACTTCTGGGAAATAGAGACGCTTGTGGAGAATGAAATGAGGTGATGGATGTAGAGGGCTGAGCACGGTCCCTGGCACACATTGTCCCTCAGCACACTTTACCCCCTTCCCTTCCCCGCTTTCATTATAATGGTTCTCAATCTTCTTGGGTCTTCCAAGCTTGCCAGTGACAGAGCTGTCAAAGGTAATATTTTTTCTCTTTCTTATTTGGCATTTCTTGCATAAATTTAAATTATATGGCTAATGCATGAATACATTCTCATTGCAAAAAAAAAAACAGCCACTAGGGAAACAGCAAAATTTAAAAGTTCCCGTCTTTCACCCTCAGCCCATCCCCACAATTACCAGTTCGATGAGCACGCTTTCATTGTTTTATCTATGTGTTTTCACAAACTGTACAGATACATATGTTAATTTTGTTGATTTTTTTGTTTACAAAAATAGCATTGTATGGTTTCTCAACTTAGCGTGCACACTAGGGATTTCCTTATCCGTCCGCATGGGTCCACCTCATTGTTGTAACAGCTGCATATTTTTCTGCAGTACAGCCGTGCCATGATTTATTTAACAACTCTCTTTTTGATGGACATTTAGGTTGGTTTGCCCCATTGTTTTACAACTTCACCATTTTCACCATAATGAATGTTCTTGTGTATACATCTTGGTGCAAGCTGAGTCGGTGGGTTTGGGCAGTTTAAGTTTTGATGGGAGCTGCCCAAGTGCATTCCACAAGGACTGTCCCAGGTGAAACTCCCACCAGTATGTATCCGAGACCCTCCCCTACATGGAATGTTAGAAGTCTTTTAGAATTCAGAATCCTTCAGTGCATTTCTTCTCACCGTTGTTCCTCTTCCTGTGTCTACCATCCTAGGATTGTCAGCACCCAGCTGCCACCATCCCTCACTGCCAAGATCCTGCTTCACCGAGCTGCTCCAGAGGACAAGGTATTGTCAAGGCCAGCCTCCTGGCTGGAATGCTTCAGCCACAGCCTCTGACTCTGCACAGGGAAAAGCAGGCAAGACTGACCCTAAGTGATAGATGAACTTGGGAGCGGTCGCTGCGGCCGGGGGTGGCGTATGGGCAGGGACACTTGTTTCCTTTAATCTCGTCAGCACTCAAATCCCTCAGTATGTTTCACTCCTTAAGAGTGAAGTCACTGGTGAGGCTGAAAGAATGTTTTCTTCTGCCTCATAGACTTTGATATTTGGCTTTTCTTCAAATCAAGTGGAACTGTGAGATTTTGACTTCCCGTGAGGATGGCCTTTATTTCAAAGACTTGTTAGATTTTGAGATACAAATGTGTCCTCAGAAAGGCCTAAGAAAGCAGAAACTGTTTAAAAACCCTTGGGTTATGTCTTTGTTTAATTGTTTTTATAAAGAAAAAATGTCATACATGCCATTGCAGAAAATCTGAAAGTGTAGAAAAGTGGAGGATAAAATTGCCCACAGTTGGACAGCACTGAGATAGCCTCTGCTAGCACCTGCCATGTTTATTTCAGTCCTGTTTCCTTTTATTTTATTTATTTATTACTTATGTATGGAGCTGTGGTTTTAAATGTATCATAGAGTGATTTTTTTAATACTTACTAAATCAGCAAACATTTAATACGCTGATGAGGTTTTGCACACAGGCCCCTCATGCAGACAGTGGAGGTGTCAGTTAGAAGTCTTCCTCGTGAACAGATTGAATCTGAAAGCAGGAGCAATGCCCTTTCCTTTTTCCTAATTCAGCTTCTAGGAATCTATCCTAAGGAAATAATCTAAATGCTAAAAGAGATTTATCCTCAGAACTTTATCACAACAGCATTAATGAAGGTGAAAAATCAGATGCAATTTAAATATCTGAGGTAGGAGTCAGCAAACTACAGCCTGTGAGCCAGCTGCCTGCAAACAAAGTTTTACTGGAACTCAGCCATGCCCGTTGCTTTACATTGTGTGTCACTGCTTTTGAGCTACCATAGCAGTGTTGAGTAGTTGAGATTAGAGACTGTATGGTCCTCAAACTCCTAAATATTTACTGTTTGGCCCTTTACAGAAAAAGTTTGCCAACCCCTGGTCTAAGGTAGGGAAATGATTAATTCACGTACTCAGCTTTAAACTTCATAGTTAAAAATAATAAATAGATATATAGTCAATATAAGTATATAATCAGTCAATCAATCTCCAACATACCTCATCCCCTCAGATACCCAGATCCACCAATTTTAACATTTTGCCATATTTGCCATATAATTCTATCAATCTGTCAGTCTATCTATCCATCTATCTATTTATCAATCCAGTGCTCCCTGAACACTTAATACTGCCATGTACATTTCCTAAGACAAGGATATACACTTATGCTTCCACCTTAAATGCAGTTATCAAGCTCAAGAAATTAACACTGATAGGAAGCTTACAATCTATATTCCAATTTTTTTCAGATGTCCCAATAATGTCCTTTCAAGCCTTCTCTTCTCCCTTGTTAGATCCCATCCAGGATCATGTATTGCCTTTAATTGTCATTGTCCCTTTAGTAGCTCTTTCTTTCATTCTTTCTTTTTTTTTCTTTTTTTTTTTTTTTACTATGGGAACATATATATAACACAAACTTTCCCATCTCAATCATTCCCAAGCATGCCATTCAGTGGGGTGAATAACACTCACTATTTTGC
Source organism: Choloepus didactylus (assembly GCF_015220235.1). Taxonomy (NCBI): domain Eukaryota; kingdom Metazoa; phylum Chordata; class Mammalia; order Pilosa; family Megalonychidae; genus Choloepus; species Choloepus didactylus. The sequence continues at coordinate 23,908,144 of NC_051329.1, read as the reverse complement.
AGTACCTTCACCGCCTTTCATGACTAAAATTTTCCCATCTCCCCAAACAGAAACCCTACACACACTTTGCATTAACTCCCCATTCCCCCTGCTCCCACCCCTGGCTACCTATTCTCTACTTCCTGTCTCTATTGGCTTGCATATTCTCCAATATTTTCTTTGTAGTTACTATGGGGCTTGAATTTTAACTTTCTTCATCTATAACAGTCTCGTTGGTTTTGAAACCAACTTAACTTCAATAGTGTATACAAACCATAAGGCATGATCTGAATGGACAGCCTTCAAGTCCTTTATTTGGAGCTCTCTACCAGGGCTGTGACAGATGTGGTTCTATTCTAGGATGTGAATTCTCCAAGGGTGTAAAAGATAACAGGGATCCTTGCTTTTAATCCCAGAGGGGAGAGACTAAGAATCAGAATTTCAAGCATAGTGTGATTTGGGGTGGAACTGCTGCCTCCCCAGCTTGCATGGGCTCAGGTTCTGGCCTGATCCCAGCATGGTGGTGAGCAAGCAGCTTGGGGTAGCTTCTGTTCCATCTGCTTTGCTCTTGGCATGCTGTTGAGACAAGCTTTCTGGGCCTGGCTAAATCTTCTGAACAGATGGCACAGTGAATTCCTGGTGGTTGGGTCAAGAGAAGAGTGTGCCTGTTTCTGTGTGTGCTTGTTTTCAGAGAATACCTGAAGGAGGCGAAGCCCTGCAGGTACACGGTAAGTACTGAGGTGCATTGTCACGTCTTGAAAATGGCAGTCTTCAAGCTGCCTGTCCCCATACAGACCAGGAAAAAGGCCGGGGTTCCCATGTGTATTTCATCTGCACATACGGTTAACAAAATACATAGAAGAACACTTCAAGAACAAAATTACCCATCAGATCCTAATTTGATAGCTCATTATTTTAGGCATACCTTTCAAATCCCTGTTCTCGGACCCTCCTTAACTCTGATATGAGACTGCACAGACAAGTTCCAGGGGAGCCTGAAGAGGAGGGGGTAAGGTAAATGGCAGGCTTCTGGAAAGACCGTTGCAGGATGTGGAGGAGGCCCCAGGAAGGTTATGTCTTATTTGGAGGCATAAGGTGGAAAAAGACATAAACTTTTCTCCAACTTGTGTCTTTTTTATTTTTAAGGGCCACTAAATCTTCTTCTGCCGCAGGTCTCCCTGTTCCAAGCCTGCCGAAATGTTGCCCACGTGGGCTCTTGTCTTTGTGATCAGAGAAATTGTAGCTGCAGTTTTGTGGCTTTTGTTCTGGGCTGAGGAACACACTCACGGTGCTGCTCTCTGAGCTGGCCTGGGGGTTGGGTTTATCTCCTCAAAGAACAGTTACTGCCCCCCCTGCCTTCACCCTGTTGCTTGGTCATCCTAGGAGCTGTGCTGCCCCCAGATGTCCAGGTCATGCCTGTTTTCGTGACCAAAGAGGAAGCTGCTGGTCTCCATGAATTCCCAGGGGAGGAGATGACTAGGTAAGGGAGCTCACAACTAATCTTAGACCATATTTTAGGGACTCCCCCTCACATTTCACCGAACAAGCCCTAGCTGGTACGTCACATCCTTCCTTAATTCTTATCTTGCCCAGTGCTCTGCCTCGTAAGGGAGTATCTGGAACTTCAGCATATTGATACGAGGCAGCATGGCATTGTGAGATGAGTTTAGGTTTTAAATCCTAGATCTGTCACTTAACAGCTGTGTCGCCCCGAGCAAGTGCATTTCCCTGCTTGAGTCTCAACTTTTCCATCTGTAAAATGAACCCAGTAATGTCTGCTCCTTGGACTCGTTGTGAAAATTGGAAACAGCAGCTGGATAGAACCCAGCATCATCCCTCATTCTCACGGTAGACCCTCCAGACCTGGTGACTCTTGGTCGTTGGGCTGGGCCGTGTCAGTGTTTGGTCCTGGTCTTGACGCATGCAGCCCTAAGGGCCAGGCCTTCCCTGATTTTTATTCTTGTAGTTAGACCCCGATGGCATCTTGGGCTCTGTGGCCTCTGACACCCACATGTCGTTAATGCCCATGATTTTTAAGGAAGTTGTGCCCTGGCCTCGGTCTGGGTGCCTTCCTCACCTCTGCCTTGTTTGCCAGCTCTCCTGCCTCTCCAGCCAGACTCCAGGACGGCTCAGCCCAGCACCCCCCAAAGGACTGGAGCACATCTGCACTGAAAGAAAATGCCACTGGCCACGTGGAGTCCAAGGCCTGCCCATTGGTGACTACCCTGGAGCCCACGGCCCCTGCCTTAGCTTGGCCACATAGCAAGGGGGAGAACGGCCTCTTGTCTGGCCTTGATCTGGAGAACTTCCAGCCCAAGAAACCATACAGCACTGCCACCAGGAGCAAGGGCTCTGCTCTCGGCTTCTCCTTGGTGAGGGAACCTGGTTTTTCCCCAGAGGAGCTAGACTTGTCTGAAGTCCACATTCCGAGAGCTCGGGAAATGGAAACATTCTCAGGCCTTCTCGCTTTCCCGCGTGAGTGTACCCCAGGTGGCGGTGGCTCAGGCCACAAGGAGTCTGTTAGTGACGCTGGCCACCTGGAACTCGAGCTGCCTGAGGACCTGCCTGGGGACACAGCCACCAGCGGCCCCCTTTCTCCCTCCCTTCTTGAGATGCCCATCCAGAACGGAGCCCTAGAACAGCCTGAAGACTGTCCTGATGACAGCAGCCAAGCCCTCAACCCCAGAGAAAACCCTCTCCCCAGAAGGACTGACCTGCCATCGCCGTCAGCTCACTTAGATTCGAGGCAGAGAGCAAAGAGACTTCCCGTGGAGGAGCACAGCGTGGATCAGTGTTTTGAAGGGGTCCAGGAGAGCTGCTTCACCCCTGGCCTGCCATGCAGTTCAGGCTGGGCAGACTCTCAGGGCTGTGAGCCCCCTGCAGACGGGGGTGACTCCGCTGTGACCCCAGCAGGGTCCCGCGTGGGACTGGTGAGGATGAGCCTCTACACTCACAATGTTAAAGGGCTGGTGCTGTCCCTGCTGGCTGAGGAACCACTGCTGCAAGACGGCTCAGCCATCGAGGAGGTGGTAAGTGTCCTCCAGCTTCCCAGTCCCCCTCTACTCAACTCTCTCCTTCCTAGAAACCTGGGCAGGCAGAGAAGATGCTCCTGCCAGGGCTCCATTTTGACACAGACAGGAAAGGGGATAAGGGCATAGCCTTTAGCTGCGTGACCTTGGACACAATTTCTCTGTCTGTGAAATGGGGAGAATGATAGCAACTACCTCCATAGGTTTTTGTGGGGAGTGAATCGTGTTCTTTAGCCAAGGGTACAGTGTGGTGCCTGGTACAAAGGCACCCGGCAGTTGGTTCCCTCCCTCTGTCTTGCTTCCTCAGTTTCTCAGAGCCTGGGCCTTGGAGGGAGGGAAGACGTGAGCTGCAGCCCTGGCTCCGTTGTTCTCCAGTTGTGGGATCTTGCTCACAGGCCTTGCCCTCTTCGAGCCCCAGTTCCTCACCAGTGTTGTAGGGGTGATGCTAGCCTTGCCCTTCCAGATGCAGGATGGAAATGCATGGGAAGACTTCCTGCCGATCCCAGACTTCCTGCTAACTGCCTCATCTCCTAGTCCGGGAAGCTCTGGGTCCTGTTTGCTCTGGAACCTGTACTCTGCAAGGTGCCGCAGCCTGGGCTGGGGATTCTGTGGAAGACAGAGGTTCCCCTCCATAGTCCCAACTTCATACCGTGGTTATCTGAGCCTCCTTCCTCAAAGGCCTGGGACATCTGAAGTCCTAACAGGCTCCACAGAACTCTTCTTAAACCATTACTCTCCCCTTCCCCACTCAGAGCGGTAAACTGACCCTCTCTGGGGCCTAGGCCCACACTGGAGATTCGGTTGCTATAGTAACAGCCTTGCTTTAGTTGGCAGGAAAAGTGGTAGCAGTGAGAACAGCAGGTTGAAACTGCTGCAGGGCGAATGGTGTCCTGGGGCTTGCCTTGTTTCTGTTCTTAAATCTATATTATTCTCAGCCTGTCTTATTAGCATGCAGGACTCATGACCCACTACAAAGGAGCAAGTCACCTTGGAGCAGAAAGGAGGAGGGAAAGCTGCTGAACAGCTTCCTTTGCACAGAGTCCCCAGGCAAGAGCTCTGGTGCTCCTCTCTAGAGCTGTCTTGCTTATCTGTCCCCTTTCCACAGGCCCCAGATCACCCCGTTGTGGTCTGTTTGTTTCCTGTACCCTCGCTTGCCATAGCTGCTTGCAACTTTATGTACCTCCTTCTTTATAACAATGTGAGGAGTTAAGGTTGCAGTTTTATACATCACATCTCCCCAACAATGCCCTCGTTTCCATGGTCTGTTTTGCACAGTGCTGAGCCTTGGAGATATTATTTTGCAGGCCTAGCCTGTGGATGCAATAAAGTGCAGTGAATATCTCTGACCCCACCCCCAGCCCCACCCAAAGGAAAAGAAAAAAAGCGCAGGCTGCTCTTTGAGGAGAAAGTCAGTTAAGATACATGCTGCCTCAATTGTATGCCAAATACTTTATATCTATTATTTTAGCCAAACCAAGCCTGTGTAGCTCTGGGAGACAAGCCTTGGAGCACCCACTGCACCAATGAGAAAACTGAGCCTCGTAGAGATAAAAAGCACTAATGCAGGTGGTGGGTCCAGAATTCTTGCTTGTTTCTCAGCTGACGCCCCAGCCTCTCTGTTCCCGCCCTGCTCTGCCCCTGTGATGATGAGGTGGGAAGGTAAAGGAGTGGGGTTACAGCCCCCTCTGCGGCTCCTGTCATACGGATACATCATTTGGTTTGTCAGGGCCCACCCGTGTTGTTATGCAACAGCCTTCATGGGCCTCAGAAAATAGAATGCAGTTTTCTGGAAGAAGAAAAGCTTGTCTTTTCTAAAAAGAGTAGAGTATAGCCAACTTAGAACAGCCTGCTGGTTTAAGAGGGGGTTTGCTCATCAGACTCAAAGGCTGTATATTTTATAGTTGGGAGAGCTCTGTTACTGAAGTGCACTTTGTCACGGACCTGCATACAAAGTACTTGACCTGATTTCCCTCCAGGCCCTGTGCTGAGAACTGGGAAACTGCAGTTCCGATGTGGCAGTGAGCACATCCCCCCTTTGAAATGGCACCTTGATTACGTTAGACACCATCCAGGCATCCGTGCGTCACTTGCCACCAGGTCTTCCCAGATCAGCTCCCACCTCTGTGCTTGCCGGGGGACGAGAGGGATTGGAGTCGGGTGGGTCCAGAACAGCAGAGTAGGCCCCCACCAGGGGGCAGCATAGAGCTGCTGACAGATTCCGCTCAGAACCTAAGTAATCTCATTGACCTTCAAAGGCAGCAATCAGATCCGTTTACTTACTGCCACAATAGGACACTGAGTTGTCTGTGTACAGTAGATGAGGCTGAAGACAGTGTGAGTCAACTCCTAAAAGAGTTTAGGCAAAAGCGCCCCCATCCCCACCATGGAATGTGCTTCTAGCAACCATGACCTGCCCTGTCCTCGCACATTAGGGCACACCTTAACATTTGCACGCTTGGCTTTGGTGTGGATGAGAAGTTGGGATGTCCAGGAATGGGCCCAGCTCTCTGCCCCCTGGGGCTGCTCTGAGGAGCACAATGTGGAGTAGGATATATCAGGGTTTGGCAAACTTTCTTTAAAGGACCAGATGGCAAATACTTGAAGCTTTGCACAGCTACCCAACCCTGCCATTGCGGTAGGAAAGCAGCCTAGCAATCCACAACCAAATGGCCATGTTCCAGCAACACTTTCTCTATGGACATGGAAATCGGAATTTCATATAATTTTCATGTTGCAAAATATTATTCTTCTTTTGATGTTTTCCCCCCAACTATTCAAGACTATAAAACCATTCTGCACCTGCAGGCCACACAAAAAACAGGTAACCAGCTGGGTTTGGCTCACAGGCCATGGTTTGCTGACCCCTGGTGTATAGGAGAGCACTCAGTTACCAGGAAAAACATTGTCCACGTCATCTGACAGAACATCTTGTGGCTAACTATGGGTTTAGGGTTTAGTGATTTTATCTTGAGTACAAGTTAGGCAGAAGACTCCAGAAGCAGAGCTCAGTGCCCACAGGGAAATCTCAGGGATTGGCATGGCTCACTCTTCCCATGGCCCCTTCCTCTGGGCACCTGTGCGGGATGGGAGAAGTGGTGGGCCAGAAACTGCCAGCAAAGCTACAATTGACTTCATGGTGAATGTCTGTATGTACCCACACACATGTACACATTCCACACATAGCATGCACACACATGTGTACCCCCACGTATGCACACGCACACATGCATCCCTCCATGTGCACATACCTGGTTCATACAGGGGGCTCATTAGCTTCTGTTAATCCCAGAATTGGTTCAGTTTATACCAGCATCTGAACATGCAGTATCGTGCTTGTTTTGAACATATATCCGTTTACATAGCTCTGCACCCTCAGCTTAAACCATATAGCTCATAAGTTCAACATGCTTGGCGTTGGATGTATTCATTTATTCACTCACTAATGGGTATTTACTGAGCACCTGTGAGGAGCCAGGTGCTCTGCTAGGCACTGGGGGAGACAGGTGCATAAAATCAAGCCTTCTAGGTCAAACCTATTGGCTTTAAATGTCATTTCTAAGATATTCAGACAGAAAAACGAATTTAACCCCAATACGCTAACAAAAACAATACTTAAGCTTCGTAACACTCTGCTTCAGAAACATTCTGTTTGCCTGTCTATACTCTTTACGTGCACTTAACCTTCTTAGCGGTCGAGAAAACAGTCAATTCTCAAACATATATGCCCATTGTAAAAACACTCTTCTTTAATGAATATAATTTTCATTTTATATAAAAAATGCCTGCCTCAGGGTAGCACTTTCAAGTTTACAAAGGACTTTTGTACATGTTATTTCACTGAATCCACTCAACAGCGCTATGTAGTCATCCCATTTTGCAGATGAAAAATAAATATGAGGCACAGAAAATTCAGTACCTGGCCCTAGTCATTGGGCTAGGAGGAGGCTGAGCCAGCATGTCCTGTGTCCGGGAGCTGTCTGATGTGAGGGAATGGTGGTCTTGTTACAGCTGAAGCAGCCGGGGGGCTCGGGCCTCACCAGCTGGAAGAGCCACAGGAGGCCCCGTTTACCAAACTGAGTCCATCAGGATGCAACTGTGCACTTGGTCCAGCCCAAGGGGGGTCTCCAAGAACACCACACAGCCTTTTAGGAGTGAAGGTGCAGAATATTTAAGGATGTAGAACACAGTTCATGCTATATCATTAAGTTCAAAAACCTGATCATCAACCATTACTTACGGTTTGATCCCATGTTTATTTTATTTAAAAATGAATGATATAAAAAGGTATAGCCCAGTGTTCTCACCAGGACCTGCAAGATCCTCATCTCCTGGGAGGTTTTAAAAAATACAGGTGCCTGGGCCTCAGCCCCCTGACAGCCTTCCTCAACCAGATACCCTCCAGAACACAGAAAACCAATTGACTGACGTCTCTTTGTCCTTCCAAGGATGAGGCATAGCTAGGACCATTCTGGATGCCTGGGGGAGAAGCTAACTCATTCTGTTTGGTGGAGGCCTTCTCCTCCCAGGCCCAGCTGTGGGGCTGAAACGTGCAGCCTGGGTGGGCAGCCATGGTTAGGAGATACAGCAAGGTGTTGAGTGGCCGTTGCTGGATGGGGAGGCTATGGGTAGTTTGTCTTTGCTTTTCTCCTCCTCTTTAAATATTTTTTCTGCCCCTCTCTATTTTCTGATTTTTCTACATTATAATCTTTCATTTAAAAAACATAGAACCTAAGGTTGGAAGTTGGTACTTCTCTAAAAAGAGGCAAAAAGGCTGGTTAGGGTGTTTTTGTGCAGTAGATCAAGTAGACACTCAAATTGGTGACATAGAAAGCCCTCAGAGGGTGGCTGAGACACATTCGGCAAGCACATGACCCTGCTGTGGCCCCCCTGCAGTACCACAGCAGCCTGGCATCCCTGAACGGGCTGGAGGTCCACCTGAAGGAGACGCTCCCCAGAGATGAGGCCACCTCCACGACCAGCACATACAACTTCACGCATTACGACAGAGTCCAGAACGTGCTGATGGGTAAGGAGCAGGCCCTGTGCATGGCGGGAGCATGGGCCTTGGCGGGGGCCTCCTGGAGGTGGTGGGGCAGTGGTCGGGCTGGAGCCCTGGGTGAGGAGCCCAGCCCCCATGGAGTTTAGAATTCGCTTGACAAATCCTATGCTCATTTGTCCCTTTTTGGTGGTTTCCCCAGCATTCCTAGAGCAGCTCACACATGTTCAACTATCTTTGATGAGGGCTGCCTCAGAATTTTGAGATTTTTGTGCAGAAAGCATGTGTTGCTCACAATTGAGGAGGACAGGGTGTGATCTGTTGCCTGGTGGCAGCAGCTGGGGCCCAGCACCCCAGGCCTTTCTCTCTTCCCCTCAGCATCCGTTTCCACAAGTTTGAGCCACGCTCTGTCCCAGTTTACGATACAGAGAGGTAGAGAGGAGGGACGGGAGGGATGGGGGAGCCTGCTACTCACAGCTTCTGTGTCCCCTTCCGGAAGCAAACCTCCCACAGGTGGCTACCCCCAAGGATCGCCGCTTCCTCCAGGCAGTCAGCCTGATGCACTCAGACTTCGCGCAGCTGCCTGAGTTGTACGAAATGACCGTCAGGTGAGCCCTCCCCTGCGTCACCCTCACGGGCTTGAACTCCACAGTTCACACGGAAGCCTTCCCTGGATTTCAGTCCCTGGGTCCCAGTCAGTGCTTCCTTTAGAGCTAAGTGAAGAGCATTCTAGTTACTCCACTTACAGCCTTCTTTATCTGCTCCTGTTGCTGCTGTCATCTGCTCTCATTCATCCAGGTGTCATGTATTTTTCTGGGTCCCTTCCTGGGACCTACTTTAGCCTCTGGGGTTACAGCGGTGAAAACAGCCTCCAGCTCCTGCCCGTCAGGCAGCTTTCATTCATGACTGAGGAGGGAGCCCCTCTGGTTCCTTGCCATAAATTATGTTCAAATGACATTGCTGCCTTTCTAATTTAAAAAGTAATAGCTGTTCATTATAAAAACATTCAGCCTTCTCAGAAATATATAAAGTAAAACATTTATCCATCCCCCCACCCCAACCCCCATCACACATTTTGCTATTGATTTTGGTTTTTATTTTTTGCAAAAGGAATATAGATTATTAGTATTTTAATTACTTCCATATTCTTTCTTTTTTATAATATATTATTTCCCAAGTCTTTTTTTTTTTTTTTTCACTTTATTGCATAGCTTGAACAGCCACAAGTCTGTAGATGTGGATCTATTCATTACTTTTGTAATCTGCAGTATTTAACCAACCAAATTTTACCTTTTTTTTTCCTCTTTGTGTTTCTCTTATGAGACTAGAAGGCGGCAAGTTATAGGGTCAGAAAGGACATGCCTGCTATGTTCTGTGTGCCTGACATTTTTTGTATATATCATTCCATTTCGTCCTTGGTACTGTCTGGTCAGTGCAGTTTTTATCCCCATTTTAAAGACGAGGAAACTGAGGTAAAAAGAGGATAAGCAACTTGTCCCAGGGTCACATTCTTATTAAATGATGGAGCCAGGATTTGAACCCAGATCTCTCTAACTCCAAGATACATGTTCTTTCCACACGTTTCACGTTTGAGGAGGCTGTGTGGTGGGGTGGGAGGGGCGCAAGCTCTGGACTCGCACAGATGATAGATGACGTGCGTCAGGGCTCTAGCCCTTGTTTCTAGTGGTTTTAATGCCTGCCTCCTGCCATGCTTGAAGGCTGGGGTTTTCTGCCACCAGCACTGTCTCCATCCAATCTTTTAGTGTATCTTTTCGTGATAAATGTGTCTTCTGTAGCTTTAATTCATAGCCGTCCAGGCTGGTAACCTAGATGCAACTTGTATCCACAATCACTGGTTTGGGAACTGACTGTGGGATATGTGTGCATGTGTGTGTGTGTCTGTCTGTCTGTCTGTTTTGTGGGAGGTGGAAACAAGTAAAATTCAACATCTGGACCACCAGCCACCTTGTTGCCTTGGGTATTTCACTTCCTTGGAGCTGAGAGGGTTTCTCCTGCTAATAATTCTTTAGTATTAGGATCTGTAGTTCAAGGCATTTATTGATTATTTTAATAATAGTAATAAAAACACCAGCTCCCATTTATTAATCACTCACCATGTGCTAATCACTGTCTAAGACAAGTTATTTATGTTTTACTCATTTACTTAAAAAAACTCAGGTAAATACTGTTGTCATCTCCATTTTACAGATGAGAAAGCTGAGACTCAGAAAGGTTAAGTAACTTTGTCAAGGACACACAGCCAGGAAGTGGTAGGGCTGGGATGACTTCCCTCCTATGGCTGTAGGAAGTGCTTGTCCTGCTGGCCCAGTGAGTGGAGAAAACCCCCAGGCTAGGTGGGTCCCAGCAGGAGAACCTGTAGGAGAGTGGGACTCTCCTCCCTCTTTATATGGAAGGAGAGATCTGGGTAAGGGGAGCCTTAGTGGTCCCTGACTCCACCCTGACTTATTAGGTTTGGGGAAACTGAGGCATAGCGGGGCAATGACTTGTCTGAGGTCCCACACTAGCTGGAGACAGACAGGACCCAGAGCCCAGCACCTGGCCCCAGAGTGAGTTCTTGCCCCGTGCATCCTGCTTCGCCTGGTACCTCATCCCTCCCCCTCTCCTGTGCCTTCTGTCACTCTGTGTCACATCCCCACCCTCTCACACCTCACTCCCCCAGCTCCTCATCTGACCACCCCCAGTGTGGATGGAGGCTTGGATGTCTTCCTCAGACACAATTGGCGTGTTGTCCTAGAGGCAGGGCAGCCTCATCACCCCTCTGAACCATAGGGTCCCTGTCTGTCCACTACTGCATAAGGCTCTTGTGAGGAATAAACCAGAGAATGTATGAAAAGCATCTTGTGTAACTGCTGTTATACCCACAAAACATTGATTCAGCAACTCACCTATTCAATAACTGTAACTCCAGGCTTGTGGCTCCAGCTGCCATAAGACAGCCCAGCAAACAGTGAGTTGAAAGGAAGGAAAGACTTCCTGGCACCGAAGCCTGAAGCTCCAGTGGATAAATAGACCCCTGCACCATGCCAGCTGCACCCCATAGCCGTTAGTGTGCTGGGGCTGCTGGGATAAGAGGCCTGACAAGGTCTCCGTGTACTCTGGGATTTGCACAAGCAGCATCAGACTGTTGTCCTCTTCCTCCCTCCAACAGAAATGCCTCCACAGCTGTGTACGCCTGCTGCAACCCTGTCCAGGAAACTTATTTCCAGCAGCTGGCAGCCCCGGCACGGAGCTCTGGCTTCCCCAGTCCCCAGGACGGTGCCTTCAGCCTCTCGGGCAAAGCGAAGCAGAAGCTGCTGAAGCATGGGGTGAACCTACTTTGAACTGTGCCCACAGTAGGGAGTTTAGTACCCCAGGAGATCACTATAAACTAGAATACCAGCAAAAGAAGCTCCACCTTTTTGAGTAGAAAAGGTTCCTCTATTTTTTTTCTTTCTTGGAATATTCCCTTTTTTAGGAATGTGATAATATTTGAGTTTTAGTCATTCCTTTTGCAGGTGGGGGGGGCGGGTAGTTCTTCAGGCCAGCAGCCCTCGAGCGCTTGATGGAGAGCTTTATTTTGTGGGTGGTGTTGGGCCAAGAGGGGGCTTTGGCTTCTTACACCAAAGAGGGGCAGGTCAGGTAGCGGACCCCGTTTCGCTCATTTACCGCTGCTGCTCCATCCTCGCCTTAACTCGTGCCACGACACTGCAGGCTATCCCTGTCCTAGAGTGTCTGTCCGACCCCATTGCCAGGGTGGGCAGGAGGAGGTGTGACTGCACTATCAGCAGATGGATTCTTTGGAATATCCACAGTGAGGGCAAATCTTGATAATGCGGAAGGAAGTTTGGGGTTTAGAGATAATTAGAGGCTGTGGGCTGCCAAGCCCAGAGGATTAGGTGCTGCCTTGGGTTAGAAATGGGTCGTGCGGCTGGTTACTCTTGAGCGAGTGCCCTCAAATAGGAGCTTCCAAGCTGTTTTGGGGCAAAAGCAGAAGAACCGTGCTTTTCAGCGGTGCTGTGTGACAGGGCACAGCATTCATTTGTATGCTTCTGATGTATGATGTCAGCTTTACTACATTAAAGTCAGATATTTTATGATAATATAATATAGGTCACAGGATGAAAATATTTACCAAAATCTCAACTGAATGGTTATTGGAAGTCCCTGAGATTCCGGTTGAAAACTGTGATGTTAATAATTTCATGTTAATGAACAAACGTGTAATATTTATGGCAAGAAGTAGTTTTCTTGAAACAAGCTTCCAAGGGCTAAAAAATAAAATAGGCAAAAATGCTATCGTGTACTGAGTAAATAGTAATGTTTCTAATAGCAAAGCGGAGGCGGTTCAGATACGGTATTTATGTGTGATGATGTACTGTGCGTGGTCACAGGGCTCTCTCCCTTTGTTGGATTGACCGGAAGCCTGTGTTTCAGAAGGGCTGTCCGCGAGGATGAGGAGGCTGCTTCCGGGAGCACCAGCTGGGGCGTGGCTGGTCCAGGCCCACATCACCTTCTTCTCTCACCTCTCTTGGGGTCCCTCCTGCCACTGGCTGGCCAAAGGGGGTGGCCTCCCCAGAAGGAAGAGGATCCCACCTCAGGCTAGGATAAACATACATTGTCTGACTTCTCTGCTAAATTCTCCAAGAAAAAATTCATTAGAAGTCTCTGTGCCAGCCTCTCAAGGAGCCTTCACGTGACAAACTTATGGATAACACGTTCCTTCTTCCACTGTGGGGCATTTTTAAGCAGCCACACTTTTCCTTTTGCTAATTGATTCTCCACAATTGAGAGGTCCCCAGTCCTGAGTTCTCTGTGAAGTGACAACATGTTATGTGTTGAAATTTGGAGCCCAGAGCCCATTTCAGTTTGCCCAGTGGTAGTGCAGCTCATGCCTCTGCTTGAGGACTCCTTTTCCAAACAAGATCCACTTCACAAGAAAAGCACTTGGCTGTCCCGGGGCCCCTTCCTGGATGTCAAGCCATTGGCAGATCTTAATCTTATTTACTTTGCTTTGCTTTCAGAAACCTCTCTCCCCATTTAATTTCATAGGGCCACCTTTGAGCCTAAAAATGCTTTTAATACCAGATGCCTTTGTTTCTAAGAATCGGTGCCCAGGGCAGCCAGGTGCCTCTCTTTAAAGCTCACCACCAAGTTGAGCCTTAGCAACCACACGGAGAGCATGAAGTAAGCACAGCAGAATATACAAACCCAGGTGCTGCAGTCATTTTAAAATATGTCCACAAAGTTCTTTGCTACAAATCGGGGATCTTATGCCCTTCCCCTTGAGTATGAGGTATACTTAGTGACTCATTTCTAATGAATAAAAGGTGGTGAAAGCGATGGAGTGTAACTTCTGAGCATAAGTTATAAAAGATAGCCTGGCTTCCATCTTTCTCTTGGTTCACCCACTTTGGGAGAAGCCCACGTGGCGAGGAACTGAGGCCTCCAGCCAGCAGCAGGCCCCCCAGCCCCACTCCAGCCTTCCGATGACAGCAGCCCTAGCTGACATCTGACTGCAACCGCATGAGACCGTGAACCAGACACACCCAGCCAGCCACTTCTCAATTCCTAACCCTCAGAAAGTGTGTGAGATAAGTTTATCTTGTTATAAGCCACTGTTTGGGGGTAATTTGTTACACAGCAGTAAATAACTAATACACTTGCACGCTCATATCCCATCTGCCGACGCACGTTCCCTAGAGCTTCAGCACAGGGGATTTCTAGCAAAATACATCAGGTCTTTGCCCAGGCGAAGTATCAGTCTTGGATCCCAGCTACCTCCTTTGCCCTGCTGGAGAGCTGGGCTGGACAACTAAGAGAGAAATTCTGGGCTCTTCCTCATCCTCCTTCCTACAAAGTCCCGAGGCTGGCAGTCCCCTTCTGGGGCCTGCTTCCTCTCCTCCGGGCCCTGCCCTGGTCCCTCTTCTTTTTCCAGCAGCCCAGGTGCCTCCACAGCAGGGCACCCTTATCTGAGAGCGGGCTTCCGGCCAACGGGGCCCCCAAGGCCCAGCTCTCTCGGAACCTCTGTTCCCAGCCTCCGAGGCCACAGGTGCTTTCAGCCTCCTCACCCCGCCCTGCCCCACTTCCCTGGGAGGGGACATGATGGAAGCCCATGAGCTGTTCCCTGCAGGTGAAGAAAACCCATAGGGGGAGGCTGGGGGATGGGGCAGCACAGTGAGGGAAGGGCAGTCCCAGGATGCAGCTACTGGGGCTGGGGAAGGGTGGTGGTCGGCAGGCAGGAGAAGGAAGAGGAAAAGGTCCTCACCTTTTTCCCTTATTAAATAGCCAGGGGAGCAGCGTCCCGGGAGGTGGGCCCTGGAGTGGAGCACATTCCCACCCAGCACCGAGCTCCCAGCCCGTGGCTACTTTGGCACGGTTGCCCTCCTGCTCCAAGAAGCCCCTGAAATGTCTCAACTTGTCTTCAGCCGGTGTCCCCCTGGGTCCAGACCAAAGAAGCATCTTCACCATCCATCTTTACAGCATCATTGTGTTGTGAACCTTTTTCCACTCACCACCCAAATCCTATCCCTTTGGTATGGAAAAGGAACCCCCCCCCCAAGTTTCATCCACCTAAGATTAATTCAGAAAAATTCAAGTCCTGAAATATATACAGGCATAGCTCTTTTCTTTACCTCTTTGGTCCTGTTTCTGCCCGGGGAGGCTCCGCTCTGTCCCCTCAGAGTCCAGGGCCCTGGCCGCTGCTGTCTGTGCCTGCTGCCTGCTGGGCTCTCCAAAGCTTGGGGCTTTTGGTCCCGAGGCTGCTGAGAAAGGAATGCTTAACCCCAGCCTCTCCTGTTCGATTTTTCAGCAGTTGGGGGGATGAGGGGAGCTCTCAGGCCCATACTCTCAAAATTAGCCTCTAAGAGATGCAAGGCACCCCCAGATCGCAGGGGCAGCCACGGCAGCATCTTCCTGTGGGAGCAAGCGCCCCCGTTCCCAGACGGGGGCCTTTCCCAAGGAAAGGCAGTGTTTGTGGGACAGCCTGCCCCTCCCTTGGCTTTCACTTGACACCCAGAGTGTCACTATCGATCCAGGACAACAGATGGCACAGAACTGGTCCCAGCCTTAAGTGAACACAAAACCCAGGGGAGTGAAAGTGACGGCTCTGTGGTTCAGGTCGGCCCCTGCCTTGTGCTCCATGTCCCCCACCCTTGAACCCTAAGGATGAAGTTCCCAAACAGTGAAGAGCAGCGGCCAGCAGAGGCCCGCTGAGAAATGATCGCTGCTCCCTAAGGGGTCACTTGAGCCTAATCAAACTGCCTCCTCCCCTGGAGGGAAGCGTCTGGGCCTATGTCACCCTGTCAGTGGCAGCAAGCAGAGACTGCATCTTTGTCGAAGTCCTCTGTCTAGTGTCTCGCACCTGTTTGCTCCCCTGGGGCCCCCTTTGCCATATGGCTGAGATGCTCTTTACGGTCATCCCCATTACAGCAGCCCTAATGCCCCCTCCTGCAGCGAGGTCCGACCTGCCTTCCGCTGGTGTGACCATCCTGGCTCCAGGCCACGGGCCCGGCCTGGCGGGCAGCATGGTGGCACCCCGAGATGTCAGGTCCTAACCCCTGGAATTGCAAGTGTCACTGTATAAAGTTTTTTCAGATGGATGGAGTTAAGGATCTTGAGGGGAGAAGATTATCTTGGATTATCGAGGTGGAGCCTAAATGCCACCACGAAAGAGGTGGAGGCGACAGCACACGGAGGAGGCCATGAGAAGATGGAAGCAGAGGTGGGAGTGACACAGCCCTAAGCCAGGAAGGCCCTCAGCCCCCCAAAGTCTGCAAGAGGAGAGGGACGGATTTCCCACCCGCTGATTCTGATTTTGCACTCCTGGCCTCCGGAACGGTGAGAGAAATAAATTTCTGTTGCTTTCAGCCCCCAAGTTAGTGGGGATTTGTTACACAAGTACTGGAAATGGATATGCCTGGCAAACTTGATGCCTTGTCCTTCTGGCAATTCCAAGCGCCCTCTCCTGTCTGGCAGTGCTGTAGAGGACAGGCAGGGAGCTGGGAGAGATGGGGCCGCACCTCTCAGGGCCTTGGTGCTGGGAATTTATCTTGGGGCAAAGGGGAGCCTTTTAAGCAGAGGAGAGGCTGGATCTGGTTCTTAGAAAAAGGTCACTCTGGCTCGAGTGGATTGTAAGCAGGGCCAGAGTGGAAGCAAGGCTGTGCCATCAGCCGTCCGGTGAGAGAAGCTGGTGGCCGGGGATTGGGAGGGGGCTGGACAATGGGGAGAAACTGGCAGATGGAGGGGTTGTTAGGTTAGTGGATGGACTCCCATGTGGATCAAATTGGGGGGAGAGGTAAGGGGGACAGGCCCCCTTGACGATAGGCACCGTCTTCAGCTGCAGAAAGCACCCAGGGAAAATCCCTGCTCTTGAGGAGCTTGGAGAGGCGGTAGGCAGGAAACCAAGGGCTGCTCCTACCAAACTGTGGGCAATGATCAGGGGTGTTCAAACCACCCCCCACCCCCCCACCCCCAAGCTCCCCTGACACTTGACCCTGCCCCGTAACTGTTGACTTTACTGGGAAAAGAGAAGCATGATGGGAAAGTCACCTGTGCCCTGCTTTGCTTCCTTATTGTGACTGCCCCTGGGCCCCTCTGTGGAGTCTGGGGAAGGTGTAAAATCAACACCTGTCATCCTGGCTTAGGAGAAAATAAAAATAAAAAAAAATTTTTTTTAAAGATACTCTGGATCTCTTTTGACGTATTCCTTGAGTTTGGGAACTTAAGGTGAAGGTTTGGAGGGCTTCTAGGTGAAAAAAGGACATGTCCTCTCTTTTATTTAAAATGTTGGAACCTGAGATTGGCTGCATATCTCCTGGGAATGAGTGCTTTCTGAACTCGAAAGAGCCAAGAAGCTATTGCATAGCTGCCCCTGCATGCTGGGTTCAAGGGCTTTGCTGCCCACCTCCCTGACAGCTGCACAGGGAGCTCCAAGGCAGGGATTGGGGCCCGGAGCCCTGGAACGGTAAGGCCCTGTGACACACAGAGGGTGACAAGTTGTCTCCCGTGGGTGCTGGTAAAAGGCCCTGTTTTGTCTTTAATCCCCACCCAGCCTGAATGGGTTCCTGGGGCAGCAGGAGCACGTGGGCTTTGGTGGCAGAGACCTGAGTTCAAACTGGGACAAGTTACTGCTCTATTTCCCTGAACCTCAGCATCCTCTTCTTTAAAATGGAGACAAAAAGCTAAGGTGTGTAAAGACTTGACATCCTGAAAACAGGAGTTCAATGTGCACGCCCTGAAAACAAAACACCCTCCCGAGGGGCACCCTCTGCACACAGCTGAGGGTGCTTCAATCGTGGGCCTGCACAGACGTCCAGAAGTAAGATGTCCTGGATTGCCAGCTCACTCGGTTACCTGGCGGCTAATTTCCAGCTCACACTCCAACCCGTCCCATCACCTTGTTCAAGTCAACTTCCCCCTTTGAACTCTGGTTTTCTTATGTGTTAAATGTGGGAAATAGTTGCTGCTTGCCCCAAAGTTTGGCTGCTAGCATCAGATAGGACAATGAATGCGACGGAGCCTTGTAGGGTGCATAGTGCTCTCTGTTCTCTCATCTTGATTTTGGGGGCTGCTAAAGCATCAGAGTGAGAAAACATGGGAAAGGCAATCAGAAGTTGGGACCAATGTTTGTGCTTGGGAAGGAGGCAGAAAGTACACCAGGCCCTGCGTGTGCTGCCTCTTGCCACCTAATGCTACAATCTGCTTGAGTATTTCACCACCATCTGTCATGGCCTTATTCTGGCCTGTTCCCTGTGTTTACATCTGGTTAGCAAGACTCATCTGGGGAGGCAAATGTTTGGGGAGGCTGTTGGCAGCAGGGCAGGATGGGCCTTAAAAACAGCAGCTTGTACTTTGCCTTTGCTACTCATATTTACATTTTAAAAATAGGTGTGGAGGCTTCCAGGAAATTGGAGGGATAGCAAGGGAGCTGTATGGCCCACTCCTCTCCCCAAAGCAGCGAGTAGAGAGGCAGAGGCTGTCTGAATCAACTGTACGGGGGCTCCAGAGATCAGGGGACCTCCCTACAGCATCCAGGGAAGTGCAGGACAGAGACTGAGGAACCACGGGCAGCGACTGTAATTCTGTCTGCGGCTCCTGGCGCCCACCCCCCAACCATGAGGCAAACAGTGCCAGGCGGTCCTGCTTGGTGGGCTGCTGTGGACTGGGATGGCCAGGGGAGCCCTCTGCCCCTAGTACAGAGGGGGACACAGCCCAGTACTGATCCAGCTCTTGGCTGGTGAATTTAGACCTCTGGATTCCACTTTTCTAGCTGGTCAAGGAGGGGCACTGCTGCGCCATTATTTCAACCATGTCAGAGGCAGAATTGGCAAAAGGCTGAAAATAGCCTGCCTTCTGGGGCTGAGGGGAATAGGTCACCAAAGAGCGCTGTACCAGCCTGGATGTATTATGTCCCCCAGAAAACGCCATGTTCTTTGATGCAATCTTGTGGGGACAGGCGTATTAGTGTTGATTAGGTTGGAATCTTTTGATTGAGTGTTTCCATGGAGATGTGACTCAGTCAACTGAGAGTGAAATGTTTGATTGGATACCATGGAGGTGTTATCACGCCCATTCAGGGTGGGTGTTAATTGGATCACTGGAGTCATATAAAGGAGTTTGCAGACAGAAGGAACAGAGAGCAACTGAGAGTGACATTTTGAAGAGCAGCTGCAGCTAAGAGAGGACAAAATGCCTCAAGAGCAACATTTTGGAGAACGTTATTCGGGAAACACCACCTGGGAGCAAGCAGACACCAGCCATGTGCCTTCTGAGCTAACAGAGGTTTTCCCAATGCCAATGGCCTTCCTTCAGTGAAGTCACTTTATGGCCTTCAGACTGTAACTTTGTAACCAAATAAACTCCCTTTATAAAAGCCAATCCATTTCTGGTATTTTGCATAACGGCAGCATTAGCAACCAGAAAAAGCGCCATCTGAAGAGTATCAATAAAGGTAACTGAAGAGGTATAAGAAACACAAAAATAATATACGACTTATAAAAGCCAGAGGATAAAATAGTTGATGTAGGTTCTACCATTACAGTCATAACATTGAATATTAATGGATTAAACTTACCAATCAAAAGACACAGATTGGCTGAAGGGATAAAAAAAAATACGAGCAATCTATATGCTGTTTACAAGAGATGCACCTCAGACCCAAGGATACAAATAGGTTGAATGTGAAAGACTGGAAAATGTTATTCCACACAAACAGTATCCAAAAAAAATTGTGGTAGCTATACAAATATCAGACAAAATATACTTTAAATGCAAAGCTGCTATAAGAGACAAAGAAGGACATTATATATTAATAAAAGAGGAAATCCACAAAGAAGAAATAACAATCATAAATATATATGAACCTAATTAGGGTGCCCCAAAATAGATGAGGCAAACACTAGTGAAACTGAAGGGAGAAGTAAATGTATCTACAATAATAGCTGGAGACTTCAATACACCACTCCTATCAATAGATAGAACATCTAGACAGATGATCAATAAGAAAACAGAGAAGTTGAATAATGTGATAAATGAACTAGACCTAATAGACATATACAGAATAATGTACCTCAAACAGCAGGATATAAATTCTTCTCTGGGGCTCATGTATCATTCTCCAGGATAGACCACATGTTGGATCACAAAATCAGTCTTAATAAATTTTAAAAGATTGAAATTATACAAAGCACTTTCTCTGATCATAATGGAATGAAGCTGGAAATCAACAACTGGCAGGGGACTGGAAAATACACAAATTTATGGAGATTAAACAACACACTCTTGAACAATCAGTGAGTCAAAGAAGTTGCAAGAGAAATCAGTAAATATCTGGGAACAAATGGAAATGAGAACACAACATATAAAAGCTTGTGGGATGCAACGAAGACAGTGCTGAGAGGGAAATTTATAGCCCTACACATCTACTTTAAAGAGGAAGAAAGAGCTAAAATCAAAGACCCAACTGAACAACTGGAGAAACTAGAGAAAGAATAGCAAACTAACCCCTTAGCAAGCAGAAAGAAATAAAAAACAAAGATTAGAACAGAAATAATGAAATTGAGAACAAAAAAACAATAGAATCAACAAAACCAAAAATTGGTTCTTTCAGAAAACAAAATTGACAAGCCCTTAGCTAGACTGACAAAGGAAAAAAGAGAGAAAATGCAAATAAATAAGATCTGAAATGAGCAGGGGTACATTACTTCTAACCCCACAGGAAAAAAAAAAAGATCATAAAAGGATACTATGAACAACTGTATGCCAACAAACCAGACAACTTAGATGAAATGGACAATTTTCCAAAAACACAAACCACAATGACTACAGAAGAAATAGAAGATCTCAAAAAACCAATCACAAGTAGGAAATTGAATCAGTCATCAAAAACCTCCCAACAAAGAAAAGCCCAGGACCAGAGGGCTTCACAGATTAATTCTGTCAATCATTCCAAGAGTAATTAATACCAACCCTGCTCAAACTCTTCCCAAAATTGAAGACGAGGGAATGCTACTTAGCTCGTTCTATGAAGCAAACATCACCCTAATACCAAAACTAGATAAAGATACTACAAAAAAGTAAAATGACAGACCAATCTTTCTAAGGAATATAGATGCAAAAATCTCAATAAAATACTTGCAAATCAAATTAAATTTCACATGAAAAGAATTATATACCATGATCAAGTGGGTTTTATCCCACTTATGCAAGGATGGTTTAACCCAAGAAAGTCAATTAACATAATATACCACATTAACAAATCAGCAGAGAAGAACCACATCATCATCTCAATTGACACAGAAAAGGTACTTGACAAAATTAAGCACGTCTTCTTGATTAAAAAAACACCTAGAAAACTAGGAATAGAAGGAAACTGCCTCAACATGAGAAAGGGCATATATGAAAAACCCACAGCTAATATCCTACTTAATGGTGAAAGACTGAAAGCTATCCTTTTAGTATCAGGAAAAAGACAAGGATGCCCATTGTAACCACTGTTATTCAACCTTGACCTGCAAGTTCTAGCCAGAGCAATTAGGCAAGAAAAAAGAAATAAAAGGCATCCAAATTGGAAAGGAAGAAGTAAAACTTTCCCTATTTGCATATGACATGATCCTATATACAGAAAATCTGAAATATTCACAACAAAGCTCCTAGAGCTAATAAATAAATTCAGCAAAGTGGCAGGATACAAGATTAACGTTCAAAAATCAGTAGTGTTTCTATAATTAGTAATGAGCAATCCCAGAAGGAAATCCGGAAAAAAATTCTATTCACAATAGCAACTAAAAGAATCAAATATCTAGGAATAAACTGAACCAAGGATGTAAAAGAGCTATATTCAGAAAACTATAAAGCATTGCTAAAAGAAATCAAAGAAGACCTAAATAAATGGAAGGACATTCTCTGTTCATGGTTGGAAGGCTAAATGTCTTTAAGATGTCAATTCTACCCAAATTGATTTACAGATTCAATGCAATCCCAATCAAAATTCCAACAGCTTACTTTGCAGAATTGGAAAAGCCAATTAGCAAATTTATTTGGAAGGGTAAGGGGCCCCAAATAGTTTAAAACATCTTGAAAAAGAAAAATGAAGTTGGAGGACTCTCATTTCCTCACTTTAAAGCATATTACAAAGCTACAGTGGTAATAATAATAAAAAGGCTTGGTAATGGCATCAAGATAGACATATTGATCAATGAAATTGAATTGAGAGTTCAGAAATAGACCCTCACACCTACAGTCAACTGATTTTTGACAAGGCTGCCAAGTCTACCCAACTGGGACAGAACAGTCTTTCAAAAAATGGTGCTGGCCTGGATTGTTGGCGGATGTTCTCACAAACATTGAGGACTGATGGTTTGATGTGTCAAGCCCTCTATCATGGACTTGCCCTTATGAAGCTTGTTACTGCAAAGCAGAGGCTAAACCTGCTTTTAATCATGCCTAAGAGCCTCCTCCTGAATG
This sequence comes from Choloepus didactylus, assembly GCF_015220235.1. Lineage (NCBI taxonomy): Eukaryota > Metazoa > Chordata > Mammalia > Pilosa > Megalonychidae > Choloepus > Choloepus didactylus. Next base: position 23,886,178 of record NC_051329.1, on the reverse strand, counting down.
CCTTTTTGTTGCCCAGATGTGGCCCTCTCTCTCTAGCTAAGCCAACTTGGCAGGTGAAATCACTGCCCTACCCCCTGTGTGGGATCTGACTCCCAGAGGTGTAAATCTCCCTGGCAACATGGGATATGACTCCCGGGGATGAATCTGGACCCGACATCATGGGATTGAGAACATCTTCGTGACCAAAAGGGGGATGCGAAATGAAATGAAATAGTTTCACTGGCTGAGAGATTTCAAATGGAATCGAGAGGTCACTCTGGTGGACATTCTTACACACTATATAGATAACACTTTTTAGGTTTTAATACATTGGAATAGCTAGAAGTAAATATCTGAAACTATCAAACTGCAGCCCAGTAGCCTTGACTCTTGAAGACGATTGTATAGCAATGTAGCTTATAAGAGGTGACAGTGTGATTGTGAAAGCCTTGTGGATCACACTCCCTTTATCCAGCGTATGGATGGATGGATGAGTAGAAAAATGGGGACAAAAAACTAAATGAAAAAATAGGGTGGGGGGGGTGATTTGGGTGTTCTTTTTTACTTTTATTTTTTATTCTTATTTTCATTTCTTCTGGTATAAGGAAAATGTCCAAAAAATAGATTGGGGTGGTGAATGCACAACTATATGATAGCACTCTGAACAACTGATTATACACTTTGGATGACCGTATGGTATGTGAATACATCTCAATAAAATTGAATTTAAAAATGGTGCTGGGAGAACAGGATATCTACATCCAAAAGAATGAAAGAGGACCCCTATCTCACACCTTATACAAAAATTAACTCAAAATGGATCAGAGGCCTACATATAAAAGCCAGAACCTAGAAGAATATGTAGGGAAGCATCTTCAAGATCTTGTAGTAGGCGATGCTTTCTTAGATCTTACATCCAAAGAACAAGCTACAAAAGGAAAACTAGATAAATGGGACTTCCTCAAAACTGAATACTTTTGTGCTTCAAAGGACTTTTTCTAGTGGGTTCAGAGGCAGCCTACTCAAATGGAGAAAGTATTTGGAAACCACATATCCGATAAGAGGTTAATATGCAAGATATACAAAGAGATCCTACAACTCAATGATAAAAAGACCCAATTTGACAACCCAATTTAAAAATGGACAAAAGACATGAACAGACATTTTCCAAAAGAGAAAATATAAATGGCTAAAAAGCACATGAAAAGATATTAAACTTGACTAGCTATTAGGGACATGCAAATCAAACCACAATGAGATTTCATTTCATACCTAGTAGCATGGCCACTATTAAACAAACAGAAAACCACAAGTGTTGGAGAGGATGTGGAGAAACAGGAACACTGATTCACTTCTGGTGATAACGTAAGATGGTACAGCCGCTATGGAAAACAGTTTGGCGGTTCCTCAGGACGCTAATATTAAAACTGCCATATGATCCGGCAGTCCCGTTACTAGGTATATACCAGAAGAACTGAAAGCAGGAACGCAAATAGACATTTGCACACTGATGTCTGTAGCAGCACTGTTCAAAATTGCCAAAAGAGGGAAGCAACCCAAGCGTCCGTCAATCTATGAATGGATAAACAAAATGTGGTATATACATTTTGGAATATTATCCAGCTGGAAGAAGCAATGAAGTCCTGATGCATGCAACAACATGGATGAACCTGGAGGAAATTATGTTGAGGGAAATAAGTCAGATACAAATGGACAAATATAGTATGATGTCACTAATATAAACTAAATATAATGAGCAAACTCATGGAGTTAATATCTAGAATATAGGTTACCAGAAGATAGAATGATAGAGAAAGGAGAACTGATGCTTAATTTGTGCACAATTTTGTAATAAGTTTGACTATAAATGTTTGGAAATGGATAAAGGTGATGGTAGCACATTATCATGAGTGTAAATAACAGCGCTGAATCATGCATGTGATTGTGCTTGAAAGGGGAAGCTTAGAGTAATGTTTTTCACTAGAAGGAAAGCTAGAGAATGAAACAGAGGACCATGTAACATAGTGAACCTAGTTATGGATGAGGAAAGCGGTTAATAGTACAAATACAAGAATGTTCTTCCATGAATTAGAACAAATGTATGTCACAACTACAAGGTGTTAATAGTAGGGTGGCCTATGGGGAAAAATGCATCTAATGCAAACTATGGACTATAGCTCACAGCAGTATCTTAAGTATCAGTTGTAACAAAGGTACCACACCAATGCTAAGTGTCAATAACGGGGTGGGGAGGGGTGTAAGAAATACGGGGCTTTTCTTTTTGGAGCCTGAAAATGTTCTAAAATTGATTGTGGCGATGAAAGCACAGCTCTGTGTTTATACTGACAGCCTCTGATTGTACACTTTGGATGGGTTGTAGTGTGTGTGAATAAAATTGTGCTGAAAAAAAAGCAGGGGTGGAGTGTCTCCTCTTCACCCAGAACTTGATAGACTATGATCTTATTTAAACCTCATTTTAAGCCTATGGAAGTAAGCATTAGGCCCATTTTAGAGTAGATTAGGAATTCTTGGTGGCAAGAAACAGAAACCTAACTTGAACTTGGCTTAACAGTCATAAAGGAGCTGACTGGCTCATGTAACTGCAAAGCCCAAAGGTCGGGCTGGCTCCAGGCGAAGGTGCACTCAGGGCCCAGATGCCCCACGTAGTGGGGGGGGGGAGCTGCTTCCCTCTGTGGGGTTCACTCTCAGGTGTCCTTTCCACTAGATCCATTGCCCCCCCCGCCCACTCCCCCCGCCCTGGTTCTCTCCCCACCACACACACCCTACCCCATAACAAGTTGCTTCTCTTTCTCAGGGGTCCCAGCAAAAGAACTTGGATCATATGCCCATCCCTGACCCAATCTCCAAGCAGCCCGGAATTTGGAAGTCTCTGCTTGGTTAGGTCTGGATCCGGTGCTGAGCCCTGGAGCTGGGGCTGGGTCAGGTCCACAAAACCACAAGGACCGACTGAGAATGGGGACGTCATGGTTTCCCAAGAGGCTAATCGGGTACGGTCTGCAGGACAGGGTTCCGAACAGCAGCCGTCCCCTAGAGACCAAGGCTAGGTGGCCTATCCAGGGGGACCCAGGGCGAGGGCCCAGACATTCATCTCGAGCTGGCTGAGTCCAAAGGCCTTGCCATTCTCAGAGCAGCGACCTTCACCCCAGCTCCACATGAGAATCACAGCAGGAAAAGAGTAAAACCAAAAACAATGATGCCCAGGCCCCACCCTGAGAACAAGGGAGGTGAGACTCTCTGGAGGTGGGGCCTGGGCATCAGTATTTCTTAATCGCTCCCGGATGACTGAACTATTGTGCGGTCAAAGTTAAGAACCAGCAGGTGAGAATTACCCTTGCCCTCTCCCTTGACTCATTACAGGGTGCTCGATGTAGGAAGTTTGGTCACTGTTATTGAAGAAGGACTCGCCTCCCAGAAAAGCTAGGTGGCTTTGGGGATGATAAGCAGGTGCCTGGGAGAATGGGTTTGGGGTCAGGAGAGCTGGGACGTGACCTTGTGCAGCTCGAGTCTGGCCTTGAGTGCACACGCATCAAGGGAGCAAGAAGCTGGCTCCGAGTCTGTCTTTTGTCTCGGAGTGGCGGGCAGGGGTTGCCCTTGTGGCCCGTTTGAAGCCAGGCCACCAGGCTGGCTCCCCCTTCTCACCTTGAGCAGCCCTTGCTGCAACAAGTCAACAACTCTAGCAGTTGCCCAGTTGGCAGAGCCGATGTGGGGAGGGTCAGGAACATCGCGGCTGGTGAGTGGCGTCCTTCCTTTCAGCCAGCTGTGGAGGTTCACCCAGGACTGCTGGACCACAGCAAGCTGGGAGCAGGCGTGCTCTGAAAACACCCCGCGGCCAGGTTGCCCTTCGCTAGCCCCCAGAGTCACCTCCCCTCTTCTAAAACAAAATGTAGCTCCTTGAGGGACATGCTTCTCCCCCCATCATAAGACACAGGCTGACGGAAGCAGCAACCAGCTCCCCTTGGCTACATCTGCTGCTGATCGAATGTATCTAGCCCTCTTTTCTTTCCCCACCTTTCCGCTTCACCTGTTTCTTTCCAACTGATTGGAAGCATGGACATGGCAGAAGGGGAAGCACCACTGCCCGGTGCCCTTTATGTGCCAGGCCCCGTGCTGGGGATTTCACAGACCTCTCTGCAGAGGAGAAACTGACACTCTGAGAGGCCAAGCCACTTGCCCAAGGTCCCATAGGAATGAACTGCAGGTGCTGGTCCCTGAATCCTTGGCCTTCCTGGAGCCAAAGTCCTGGCCAATGAAACATTTGGAGCTCCTTAACCTTCCAGAGATCTGCTCTTGTTTTCCCCTCCCCACCTCCATTGTTTTAGAAGGACATTTGGCTTCAGTTGCACCGCGCCCCACTTTGATTGCCTCGCCTGTTTCTGCGACTCACTCCCCAAACCCAGCAGCGTCAGGCTTTCAGCAGGGCTCCAGGGGACCCCTGCCTAAGTCCCGCCCTGCCTAAGTCCCGGATTCACTCCAACAGACGAGGTCACCACTTCACCCTGGTTTTCAGTGAGATCCTTTATTTATCTTCTGTTCCCCAACCATGTCACACAAGTGCAGGTAGCCAGGTACCTGCGTGGGCTGTTGGTTTTGTAAACACAGAGCAGAGAAGTCGGGATGTGTAGAAATCATGCACCTCAGTGATTCTTTAACAAGATACTGAAGGAGTAAAAATACTTCAGGTATGTTGGAGATTTCTGCCTTTTCTGGCAATCTCATCACTGACAGATATCTGTGTATACATTTTACTCAGCTGTAGACATTTTTCTTTGCACACTTGCTAGGAAGTACCTAGTACATTCAGACTGTGTTTACTTCTGATAGTTGTTCCCCATAGAAGCTGCTGGTTTCCATTAGGATAGAAACTCTGGAGTTGAACGTGTGACAAGCTGCATATTACAGACTGCTCTTTGGCTTTACAAACCTGACACCATAATACATTACTCAAAAAAGGCAATTCTAGAATGGCTGGTAGGCCTTCACACATCAGCTAACAGGAGGCTGTTTCTTGACTTAGTGCCTCAAACTGGACTCTTCCTTTGGGAAGAGAGCTGCACACCCATCCTGGAAGACCAGAAAGCTGGCAGAGAGACCCTGGGTCCTTTGGGTTCGAGGTCTTCCCAGTTTTCCCACTAACACCCACTGGCTTAGGTCGCAGTCACTCAGCCCACGCCCTGTGCAATGGCGAAGACATGGGACCAACTTTCTCGCATAGCTCCAAGTTCAGCATTTAAACATTTATGTACAGACAAATAAATGGGAAATCATAGGCAACAAAACTCCAAATCAAAACGGACACTTTGGGCAGATCTAAAGATTCCAGTTTTGCCAGGGAAAGGCTCTCCCAGGATTTCACTAGATGAGTGATGTCTTATTCCACCACAGCTCCTATCCACCAACCTGGCGGTCTTACTGTCCATCACCATTGACTCCAAACACCTAAATCTGGGAATTTTCCAAGCCCAGTCTGGCAGTAGGGCTTCTGTAGGCAGTGAGGTAAATGAATCAGACCTTCCGAGGCTGCTCTGTGGGAGCCCAAATCGGCTCTCAAGGACACCAGCCTCAGCTCTGCAGGAAAGCTATGTTTTACAAAAAAAGCCTCCAGTACCACCAGTCAAAACGCACTTTGCCATCATGGCCCTGACAAGAGTTTGGGGTGAGCTGAGCGATGGTGACGGTTTCCCCAGGCCCGGACGCCGTGCCCGGCCCTTGACCAAGGGCAGCCTCTCCACCCTGCTGCTGGAGCCAGCAGAGTGTGGGGACTGCAGATGCCTCCCCTGCCCTGGGGCCACCGAAGGGTCCCCTGTGTGACTGTGATAGCCGCAGAGGCCAGCTCTCTGGTTTGCAGCTTTTTGTTTTCTTTTAAGATGACCACAAGAAGTTTTACATAATTACATTCAGACAAACAACCAGTTGGTTACTCTATTTCGAAGCACTGAAAAACAAAGTAGCAACATAACAGACTATAGGGCACCAGGTCTCTAGTCACAGAGTCAAAGGAATGTGCTATTATGCCAGAAAAAAATCTCCGAAGCAAATGATTGCAAGGAAAATAAAAAAAATCTAAGGAAATACAAGCTGAGAAGTTTCCATTTACAGTAACCAAAGCAAAGAGGGACCCAACATGATATGAAAACCCCAAATGAGAGCTTTCCGTTGGGACGAGTTTCTGAAGATGGAATTATAACACAGGCAGGGGCTCAACTGTACCACCGTCTGCCCACGCTGGGCCTCGGCCCCTCTCACCAGCTCCGGCCCCTGGAATGTTCTCATCGTCCCGGAGCAAAGATGAAATCCAGGGCCTGCCGTTCGGCCGCTGCGACGTTTGGATGCCACAAATCCACCATGAAAACCACCCGGGGGCCATCCTCCGGTGAACCTGTGGTGCGGGCAAGAGAGAACAGATGCAGACTGCCCCGGGGCCTGGGAGCCACGCGAGGCTGGACCCCACATGGGCAGCCTGGGGGTGAGGGCACAGGTCCCCCGTGACAGCAACGCGAGCGTGGCCCTGAGAGGCTGGGGTGGAAGTGGATGGGCAGGCTGGCACTCACCTTCATGGAACGCAGTGTGCAGGAAGGAGTCGTCAAAGAGGAGGCAGCGCCCTTCCGCCCAACACTGTGGCTCTCCCCCAACTACCAGTTCACAGCTGCTTGGAGTTTTCAGACCTTTGGGGAAAAGAGAGAGAGAGAGAGAAGAGAGTGAACGAGGGAAGGATTCAGGGATGGCCAGAAGTCAGGGAGTGTGATCTGCTTGGGTGAGAGCTTTCAAATTCCAAACCACCCAGGCTCTGCCTCCCTCCTCGAGTCCTCTGTGGGGTGGGGGACATACAGGCCATGCAGCCAGCTCCACACTACAGTTGTTGGCAAAAAGAGAACATCCATCGGCTTAATCTGCTCTGGGTCACAAATTCCTTTGGGGATCTGATGAAAGCCACAGAGCACGGCTTGCATCATACACTCAAGTCTCCTAAAATCCAACCATGGGATCCCCAGAAACTAAGGGAGGGCAGGTTCAGAACCCGGCCCTGCCCGATCATTGTGTTGACTATAGCCCAGCTTCTAGGGCCATTCTAGTTGAGAGTAAATAGGCAACATCTCCCCCAGTGTGCTCCTCTTTGAGTTCCAATCTTTAAATCCATTTTGAAGCCCAAGGATGATATGTTTTTAGTCTAAGTCTAAGAAACTAGTGGACGCCCCTAAGGAAAGGCCTACAATCAGACTGATGCCTCCCTAAGGAGCAACATCTAGAAGGGCAAGTGCTGAGCTCCCAAGCCTGGGCGACGTAACCCAGGAAAGGGGGCCTGACCAAAGCACTGCCGGGAGTGGCCCTTCACCTCCCCGACTCTCATCCGAGGCTCTGAAGAAACGCTTGGCCTCTGGCATGACTTGGACATCCACAGATGAAAGCATCTCCTCAGTCATCTTGTAATTTCAGAAAGGGACTAGTTAGCCCAGCAGCTCTCAGGAAGGACTGGCCCAGGAGAAGATGGGGGGGGAGGAGCTGGGGCAGTGGATTTCTCATCTCATGCCTTCAGTGACTCACTGTGACAACCACAACCCAGAGTGAGTCAGCACCCCCCCCCAACTTAATGTTCCTCATGACAAAAACGAAGCATCTGTCTCTCTAAAAGCTGGAATATCTGAATGCATTCCTTGAACCCAAAATGGGTCGCTCCCGGAAGCATATATGGAGTAATAATTCAGACAAAGAGGCCACATGGAGCAGGGGGAAGAACAGAGGACTTTGGGGCTGATGACTAGCTTTGACCCTTACATGCTGTGTGACCTTGGGCAAATCACTCACCCTCTCTGAGCTCCCAGCCTCCTTGTCCATAAAAAGGGTCATAATCAGATTTACCTTCCAGAGCTGCTATGCGATCAAGAACAATAGATACCAATAACCAAAGACTGACTCTGGCAGGTTTTATGCTAAATGAACACTTTCTAGACCTCACTTCACCCACTTTCCAGATGGAGAAGGGGCGATTGACAGAAGTTACGTGATCTGCCAGGAACTACTATTTATATTCAGTTCCTGCTGGAGCTGAGATTTGAACCCGAGTCTGTCTGATGCCAAAGAACAGGCTCTTAAAAAAACCAGAACAATATGATACACATGCTAGTTACTCTATCAGTAGCAGTGGTCTTGGAGAGATGGTTGATTTCCTCATGGTTAACAGATTTCAAGCATCAATAGCACATTTCACTAAGTAAGCTGAGACTGTCCAGCCTGATTCTGAAACCACGATTTCCTGTCACTGTTAACAGCTGCTGGGGGGAGTCGGGGTTAGAAAGGAGCTCAGTCTGCCACCCACTAGTGGGATAGAGTGGGCCCCACAAGCCACATTTCCTTTTCCTATGTGCCCTTGCTGGTTGATTCAGGCAGAGAAAGCCCTTAGGAACGGGCAGTTCTCTGCAGGGACGGTCCCACCCCAGGGTTTCAGAAAGAAGCTCCCTCTTCTTGAGGCCACTAAGTGACTCATTACCACTCACTGTGGTACAACAGAAAAATGGCTCTGCTGGCTGGCCCCTGCCTCTCCCTTCATCCTACTCCAGGCTTTCCCTGGCACAGCCAAGCTGCCTATTGCCCACAGGCGGGCTTAATTGGTGGAAACGATCGATACTTTCCCAAACAGAGCATTCGGGAGGCTCTTGGGGATAACGACAAGCCCCAGCATGGCCTTGGACATTTCCTGTATTCCCAGGCCCCTTTTGGCTTAGGGGCTTACTGTGTTGTCTCCACCATCTGCTGGAAGAGACAGGAAAAAGGGTGGGGAAAGGTCCACCAGCAGCCCCCACTTTAGGAGGCTGGCAGGTGGCACTCGGGGTGGGGGGGGTGCGAGGCAAACACGAGCTGATCTGCTGGTACCACCTAGCTAGACTGCCCAGAAATTCGATGACATGCATGAAAGGAAAAGGGAGTTGAATTAGCTAGAATCTGCTGGACACACTTGTGCACCTTCCTCTACCCTTTCCTGAAGGTGGGCGGTTTGCATGGGTACCTATCCCCCAGTAGACCTCTGGCTGCTGAGCTTTAGGTGCATACAAGCTCGTCTGCAGGAGGTTTGTGACAAGGGGGTTGGAACATTCTGGCTTGTATGCAATATGGGGTGAGCGGTGGGCCTGGAGCTGACTGCGGGGTTTGGCATGGGAGTTGGGACCAGGAGATGCCATCTTGGAAGCTCACAGGGTCAAACACATGGACTGAGTAAATGAAGCAGCAATGGCTGGTTTCAGTCAGCCAGAGCAACAATTCCATCGATCACAAATCAGAAGGAGGGCAGAGAGAGGGGAGAGGGCTGGAACTGTGAGAGGGTGGTTCTGGAACTGCAGGTGCCGTTCTGCCTTCGGCCAGGTAACTGGCAGAGGTGTGGCCGCCAGGTAATTACCAGGTATCCTCATTCTCTGGACTCCCTCTCCTGTCAACACACAAGGCCACGTGGCTCCAACACACCACTTTTGCCTCCTTCCTGGGTGGATATCAATGGGTGCAAAACAGTGTGAAGAAGAAAATGCTGAGAAAACCCAACATGGGGCTCGCCTCGGCCACGGGGAATGAGCCCCACCCCAGCGGGGCAGCTTCCTGGAAGGTTTCCGGCTGTCCTCGGGAACACTGGCGACCCACTTTTTCTGGCAGCGAGTACCCAGCTGGCCGGAAGGGGAGGACAGGCCAGGTTCACCTCTGTACTGGTGGGGACGTGACATGCATTTGTCCGAACCCGCAGAGCTGCCCAACACAGAGGGTGAGCCTTGATGTAAACAAATAACAAAGCAATATTGGTTCATCAGTTATCACAAATGTACCACAGTAATGCAAGGCATTAATAATAGGGTGGAATATGGGAACTTTGTATTTTGGGCATGATTTTTCCTGTAAACCTACACCTTCGCTAATAAAAAATATAATTAAAAATGCTAGGGGACTGGGAGGGAGGGGAAACATGGGAACTGATTATCTGCTCAATTTTCTCTAAGCCTAAAACTCCCCTAAAAAATAAAGTCTATTTTTTTTTTAATGGCAAAAGAAAAGGACACACATGGGCATGTCTGACACACACACACACTCACACATATACTCTACAGGTGCACAAGACATTAATACACAGGAGGCAAACGCTAGGTTTTCTTGCCACCAACCCTTCCTACTCAACGCACCCACGTGGAACTCTACCCCGTCGATCCTCAGATGCCCTGCCCTATGTGTCATTCCTAAGCCTTAGAAAAACACATAAAGGGAGCTCTTTAAAAAGAGAAGCACTGCTCCCTATCGCCCACAGCCTCAATCCCTAAGCCCAGCTGGCATCCGAGGCCCTCTGTGTTTCAGACCCCGCATCTCTCCCCCGTGGGAACCTCCTCCTGCAGCCAGACGGGCCTCCAAGCAGACCTAGACTGGGCTCCCTCAGCCCCAGGGGTCCCATCTTCCCTTCAGGGTCACAACCACCCCACTTCCCCAGAGCACCCCCTCCGCAGCCTGCACTTCCTCTGAACTCGGCGCCCTGGTGCCCTGTGCAGCGTTTTTTGTTATCGTGGTCGTTATCCCATCACTCAGGTCACTAAGAGCCTTCTACCTGTAGGCACGCTACACACGCTGCTTCTAATCCTCAAACTGCCCTAGAGGTAGGTACCATCATCTGCAGTTGAGCCCAGTGTAGAGAGGAGAAAATGGAGGCTCAGAGAGTTCCGAGGGCCTGCCCAAGGGCACTCAGTAAATGGGGCAAAGCCGGGATTTGAGCCGAGGTCTGTCTGCTTCCAAAGCCTGTTCATTTTCCCGCTTCCTGAGGGCAGAGACCAGGACTGATGGAAGGGTTTGCATGCTGTGTTCTTGATCACAACGGCTGCCAGCTACCATTTATTGCATGCTTGTCATGGGCCAGGTGCTGTGCCAACCTCGGCAAGCCCGTGAGGGAAGTATCATAGTCCCATTTTACAGATGAGAAACGGAGGCAAAGATGGGCTCCGTCCCTTGTCCAAAGTCTCACGGCTGCCCACACACTGGGGCCACCACCTCCAGAGCCTCTAGTCAGCCCTGATCTGCCTTTACTCTTAAAACACCCACCATGTCAATTGCTCTAATCCAGCGGTTTCCTTTTTATTTTAAAGCAGTGAGCAGTGGAACCCTCTGCCCAAACCACCATCTTCCTCGGTGGAAGATGGAAAACATCTTCCACTGATAGAAAACACTTCCAGGCCCCTAGAACTCAAAATCTCCCCCTCCCCACATGCACACAGAAGTGGGAAAGGCCCAGCTGTTTGGGGTGAGGAGGGGCTGGGGGGCCTGCAGCCTCCAGGTCCGGCTCCCCCAAGGCACCCCGGAGGCTCCTCTTGCAGAACATAATCGTGAACCCTAGCTCCAACTTACAGATGTGACTCGTTCTGCTTTTCCTTCCTCCATGCTGAAGCAGAGACAGCTTTGCAAACCTCCAAAAAGTTTGGCATGCTAACTGGGATGCCATTGCCCCAGTAACCAACCTTTTATCAGGATTCACCAGGAATGCGGCTTTCTGAAGAATCAATATCCCTATTTACCGAGTTGTTTTTAAGCTTCCCTTTATTAGGTGCTTTCTCTATATCAGGTAGTAGGTAGATAAACGCTTTACAACATACATTATCTTATAGGATCCTCAAAATCGTTCTACAGAGGATGATCTTTTTACCACCATTTTCCAGACGAGGATAGTGTGGCTCAGAGAGGTGAAGTGACTTGCCCAAGGACACACAGCTAGCTCCTAGTGGGGCAAGCTGACTCCAGACCCTGTTCTCAAAACCACTGCCAGACTCGCAATACGCATATTACCGATTTTCCTGGAATCTGAATAAAATAAACTTAACACCAAGCATCATTTCATCCTTGATGATTTAGCGGCACTTAAGTTAATCTTTTACAGTCTCGGGAGTGTCATTATGAACCTCTGCAATCATTACAAAATTCTTTGGCTCTGGAGCTGCACTGTCCACCATGGTGGTCACTAGCCACAAGTAGCTACTTCAATTTAAATTAAATAAAATGTAAACATCCAGCTGGGCAGCGGCACCAGCCACCTTTCAAGCCCTCGATGGCTACGTGTGCCTAATGGCTACCATCTTGGGCAATGCACATACAGAACATTTCTAGTGTCACAGAAAGTTCTTCCAGAGCTTCTGCCAGAAACTGCAATGGGTTTATACTGGTCACAAATTTCTATTTTGACTCAATTGCCCCTGTCAACATCGTTTACGTGCCATTCACCGATTTCTGATAAAGGTACAGTGACGACTGTGCAAAGGCCCAATCCCGGCTCTCTGAGCTTCTGTGCTATTTAGGTTCCCATAAATCAAAGTGGCCCGTACTTACATGTGTGCACGCCCGGAGCCCCCATCCCTGCAAACCTACCTAAATGGCATCGTATACGGATGTTGGTGGGCCCGTAGTGCTCCGTTATCACAGTCCCCGGACTCAGCACTGAGATGCACGCGTTCCCAAAAACATTGTTCCCAATACAGGTCCGAAGGCTTCCGAGCAAGCGGTAAGTCCGTGGGCACTTTCTGCAGTTCCTGGGGACGCAAACCCCCTGGTTGACCAAGTAAAAGGTGAACCACTCCCCGCTGGGGGTGCTGTTCATTTTCCAACCTTGCGGGAGGCTGCAGTTTGAGAAGGCCTTGTAGAGGGTCTCAAACTCGCACAGGACAGTCTGGTAGTTGCGTTCCAGCAGTTCCACGTCGTGCTTCTGGGCGTCCCGGGAGAAGTAGGGCGTGGTGGGGAGGTCAGGCAGGAAGAAGACCTCGGGCTTCTGGATGGAGGGCCGGCTGCTGAGGTAGCGCCCCTGCTCGCGGATGCCCTTGTGGATGCGGCCCATGCCCGACCAGGAGTAACGCTTGGCGTACTCCTGCAGGTTGTGGTAGAGCTTCTGGTTGAGCCCCTCGTTGTGGGAGCAGCGCACGCACTCGGGCGACTGGCAGTGCACGTACCCGTTCTGCAGCCCGCTGGCATCCGCGCCCTGCATGAGGGCGTTGACGGAGACATAGGGCCGGGGCTGCTCCCGGCCCACGTGGTAGCAGTACCACACGAACAGGACCAGCAGGCCGGCCACGGTCACGATGGCGGTGGCGTCGCAGTCCCGCACGGACTGGATGCCGGTGGCGACGCGGTCCCGCAGGCCGTCCAGCGACCAGCTCCAGGCCACCAGCCACTCGAGCGCCATCTCGGGGGAGTTGCTGTTGGGGGCTTGAGTCCGGCAGTCAGTCCTCTGGGGCCCCAAGGGCACCCACACCATGCAGGTTAGCAGGCGGGGGGAGGCATGGCCACGGCTGGGCCTCGGACCTGGCCACGGGCAGCACTGACAGATGACCAGGTAGTCCGTGCCCACCACTCAACTCCTGGCAAAAGTCACTGTGGGGCAGGGCAGAGGGAGCTGGTTTATGTCACATTAGCTAGCGCAGTTGGTCATGGCACAATGATTTTTTTTTTTAAGGGGTCCAAACCTGGGGTGAAAAAAAAATCAGCATAAATTTTACACGTGCGAAATATAAACTCCCAGGTACTCAGTAAGGTCCTTGTTAGTAGGGAGCACACCTTTCAAGCTCGTGTGTCTGTCCTTCTTTTACCATCACCCTCCATTCTTCAAAAGGTCAGGAGTGTTTAACCTGCATCATGTACTGTTTGATAACTACAGCAGCCCATCTACTTTGTCTCTACCCTAGGAGGTGCTATTATCCCCGTTTTACAGATGAGGAAACTGAGGCTCAGAAAGGCCATATAACTCACCCAAGTTCACTCAGCCCAGGCAGGGACCCAAACCCCAACTGACTTCCAAGCCTGTGTCTATCCATTCTACTTTACTGTCTCATAGCAGGTATTTAGTAACTGCCAGTTCTCCTTAAATCGCTGTGCCTCTTATTAAAGCGACATCTGGATTCAAAAGCATCTTTAAAACAGCAAAGGAAACTGTATGCATGTATATGTGGGGGTGAATCGGGGCTATGGGAAGTCTGCTTTCTGCACGACTTTTCTGTAAACCTACAGTTGCTCTACAAAACAAATGTAAAGAAAAATTGCAAAGGGACTTTAAAAAATCATAAACTGCATGTTCTGCCTTTTCCGTTCTCTTTTCATAGCACTTCATCATTCTTCCTTAGCCTTCCTTGCCCTGCTGGCATGGGTTGGGCTTACAACAAGTTGCGGAAAACGTAGCGGGCTCTCTAGGGTCATGTCAGTGGCTGACAGGGGACATCTGCTTCTGCTTGGAGCTTACCTACTGCCTTGCCCATGGGGCTATGAAAGTGCAGCGAGGGGGCAGAACAGAAGTAAAGCCCTTGTGGGCCTCCAGCTCAGTTCCCCACCAGCGAGAGCTCTGTAGCCATGGTCTCCAAATTAGACAGTGTCCAGTACCCTGACTCCTGACTATCCCGATAACCTACAAATATGAACAGAGCCCAAGTGTCAAGTTGCTTAAGTCAATAAAACCCCATCCCGTTCCTCTGTGCTGAGACCTTCTGTCCATCCTGCTTTTTTCTCATCTGATGAGAACAGCCAGGTCTATGTTGTGATATGAGTGTAATCCATTCCCTCATCTCAAGAAGTGCGATCGTTCAGAAAATCCGTTTTGTCCTATACTTCCTCTCTTTCGGGAATATAAGAGAGCCACTAAAAAAAAAAAATGGGAAAGGAATCTCTTCCTCTTTCCCCGGGGACTGAACTCAGCTGGAACATTCTGGCAGCATAGAAATGAGTTAAGAGCCCAAACTGGACATGAGCCAGACTGAAGATTAATCCCACTTCAGCTCTCTAAGTCTCAGTTTCCTCATCTATAAAATGGGGTCACCACTCCTCTCCCTGGATGAAGATGAAATGACAACGGACTGTCAAGCACTGGGGGTCATGTCAGAGCTTGGGCTCGGCTGGGTGCTGCCGGCTACCATGACGCCCCCTCTTGACTAGCCAGGAAACCAAAGTTGGAGTTTGGGGGGAAACGTCATCCCCAGACTGAGAATCCCAACAGCTAAAGGTAAAGCCCGGACTGGACAATCTAGATGCAAAGGATTTTTTTTTTTTTTTTTTTGGTACCCAGACTTGCTAAATAGAACTGGTAGTTGTATTAGCTCATTAACTGCTGACTTGCTTCTCTCAAGTGGAGGTTGGATAAAGACCCACTTGGCTAGGATATTTGGTAACTCAAAACAACACATGCTGAATATTCATGAACATTTCTTACGTTTCTAGGAAAAAACACAAGAGTGGGGAGGTTAGAAAAAAGCTAACATAATTCTCACGCATACTCAAGTTCTCGGATTTAGGGGGAGAGGGAAAGGCTCTCCTGCAAACGGAGGGCTCCTCCTGTGGCCCTGACTCCCTCCTAGTCACACCACACACCGGCAGCTGTCTGCTCTTCAGGAAAAGGGAAGAAAGTGGGATGAAAGGTGTTTTGTTTGCAAGCCATCTCCAACCCAGAAGCTTAAGATTCCTGAAATTCAGTGTGAACCCATCATCCCCGTGACAACAAGCATGTGTACTAAAAGGATTTCCCCCATCACTGAGCTAAAGCCCTAACTGGAACTTAGAAACGCCTCTCTCAGGAGGGAAGGTTTATCTTACACGTTCTGAGAGTGAGATGGTGATAATTTAACAAGCACCTGCTAAGTGTGAGCTCCCATCAAGCAGCTAATCACTCAAGTTTAAGTCAAAATGCAGACCCAGAAAACAGGGCAGAACACAGAGTCCACTGGGTATCCCTGCCGCCCCAAAGCCAGCCCCAAGCTCTCCCCAAGGCTGAACTGTAAACGAAAGGCAGTCAAAGGTCTCTATGCCTTGAACCCCAGCTTCAGCCCCTCCACACAAGATCAGAAGCAGCATTTAGCGCTGAAGTTAGATCTTTCCAAACCTGTCACTTTTTGCCAAAACATGCTGGCAGGCCTCAGAGACCGGAAGCAGATTTACAAGTTCAAGGCTGAACTGTGACAAAAGAAACCCTTCTATTTGTAGGATAACTGACAGTTTATTAAGTCCTGGCGCAGACGTTTGACCCTCACAGCCACCCAATGACAACCTTCCCTGCCCCCACTACGGGGAGGGCATGGATTTTCTCCCCCCACAGCTCCTAAATCACCACAGTAACTTGCAGCTTCCTGCACACATCTGTTCGTTTTTATCCGTTTCACTTCTGTCTCAGTAGGGGAGGGGACATTTCGTGGCAGCTCTGCACTTAATAATATGCAACCCCAGATCTAAAGGTCAGTCTGCTCCAGGAAATAGGGTCCAGATTGATGGTCCATCAGCACACATGTCCATTCCGTACACATGTCCAATCAAATATAACTTCTGACACAATGAACACCTGGCAGATAATCTTAAGGCTCTGCCCCGGGTTAACCCAGCCAAGATTACCAGTGCAAAGAGGCTGCCCAGTGCTCAAGAGCCTCTGGTCACTCTCAGGGTGAGGCCAGGGCACCCTAGACCCCACTCCCCACCCCCCAATCCCGCCAAGGAGCAGGACAGCACTGGGCAAGAAGGTGGGTGATACATCCTCCACCTGGGAGCCAGAGAGCTGCTACTGTGGCCCAGAATCCACGGGAGACCTTCCCTCCTCACTCTTCTTGGTCAGCTTTTCAATGCCCACCCATCCTGGGGAATGGGAAAGAGCCGAGGGCAGAGGATGGGTTAACACAGATGGTGACCACCAGAAGGTCGTGGGAGGAGGGGGCTGGGACGCTGGAGAGGTTAAGTATTGACAGGGAAAGTGGGCTAGACATGGGGGGAGGAGGTTCGTGGCGCATGATAACTCGTGGGACGGGAAATATGGGTAGTGGGTGATGCTGGGGGAGGGGAAGCGAGGAAAGGGGCCGAGGAGGAGAGTCACGGGGGAAGGAGGGTGATGGGGAGACGTTACCTCGTGTGCCAGGGGAGGGAACAGCAATGGGGCAAGGGGGAGGTGGAGGCCGGGGTTTAAGGTGAAGGGGGATGCCCGGCCGGGGTCGCGAACACAGCGGAGGCGGCGGCGCTCAGCATGTAGCAAGCGCTCGGCGGCGCGGCCCCTTCGGTCCGGCCGGGATGCGGGGCGCAGGAAGGCGCAGGCGGGCGCAGGCTTCCCGGAGCATCCTCGGCGCCGCCGCCGGGTGGGGAGATCCACGGGCCTGCAGCCGCCCGGCCCCTCCTCCTCCTCGCTTGCCCGGGTCGGCCCAGCCCGGCCCGGCCCGGCCGCCCTCCCTGCCCAGAAGACCCCCGGAACGCCGCTTACCTGCGCCTCGGCGCGCGGACGGCGGGGGCGGCGGCGCTGGGGCCCGGGCGACACCGCCACCCGAGGGCGCGGACGCCTGCACGCCCCCGGCCCGCGCCGCGGAGCCACGGCCCCGCCGCTGCCTGGCCCACGCGGCGGGAGCCGGAGCCCGAGCCCGAGGCGAGCGGGTGCCCCAGCCGGTGCCGACGCCGCGCTGCGCTCCGCGGGGCCGCCAGGACCACAACTCCCACAATGCCGCGCGCGGCCGGGCGCGGGGAGGGGGCGCGGGCGGGGCGGGGGACGCCCCTCCCCCCACTCCGTACCTGCACTCGGCGGGCGGGAGGCGACCCGGGGCCGGGGGTGCGCTGCGCGCCCGGGAGCTGGCACCGGAGGGTGGGTGGCCCTGGGCACCAAGACGCGCCGCCGCCCAGTGCGAGGGTGCGCGCAGGCGGCGTTCATTAATTCACTAAGCCCGGCGCTCGTTAATTCATCCACCCATTCGTTTCTGCCCGAGTCTCTCCGTGTTCTCCCTCCCCCTCGCTCCTTCCCTCTTTCTCTTCCTCCTACGTGTCCGCCCTTGCATTCTTTCACTTTCCCTCTCTCTTCCCTCACTTCCTCCCTCCCCGGCACGCTTCCTTCCTCTATATATTGATCCAGTATATACTGAGGAAGGCCTTCCAGGCAGTCGGGATGAAACCGCAAATCCAACGGCATCCTTAGGCTCATTCATTCAATACAAACGATTCTTGGGCCACCCCTCTGGGCCTGGGCCTGTGCTCTGTGCTGAGCAGGCCGCGGGAACAGTTCCCGGGTGGCCCTGCCCTCAGGAAGTTGCATTCCAGCCGGGAGTTGACACCCAATGTCCAAATAACCACAATTACCCTCCCGGCAGAAAGCCATAGAGAAAATACAGGACAGGATGCACGTTTGCAATAGGGGAACCTGTGTAAGTAGCGATGAAGCCCCCCGCTGAGGAAGTGACGTTTTGAGCTAAGGCCTGTGGAGACAAACAAACTGGTCATAGTAAGTGTTAGGTGCTCCAGGGGAGCTATGCATGGCTGGGTTCTGAAGTATGGAGTGGGATGGCCTGCCCAGAATCCACCTGTCCCTGTCCCAGAATCCACCTCTCATCCCTGTTCCAGAATCTGCCTCACGCCAGACCTAGAACCCCCTACTTCAGTGGCCCGGGATCTGCATCTGTCTTCACTCCCCTTTTCTCAACAACAAAGAAGGAAGAACATTTATTTTTCTCTTTTGTTCTAAAAGAAACCAAAACGCATCCATTGGGAAACCATGAGACGCACCCAGATTCGCTGAAAGCATAGGTAATGAATGCAGGTCTTGATCTGGAAACATTAAATTGGAGGAATCTCTTCACTGTCACCCTGAGTGGTTGAGCCTAAGGAGAGTGGAGAGAGGGTGGGAAGGCATTTGGCCACCCACATATAGAAAGTTCCTCAAATTTAAACTTCTCCAAAGCGTTTACCCATACAGTCACAGCATCCCCCTGGCAGGGTTGGAAAAGAAAGACACTCTTCATACAGTTATAAATGTGTGTTCCGTTTCTGGACCACACCATCTGCAGTACATTATGAATTAGTGTTGTCTATAAATCCTGCAATTATCTTTGACCAGTGCAATTACATTGCACTGTGTTTGTGAGATTGTTAAGATTATTTGTTCAACGGCAGTATTAGTACAATTTTGCTACTCCTGTTTGCCATTTCTTCATCTCTTTAATTTGCTGGGAGACTCAAAAAGTGGAAATAGCCTGGGCTTCTCTCCACCTCTGGGATATCCGTGGAAGGCGAGCCCCACTGGGAAAGGGTCTCCAGACCTTCCAGCAGGGGCTCTTGGGTGAGAGCTCCAGATAAATTGTCACTGCACTAATGGAGGAGCTGAGCTGAGGACCACGTGCCTCTAAATTGCCTGCCATCAGCTTGGCTGCCAGAGATGTCCTCCTCCTCTCTCTGTCTGCTCCAGGGCAGTCATTCCTGACCCACCCTGGAGATGCACAACCTATCATTATGCCATCTCATACACTCATGGGGTCCACCCAGCTCCCTGCTTCTACTGACAGTCACCAGGGGCCCAGAGAGAAAACATGCCTTGCTCAATTGAGATCACAGCAAGGCAGTGGGGAAGTGGTAGGCCCTGGAGAAAAGGCTGAATTGGTGCACACAAGAAGTAGGTGGGGTCAATTTTGGAGTGCAGTTTGGTGGTATTTGTTGCATCCATCACCTCCACAACAAAAGTGTAAATGCTAAGAACCAATACTTTCACTAGTTGTGTTTTCATGTTATAATACTATGCTGCTGTTAAAAAGGAGGCACTAGATGTATTTGTAAGGATGTGGATAGATCTCCTAAACAATAATAGAGCAAATTATATTACCAGAATTATACTTGCAGTATGATTTCGTCTATATAACACAGATAGATACACATACACGCACACACACCACAAAACATTACTCTGCAGTTTCTGTGGGTATGTACATAAATTTATATAGAACCAGGTAAGAAAATACTAAGAGAATATGCTAGTATGTTCTCCTTTCTAAAACTTAAAATATTACGTTGTTGTAAATGTAGTGTTATCCATCAAAGAAAGTACACCAGATTCATAGCAGTGGTAACTACAGGGGAAACCAAGGAGGACCAAGAATTGGGCATGTTAGACAAAGGAGCTTCTAGCATTTTCTGCAGTGTTTTCATTTAATTTGATTTAATATTTTCGAAAGTATTTAAATGTTCCTGGAACAAAATGCAAAAAGAACAAATATGTCCTAGGGACTCTCTCTTGTCCCTCAACCACTCATCCCCCTACCTTGAGGCAACCAGTTTAACCAGTTTCTTACACAGCCTCCAGGAACATGCTATGCATTTGCAAACATACCAAAGTCTTTTCATTTTAAAAAAGGCAGCATTTGTATGTTATCTGTATTATTAGATATGGATTTTTTTTTAATAAAAGAAGCTCAAAAATTACATTTTAAAGTTACTTTTTAAGAATGAAGAATTGCTCAACACCATGCAATCTTTTGATAGAATTAATCCCATTGGCAAATTAAAGGAAAAGATCAACACAAGCATCTCAATAGGTGCAGAAAAAGCAGTTGGCAAAAATCCAACATCCCATGGTTACAACTCCTAGCAAACTAGGAATCTAAGGGACTTTTTTTTTTTTTAACTTAAAAGATATCTATCAAAAACCTACCACACTACCCCAAGTGAGGCTTATTCCAGGAATGTGAGGTTGGTTCAATATTTACAAATTAATTCTTGTAGTTTTCTTTGTTAACAGAATTGTGTGTGTGTGTGTGTTTTAAGCCTTGTGGTCATCTTGAATATGCTGCAAAGGCATTTGACAAAATTCAACACCCATTCATGATTTAAAATGCTCAGCAAACTAGGAATAGAAGGTAACTATGTCAACCTGATAAGTCCCGAGAAAGGAAGGGGAAGAAGAGAATAGGGTTAGGGAGTGGTAAATGGGGAGGCTTCAATAGTATTTGTGATATTCTATCCC
This sequence comes from Choloepus didactylus, assembly GCF_015220235.1. Lineage (NCBI taxonomy): Eukaryota > Metazoa > Chordata > Mammalia > Pilosa > Megalonychidae > Choloepus > Choloepus didactylus. The sequence goes on along the minus strand of NC_051329.1, from coordinate 23,865,465 downwards.
TTTAAGAATAATGGAATATAACCATAGTTAATCGTACAATTATAAAAATGTTCTTTTGTGAATTGAAACAAATATACCACACTAATGCAAGGTGTTAATAATAGAGTGGGATATGAGAACCTTGTATTATAATTTTTCTGTAAACCCACAACTTCTCTAATTGAAAATAAAAATAACAGAAGCAAATAAAGCAAAATGTTAACATTCGATATAGTTGAATAGTGGGCATGTAAATGTTTGATCATTCTCTATTATTTTTGAATGTTTGAAATATTATACAGTTATAAAAAGGCAATTTCATTAGGTAAACTTAGCTTTGTTTTTGAAAGTCTGGTTTGCAAATTTCCAATATGACTTGAGCTATTCGAAGATAGGCAAGGACAGCTGTTTTAAACTGTAGTCCAACTCGAGGGTCCTTGCACCCCCTTAGGGGCAAAAAAGGAGTGGGGCTGGGGGGACAAGTGGGTGCTCAGAGTTTGTCAGTTGGCTTGCCTCCAAGAAGTCTACCCTTTATCGGTTTTATACTCGCCTTCTATATTTGGAGGAGGAGACAAGGCTCTAGAACTAAAATAAATTTGTAAACCCCTGACCTAGCCTATTCCAAATAAAAGTTGGAAAGTTTTGCTCTGGGAAATATCAGGAAAACCTGAGTCAGAAATTCTAGGGCATAAATGTGCACATCTCTCCAAATCGGTTTACCACATTGGAGGATATAGTTTGGTCATGTAACATACACAGATGAGTAATTCTATCTGTCTGGAGAGCGAGGCCATGGTTGCATGCTATAAAATGCCGAACGTGTTCCAAGAACAAACCTAAATCACCTTGAGCTGATCCAATAAAGTGCTGCGAACATCTATTTAGCATTTGAACAGATGGCAAATGTCCTGCTTACAGTGCAGACAGGTAGAGCCAGACATAAACCTGCTGCTGCTGAAGCATGGGGGAGGGCTTGTTTTTTATACGCCAAAGCAAGTGAATTAGAACTTCTTCCCCAAGCCATCACTATTTCTGCCACTGCCTTCCTTTGGGTCGCCTCACACTTTATTTGGACCACTCCAGTCATTCCACCTCCTCTGGGAGCTATGGCAAGACATGGAAGGTAGGTGTGACAGCCTCTGAGCCTCCCCAATGATGGGAAAACAGAGACTAGAAACATGGCCAGGTGCCAAGAAGGTCTTTGAATCAGCCCTCTGCATAATCTGGAATAGAACTCAACCCCTATATGAACTGTTTTTGATGGCATGCTTAATTTCCCACCTTGATCAGCCTTCCTTGGTGTTGGCAGTCCATGGCCAAAGACAGGTTTCCATTTTTGCACCCAGTCAAGGCTGATATTAAAATTATTTAACAACCCATACACTTTGGCACTGACCATCAGAATGGTGCCAGCTCTATAATGAGGCATGGCCATATGAATGCATCTGACCTACATTAGCCCCAGACTAAGTGACATAGAAATCTAACCTTCTGGAAGTTTCCGACAGCCTGCATCTGAACCCAGGAGAAGACCTTCCACCTGGAATGGAGAAGCTTCCTGCCATTCCACACCCATGTTTTTACATTCCCAACAGAGGGGAGTTGTACTGTTTGCCAACTCAGAAAAGTAAACTGAGAAGACTATTCATTTATTCCTTCATTTATTCAAATATAATTATTGAGTATATACTACATGACAAGCCCACTGGATATATAGCAGTACCCAAGTATTGCAGCCTCTGGATTAAATCCAGCATGAAGAAATGTTTAGTGACAGTTTAAAAAAAATGGCCAGCATTAGAAAATTAGGAGATGCCACATAAAATTCTGGATTTCCAGCACCTCTTGAAAAATGGCAAGATCTGGCCACAGTGGACCCACATTTCTGAAAAACAGCCAGTTGGCTAGTGTGTGGTTTGTTGCCATCCTCACCCACTCCCAATTGCTCCCCAACATCAAGAAACGACTGACAAGTGCCACCCATCGTGGCCTTTGCTGCGTGTTTGTGAAAAAATAGCTCTTTGCATCCACGACTCTGTCAAAAGCGGGAAAACAAAAGCCAGACCAAGAGAGTGGAACGATTTTTATGAGCCTTAGCCACTTCCCTTGTTTATATTATCCACCATGTTCCATAGACACTTGAGTTTTGCAGCTCCCAGAACACAGTGATGCCAAAAAACAGATTTAAAAAAAATGGATGTCTGCTTCAGGGAGTTTGCCCAAGTGAGGATTAAACTAGAGAGCCTGTAAGGATCCCCCACCCAGGACTTGGTAGCAGGCAGAGGGAAGGAAGGAACGATAAGTATAAAGGCTCATCCTCCTGAATGCCTCTTTGTTGCTCAGATGTGGCCATCTCTCTTTAGCTAAGCCAACTTGGCAGGTGAAATCACTGCCCTCCCTGCTACATGGGATCAGACACCCAGGGGAGTGAATCTCCCCAGCAACGTGGAATATGACTCCCAGGGAGGAATCTAGACCCAGCATCGTGGGATGGAGAACCTCTTCTTGTCCAAAAAGGGGATGTGAAAGGAAATGAAATAAGCTTCAGTGGCAGAGAGATTCCAAAACGAACCGAGAGGTCACTCTGGTGGGCACTCTTACGCACACTTTAGACAACCCTTTTTAGGTTCTAATTAATTGGAATAGCTAGCAGTAAATACCTGAAACTATCAAACCACAACCCAGAATGCATTAATCTTGAAGACTATTGTATAAAAAGGTAGCTTATGAGGGGTGACAATGTGATTGGGAAAGCCATATGGACCACACTCCTCTTTGTCTAGTTTATGGATGGATGAGTAGAAAAATGGGGGAAGGAAGAAAAAAAAAGGCACTAGTGTTCTTTTTTACTTTAATTGTTCTTTTTCACTTTAACTTTTATTCTTATTATTTTTGTGTGTGTAGTAATGAAAATGTCAAAAATTAACTTTGGTGATGAATGCACAACTATATAATGGTACTGTAAACAATTGAATGTATGCTTTGTATGACTGCATGGTATGTGAATATATCTCAATAAAAATGAATTAAAAAAAAAAAAAGAATAAAGGCTCAAAGCCATGACAAGCTCCATGTATTTAAGGAATAGCAAAAAGCCCACTATGGCTATGGCAGATGAGAAGGATTGCGGAGGGAGATGGTTTTGAACAAAAGGCTCAGGCTTTCCAAGCTTTGGTAGTGAGTTGGGTTTTATTCCAAGTGGCATGACACAGATTCTGCCCAACGCCACCAAAGGATCCTTAGCAAGACTTGGCCTGGGGGTACAGCAACAGCTGGAGAGAAGAGTCAAGCTCCCAGTAGGAAGAAGATGGCACACTGGTATTGGGTCATTGGTGGAAGGTTTGAGGGTACAAGGAGGTGGGCAGGGTGATGCAGTACCCCAGGACAAGCAGCAGGGGGTGCTGTCACCCCCATTGGCCTGAAGGTACAGGGAATTTGTGGTTGCCAGAACTTAGAGATAGAGATACAGTGGAAGAGTACTGTACTATGCCCTTCCCACGAGGGACCGTCAGCCTGTAGTGACCCCTTTCCTCCTGCCATCTTATCAACGGCTGGGACTCCCATTGGCTATGCCCAATATGAGGCCCAATCTGCAGTCCGTACAAGTCAGTCTTCCTGGACAGAGAGCAGGGAGAAGTGGCCAGATGGTGGACAAGGACGGGCAAAAAAGAAGATACCTAGTTAACCAACCAGGGCACAGAAAATAAAGGAAACAACATCCCTATTTGGAATAGGGTAAGACTCAGGTATGGTGTCTGCTGACAATGAATCTTATCCAACTCCTCCATTTTCAGGGTAGACAAACTCCCGGTTTCAGGAAGCCCAGGGACCAAGGGAAGGGGAAACCTAGGGATCTGGTTTGGAAAATAAACTATTCAGATGCACGTTCAGATCTGCCAAGATGGAGCAGGAGGCACCTTTGATTGGCCAGGAGTCCCTCAAGAGACGTTTCTGATCTGCTATTACTGGAATTTGCAACTCCTGTAAAAAGCGCCTGGGACATGACTCACCGAGTTGGTCTCCAAACCACTGTCTCTGTAACACACAATCCCGTCCCCCAGCTCTCCTCTCTTTTTCTGCAGCTGCAACCCGAGAGGCATTTGTTCTCCCTGGGGAGGGGCCCAGGGTCCTGGCGCTGGCATCCTTGCCTGGCCAGTGGCACACTGGAGGTAGCCAGGGTTTCCTGGATTCCAGAGAGAAGGAAGCATGCCTGAAGGGACCAGACAATGTAAATCTCGGTGGCCACATTCCTAGAGGTAGGTAGCAAGCTCAGGACCACTGGACCCAAATTGGAAGTCACCTGGACCCCTGTTACAAGCCAGGTGCACCAAGTGAATTCTGCACAGCTCCACGGAGCTAAGTCTTCTTTGCATTGCTCATTAATTAATTTGCAGCAGCTTGAAACAGATGTATTAGGGTTTCTTCTCATATTTTTCCAAGCTTCCCTTTTGCTGTCTTTTGTGCATATTTTCCCTGTGCTTATACCTGTCTAAAGTAGTAATTTATCAGCCCTGCCAGATTCTATCTAGTTGATTCGGTGGTAGAGTGGGAGGCTGGTCAGGTCATGATGTGATTGTTACAAACACAACCTACTGGTTGATCTACCTAGAATTGAAAGCCTGTGTACTGTACTCAGAGTTCCTCTGAGTCTTTAGCTGGCAAAGTCATCGTGATTTCTGTTAACCTTGGATGAACTGCTCAGAATTTATTTTTCTCTTTACAACCCCTCACTTCACTTGATGGAAGGAACAAGGAGCTTTAGACTCAGATCTAGGTTTGAGTCCCAGCTCTGCCCATTATAGGCTGCGTGGCCTTGGCTGTGTTACTTAAGCTCTCTGAGTCTCAGTTGTCCATGTTTAAAAATAGGCATAATACTAACCTCAACTTATTGTTGTGATGAGTAAATGGGATGACATGGGCAAATCACTTACATAGTTTGGCTTACAAGTGGCCAAAATATTAGTTTCCATCTGTCCCAACCTCTTTACCTACCCAGGCACACACATTTTAACCATTTGCATCAAAGCTGCTGACTTCCAATCTACAAATAAAGTTAGCATGGACATGAAGAGAATTCACGACTCTGCATTGCTTCCTTCCTCGGATCACCATTGGGCCTGTGCCATGCTTTCAGCCAGGCTGTGTCATACAAAGAGCGTGATGTTTGATGCGCCACATTGGTTTGGGAAGTTGTAGATTCAGAGCAACAAACCGGAAGTGCAGGGGGTTCATGGGTGAGAGTCATGAACTACAAGGGTATAGGAGAGAATCTGGAGATCAGGAGGGGCTGTGAAAAATGATGGAACTGTGAGAAGCCCAGGGAATGAAAACTGCAACTCTAATGAGACTGGGTGTGGGGTATTGGAGAGATTTCCCTGGCACACAATAGGCCTTTGATAAGTATTTGGAAATAAAAGAATTTGGAGGATTGAGGAGGACTGGGAGAAGGGGAAAACCAGCGGGGACCCAGAGGGATCCCCCCCCCCCGACTTTTGACATACAACAGCCCTTACCAGGCCTTTTGATCCCCTACCCTGCTCTGCTTTTACACAGTGTTTTCACCATATTGTATATTTGTTTATTTATTGTCTATCTCTTCCACTAGAATATAAACTCCACATGGGCAGGCACTTTGCCTCTTTTGTTCTCTCCTGTATCTCCAGAACCTAGAAAAGAGCTTAGCTTAGAACAGAAACTCAGAACATACATTTGAATTAATGACTGAATAAATGAGAACTATCACAAGGGAGAGCAAGAGGACAAGGATGCCTCAGAATCACCTGGGGATCTGTTAAAATGTAGATTCCCTGGTCCTGCTCCTGACTCGCTGAATCAGTGTCTTCCAGGGTTGGAACCTGAGAATCTGCATTTACTAGCTTCTCGGGTGGTTTGAATTCAGATGCTTTGAGGCCCACCCTGAGAAATGCTGGACTTGTCTTACAGAAACTGATGAATTCGCTCCATGAAGCCTGCCTGCTGGAAATGCACTTTTCCTCTACCCTTGTCTCGGAATCACTTTGCAACAACCAAGCCCTCAATTTAATAGCTCTTCCCATCTTTATATATTGCCTTGGTAAAGCCCAACCAGAATAACTTGAAGAAAAGCAAGACAGAACTTTCTCCAAACTGCTTCATCCAACAATAATGTTCCAGGGCTCCCCAAACACTCCTTCCTGAATGTTCTACTTGCTTGCACACTATGAAAATACTTGATTTCTACCTTTAGCCCCTTTGTGCTAATTATTTAATAGTCCCTAGTCTCTTATTTCGAAATGATCCTCTTGTGTTTGAATTGCCCACTGTAGAGAGCAACCTCTGAGGACAGGATTGCAATGTCTATTTTCCATCTTCTTTTAGTGTCAGCTGCCCAAGAGGATGCTCCCCTAATGCTCTTAACTCACTGACCAATTAACAGTCACAGCTGGGCACTGAATGAGTGGATAAAACATGGAAATGGCGATGAGTGCAATAAAAACAAGTTGCTGGAAATACAGCCGTCAGGTTTCTTCCTTGCTATGAGACTGACGACTTGGTGTCAAGGAGGAGGAATTTTCCTATTGCTATTTCGCTTTTGCCTTTTCTTTCCAATGTTTGCCTTCTTTCCTGCTCTGGCAACAATTTCTGTCCCTACAGGAATTTATTCATTTAGCTTCAAGAAGTATTATGCTCCCGGTGTGAATGTTTAGCTGGACACAGAGAGATGGGACTTGGCAGGGAAAGCAAAACAGGAGCTAATACTTTCACTTCTGCTCACTCACCTTGTATTTAAGCACAAATTGGCAGGACAGATGGCTCTTGCCCTCTGAATTTCTGGAAATGCTGTTTTATTCCTGTTCCCATCACTGGTGATGAAAACAGTGGTGGAAAATTGAAAACTAGAACCACCATGACTGGCTGTTAGGTGTTGCCATTGCTGCTGCTGCTGCTGCTGCTGCTGGTGTGTGTGTGTGTGTGTGTGTGTGTGTGTGTGTGTGTGTGTGTGTGTGTGTTGCAGCAAATAGTCTCAACTTTTATTAAAATGCCTCTAGCAAGTCTTCAGTCCTTCCTTCCAGCCCCAAACCAATAAATCCCCCGTCTTTCCTTTTTCTGTTGCTGGCACCACCACTTTCCCAGAGCCCTTGTTTTGAATACTCAAAGTCATCTTTAATTCCTCCTGCTTCCAGGTGCTTACAAGCATCTCTCTTTTCGCATTCTTTTTGCTCTCATAGGAATTCCGATCCTCACACTTCCCCAATCTGTACCCCCCTACCATTCATCCTACACATCACTGAGAGTTTAAGCTTTCTAAAGCAACTCTCTGGCTTCAAAGGCTCCTAATTTACCCATGGAAAAGAGTTATAAACTTATTCAACTGGTTGTCAAGACATTCCAAAAGAGAGCCCCTCTCTACCTGAGCTAGCTTAGCTCCCAGGCCGCCATGCTTGTCTCTATACTCTGGCATTTTCCTGTCTCTGGGCTTTTGCTCAGGCTGTGTATGTGTCCAAGGATGCCTTTCTTTAGTATCTTGTGACTGTTGAAATCTCGTTCACTCTTTTAAGCCTTGCAAAGTGCCCTTCAGTTTAGCAAATCTTTATTGAGTTGTGCCAGTACAGTGCTAGGTGCTGGGGAACACAGAAATGAGCAAAAGCATGGCTCCCACTCTCAGAGGGGTGCACAGTCTAATGGAGAAGAGAGATGGAGAAGCAGACAATTCAACAAAGCAGATAATTGCAATAATGCAGATGACCGTGGAGTTTCAGAGAAGAAGCACCTGTATCCAGTCTTTCTTGGGGGTGGAGATGGTGGGGAGCTAGGGGGTTTGATATGGAGATAGTGATACTTGGGCTGAGTGTTAGGGGATGAGTTAGGTGAAGTTTAGAGGGCAGGGAATGAGCCAAAGAAGCAGGTGAAACCAATGCAAGGGGATGTGTGACCTGGTTGGCCACAGCTCCATGCAGAGGCACAGCCAGTTTCTCAGTCACATGGGACATCTCTGGACAGGCTACATAAAAACTCTGTGCCTCCAAATTGGAGAGAGGAAGAGAGAGGTATTGTCTGCCGGCTCCCTGTTAGCTCTGGATTTTTATTTGTCATAATTCATCCTAGGAGGCATTAACTACCCCCACACTTTTAGGTTATGTTATGTTACCTAGACTTTTTAGGAAGCTATTTGAGAGGCCGGATCCCATGCCCTGTGTCATGGTACTTCATACAAGGCTAGAAGTGATAGGAAGAGCAGAGTCTCCATGAGTCTGATGTGGCCTGGGTGTACCAGCTGCCACGGCAAAGCCATGGTGAGTACAATGGAGGTTGTGCCCAATGCCAGCCTCACTGCAGAGAGACAAGGAAGCCAGCAGTGCTAACAGATGAGGCAGTGGAGGCTCTGGCTGTGGTGGTGATGGTTGGGCTTTCCAAGAGTGGGAGCAGAAACTGAAACTGTGACAATCCACCCCTCAAACGTCTCAGATATACTTAAGCCTTCCCATGATATCCAGCTCCCATACTCTCAAATCTGGCCTCAAGTCATGGAAAACAAGATTACTAAATGGAGGGCAGATTTGAGGAGGGCAAGTTCAAGAGCAGAGAGATGAGCTAGGAGGCTGTTGCAATGGTCTTAACAAGAAGTGATGGACATCTCAACCTAAGAGTGGTAGTGGTAATGGAGAGAAGAAAAAGAACTTGAGAAATATTTGTTAGATAAAATGAACAAGATTTAGTGATTGATGGGTATGGAGATTGAGGGAGAAGGAGAAATGAAGGTTATTTCCAGGTTTCTACCTTGAGTAACTGGGAGGAAGGATAGCAATTCCAATATCTGAAATGGAAAAGTCAGAATTTTTTCCACTAACTATTCAAATCATGCAAAAAGTAAGACTACAGCTTTCTAATGACCCAAACAAAATTCACCAGCATGGCAAAGACCAGAATACGAGGATGTAGTTGACAAGTTTTCACACTATAATAGAGAATTTTTTTTTAATTTCAGTTTAATTATTTTTTAAATCCTTTTTTAAAAAACAAATTGTCTTCTTTACGTGTTTTCCTTTAAAATTTTATCTTATGGCATGCCAATCTGACAGCTGTTAAATGAGACCATTATGTTTCGTTTCATGTTACTGCCTTACAGAGTAGTTTTTTTTTTTTAAATATATATATATAAAATCATATGAGCTGAAGAGCTTTTTTTAAGCCCTGAGAGTAGGAGGTAGATTGGTGTGCAAAAGACTTTGGGTTCATTTAACAAATGCATTAAGTTATATTACTGCATTGTCCTGTCAAGCTTTAAACTCAGAACAGCAAACAGGCCTGCTGGACATAACAAAGGCATGTCTGAAGTCACAGGCATGCACATAAGTGGATCTTCGCCTAATATCTTCCTTGAGCTTATTTTTAAAAGGACAGAATCCAGATAGGATGTTGGGATGTAGAAATGCTGTCAAACCATTCTTATTATAGTTTATTTTCCTTTGTCTTCCTTGCAAAGTTGTGCTATTATTTTTCTTTCAAATCAGGTCTGAGCAAATATATCTCAGGGATGGTTTTGGACATCTTGACTTGAAATTTCCAGCAGTTCTTTCAGTAAGTGCTTTTGTGTTGCCATGGAAACCAGCAAATGCTTTGAAGAGGCGGTGACAGGTTCAGCACATACGGGCTACCATGGGGGAGTGCATGCCAGTCTATCGCTTAACGTCGATGGCAAAATTGCCATGTTCTGGGGCCTTCTCCGACATGCCCAACATGACCTTTTAAGAGAAGACAAGCAGAACAATAAAGATTAAGTCATTTTTTACAGTGCTCCAATTCTCTCTCAGCACCCCCACTTTTAAGCCACTAGCAGAGCAGATGCGGTGACTGATGGCTGTATATGTGTGATCACTGTGCTAGGGAAGACAGCTCTGCAAGTGGAGGTTACTTTCCCATTGGCTGGCAATTTCTTGCTCATGGAATTCCTTCTCAAGAGTCCTAGCTCTTCTTGCTAGTAAATTTCAGGTTGGGTTAGTTGCTTGAAGAATTCATGATTTTTGGTGGGTAGGGAGAGAGAAGCAAACATTTTTTTCACAAACCCTGGGATTATTCTGGACTCGGAGCCATTCCTGGTTGGTTTGTAGGTGTGTGCCCCATCTGCAAAAGCCCAACCAACCACTTATGGGCTAGGAGTGTCATCAGAAAAGCAGTGTCAACTTTCCTTTCCAAATACCCAATGGGCTAGGTGTGGCTCTTAGGATCAGTTTCTGGGGTCACCTAAACTAAGACAAAATTCTTTTTTGTGGTGAGATAAGGAGGAGGCCTCTTATTTTATTTATTTTAATTTTGAAAAAATTCCAGACATAGCAACAAGTGGAAAAAAAAAAGAAAAAAGAACACTGAACACCTGCATATGTTCCAGTTAGAGTCAACATTTTGGGTTTGTCTGGTAGTGTCATTTAACTTCTTCCTCTATCTTGGTTTTGTTCCTGTAAACTGGAAGTTGTTTGAATAGGTTCAGGTGAAACATTTCAACTTAGCATCTTTAACAATAATAATTATTATTATATTGATAACAGCAGGCACAGCAGACAATCTCACCAAATCTCGGAATGACGTTTAAGATGCAGCAATTTTTTTTCTGCCTGCCCAGAATCCACAGCTGTGTCTTCTGGTAGCGACACTTGGATTTTCCTCTCCAGAACCCATCTCTCCACCTTTGTGATCCACCTGCCTAGTGAGGAGGCCAAGGAGAGGCAGGTGATCCAGTGGGCCAATGAGAGCCAGCCTCTGAGCTATCGTAATTCACTGAATAGAAGGTTACGCCTTTGAGTGTTAAGACCCTCTGTTCTTTCATGTACACTAAAAAAGTGCTGCCGAGTAATTATAAAATGGCATTGATTGTAAGATACATCCTGATTTCAGAAACGTTTAGATGTGAAAAGAAAGCATGTCTTCACGGTTGCTGCAAAGGAGAGGCTAGGCCTCCCTATAATTGTGCCTAAGAGCCTCCTCCCGAATGCCTCTTTGTTGCTCAGATGTGGCCCTCTCTCTCTAGCTAAGCCAACTTGAAAGGTGAAATCACTGCCCTCCCCCCTACATGGGATCAGACACCCAGGGGAGTGAATCTCCCTGGCAACGTGGAATATGACTCCCGGGGAGGAATGTAGACCTGGCATCGTGGGACGGAGAACATCTTCTTGACCAAAAGGGGGATGTGAAAGGAAATGAAATAAGCTTCCGTGGCAGAGAGATTCCAAAAGGAGCCGAGAGGTCACTCTGGTGGGCACTCTTACGCACAATTTAGACAACCCTTTTTAGGTTCTAAAGAATTGGGGTAGCTGGTGGTGGATACCTGAAACTATCAAACTACAACCCAGAACCCATGAATCTCGAAGACAGTTGTATAAAAATGTAGCTTATGAGGGGTGACAATGGGATTGGGAAAGCCATAAGGACCTCACTCCACTTTGTCTAGTTTATGGATGGATGAGTAGGAAAATAGGGGAAGGAAACAAACAAACAGACAAAGGTACCCAGTGTTCTTTTTTACTTCAATTGCTCTTTTTCACTCTAATTATTATTCTTGTTATTTTTGTGTGTGTGCTAATGAAGGTGTCAGGGATTGATTTAGGTGATGAATGTACAACTATGTAATGGTACTGTGAACAATCGAATGTACGATTTGTTTTGTATGACTGCGTGGTATGTGAATATATCTCAATAAAATGAAGATTAAAAAAAAAAAAAAGAAAGAAAGCATGTCTTCAGAAGCTGACGGCCATCGCACCCTCCCTGGAGGAGAGCCCTCCTGAAATAGTGGAGCTGTATTTCCTGGGGAGAGTGGCTTAACTCTCCTCACCCCACTGCCCTTTCCTGGGTGGCCCAGAGCCCAGCATTGGGAAGCTGCTGGCTGGAGCTCTGTGGGCTCAGCAGACCCAGCCTCCCCGAGGCTTGTGGCAAATGCCACTTAACTCACTTTCCCATCCTCCCTGACAGCCAGGGCTTTCTGATTCCCTGACTTTGCATGGACTCCATTCTGGTAGGCAGCTACCCAGTTCTCAGGGGCAGTTCTGTGAGGGATGAGAAATCCCCTGGGTGAGGACGGTGGTGGTCCAGGCACTGTGAGGAAGGTCCCAGGAACCCACTGTCCCCCAAGGATCTACAGGCATCGGGCTTGGGAAGCTGCCTGGGAGTCTGTGTGATATTGGATCAGTTCCCCAGCCTCCCTGAGCCTCTGTTGACATAGCTTATGATTTATAGGGTTGATGGAAGGATTAAAGGAGATCTCCACTGTAGAGCTTATTACAGTGCCAGAAACAGCTGAGTGCTTGGCCCCTGTTAGCTGTTCCCCAAGGTTATCCAACTCCAAAGTGTCCCAGCCAGCCTGGAACCCAGGGACGTCTGGCTCCACTGTGCTCTTTTAACACCTCCTTGGGATCTGTTTCCAGCTTTGCCCTGCCCGCTCCACTTCCCACTCTTGTCGCTCTTTTAAGCTCACAGCTAAATTGTGACAAAAGAGGGATCTGTGACAAATGGCTCAGCAGGATTAAGAGGCAACTGCTGGGCACATCTGGTGCACGGCACACACTGTTGACAGGCTCCAGAAAGCAAAATTGTCCTAGGCAACCTGCCTTGATGTTTATCTGGAGGGAGGAGAGTGGCAAGGACAGAAGGCAACTCCCATGGAAGACTTCCAGGAGGTTCCACACCCGCCTGTTGTTTGTCTTTCAAAAACACAAAGCTTAGGAATGAGGTTTTTGTTCCAGGCACAGCTGTTCCTGGAGGCCGATCTATGCTCCTTTTGTTTGAATCTCAAAGGTCAAAAGTGTTTTGTCTATTTTTTTTTTAAACAGAGGTGGACTCAGGCGAAACCCTGGCTGGGTCCTTGGGAGAGAGGGGAGGGAGCTGGTGCTGCTGTGGATGGGGGTTGGGGTTGGGGTGGAGGGTTGACAGGGACCAAAAGAGAAAGACAGAGAGAGAAACAGAGAAACACAGAGGGAGAGAGGAGGCAAGAAGAAAAGACAGACACAAACAGGGATAGAAATAGAGTTAGACGAAGAGTGATAGAATCAGAGGGACAGAATCAGAGAGCGAGAGATGGAAAGGAAGAGAATCAGAAGACTGAGGAAAAAAAAAAAGCAGACAGGACCATAGAAACAAGCACATGGAATGGAGAGAGACAGACGCAGAGCCTGCCGCCCTGTGGACTGTTCTAGATCCATCCTCAGCATGAAGTAGGGACTCAAATATTTGTTGACTTAAAGAGAAATCCAAGGAAGTAAAGAGAGAAAAAAAGAGAGGGGGAGACTGTGGGGGGACAGAGGCAGGAGTTGGTCATATCCTGCTCCCTGCCCTTCCACTCTCTCCCCTGCTCCTTTCCTATCGCGGGTGGAGCATCTCCTGAGGCCCAGCCCAGGCTGATGGATCCAATTCTGTGCTGTGCTCCCCACCACTTGGCTCGGCACCCAAGCAGACCTCTCTCCCAGACCCTCAAAGCTCCTTTTCATGATGTGTCTTTGGGAAGACCCTGGGGGATACACTTGACACCGGACCAAAGCGGTGGATTCTTTGCCAGATGCACTCAAATGACCAATTCCTGAGACACCCGGGTTTCAAAGAGAGAAAGGGTTTCATTGCTAGGTGCAAAGCAGGAGAGCAGATGGCCCATCAGCCCAAAATCTGTCTCCCCGAACTGCAGTAATTCTGTTAGTTTGACAGTAATAAAAGATGGGCAGGTTTTAGGATAATGACACAATGGCCCCAGATGACATAATTAGAGGTATTTAATTATTGAGCATGCACAAATTGATTATATGTTTAGTGACAGAACATATGTAAGAAAATGGCAGCTTTAATATGATGATGGGCGTGATTTTTAGTACTATAATGAGGTGAATTGTAGGTTAAAGTCTAAGCCACTGTGCATGTCAGGCAGGACCATTTTGGTTAACTCCAGCTTCAGTTATTAAGATAACTTTGGACTTGGGGTGGGTTAATTCTGGGCTGACCCAAGACCTTTCCTTAATAAATATTAGTGGCTGTCTTTAGTGATCGTAAGACTTTAAAGTAAAAAAACTGGATAAATGGGTACAAGTGAAGGTTAGGTACAAGGTTTTTTACAATCACAAGGGCACAAGATAAAGGCTATACAATCATCAGAGATCAAGGCAGCTGGATTACAGTTCAGAGATTTCAGGTATTTCCCTTTCTCTACTCTAATATATCAGAAAGTAAAAGGAGTCTCTGTATAATGATTCAGTAATCATAATCAGCCCTTAAATCCTAACTTCTCAGTTACACACCTGCCACCAGAACCGGCTACATCATTTGTGGGGCCTGGTTCAAAGTGAAAATCTGGAGCCCCTTTGTTAAAAAATTATTACAAATTGTTTGGGTGATGGTAGCACAATAATGTAAGAAACTGAACAAAGATGACTGTGAGTATGGTTGAAAGAGGAAAGTTAGGGGCAAGTGGGACACCAGAAGGAAAGAGGGAAGATAAAGACTGGGACTCGATAACTCAGTGAAATCCAGAGCAGTCAACGATTGTGATAAAATGTACAAATATGTTTTCACATGAGGGAGAACAAATGAATGTCAATCTTGCAAGGTGTTAAAAATGGGGTGGCATTGGGGAGAAGATACAATCAATGCAAACTGGAGTCTATAGTTAACAGAAACATTGTATTATGCTTCCTTTAATGTAAAAAAAGCAATATACCAAAGCTAAATGCCTATAAGAGGGGGATAAAAGGGAGGGGAATGGGATTCTTGGCATTGGTGTTGTTGTCTTGACTTTTTTATTGTACGTTATTTTAATTTTATCTCTTTTGTTGCTTAAAAAAAACTGTACAGTCATACAAAAAAATTATGTATTTCAAGATGGCGACAGCAGATCATTAACTCAAGCCTGGGGTCCTTCTAGCACAGGTGGAACACCCCCAAATCTCTCCTGCCCACCACCCTCACTTAGCCAATGGAAGTACGTGGAACAGGGATGGGCAGCTGCCTTCCTGGACCCCAGGTCCTCCAAGATGGCAAGAGGCCCTGACCATGCCTTGGGCTTCTATGTTCACTGATTACAATCACTGATTCATTCAACAAGCATTTCAGACTGTTGGCCTTAAATGGCAAGGAAGGCCTCCATTTATTCAGCACTATTCGTTTGCCAGGCACTGTGCTAAGCATTTGACCCGCAATATCTCATTTAATTCGCCCAATAACTATATGGGGTGGTTATTATTACCAGCCCCATTTAGCAGATGAGGAAACTGAGGCCTCTGCTGAAGTCCTGGGACTAATAAGTGGTGGAGCCAGGTCTGCCTGCCTGAGGCCCTCATTCTTTACCATCGGGCCTCTCCCATCACAGAAAGGGAGGCTCAGCAGGTTGGGAAGCAGAATCTGCTTTAGGAATTCCTCCAGTGAGCAGGGAGTTCAGGGGCAGGAGGATGGAAGTGTCTGGAAGTACCACGGACTCTTTGGCTTAAACAACAGGAATTGATTGTTCCTGTTCTGGAGGTAGAAGTTCAAAATCAAGGTGTTGGCAGGACCAAGGCCTCCCCTGTTCTGCAGGGTTCTGGGGCTAACTTGCCAGCAATCCACGATAGAATTCAATCTCTGCCTCTGGTGCACAGCTGTCTCTCTCTCTCTGTCTTTGCATCCATCTGTCTTTCCGTCCAAATATCCTCTCCTTATAAGGACACCAGCCATATTGGATTAGGGCCCACTCTAATCCAGTTTGGCCTCATCTCAACTAATAACATCTTCAAAGATCCCTTTTACAAATAAGTTCACATCTGTACATGTCTTTTGGGGGAAACATAATTCAATCCATAACAGGAGTTGAATTAAAACAGCAAAAAAGGCTGCGCCACTTAAACTCTGAAGTTTTCTTGCTGTGGGGACAGGGGCACAATTGGTAGGAAACAGTAAATCATATTCCCCCCCAAACACAGCCTGTTGACACAAGGGGATTAGAAGAGTCTTCACAAAGAAGATTCTGATGAGAAATTAAAGCATCAGGTGAAAGGAGTTAAAGGGCTCTGCGCTTTTTTTTTTTTTCCTTCCTGTACACACCAGGTTGCTTTAGATGGTTTTGCTTTGCAGTGAGTACCACGTGGTTGGTGGAACAGGGTCACACACATGGCCCATGCTGGGACACTGGAAACTGACTCACTCTTTCTGCTGGGGCTGGTAGGCTGCTGGGAGGTAAACCCATCCTGCTTTGCTATGACTCGCCTGAGTTTGGATGTAGCTTTTCTTCTGGGCTTCCCCAGAAGAAGACCCTGAGTCAAGGATTCCACTATAAGGGGTTTGTTTGGGACACGATAGCAGGAAGCACCAGAAGGGTAATGGAGAAATGAAGCTCAGAAAGGAAGGAAGCCAATAAAGAGGGTTATTGAACACTGTGGGCAACTGAGGTTCACTCTCAATGGGGAGTGGGAGTTGGGGTATTTATACCCCCAACCCCTGGGCATATCTCTCTGACAATTTCACTTTTCCCTGTGAGCCACTGATATAGACTATTTGATTCTTACCTGTAGATCATGAACCCTTAGGGGTATCAGAGTTATTGCTGGAGATAGGGGAATTGTCTGGGCATTACATAAATACTACAATTTTCAGATGTGTCAAAAGACAAATCCGAGTTGAGTTTGCAGATTACTGCATTATATTTGGGACACCAAATTTTGCTGCAGCCAAGAAGCCAGATCGTTTGCAAAAACAGAAGCAGCTTTGGGCTTCTGGGGACAGCAAATGATTTTTATAGACATAAAAAGGGAGGTAGCTTGACTCCTATTGCTTGGATGAGGGTTCGTCCATCTTATAGGGGCATGCTTAGGTTAGGTAGGCTTTATTTTGTATTGGGGTAAATAAAACATAATAAACAAGGGGTTTGATTGGCTCTCTGGGTCAGTTGCCTTGGTGGGGATTTCAAATTTCAAAAGATATCAAGAGGAAACTCAAGAAGGAGTTCAAAGAGGAAAAAGAGTGTGGGTTTTCTTTGGCTCTGAGAGGTCCTCAGGGCATTTTCTATATAATTTTATTCAATGTATTGAGGTGCTCTGTGTTACTGAGTTCTTAACAGGTGCAGGGTGAAGCACAGGATGTATTTTCTCAATTACCTAAATTACAAATAGTGTTCTATTAGTAGGACCTCTTTTAGTTTCAAGGGAGAGAAATCCAACTCACATTGGCTTCATCTCAAAGAGAAGGTTCATAGGGTTCTTATGATTGCCAAGGCAAGAGGGAGGTTGGTCTGACTTTCAGCTCAGATGGACCCAGAGGCTCCGACAATGCCACTGGGAAACTGTCTCGCTCCATTTCTGAGCCTTGTTTCCCTCACCCTTGTCTTCATTTCCTGGCAGACCTGTTCCATATGATGGGAAGAAGGCTGCCAGCAGGACCAGGCTTACCTCCTAGCAACCTAGCAACTCCAGCGGACAGAGTGAGCCAGTTTCCCATGGGCCCAGTGTGGGTCATGTGACCATTTCTGAGCCGATCATGGAAACTCCGATTGCCCCTAGAGTCAGGAGGGAGGGTCAGCCCCATCCAACACATGGCCTTCAAGCCTCCCTCTCGCTGCCCCTGCAGAGGAGCTCTCGGGAGCTGTTACCAAGACAAGGGAGCCTGAATTTCCACACAACCAGGATGAGGGTCCCTGGCTCTTCTTCTTGGGGGAAAAAAGGCCCTCCTTTTGGAAAATGCCCACATTGAGGCCGACGTGTACCTGGACCTTGTTAAGGAGATGTACAATTCCTCAGCAATGATATCAGATTGAAAGTTTAGCCCTTTCATCATCATTTGATGGAATCATTTCAATTATGTAAACCTCTCAAGAAAATTCCCCAGGAGGAAATCCTTGAAAGTCAGGAAGGATGGATGGATGGAGAGGAGGGAAATTGGGGAAGCAGAGTGAGACTCCAAAGACCCGTTGAAGGAGAGAGGTCCCAGTAGAAGCAGAAATCTCCCTCCAGGTGGAATACTGGAGGTCAGAATCTCACAGATAAAAGATGAATTCTAGAGTCGCTGGACAAAGTCTCTTCTGATAAACGACCACAGTCCATTCCCTGCTAATGTTTTTTCTAGCCTTTGACATGACACACTGTGCTGCAATAAACAACCTTGAACAAAAATCCTTACCCCAGGTGCTTTATATTTCTGTGGGATACGTGGAATAAATGATGATGTGGCACACTGGGGACTATAACTCAGTTAACTCAGCTAACATGACCACAGACATAGGGGACTGGTGGTTTGATGGGTTTAGCCCTCTACCACAGGATTTACCCTTGGGAAGACGGTTGCTGCAAAGGAGAGGCTAGGCCTCCCTATAATTGTGCCTAAGAGCCTCCTCCCGAATGCCTCTTTGTTGCTCAGATGTGGCCCTCTCTCTCTGGCTAAGCCAACTTGAAAGGTGAAATCACTGCCCTCCCCCCTACGTGGGATCAGACACCCAGGGGAGTGAATCTCCCTGGCAACGTGGAATATGACTCCCAGGGAGGAATGTAGACCTGGCATCGTGGGACAGAGAACATCTTCTTAACCAAAAGGGGGATGTGAAAGGAAATGAAATAAACTTCCGTGGCAGAGAGATTCAAAAGGAGCCGAGAGGTCACTCTGGTGGGCACTCTTACACACGATTTAGACAACCCTTTTTTGGTTCTAAAGAATTGGGGTAGCTGGTGGTAGATACCTGAAGCTATCAAACTACAACCCAGAACCCATGAATCTCGAAGACAGTTGTATAAAAATGTAGCTTATGAGGGGTGACAATGGGATTGGGAAAGCCGTAAGGACCACACTCCCCTTTGTCTAGTTGACGGATGGATGAGTAGAAAAATAGGGGAAGGAAACAAACAAACAAACAAACAGACAAAGGCACCCAGTGTTCTTTTTTACTTTAATTGCTCTTTTTCACTTTAATTATTATTCTTGTTATTTTTGTGTGTGTGCTAATGAAGGTGTCAGGGATTGATTTAGGTGATGAATGTACAACTATGTAATGGTGCTATGAACAATCGAATGTATGATTTGTTTTGTACGACTGTGTGGTATGTGAATATATCTCAATAAAATGAAGATTAAAAAAATAAAAAAAAAATAAAAAAAAAATAAAAAAAAAAAGAATGAGTTAGAGCTCCAGGTAGTAACCTGGGAAGATGTCCGTGATTGAGATAGCATTTCTATGTAGCTCTATCTCTATGTCTATTCAGCTATATGTGGGGAGGAAAAGTAAGGTGCAAAACCATTTCTTTTGAGGGAAATAAAACCTCACATATGCATTTTTATGAGCAAAGGGAGTGGTGTAGAAGAATACATGCCAAGCCATAAATAGTGAAGTGTGTGTTTGAATTGTTACAATCAACATGTGCCCTTTTTATACATGTACGTATCTCACATCCAATGAAATAAAATGTAAAAAGGGGGAATAAACAGATTGCATTTGTGTAGGACCCTAAAATACTAAGCTCTATGGATTTATACTTCCCACTACCCCTGGGTACCTAGGAGGGGTTCTGAGGTTGGTGGGTGGGGAAATGAAAAGGGAGAAATTGCTTTATTTAAGAAGGAGTGCAGAGGTGAAATTTCTAGATAAAATGCAGTATACCCCGACAAATTTGATTTCAGGTAAACAACAAATAATTTTCTTAGTATAAGTGTGTCCCAAACATTGCCTTTTCTCATTGGCCCAGCTTGGGTCATGTGACCATATCTGAACTAATCATGGAACTTCTGATTGGCCAGAAAATGGGTGACCATAGAGTCAGGGCATACCTATACTAAATGATTTGTTTTTAATCTTATTTTCAAACTTTAAATGTGGGTATCATGTATTTTTATTTTCTAAATTTGGCAACTCGGTGGAAGACAGGAAGACAGAGTAGGGGGTTTGGGAAGTGAGAAAGAGGACACATCTGGGCGGGTATCTGGGAAAGTGGGAGAGTGTGCAGAGGAGAGAGACTGGAGCAGATCCTCAGGAATGTGAGGCTGTCAGGACAGAAATGGATACAGAGGATTTTAAACAAGCGTCCCTACCTTAAACATGACGTACTTTGTAACCTGCCCCTTGCTCAGTATCCTCGCCAGAACATCAGTGAAAGTCCTATTCTTTTAAAATCTTTTGTGGACTTGGAGTGGCTCTCCGGTGGAAGGTGATACTATCTGAGCCCCCCACCCCATACCCCTGGCCCAAGGTGACCCCATTTTTAATCTTAATACACTCAGCCTGGGATGAAATAATGATACTGGTTTCTCTTTCTTTGGCAAGGATGAAGGGCAGTCCTCTAACTCTCCTAATGGAATTCTGTTTTATCTCAGATAATCCATTTTATCAGATGTCTTTGCCCAGTGATAATAACCTTTGCAGGGAAGTGAAGTGTGATTGTGGATTTGTAAGATTCTAAAGGTATACAAATAAGCTATGCTGTGGATGCCATCTGGTGGTTTAAAGGAACTCAGCACAATCTCAACCTGACCATACCTTGATCTTCTCTGTGGGTTGATAGTCATTCATTCAGCAAGTAAAATTTAAGAGTGCCAACTATGTGCCAGGCAATGCGTCAGTGATACAGATAGCATCATCTTAGAAATGGTCAATTTCTTAGTTCAGTGCAAATAAGAATTCCTACTGGAAATGTAAGGAAACAAGAGCTAGGCCTTTAAAATTTTTAAGCCATGAAATTAATGTTGAAACAATAGGCATCATATAGAGAGATATGGGGGAAGGGGGCTTGGATTGGGGGTTTGGTGGGTGAGTGGGGGAGAAGATCTGAAATGTTGGTACAACTTTCCAGGAAATGGTGTTCATACCTCATCTTTGTTTTTAAGTTCTACTCTAATGAAAAATTTTCTCTTTTTATGTAGTTGCAGAACATATAGAACCATAACTTATATTTCACAATTTATATAGCTGGTTTCATGAATTATGCCTTATGTTTGCAACAGGTAGGATGATGTTGGCACCATCAGAGACCAAGGAGTGTCTACCCCTGCACCCCACCCTTCTCAGTGTACTGCTTTTGTCCTCGTGCCATTCACTCCTATTACAAAATGGCAGCTGAAGCACCGACCATCATCAGCGGGTTCTAGGTGGGAAGAAAGGAGACCAGGGCTGGGTCCGTACCAGCTGTTTCTGCCCACTTTTAAGCCAGAAAGCAAATACTTTTTCAAAATATCCGCCCCCCGCCCCCCACACACACACACTCACGCACATACCAAATCAACTTCTGCTCAGGCTTTTTAACCACAAGGGGTCAAACAGCCAACTCTAGCAGCAAGGGAGGGTGGGAAAATGGGTAACAGGATTATCATAATGCAACCATCCATGATCCATCGTTTGAGGCTGGTTCTGAACAAAATTAGAGCTCTGTTAACAAAAAAGAAAGGAAACAGATACTGGATAGGCAATTTTTAGTATCTGCTCCCATATTCCATCACATTGAGGACAGTGTGTTAGTTTCCTGGGGCTTCATAACACATTACCACAAACTTGGTGGCTTAAAACAAAAGAAATGTATTTGGTCCTAATTCTGGAAGCCAGAACTCTGAAATCAAGGTGTCAGGAGGCCCATGCTCTTCCCACAGCCTTTAGGAAGGAATCGCTGGCCTCTTCGTAGCTTCTGGTGTGCCAGGAGGCCCTGGCCTTTCATGGTCTGTGGCTGCGTCACTCCAGGCCCTGCCTCCCCCTTCACACAGCCTTCTCCTCTGATTCTTATAAGGACACCAGACACATTGGATGAAGGGCTCACCTTACTCCAGGTTGACCTCATCTTAACTAATTAATTACATCTGCAAGAAGTCTCCTTCCAAATAAGGTCACATTCACAGGTACCAGCAATTAGGACTTCAGCATGTCTTTTATTGGGGGCCCAATTCAACCCAAAACAGACAATTAGCCATGTCTTCCCCCTTTTTTTATGTAGGGCTGGAGAGGCCCCAGACTGGGGAGCTCCACAGTGATGGAACAGGTACTATCCCCACACCAGGGATCCTCACCCCAAAACATACTGATCATTAATTGAGCCAAGATTCAAATCCAGAGTCGCAGCTCTTGGCCACTGTGGAAACCTTCCCGAACACCTCCTGGGATAGAAGACAAATACGGCAGCATCCCTGCCCTCAGGGCATCCACAGGCTAAAAGAGCCTGCCAGCATTCTTTTAATTTGGCTTTTACAATAGGGATTTGTTAGTTTACAAGCTTACAGCTCTGAGGCCAGGACGATGTCCAAATCTAGGCATCATGAAGACAATACCTTCTTCCTGAAGACAGGCTGCTGGGGATCCGGGGCTCCTCTGTCATTTGGCAAAGCACATGGCAATATCTGCTGGTTGCTGCCAGCTTTTGGCTTCAGTGGCTTCCTCTCTGTTTCTGTGGCTTTCTCTCTTAGCTTCTGTGGTTTTCTCCTTGGGTTTCATCCTCTTATAAAGGATTAAGCCCCACCTGGGGCACGTCTCAACTGAAAGAACCCAATCTAGAGGTCCCACCCACAATAGGTCTACAGCCACAAGAATGGATTAAAAGAATATGATATTTTCTGGGCTCCATAAATCCTCCACACCATCACACTCCACCCTGTGGACCCCAAAAAGACAGGTTCTTTCCATATGCAAAATACATTTATTCCATCACAGTATCCCAAAAGGCTTAAATCATTTCAGCAACAGTATTAAGTGCAAATCCTCATCAAAATCAATTACAAGTGTGGTCTGTCCTGGGGCACAATTCCTCTCTGGCTGTAGATCTATGAAACAGAAAATGTCATCTGTTTCCAATATACAAAGGAGGGACAGTCATAGAGTAAAAATTCCCATTGCTATAGGAAGAACTTGGAAGGAAAACAGGAGTCATGGGTCCCAAACAATTCCAAAACCCGGCAGGTTATACTCCATTAGATTTCAAGGTCTGAGAGTCATCTATAGAATGATGCCTTGTCCTCGGGGCCTGATGGAACAGCAACCCCACCCTTTGCAAGTGCTTGCCAGCAGTCATGCTCTCCCCAAACACTAGGGTGAAACTCCAACATCTCCAAGCCTTGGGGTGACGGCCAGGCTCTCAGCTCCACCTTCATCAAGCAGATAGGGGTGGCGGGCAATCTCTCTGCCATCTCCAGGGCACTGGAATAACCCCTACAGAATAGTGGGGTGGTGGCCAGACTCTCCCCAATCCTCGGGAAATGGGCTTCACCCTCTCTGAAGCCTGGGACAGCATCAGTCTTCAAGCTCTGGGGCAAACTCACCCTTTCCACTACATGGGTGGGTCCATTCTCCTGGCCTGAGAAATCTTTGCTCCAGACCTCAGCTTCCATGATTCTGCCTTTGAAGTCATTTTTTTCCTTCAATCTGTCCCTTTTCTGTCCCTTTTAGTCCAGGCTGGCAGTGGTTCCATTCATACAGATCTGGCAAAAAAATTGTTGGTTTTACATGCAGCCCTCCAGATCCTTCCCTGATAGCTGCATTTCTAATCCTGACTTGCACTGAGATGGCTGACTAGTTCCACGTTCACTTAAACCCTCACAGGGGGCACTATTCTCTGGGGGACTCACTTTCTGGAAGCTTGGAATTTTCCAAACTTTCAATTGCTGGTTTCTTTGTGACTAGGAGTTCAGTTCTCAGAGAATTCCTTTCCAATTGCATTTTACTATAAGCTGCAAGGAGAAGCGAGGCTGCACTTTCTACAATTGCTTTGGGAATCTCATCACTTTCAAATTCTGCCTTCCACCCAACATCAGACTCAATTTTGACAGATTCTCTGTCACTTTAAAACAAGACTCTCCTTTTTTCCAGTTTGCAACAACACACTTGTCATTTCCTTCTAAGGCCTCATCAGAGGTACATTTAGCATCCATATTTCTACCAACCATCTCTTCAAAGCTATCTAGGCCTTTTCTGTCAAGCACCTCACAATTCTTGCAAAATCTTCCTGTTTACCCATTTATAAAGCTGTTCCGACATTTCTGGTATTTGCAAATAGCAGCACCTCACTCTTCCGATACCGAAATCTGTTTTTAGTTTGCTAAAGCTGCTGAAATCCAGATATCATAAAATGGGTTGGCTTTTACACTGGGGATTTATGGGTTTACAAGCTTATAGCTCTGAGGCCATGAAAATGTCCAAATCTAGGCATAATCAGGATGATACCTTCTTCCTGAAGACAGGCTGCTGGGGACCCGGGACTCCTCTGTCACACAGCAAGGCACATGGCAGCATCTGCTGATCTCTCCTTTCTCTTCCATGCTTCGTTGCTTCCAGCTCCTGTCTTCAGTGGCTTCCTCTCTGTTTTTGTGACTTGCTCTCTTGGCTTTTGTGTCCCTGCCTTGGTTCTGGGAGGTCCCTTGGGGGAGGCAGCACATCTCAGGGTGGCCTTCAGTGATTCCGGCATTGGACTTCCACCAGTGGCCGCACACCCTGGGTCACATTTAGAAGCCCGAGTCTCCGGGTACATAACAGAAAATGATTGAACACTGCAGGGAAGGAGAGGACCCAACATCCACTCAGGATGTGGCCTCATGTGTCCCCAAAGATCTCAGTGTACTGTGAATACCCCCTTTTTAGTACCTAAACAGGATGGGTCCTCCATGTGGTGCCAGAAGGAACATTAAAAATGGAGGGGCCCTATGAAGCTTCTTACTGCAAAGGAGAGGCTAAACCTGCTTATAATTGTGCCTAAGAGTCTCTTCCTGAGTACCTCTTTGTTGCTCAGATGTGGCCCTCTCTCTCTAGCTAAGCCACCTCGGCAGATGAAATCACTGCCCTCCCCCACTGCCCCATGTGGGACCTGACTCCCAGGGGTGTAAATCTCTCTGGCAACGCAGAACATGACTCCCGGGGATGAATCTGGACCCAGCATTGTGGGATTGAGAACATCTTCTTGACCAAAAGGGGGATGTGAAATGAAATAAAATAAAGCTTCAGCAGCTGAGAGATTTCAAATGGAGTCAAGAGGTCACTCTGGTGGACATTCTTACGCACTATATAGATAACACTTTTTAGGTTTTAATGCATTGGAATAGCTAGAAGTAAATACCTGAAACTATCAAACTCCAACCCAGTAGCCTTGACTCTTGAAGATGATTGTATAACAATGTAGCTTACAAGGGGTGGCAGTGTGATTGTGAAAACCTTGTGGATCACACTCCCTTTATCCAGTGTATGGGTAGATGAGTAGAAAAATGAGGACAAAAACTAAATGAATAATAGGGTGGGATGGGGGGAATGATTTTGGTGTTCTTTTTAAATTTTTTTTTCATTTTTATTGAGATTGTTCAGATACCATACAATTATCCAAAGATCCAAAGTGTACAATCACTTGCCCCTGGGTACCCTCATACAGCTGTGCATCCATCACACTTAATTTTTGTTCAATTTTTAGAAACTTTTCATTACTCCAGACAAGAAATAAAGTGAAAGATGAAACAAGAAAAGGAAACTCTAATCCTCCCCTATCCCTAACCAACCCCCCTCAATTGTTGACTCCTAGTATTGATATAGTACATTTGTTACTATTTATGAAAAAATGTTGAAATACTACTAACTGTAGTATATAGTTTGTAGTAGGTATATAGTTCTTCCCTATATGCCCCTCTATTATTAACTTCTAATTGTATTGTCATACATTTGTTCTGGTTCATGGAAGTGATTTCTAGTATTTGTACAGTTGATCATGGACATTGCCCACCATAGGATTCAGTTTTATACATTCCCATCTTTTGACCTCCAACTTTCCTTCTGGTGACATATATGACTCTGAGCTTCCCCTTTCCACCTCATTCACACACTATTCGGCACTGTTAGTTATTCTCACATCTTGCTACCAACACCCCTGTTCATTTCCAAACATTTAAGTTCATCCTAGTTGAACATTCTGCTCATACTAAGCAACCACTCCCCATTCTTAAACCTCGTCCTGTATCTTGGCACCTTATATTTCATGTCTATGAGTTTACATATTATAATTAGTTCCTATCAGTGAGACCCTGCAATAATTGTCCTTATGTGTCTGGCTTATTTCACTCAGTATATTGCCCTCGAGGTTTTGTCATCAACCCATTTTTTTTTTTTTTTAATATGGTTTTGTTCACTCACCATACATACCATCCCAAGTAAATAATCGATGGTTCTCTGCATGGTCATACATTTATCTGTTCACCATCTTCACCACTATCTATATAAGGGCATCTACATTTCTTCCACAAGGCAGGAGGGAGAGTCAAAGTAGGTAGAGAGGCAAAAGAAAGAGGAAAAAAAGAATGACAGCTAGGAAGTAGCAAAAGGAAAAATAATCTTAAATCAAAGTGGAATAAAGAATCAGACAATACCACCAATGTCAAGTGTCTAACATGCCTCCCCTATCCCCCCCCCTCTTATCTGCATTCACCTTGGTATATCACCTTTGTTACATTAAAGGAAGCATAATACAATCATTCTATTAGTTATAGTCTCTAGTTTATGCTGATTGCATCCCTCCCCCAATGCCCCCCCATTTTCAACACCTTGCAAGGTTGACATTTGCTTGTTCTTCCTCGTAAAACAACATATTTGTATATTTTATCACAATTGTTGAATACTCTAGATTTCACCAAGTTACACAGTCCCAGTCTTTATCTTTCCTCCTTTCTTGTGGTGTCTCACATGCTCCCCACCTTCCTCTCTCATCCATATTCATAGTTATCTTTGTTCAGTGTACTTACATTGTTGTGCTACCATCTCCCAAAATTGTATTCCAAACCATGCACTCCTGTCTTCTATCACCCTGTAGTGCTCCCTTTAGTATTTCCTGTAGGACAGGTGTCTTGTTCACAAAGTCTCTCATTGTCTGTTTGTCAGAAAATATTTTGAGCTCTCCCTCATATTTGAAGGACAGCTTTGCTGGATATAGGATTCTTGGTTGGTGGTTTTTCTCTTTCAGTATCTTAAATATATCACCCCACTTCCTTCTTGCCTCCATGGTTTCTGCTGAGAGATCCACACATAGTCTTATTAAGCTTCCTTTGTATGTAATGGATCACTTTTCTCTTGCTGCTTTCAGGATTCTCTCTTTGTCTTTGACATTTGATAATCTGATTATTAAGTGTCTTGGCCTAGGCCTATTCATATCTCTTCTGTTTGGAGTACGCTGTGCTTCTTGGATCTGTAATTTTATGTCTTTCATAAGAGATGGGAAATTTTCATTAATTATTTCCTCAATTATTGCTTCTGCCCCCTTTCCCTTCTCTTCTCCTTCTGGGACACCAATGATATGTACATTATTGTACTTTGTTTCATCCTTGAGTTTCCGGAGACGTTGCTCATATTTTTTCATTCTTTTCTCCATCTGCTCCTTTGCGTGTAGGCTTTCAGGTGTTTTGTTCTCCAGTTCCTGAGTGTTTTCTTCTGCCTCTTGAGATCTGCTGTTGTATGTTTCCATTGTGTCTTTCATCTCTTGTGTTGTGCCTTTCATTTCCATAGATTCTACTAGTTGTTTTTTTGAACTTTTGATTTCTGCCATATACATGCCCAGTGCTTCCTTTACAGCCTCTATCTCTTTTGCAATATCTTCTCTAAACTTTTTGATTTGATTTAGCATTAGTTTAAATTCCTGTATCTCAGTTGAAGTGTACATTTGTTCCTTTGACTGGGCCATAACTTTGTTTTTCTTAGTGTAGGTTGCAATTTTCTGTTGTCTAGGCATGGTTTCCTTGGTTATCCAAATCAGGGTTTCCCAGACCAGAACAGGCTCAGGTCCCAGAGGGAAGAAATATTCAGTATCTGGTTTCCCCGTGGGTGTGTCTTAGAAAATTGCTCCACCCTTTGATGCCTTGGGTCACTGTGCTTTTCTGCCCAGCAGGTGACGCCTGTCAGCCTATAATTCTTGACTGGTGTGAGGAGGTATGGCCGTGTTCCCCCAGGCTCTGGGGTCTGGTTCTGAATGGAAAGGGCCCCACCCCTTTCCTCCTAGAGAAGACAGAGCCCTCAGGTGGAGGTCATTAGCATTTCAGTGGTCTCGCTCTCTGCTTGTGCTGTCTCCACCCTTCCCAGAGTCACAGCCCCGGAAACTGAAAATGACTGGGGCTTTCTCCACTGAGCCAAAAAAGAAACAGATAGTCCCCTTCAGACCCAGTCCAAGGCAACCCTCCGGCTCTCCCAGGTCAGTCGTCACCCAAAGCCTCTGTTTTTTGGGGACGCGTACCTGTAGTGAGCAGTTCACACTCGCTACTTAAAACCCCAGTTGGAGCTCAGCTGAGCTATATTCGCTTGCTGGGCGAGAGCTTCTCTCTGGCACCACGAGGCTTTGCAGCTCGGGCTATGGGGGAGGGCTCTTTTTTACTTTTATTTATTCTTATTTTCACTTTTTCTGGTACAAGGAAAATGTTCAAAAAATAGATTGTGGTGATGAATGCACAACAATATGATGGTACTGTGAACAGTTGATTGTACACTTTGGATGATTGTACGGAATGTGAATATATCTCAATAAAATTGAATTTGAAAAAAATGGAGGGCCAGTCATTTGCCTCCGTGGCTTACCCTCCAGGTCTGCCCCTGCCCTCCTCTCCCCCTGCCCCCCACCCTGTGACCCGCCCCCTCCCCCAACTCTCCTTGCTGCAGCCACACTGGCTATTTCTCGATCTCTCGAAGGCACCAAGCTCCTGTCAATCTCCCTAGCTGTGCTCCATCTGCCCGGAAACTTTTCCCCAACATTCCTTCACTCCTCTCTCATCTCAAGTTAAATTCACATCCTCAGAGGTAGATTTTCTGACCTCTCCCCCCAAATCCCTACTCCACCTGGCATATCCCTGTACTTTTCATCATTGGCATACATCATAGCTTGTGCTCATATGTTTATTTTTCGTTGTTTGGGTCTGGCTTCCCACTAGATTATAAGCTCCAAGAGGGCAGGGACTGGGTTGTCTTCTCACATTGTAGCCCAGTGCCTGGCACGGGGCTGATTGCTGCAAAAAGGAATCACTTGCTCTCCTGCTGTTATGACCACACCATGGCTAGCAAACAGAGAGCACTTACTGGGCACCAGTCTTTGTTCCGAGTCCTTTATAGGGATTAACTCACTTCAATCTCATGGCAGCCCAATCGTCCCCACTTTACAGATGAGGAAACAGAAGCAGCAAGAGTTAAATCACTTGCTCAAGCATATTATAGAGTTAATAAGTGTCCAAGCTGAGATATTAACCCAGGCAGTAAACTTTTAACTACTGTCTCAACTATCTTATAATGAGAGTTGATACAGATCTCAGCAAACAAAAAGGGCATTTATAGTTTCAAATATGTCCAGTTGCTGACGTGCTCATGCAAAATGCCTTTTAGAGCTTATATACTGTGGTCTACTGGTTAATTAAATCAAACTATGACACTATAGTTTGAGAGCACAATAAGAAGGGATGGTGGTTTGGAGGCATTTACCCCAGAAAAACATGTTCTTAATCTTAATCCATTCCTATGGGTGCCATCCCATTGTAAATAGGACTTTTTTTTAAAGTTTTTTTAATTAAATTCAGTTTTATTGAAATATATTCACATACCATACAATCATCCATGGTGTACAGTCAACTGTTCACAGTATGATCATATAGTTATGCACTCATCATCCCAATCTATTTTTGAACATTTTCCTTACATCAGAAAGAATCAGAATAAGAATAAAAAATAAAAGTAAAATAGAACACCCAAACCTTCCCCCCCATTTCTCATTTAGTTTTTGTCCCCATTTTTCTACTCATCATCCATACATTGGATAAAGGGAGTGTGAGCCACAAGGTTTTCACAATCACATTGTCACCCCTTGTAATCTACATTATTATACAGTCATCTTCAGGAGTCCAGACTACTGGGTTGGAGTTTGATAGTTTCAGGTATTTACTCCTAGCTATTCCAATACATTAAAACCTAAGATGTGTTATCTATATAGTGCATACGCATGTCCACCAGAGTGACCTCTCGATTCCATGTAAATAGGATCTTTTGATGAAGTTGCTTCAGTTAAGGTGTGACCCACCTGAATTAGGATGGGTCTTAATTCCATTACTGGATGCCTTGTGGAGAAGGCCACAGAGAGAGAAGCCATGGGAAGCAACCAGAAGTTAGAAATCAGTGGAACCCGGAAGAGAAAGGAGAAGATGCCACCATGCACATTGTCATATGACGGAAAAGCCATGGCCCAACAACCACCTGCAGCCAGCCCCAGAATACTTCAAGCTTCTAGAAGAAAGCATTGCCTTGCTGACTCCTTGATTTTGGACTTCTCCTAGCCTCAAAACCAATAAATTCCCATTTTTCAAGCCAACTTACTATCTGGCATTTGTTTTAGCAGCCGGGAAACTAAAGGGAACAATTGATTCGTAAGATTCTAATTTATGAATGACCTTGACTTATAAAATACTTCTTGAAGGCTTATACGTCTATCGAACTTCAATTTGAACAAATCGACCATCACTTAAACATCAGCAGTTAACCTAAAAGACAGAGAAAGGGACTACAAAATTATGAGTAGAACAAAAGTGACATCTCTAGCTGTGGTCTGGACCTACAAGGGGAGATGCATTTGAAGGCCTCGTGAGATTGTGTGGATTCTGATTTGTGCTTGGGTGGCTGTGCCTTTCTGGGTACAGGGGGGGATCTCTCCCAGGTCTCCTGTCCAGCTCCCAGCCTTGGACATGGCCCCATGCATCCAATGACAGTCTTATGGGATGGAGATGGAGGGTGAGCACCGACTTGCTTTTTTGGCTGGGGTTTCTTGGGATTTTCATGTGACACATCAGCCCAAGCGTAACCATTAAAGATTTGGAAAGCAGTCGGCTGTCTCTTTACCTGCATCCATAATGGGTGTGATGGGTTGAATCATGTTCCCCACAAAGACATGTTCAATTCCTAACCCCAGGTCCTGTGAATGTGAACTCATTTGTAAATAGGATCTTCAAAGATCTTATTAAGATGGGGACAAATTGAATCAGGGTGGGCCTTAATCTGACATGTCTGGAGTCCTTATAAACAGAGGAAACTTGGGCATGATCTGGACTAGGAGACAGAAGGAGAGAGATGGCCAGGTGACGGAGGCAGAGAGCAAGTCCTAGATGTGGGCAAGCCACCACCAGAATGCTATAGACTTCAGGGAGAACACGATCCTATCGACACCTTGATTTCAGACTTCTAGCTAAAAACCATGAGAAAATAAATTCCTGTTGTTTAAGCTGGTCTGTGGTTTTCGTTACAGCAGCCCTAGCAAAATAAGACAGTGGGTTTGCTTGTCCTTCTGTGGAGCCCCCAGAGAATAAAATGGCCATGGAACGCTCATCTCCTGGGAAGGGCTCATCCCTTTCTGGAATTTAATTAATTGGGATACTTTTACTTTTACTTTTCTTACTTCTTACTTTTGTATCCTGTTCTAGTTTGCTAATGCTGCCGGCATGCAAAACACCAGAAATGGATTGGCTTTTATAAAGAGGGTTTATTTGGTTGCACAGTTACAGTCTTAAGGCCATAAAGTGTCCAAAGTAACACATCAGCAATCGGGTACCTTCACTGGAGGATGGCCAATGGTGTCCGGAAAACCTCTGTTAGCTGGGAAGGCACGTGGCTGGTGTCTGCTCCAAAGTTCTGGTTTCCAAATGGCTTTCTCCCAGGACATTCCTCTCTAGGCTGCAGTTCCTCAAAAATGTCACTCTTCGTTGCTCTTGGGGCATTTGTCCTCTCTTAGCTTCTCCAGAGCAAAAGTCTGCTTTCAAAGGCCATCTCCAAAATGTCTCTGTAAGCTGAAGCTCCTCTCTCAGTTCCAGTGCGTTCTTCAAGTGTCCCTCTGGGCTGTAGCTCCTCTTCAAAATGTCACTCACAGCTGCACTGAGTTCCTTCTGTTTGTCAGCTCATTTATATGGCTCCACTGATCAAGGCCCACCCTGAATGGGTGGGGCCACACCTCCATGGAAATATCTTATCAGAATTATCACCTACAGTTGGGTGGGGTGCATCTCCATGCAAACAACCTAATCCAAATGTTCCAACTTAATCCCCACTACTATGTCTGCCCCACAAGATTGCATCAAAGAATATGGCTTTTTCTGGGGGACATAATACATTCAAACCAGCACACATCCCCAGACCTCTGATGACTTTTTAAAACAACTATAATTTTCTTTTAGCTTAGCTGGCTTGTTCTGTTTGTTAGGGTAGGAGTTACTGACCCCTTGTAACTTTTACATCATAACTGGAGGTAGACATCTAAGAAGTGATTTCTGAAAGGATAAATATGATTTGGACCCACTCACGGGAGTTTGGCATCACCAGGTTCCAGAGAGAGATTGAAATATTTTTTTACGATCTCCAATTTTTTCTGATCTTTATTTCATAACCACTACAGTCGCAAAACATTACAGTTAACTTTTCCACTCTTTTTTTTTTTTTTTTTGCTTTGCTCAATGTTTTCTAAGATTTAAGGCCAGAGAAAAGACTTTATAGAAGGAAACAGTCTTCCTCCCTAATCCTCACCCCTTAGTCCTCTGCCCATTCACTAGAGAATGGGACACAGGAACAGCAATTTTGGAGCCAAGTTTGGTCAAATTGGCTTCTTTTGGATTTTTCCACTTTCTTTTCTTCTGGGCACCACCTGGAGGGTTGTTTTATTTTTCAAATAGCCACAAGCCTGAGACTCAGTGTAAACTAAAAAAGACACACCAATTTTGCCCCTGTTCCCATCAATTTCTAGAAATGCCCTAATGCAATATTTTTGATGGATGTCTCCAAATCTTCTGTAATTTGTAGGGGAAAATGTATTGCATGTGCATATACAAGGGCCAAGGACAGTGGCCCAAAAGGCATTTTCTCTGTTGCTTAAGAACAGGGGTGGTCACTGAAGTATTATGCAAGAAAGTTGCATGAAAGCACACATTTATTTTGCACTGCAAATCTTTCTGTCATGTTAAGAAACAGAGGCTCCTAGCTTAGGAAGGGTAGATTAAAGAGCAGCTATAAAACTCATAGTCTACCTACAAAACACCACTTGTAAAAAAATCTCTATGCTACAAAAAGCTATAAGGAAAAGGGGTGCACAGCACAGATTCTGTCTGTCTAGATGAAAGGTGATCTAACCACAAAAAATTGAGCTCAGTTAAATCTTTACAATTCTACATTCTTCTTGTTGATCTCTCCAATGGCCTTCAAGTCCCACCAATTTATGTTCTAAAACATTGGACTAATACAGTTCTTTCATTCTTGATACATTTAATTTGCCTATTTAGAGGATCAGTGTTTATAGAAGGCAAATGCAAAGTTCAATCTCATCATGGCTGAGGAAACATCTCTGTGCTTTTAAGCTCCATTCCCCCTTGTCAATCAAACTGCTTTATCCATTGGTTCCCAATCTCCATTTTTGTCCAGTTCTATCCTGTGAACATTTCCTCCCAGAAAACATTTTTGGTCCCTTTACTCTTAGAGATGATATAATCAATCTCAAAATCGCAACCAAGCAGAATTTTGTCACCTAGATTTAAAGATCCAGTGCTCAAAATGTAAAAACACAACTTGGCTGATGTGGAAAAATACAACTTCATCCCAAGTATTGATAAGGAACCATAAGAGATTCACAAAGATCAACTGAGAAATTCCCAATCTTTAAGGACTCTTTTTCTTTTCTTTTTTTTAAAGAAATCATCCAGTTAAGCCTTCTTTTGAAAACATTGCCTAAACCTGTCAATTACTTGAATAAGATTATTATTAAAGAAATCAGAAGTGGAAGGGCTTATTTCCAATAGACTTTGAAATCTTTACTCTCTTAAATGGTCCCACTACATTTAATTATGTATTTTTTCTAGGTTTTCCTGAATTTGAGCAAGCTGTCAAGATGTTGACAGCACAACGAGCTGCACAGAATAGGTGGCAAAAATATTTGTTGATGAATTGATTGATGAAGGACTTTGGTAAGAATTCAGTGTAACAGATTGATGAAGGACTTTGGTAAGAATTCAGTGTAACAGATTCTGTAGGCAGTCTGCCCACATCCCCTTGGCATTGTCCATTCTTACGACGTTCTCCTGGATGACTTCCACTTGTAGGCACGTATAACTCAGAGGGCTTTCTTTAAGAACGTGTCAGGTCAGATGAGCCTGGGAGTTAAGGCCTCCCTGAAACAGTCCTCAATCAATGACCAATGGAAACTGGTGGATAAATACCCCAGCTCCCTCATCCCTCAGGTGGACCGACTCTGTGGCTTGTTCTACACTGTCTGCTAGAATCCTCTCGTGGGATGGAATCCCAATTGTCCTCAGCCTTGGTCTGTCCTCCAATCAATTCGTGGGAATTCTTTTCAACTGTGGGAATAAAAAGATATTTTTTAGGGCTTGACCTTGAGAAAGCGAAATGTTAAAAGTTATTAAGTTTGAATCTGACCATAATACCACAAATTTAGAAACTGATAGAGAAATAGCTTTTAAAAAATCCCGCAGTTTTGGAAAATAATAAAATATTACCACATAACCCTTGTGTTAAAAGAGGATCACTAGGGAAATGAGGGAATACATGGAATTGAATGATAATGAACATTACAGTCAAAAGTTGTGAAACAAAGCTAACTGAGTATTAAAGCCAAATTTGTTTTAACTTATGAGAGGAAGTTATAAACAATGAGCTAGACTTCTTTCTAAAAAGTTGCAAAGAGTAGCAACAGAGCTAACCCACAGGGTCAAGAATAAAGAAATTTGAAAGAATGGGGAAAATAGAAATGAAATACAGAAGAAAATAGCTTTACAGAAGATTAACAAAATAAAAAGTGGGTTCTTTCACAGGATTATTAAGAAAAACCTTTGGCAGAACTGGTCAATAAATTAAAGAAAAGAAAATACAAGTAAACAAATGACCTGCAAACTTTTCCTATAAAGACCCAGGTAGTAAGCATTTTAGGCTTTGAGTGCAGTGAGCCCAGTATCTGTTGCAATCAACTCTGGTGACGTAGCAGGAAAGCAGCCAGAGACAATACTGCAGGGAACGGACAGGTCTGTGTTCCAACAAAAAAGTTACTTATGGATACAAATGTGAATTTCATGTAAATTTCACATCAGCAAAATGACATTCTCTTTTTAACCTCCTCCCCCAACCACTTAAAATTGTAACCGCCATTCTCAGCTAGCTGCAAGTTGTGCAAAACCAGGTAGGGGGCTGGATTGGATTCACTCCCAGATGCAACCACAAGGGAGGGGGATCAAGGCCCAGTTGCATCGTCAAGCTCCAAAACCATGGAGCATGCACTACTGCTTTTATGGAAAAGGTGACACACTTGAGGTTATGAGAGCTGGATTCTAGGAGAGGAAACATATTCCTGGAGGGACCCAACCTCTGCTACCCAAGCCCTTCCAG
This sequence comes from Choloepus didactylus, assembly GCF_015220235.1. Classification (NCBI taxonomy): domain Eukaryota; kingdom Metazoa; phylum Chordata; class Mammalia; order Pilosa; family Megalonychidae; genus Choloepus; species Choloepus didactylus. The sequence continues at coordinate 23,830,208 of NC_051329.1, read as the reverse complement.
AGACACCAGGTCTTGGCCACTCTCTCTGCTCCCCGCAGCTAGACTGCGCAGCACCGGATGGCCGCCAGGGGCGCCAGAGCGCGCACAGGCGGGTGACTAGCACCTGCCTCTGCAAGGTTCCTGGCGGCCAATCAGCCCCAGCGGGTTCCTGGAGGTGTTGGCAGCGCCCCAGGCCTGACGAGACTTCCTTGTCCTGGGCTTAGCCTGGGGCTAAACTCGGGCCTGGTGCCTTGGCCAAAAGGAACTGAGCACAAACCCTGAGTCATTTTCCAATTGTACGTATTTTTCACTTGATGAAATGTCCTCCAGCTTAGAAATCACTCATGCCAAGCAAGGGGAGCTGGCTCTTGGCTGTCCTGGGGGCTGCTGGTCAGCAGACAGCCCTTCCTTCTGGGAGTTTCTTCTCCTTCTCCGCCCTAAGCGAGTGCATGGACGCGCACACAGGCACTACCACCCCCAAACCTTAGGGCCACATCACCAGCAGGACCAGCCTTAGCCCCATCTCTTTTCTTTAGTAGTTTGCTCTGCTTTCAGGCGAGAGACTTGAACTTGGGCTTGAACCTCTGAGGCAGGCCTGGGGCAGGGATGTGGTAGGAAGACACACTTCCTCAAGTAAAGAAAGGGCAGAATGGAAGTGCCGGCTCCCACCGCTGGCCAGGCCAGGAAGTGGGACTAAGCCAGCAGGGGCTCCCCATCCAAAGGGGTGCTTGGGTTTGGGGGCAGTGCCCTCACTTCTCCCCGGTAGCCCGACTCCCCGTTTGGCCCTGGGAGGCGGAGTGACCTCGGCCTCTTTGGCCCCAGGCGGGATCCTCTTGCTCCGTGCTGAATCTGTAGGGGAGGGGAGGGGACGGCCGCCGCCCATTTGAGGCCCGCCTCAGGAGGAGGGAGAGCAGGGGACGGGCGCGGGGCGGTGCCTCGGCGGGGCGGCCGCGCGGCTTCATCTGCCGCTGGGATCCCGCGGAACCAAGGAGCGGGCGGCTGCGAGGCCAACGGACGCACAGGCTGGAGGGAGCGCGCCGCAGTCCCCACTTGGCCTGGCTCCAAGGAGCACGGGCGGCGAGCGCGGAGGACGCAGCCAGGCTAGAGGCGCGCGGCAGGCGCGGGGGAGCGGCGGCGGCGGCAGGGAGTGGGCTCCGGGCACCGGTCGGGCGCCTGGACACGGCGGGGCGGGGAAGATGACCGCGGGATCCTGCGCGCTCCTGCGGCTCTCGCTCTCCGGCTCGCTCCGGGTAAATTGCCGTCCCCCGCGCCGGCCTCTTGGAGTCGGGGCCATCGAGGGGCCGGCCCCGGAGCCTGCGGGGCGCGAATACACTTTGCGGGATTCTTCTGAACTTCCCAGGCTGTGCCAGTAACCCCGCCGCGCGCTCCGTGGCACCCATACCGGCACTCGAGTTCCTCGAAGCCGTCTGCGGTCGGCAGGAGTGGGAAGGCGCCGGGGCGGCGTGGAGCGGCGGAGCGGGGCGAGAGTGTGGACGGGTGGCCGGGGTACGGTCACGAGTCCTGGCTACAGCGGGACCCGCCGAGCATCTCTCACAGCCTGGTGCCCGCGGCAGCTACCCCGAGCTCCTCTCGCAGGCGCCGGGATAGGCTGCCCGCTGGCGGAGCCGGCGCGCCCTCCATTGCCCGGGAGCCGCGCGCCTCCGGAGTTATTAGCGCGCCACCCGGGCTCAGGGCTGAGGGCTAGAGGATCCTTGCTGGGGCCGGCCGGTGTACAGGGGGCTATCAGTTCCGGCCGGTCTGCGAAGTCTGGGCGCGCGGGTTTGGAAGAGGCCTTGGGCGGGGAGGCGAGTTCTGCTCTGGCAACCGAGTGAAGGCTGCGGGCTGCTCTCCGAGTTCCCTGCGCTCTTTCCCCTGTGGCGGGCTGGCTTCCCAGTTTCACAGGCAACTGCCTCTCCCTGCAGCCCTGAAGCCCCAGAGCTTCCCTGTAGCTTGTTTCCGGCAGCCGGGGAGGGTCCCTTTCGCCCATCCCCATCCTCCTCTGTCCTCTAGGTGCCATCTAGACGTCAGTCCTCATCGGGCAGGAAAGCTGAGCAAGTGTCCTAGGACAGGACGATGCCCACCCTTTCTGTCCTGGATGGGCTGGAGGTGGGGGCAAAGGAAGAGGGGGAGAAGGAGCTGGGCCCCTCCCCCACCCCCTCGGTGTACCGCAGCTTCCTCGCAGCCACCCTCAGAGCTGGTTGCTTTGCCCAGTTCTTGGTTGATCCTCAGGACTCCTCTTTATTGGTTTCTCCCTCCTCTCCTCACTTCTGGGGTGAGCCTGCCCAGAGGATACTTCAGGAGGCGGCTTATTCTCCTCCGCTAAAGCACAGAGCATGGGGCCCACAGGGAAAATGGCTTTGCAAAGGGCAGGCCTGGACTCTGCCTGCCCCCAGCTCCTGGCCCCACTTGGAGTCCCCTCTCGCTTCAGGGGCTTCCCTGGCTGACACTGGACTCTTGCTCTGCCCTATGAATCCCACAGGGCCCCCAAACTTGCTGTCAGCTTGCCCTGCACTCCCTGTGGCACGTCCTCCCAGTTGCTTGGGAGAGAGGCTTCCAGTCCCCACCAGTGCTCCAGTAAATCCCCAGAGGCCAGAGAGGCAGGGACAGGCCAGCCCAGCCTGGAGGAGACAGGTCATCGGCATTTCTGTGGCAGCGGAGACCTTGCCCACAACAGATCCTCCATAAAACATCACATTAGATTTCTTTGGATTGCCTTTTTTTATTTTTGCAAGAAAAAAAAATTATTTTCCTTTGAAATAAAATGTACAACCAAAAGAGCTCAGGGCGTGGGGCAGTAAGCAGGATTGGAGGGGGGACAGCATTTTGGGGTAGGACTCCTGTGCTTCTCATCCCTCCACCCCATGCCTTTGCAAAGGGAGACATTTCAGAAGGAAAGGGAAATACATGCTGTGCTGGGTGCTTTTTCTGGAGCATATTATCCCTTGGGTACAGCAAGTAACATCAGAACCAGCAGATCGGCAGAGCCCTTGGAAATCATAGCCCACTCCGAACCCCTAATGTTCACATGGGCACACGGACTCAAAAAGAATATGCCTGAGGGCACATACCAGATCAAAGACGTGAAGTTAGGACTAGGAACATCTGGGCCACCTCAGCACTGGACTCAGTGTTGGGTGAATGAGCCCATGTAGTGAAAAGGTTTTCTGCTGGCAGCCCCTGCTCAGTGGTCCCTGCCCTCAGCCTAAGAGGTGGCTCTGTAAGGACCAAGAAACCCGCGGTGGTTATGAACCTCAGGAGTATTTTTTTGCACCAGATTGGGGTTCTCTCCTGCCAACCCAGTTTCTTGGGGCCTCTCAGGCAGGGGCGATGCTCTTGAAGGCCCCTGTAGCCATGTGGGAGGTGGGGAAAGAAGCCAGCAGGGCTGGGGAAAGCCTCGTCCTAGGCCTTTCCACTCATCGCCTCCTCCCCGACTTCAGTGGGGCCCAGAGAGGACACGGTGGGGAAGGCCAGGGTGTCACCTTGTTTCTTGTTTCTGGGCAGGGCGCCACCTCCTCCCCAGCAGGAGAGAAGGTTCAGAATCGCTTTTCCTTAGGCCGGGAGGTAATGAGCAGCTTCTTGCTCCCAAAATCCCACCAGGCTGCCGTGTGGAGCGCGACGTTGGTCATGACGACGGTGCACTCCAGGATGGCCAAGATGGCGTTCACTCCAGCTTCACAGTACATGTTGTGCCGAAAGTAGACAGCCAGCGCCGTGAGGAAGGAGACGAAGTTGACGATGAAGAGCCTCTGTTTCCAGCTGTAGGACTTGCGATCTGTGAGCTTCTGGGTCAGTCTCCAGAGAATGCAGGTGAGGAGCACGTGACTGAGGGATGTGAGGTCCTCGGAGGGGGAGACGTAGGTGAGCACTAGCAGCACAAGGTTCTCCACGACCTTGAGGCTGAAGTTGAGGCGGGAAAGTGGGCGGCAGCCAGGGCACGGGCATGGGCAGCTGAGGGAGTGGCTGCAGTAGGCAAAGGCCACCAAGAAGCGGGGCGCCGAGTGCAGGCCGATGCAGAAGCGCCACTCGTAGCACTGGGCACCTCCCCGCCGATGGCTGAGCTCACTGACGGCAGGCGATTGGGCACCTTTCAGTTTCGTTCCATCACCTCTTTCTTGGCCGGCGCAGGGTTTTCTTACAGGCTTCTGTGGGTCTTGATGCTCAGGACGGGGTGCGGCTAGCAAGCTTTTGTGAACATGCTCCAAATTGCTTGTCTTTAGAATGGAAGAAGGACAGTTGGAAAGGGTGCTGTGAGAATTAGGCAGAGTAGGAGTGTGTGTTCCTAGGATGCTCTGGATCCCCAAAGAAGTCCTCTCCCAGGCGGAGGTCCCGTGCCATCCTGGAGCCTTCCTTCTGTAAACAGCACACTGGTTTCAGAGGCTGGAGGGCTTGCTTCCTTCTGGGGTCAGTGTGTCCTGGCCGGCTGCCAATCCTTGGTTCCTTTGCTTTTCTGTCACGTGGAGATGTCTTCCCCTTTGGTTCCTTTTCTGGAATGTTTTTGCTTGAACCTCTCTGCTTTCTGTTCGTAGGCCCGTACAGGGGATCTTCGGTCCAGACAGAACTGTAAGGCTGGGTTCTCAGGAGTTTACACGGCATTAATCTCCAAAAATATTCTGGAAGGAGAAAAGCTACTCAAAGATAGGGACAGGGGTGTGACAGGTGGAAGAGAATTAAAACCATGCTCTTGATTGGGGAGAACTTTTAGATTGAAAAGACAAGTTTTGGTTGCTCTTAGATCTGTGCTGTCAGCAAAACTATGGTTGTGAGTTCAGCAGTGACGTGAAAGGCATTTGAATCACAGGGTGTGATTAAGAGTCCCTGCCATTTTTGAGTGAGGTGAATCATTTCCTTGGCAGCAAATTAGGATTTGGATGTAATGTCACTCAAACAATGCACAGAGAGACTTTCTTACCAAGTATTTTTATGTATGAGATTCTGTATTTTTAAATTATCTCAGCTCCAAAATGCATGATAAAGCAGACGATGTTTTTGGAAACATGGTAAATAAGCCCACAGCCATGACGTTAACAAACGTGGCATTCATTTTCATTACTGCCCCATTGACAACACAGAAACACACATGCAGGAGGGAATGACCAATTAGCTCCTATATTTTCCTTACACCAGAAAGAATCAGAGTAAGATTAAAAAATTAAAAGTATAAAAGAACAGCCAAATCATTCCCCCCCATCCTACCTTATTTTTCATTTAGTTTTTGTCCCCATTTTTATACTCATCTATCCATATGCTGGATAAAGGGAGTGCAATTCACAAGGTTTTCACAATCACTCCATCACCCCTTATAAGCTACATTGGTATACAATCATCTTCAAGAGGCTACTGGGCTGGAGTTTGGTAGTTTCAGGTATTTACTTCTAGCTATTGCAATACATTAAATCCTAAAAAGAGTTATCTATACAGTGTGTAACAATGTCCACCAGAGTGACCTGCTGACTCCTTTGAAATCTCTCAGCCACTGAAACTATTTCATTTCATTTTGAATCCCCCTTTTCATCAAGAAGATGTTCTCAATCCCATGCTGCTGGGTCCAGATTCATTCCTGGGAGTCATATCCTGTGTTGCCAGGGAGATTTACACCCCTGGGAGTCAGGTTCCAAGTAGTGGGGAGGACAGTGAGTTCACCTGCCAAGAGAGAGGGCCACATCTTAGTAACATGTTGGTATTCAGGGGGAGATTCTTAAGCAGAATTACAAGAAGGGGCTGTGGCCCGGATCAGAACCCATATATGTGAGGTATAGACTGGTGGAAGCTGGGGCCCATCTTGAAAGCCATATACCTGTGGGCCCCAGATCAGAGCCCATTAGACTACAGTGTAGATGGGTGGATGCTGATGCCCGGCTTTGAGCCCATATGCCCACAGTGTAGAAAGTTGAAGGCCTGGGGCCAGCTTTGTGTCTAAATACCGGTGGTGTAGACAGAGGTTGGAGCCCAGTTTCAGCTATGGGGTATATATGTGGAGACTGGGGACTGGCTCAGAGCCCAAATGCCCACAGTGTCTATGATTGGAGGCTGGGTCCCAAGTTGGATCCAGTATAGCTGTGGGGTAACAGGTGAGACAACAGCCCTTCTCGGAGCCCATATCCAGACACTTAGATGGGTGGAGGCTAGGGCCCAGCTTGCAGCCCATATACCTGAGGGGTAGATGAGTAGAGGTTTGGGCCCAACTCAGAACCCGTATCCTCAGAGTGTAGACAGGTCGAGACTGGGGCTTGTCTCGGAGCTCATGTCCCCAGAGTGTAGACAGTTGGAGGCTGGGGCATGGCTTGGATCCCATATAACTCTGGAGTGGACAGGAGTAGCCTGGAGATCCACTTAGTGCACATTTACCTCTGGGGGAGATGAGTGGGGGCTTGGGCAGAGCTCAGAGCCCATCTGCCCACAGTGTATTCAGGTGGAGGTGTGGGACCCAGCTTGGGGCCTATGAACCTGTGGGGTCCACAGGTAGAGGCTGTGGCCTGGCTCAGAGCCAAAAATATCTGTTATAGACAGGTGAAAGCCTGGGGACAGATTTGGAGCCCATATATCTGGGGGTAACTGGGTGGAGGCTGGGGTTGTGCTCAGAGCCAAGATACCTGTGGGGTAGATGGGTGGAAGATGGGGCATTGCTCAGAGCCCAAATACCCACAAACAAGAGGGGAGAAGGTTGGGGCCAAGCTTGTGTCCATGTACCTATGGGGTAGACAGGTGGAGGTGATGGCCCGCCTCAGACCCCATATCCCCACAGTGTAAGCGGTTGGAGGCTAGGGCCCAGCTCAGAGCACATACCCCCACAGTGCAGGCTTGGGGCCCAGCTCGGAGTCTGTATAACTGTGGTATAGACAGGTGGAGGCTTGGGCCCAACTCGGATCCCATATAGCTGTGTGGTAGATTGGTGGAGGTTTGGCTCCAACTCAGAGCTTATGTCCACACAGTGTAGACAGATGTAGGGTTGGGCCCATTTTGGAGCACATTTATCCAGGTGTAAGCAGGTGGACACTGTGGCTGAGCCTTGAACCCATGTTCCTGTGGGGTAGATAGGTGAAGGCTGTGGCCTGGGTCGGTGCTCATTTCCATTGAATGCAGACAAGGGGAAGTGTGGGGCTGTGCTTGCAACCCATATACCTTGTGTGTAGATAGCTGAAGGCTGGGGCCCAACTAAGAGCCCAAATCCCCACAGTGTAGACAGGCAGAAAATGGGGCCCAGCTTGGAGCCTATATACTATGGGTATATGGGTGGATGTTGGAGCCTGGCTCCAAGCCCCAATCCCTACCGTGTAGACGGGGGTAGGACAGATCCCAGCTTGAAGCCCATATTACTACAGTATAGACTGGTAGAGGCTGGGGCCTGGCAGGATGCCCATATACCCGCAAGGTAGTTGGGTGAAGGTTGGGACCCAGCTTGGAGCCCATATACTGGTGGTATAGACAGTTGGATGCTGGGATCCAGCTTGGAGCCCATATTACCTGTGGGGTAGACAGGCGGAGGCAGGGGCCTGGCTCGGATCCCATACCCTGAAAGTCATTATGGGTGGAGGCTGGAACTCCGCTTGGAGCCCATATCCCCACAGTGTAGATTGGTGTAGGCTGGGAAAAGCTTGGAGCCCGTATAACTGTGGTGTCCAGAGGTCGAGGCTGGGGCTTGGCTCGGGGCCCAAATAACTGTGGTGTAGACCAGTGGAGGCTGAGACCCAGCAGGAGCCCATAAACCTGCGGAGTAGGTGGCTGAAGACTGGGCAAGGTTCAGAACCCATATTCCCACAGTGTAGATGGGTGCAGGCTGGGGCTTGGCTAAGAGCCCATATCCTCACAGTGTAGCTTGGTGGAGACATGTAACCCATATATGTGTGGTGTAGACATTTAGAGGCTGGGGCCCAGCTTGGAGCTATATAACTGTGGTGTTGACAGGTGGAGGCTGAAGCCTGCATTGGAAACCATATACCTGTGGGGTAGACAAGTGAAGGCTGATGCCAAACTTGGACCCAAAATTTCTGCAATGTAGACCAGGGTTGGCTGAGTCCTAGCTTGTGGTCCAGATACAACTGGGTAGACAGGTGGAGGCTAGGGTCCAACTCGGAGCCTATATCCCCATAGTGTAGACAGTGGGAGGACTGGGCCTGGCTCGGAGCACAGATTCAAACAAGGTAGACGGGTGTTGGCTCTGCCCAGCTTGAAGCCCATATAACTCTGGGGTAGAAGGGTGGTGACTGGGCCTGACTTGGAGCTCATATTTCCCCATATAGAAAGGTGGAGACTGGGGCCCACATTGGAACCCATATACCTGTGGGTAAGACAGGTGGAGGCTAGGGCTTGCTCAGAGCCCATATCTCCACAGTGTTTGTGGGTTTAGGCTGTGACTCGGCTCAGAGCCCATATTCCGACTGTGTAGACATGTGTACGCTGGGGCGTGTCTTGGAACCCTTAAACCTGTGGGCTTGACATGGGGAGTGTGGGTCCTGGCTCAGAACCCATACATCTCCGGTGTAGATTGGTTGAGGCTGGGGCCTGGTTAGGATCCCATATTCCTGCATTGTGGACGGGTGGAGGCTGGGGCCTGGCTGAGAATGTGTATAACTTTGGTGTAGACAGATGGAGGCGAGGACCCAGCTTGGGGCTCATGATTCTCTCAACTTAGACGGGATTAGGCTGGGTCCAGCTTGTAGCCCATATCCATCTTGGGTAGACAGGTGGAGGCTAGGGTCCGTCTCAGTGCCCATATGCCCATAGTGTAGATGGTGGAAGATTGGGCTTGGCTCAGAGTTCAAATTCACACAAGGTAGATGGGTATTGGCTGGGCCCAGCTTAGAGCTCATATAAGTCGGGGGGAAGACAGGGGAAGTCAGGGGTCTGGCTGGAAGCCCATATCCCAACAGTGTGGACATGTGTAGGCTGGGTCCCAGCTTGGAGCGCGTATACCTGTGGTGTAGACAGGTGGAAGCTGCGGTCCAGCTTGGAGCCCATATACTTATGGTGTTAATGGGTAGAGCCTGGGGCCTGGCTTGACTTCCAAACAGCTGGTTTTGACAGCCATAGGCATGGGGCCCGTATAACTATGGGGCAGAGGGATGGAGGCTGGGGCCTGCCAAGTAGCCCATATCCCCTCAGTATAGATGGGTGGAGGCTTGGAACCCAACTTGGAACCCATATGCCTGTGGTATAGACAGGTGGAGCCTTGGGTGTAGCTCAGAATCAGAACAACTGTTTGGACGATTGTAGGCATGGGGCCCAGCTTGGAGCCCATAGAACTGTGGTGTAGACTGGTGGAAGCTGGAGCCCAGCATCAGTCCATATAGCTCTGGGGTTGACAGGTGGAGGCTGGAGCCTGGCTCAATGCCCAAATAACTGTGTTTTAGACAGGATGAGTTGTCGGGCCCAGCATGGAGACCATATTTCCATAGTGAAGAAGGGTGTAGGCTGGGTACAGCTTGTAGCTGCTATCTCCACAGCGTAGACGGGTGTGGCTGGTGCCTGTCTCAGAGCCCATATCCACACAGTGTAGACAGGTGGAGGTTTCAGGTGAAGCTTGGAACGCAAATAGCTGTGGTGTAGACGGATGCATGCTGAGGCCCAGCTTGGAGCCCATATATATACCTGTGGGGTAGATGGCTGGAGGCCGGGGCACAGCTCAGAGCCCATATTCCCACAATGTAGATGGTTGCAGGCTGGATCCTTGCTCGAGTCCGTATCCCCACTGTGAAGACGTGTGGAGGATCTGGCCCGGCTTTGAGTGCATATTCCCACAGAGTAGACGTGGAGGCATGGCTCGCCGCTTGGAACTCATATATCTGGGGTGTAGAGAGACGGAGGCTATGTCCTGCCTTGGAGCCCATATAGTCACAGTGTAGACAGCTAGAGACTAGGGCTCAACTTGGAGCCCATATCATATGACTGTTGGATAGAAAGTTGAGGCTGGGGTCCAGTTCTTGCTCATATTTCTGCACTGAAGATGGTTTGAGGCTGGTGCCCACCTTGTAACTCATATACCCATGGGGCTAACAGGTGAAGGCTAGAGAGCAGCTAAGAACTTATATCCCCAGAGTGCAGATGGGGGAAGGTGTGGGGCCTGGCTTGGAGCCCATATATGTATGGTGTAGACAGGTAGAAGCTAGGGCTAAGCTTGGGGCCCAGATGACTATGGTGTAGACAGGTGGAGGCTGGGAACCAGCTCTGAGCCAATATCCCAAGCATGTAGATAGTGGAGGCATGGGCCCTTCCTGGAGCCATACACCTGTGGTGTAGACAGGTGGAGGCTGGGCCCTGCACCGAGCCCATATCCATCTAGTTTAGCCTTGTTTTGGCATGGGGCTGAGCTTGGAGCCCATATAAATGTGGTGTAGATGAGAGGAGGCTGGGGCCTCGATTGGAGCCCATAACCCCACAGTGTAGACAGGTAGAGGCTTCGGCCCACGATCGAGCCCAGCTAACTGTGTGGTAGACAGGAGGAGGCTGTGCCCAGGAACAAGCCCATGTCCCCACAGTGTAGACGGGTGTAGGTTGAGCCCAGCTTGGAGCCCATATCCCCATAGTGTACTTGATTGGAGGTGTGGGGCCCACCTTGGACAAGCCCATATACCTGTGGTGTAGACTGGTGGAAGTTAGGGCCTGGCTCAGAGCTCAAATGTCTGGTGTAGACAGGTATATGCTGGGTACCAGCTGGGAGTCCACATCCCCACAGTGTAGCCTGGTTGTGGCACGGGCTCTGAGCTGGGTCCCAGCCTGCACCTGCCTATACTGTGGGAATATGGGCTCTGAGCTGCACCCCAGGCTTCAACCTGTTTAAAACACAGATACCTGGGCACTGAACCAGGCAGCCTCCATCTGTCTAGACCAGAGGTATATGAATACAAGCTCAGCCTCAGTCTACACCCGTCCTCATCGTGGGAATGTGGGCTCCATTTCTGGCCCCAGCCTCTACTTGTCTACCCCATAGGTATACGGTCTTCAAGCTGGACCTCATGCTCCATGCGTCTACACTGTATGGATATGGGCTCTGAGCCAGGTCAAAGCTTCCACCCATCTCCACTGTGGGAATATGGGCCCCAAGCTTGGCCCTACCCTCCACCTATCTACCCCGAGGTATATGGGCTCTAAGTGGAACCCCAGGGTCCTCTTGTCTACACTACTGGTATATGGGCTCCATGCCAGGTACTGGCCTCCACCCATCTACTCCGTGGTGATATGGGCTCTGAGATTATCCCAAGCATCCGCACATCTACCCCACAGGTATATGGGCTCCTAGTTGGGCCCCACACCTCCACCTGTCTATACAACATTTATTTGTGCCCCAAGGCGGGCTCCAGCCTTGACCTGTCTACACCCATATATAAAAGTTCCAAACCAGGCCCAACCTCCATCTCTCTACCCCTTAGGTATATGTGCTGCAGGCCAGACCCCAGCCTAAAACAATCTACAGTGTAGGCATAGGGAATCCAAACTGGGTCTGTTCTCCACCTGTCTACACCAGACTTATCTGGGCTCCAAGCTGGGCCCCACATGACCACCTGTCTACACCACAGTTATTTGGGCTCTGAGCCAGGCTGTAGCCTCAACCTGTCAACACCACAGCTGTATGGGCTCTGAAACAATCCCCAGCCTCCACCTATTAATCCATCATTCTATGGGTCCCAAGCTGGGCCCCAGCCTCAACACATCTACACTGTGGGAATATCGGCTCTGAGTCGGGCCCCAGCATCCACCAGCGTACCCTACAGGTATGTGTACGCCAAGCTGGGTCCCCCATCACCTGTGTACCCCACATTAATTTGGGCTCCTAGCCAGACCTAACCTCCACCTGTGTACTCCACAGGTATATGGGCACTGAGCTAGGCCACAAGTTTCCACCCATCTTCATTGTGGGGATATGGACTCCAAGCTGGGCATCATGCCTTCTCTGTCTATACCACAGTTATTTGGGCTCTGAGCCAGACCCCAGCCTCTACCTGTCAACACCACAGGTATATGGGCTCCAAGCTGGACCCAAGCCTCCATGTGTCTACACCGTAGGTATATGGGCTCCAAGCACTGCTTCATGCCTCCCCCCATCTACACTTTGGGTATATGTGCTCCAAGTTAGTCCACAGCCTTCACCTGCCTATATTAAGGTAATATGGGCTCCAATCCACACTCTAGCCTCCACCTCTATACCCCACAAGTCTATGGGCTCCAAGCTGGACCCCAACCTCCATACATCTACACTGTGGGTATATGTGCTCCGACACAGGCCCTTGCCTCCATCTCTCTACCCAACAAGTATATGGGCTCCACCCCAGGATCCACCTGTCTTCACTGTGGGGCAATGGGCCGCGAGCCTCCATCTGTCTCCACTATAGGTATGTGGGCTCCAAGCTGGGCTTCAGCCTCCACCTGTCTACCACACAGGAATACTGTTTCTGAGTCAGACCCCAGCCTCCACCTATCCACCCCACAGATGTATGGGCACCAAGATGGGCCCCAGCCTCCACCTGTGTGCACAATAGGTATATGAGCTCCAAGCTGCACCTTAGCCTACACACATCTACACAGTTGGGATATGGGCTCCGAGTCGAGTCACAGCCTACGGCCATAAACACTGTGGGGATATGTGCCCCAAGCTGGGACCCAGGCTACACCTGTCTACACCACAGGAAGTTGGGCTACAGGCTTGGCCCTAAGCCTCATTCCATCTACACTGTAGGGATATGGACTCTGATCCAGGTTCCATCCTCCACTTGTGTACACCACATTTATATGGCTCCAAGCTGGGCCTCGTGCTACACTGGGAGGATGTGGGCTCCGAACCGGTCCCTAGCCTGAACCCGTCCACAGCGTGGGAATATGGGCTCTGAGCTGGGCCCTGGCCTCCAGCCATCTACCCACAGGTATATAGGCTCCAGACTGGGCTCCAAGTCTTCACCATTCTACACTGTGGGGATATGAGCTCCAAGCTGGGCCCCAGCCTATAGCAATCTGTGCTGTGGTGATGTGGGCTCTGAGCTGGGCCATAACCTCCACCAATCTACCCCACAGTTATATGGACTCCAAGCCTGGCCCCAGCATCCACCTGTCTTCATTGAGGAAACTGGGCCCCGAGCTGTCTACCCCAGAGGTGTGTGGGCACCAAGCTGGGCTTCAACCTCCATCTGTGAATCCTACAGGTATATGGGCTCGAAGCTGGTCCCTACCTCTACTTGTCTATACCACAGGTATATGTGCCCTAAGTGGAACCCAAGGCTCTTCCTGTCTGCTCCATAGGTCCATGGGCTCCGAGCCCGGCTCTAGGCTCCACCTGTCTACACTGAGGGTATATGTGCTCTAAGCTGGCTCCAGCCTCCACATGTCTACCCCACAGGTTCATGGGCTCCAAACTGGGCCCCAGCCTCAAACAATCTATGAAGTGGTCCTAGGGGCTCTGCACCGGGCCTCCCTTCCACCTGTCTGCACCTTAGTTATATGGGCCCCAACCTTGGCCCTAGCCTTCTATGTCTACATTGCGGGACCATGGTCTCCAACCTGGGCCCCAACCTCCACCTGTCTGCACAATAGATATATGAGCTCAAAGCTGGGTCCCAGTGTATATACCCATCTACACTGTGGGGATATAGACTCTGTGCCAGGCCCAAGCCTCTACCCATCAACCCCACAAATGTCTGTACTCCAAGCTGGGCCCCATGCTTCCTGCTGTCTACACAACAGTTATTTGGGCTCTGAGCCCGTCCCCAGCCTCCACATGTCTATACCATAGGTATATGAGGTCCAAAACAGGTCCCACACCATCACTGGTCTACACTGTGGGGATAGGGACTCTGAGCCACAGCCTAGACTCCACATCTCTACCGCACATGTATATGGGCCCAATGCTGGATCCTATCCTGCACTGGTCTTCAGTGCATGAAATGGGCTCCAAGCTGAAATCCAGACTATACCTGTCTACACCACAGGTATATGAGCTTGAAGATGGGCCCCAGCCAATGCCTGTCTACACTTTTGGGCTGTGTTCTCCGAGCCAGGTCCCAGCCCCCACCCATCATCACTACATGTATTTGGGCCACAAGCTGGTCCCCAGCCTCCACAGGTATGTGGGCTCTGAGCCTTCATCTGTCTACACCACAGGTATATGGGTTCCGAGCAGTGTCCCATTCTCTACCGGCTACATTGTGGGAATATGGGCTCCATGCCAGCCCCAGCCTCCACCCATCTATACTCTGGTAATAAGGACTCTGATCTGGACCCCAGCCTCTACCTGTCTACCCCACAGATACATGGACTCCAAGCTGGACCCCAAACTCCACCTGTCCACACCACAGGTTTATGGTTTCTGAGCTTGGCCCAGCCTCCACCATCTACACTGTGTGAATATGGGCACCCTGCTGTTCCCCAGCCTCCACCAGTCTACACTGTGGTGATATGGGCTTTAAGCTGTGCCCCGTTTTCCACCAGTCTACACAGTGGGGATTTGGACTCTGAATCGTGCCCCAGTCTCACCTGTCTATACTCAAGTTATATGAGCATGATGTGAAGCCCCATGCCACCATCCTGTCAACATTGTGTGGATAAGGGCACTGAGCCAGGCCCCAGCCTTCACCTTTATAGGCCACAGGTACATGGGTTGAAAGCTGATCGACAGTGTCCACATGTCTAGACTACATTTATATGGGCAATGAGCCCACCCCATTTCCCCATCCATCTACATTGTTTGGATAGGGGCTCCAAACTGTGCCCAGCCTCCACCTGTCTACCGTGTGAGCTTATGGGATCCGAGCCAGGCTCCAGCCTCTACCTGTCTATACTGTAGTTATGTGGGCTCTGAGCTGGGCACCTGGTTCCACCTCTCTGTCCCAGAGGGATAAGGGCTCCAATCTGGGTCTCAGGCTCCAACTGTCTACCCCACATGTAAATGGGTTCCCAGCTGGCCCCCATGCCTCCACCCATCTACAAAGTCTGAATTAGGATCGGAGCTGGGCCCGAGATTGAACCATCTCCACTGTGGGAATATAAGCTCTGAGCTGGACCCTGGTCTCAAGCCATCTACTGCACATGTATATGGGCTCCAATTTGAGCCCAGCTTCTACCTGTCTACACTGTGGGGGAGTGGATCCAAGCCTGGCCCCAGCCTCCACTTCTTTGTGCTCCAAGCTGGATCCCGGCCTCCCTCTCTCTACCCCACAGTTATGCAGGCTACAGCACGGTCCCCAGCCTCCACCTGTCTAAGCACAGGTACAAGGGCTCCAAGACGAGTTTCCCACATGGCCAGTGCAGCCCAGGGTGCTGTGCTCTCAGAGTCCTTTCCAGCCTGCAGCATGGCCTGGGGCCTCTCCCCTGCTGAACGACTCTGTTGCCTTATGTGCCCTCTTTTGGGGTGACTCTGATGTGTCTCCACATTTCTACCAGAGCCCAAAACTCCAGCAAAAATCAAACAGCAGAGGACACGTGGGCTGCACATGTCTACTCCTGGCACCCTCTGTGGCATGGTCCCATGGTGATCAGGAAACCCCCATGGGGAGGGTGGTGTGTGCTGGGGAGTCGGCTGCACCCTTTGCAGAGGCCATGTTCCATTCTGTCCCTGGCAGCCACACGTGGGCCTGTCCTCTTCTTTGATGGCGAGGAGACCACAGGACAGCAGGCAGGGCCAGGGTGAAACCCCAGCCTCTGTCTCGGGCAGGAGCAGCAGCTGGGCTGTGGGTTTCAGGGTGGGGCCTGCTGCCCACTTGGAGGATGGGCAGGGAGCCTGTGCCAGCCCCTGTGCCCACATCTGCAAAGGCCTAGTTTAGTCTTGTTTTTCACCTTCTAAAGGTGTGTGTGTGGGTGTGATTGAGTGTAGTGTACACTGCTTAATGCCCCCACACACAGCCCCCAATGTTTAGGAGTACCCCCACTTGTGGACATGGGTGAGACAGTCTTGAAGCCCAGGGGGCCATTGTGAGCATCACCTGGATCAGGGAAGCTTCTGGCCATTGAGTTTTGCTGGACAGAAGCTGCCTCGTTGCAGGAAACAGAAGGAAAAGCAGAGATTCAGGTGATTCTTCAGAGCTGAGCGCGGGAGGTAAAGGGGTTCCCCTGCTCTGTGCAGTCCTGTGGCCATGACTGGGTGGCCATGGAGCTCTTGACATGTGGCACCTCCCAAATGAGGTGTGCGGAGAGTGTAAAACGTGTGTGGGGTTTCCAAGAGATAGTGTGAAAAAAACGAAACTAGAATGACATGGATGGGGAGAAACTCTGCCCTGAGTGGTCAGACCCAGGCTTTATCGGGGTGGCATCTGCTGACATGGAATGTCTCAGCCCCACAGGAGCAGAGTCATATAAGGTGGGGGGCAGGGACGTGCTTGAGCACCAGCCTGTGCTGCTGCCATGCTCAGGAGCGGGGCCTAGGGAACCCAGAGAAAGCCAGGGGGGCCGTGTGCCCCTCATGAGGAAGGGCAGGCAGGAATCTGACGAGCACACACAGGCATCACTCCGGGGGTGATGAGGACAAAGAGGAGGAAGCCATGGGTGAGGGTCCCAGTGCTGTGGCCAGGGAGGTGACGACAGAGACACGAATGACAGCAGGACTGGCCAGGGGGTGGGAACACCCAGTTCCCACAACTGGAAACATGTCCCAGTGGCTGAAGAGGAGGGACCTTGGCAGGTGTGAGGGGGTGAGGAGCCCCTTCCTGGGAGCCCAGCGGCTCATCAGGGGGAGAGGCCAGCAGAGCTTTCCCTGGAACAGCAGTGATGGGGCTGCTGCTCCCTGTCAGACCTTCTGCGGAAACCTTGCAGAGCTCCTCTGCTAAGGGTTCAGTCACATGATCACCCCAAGGGGTCAGGGAGCCGGGGAGGCCTTGCTCCATTAGACATGACCTGCTGACCCCAGTGAACTGCTGTTAGGGGCAAGCACTGAGACCCGGAGCCGCTTTCACACCCCCGAAGTGCTCCCGGCCTAGCCCAGGAGGGGCGAGGGGGACTGGCCCAGACATGCATTTCTTGAGCTCAAGGCCCTCCTGGTGTGGGAGCCTCCCCTGCACCCACCTCTCCCTGGGGTCTCCCCTCCCCTGCGCTGGGGTCTCCCCTCCCCTGAAGTTCTCAGTCCACAGACCCAGTGTCAGAGCCCAAAGCTCCACCAGCAAAGGGAGTGGCTGCAGCACTGGCAGGTGAGGGGTGTGCACGTTCCCCTGGGGACCCAGACCCACCTGCAGTGAGTTGGTCACGGCTTTGGGCCGGGGCAGGACTCTGGGCTAAACCGCACCATGTTCCTGGAAGTCGCCCTCACTGCCCCATCCCAGAGTCCTCCGGGTCCCTGAAGAAACGTGGTGGCAGCTCCCCAGGCTGCCCACAGTTAGTTCAGGGAAGGCCGAGTGCTGGTCACCACCCCCGACCCAATGGCCACATCCAGGACAGACTGAGGGAGGTGGGGGCTGCACGGAGGGAGGACGGTCGTGGGGAAGGTCCCCTGGGCAGGGAGTCAGCAGGGCACGACTAGGGGGCCGGTGGGGATGGAGGGCGGTGACGTCATGGGGGAGGGGAAGGTGACCTCACGGGGAGGGAAGGCGGTGATGTCACAAGAAGCAAGCTGAGTCCTGCCAGCTGATTGGTGGGTGGGTTTGGGGGCGGGGCCTGGATACCAGGCAGTTGCCAAGCACTGAGGCTGAGCAGAAGGCCTGAGTGAGCCGAGATGGCGCCGCTGCTGCTGCTGCTGCTCCTTCTGGCCGACCTGCTCAGGTCAGGTGAGGGGTCCTCCCTCACACACACATCCCGTACCAGGAACCCCGTCCAAACAATGGGGTCTCCCTGGATTGCATCCCGCGTCACTTCCTGTTGTGGGCCAGGGAATCCCTGGACCTGCACTCGACACCCGACATTCCCCCTCCTGCCTGGGGAAACCCGGTTCCTACCATCCACCGCTGAGTCCTCGATGATCCACCGACATCTGTGGACCCACAATCGAGGTCCCTGGGGAGACCAACCACCTGCACAACCCCTGACCCAACCGCCCGGCTTCCAGCCCCCGTGGATCCACCAGCAGTGCTGGGACAACACACACCGGTCCTCGGAAGACAGCCTGTGTGCACCACGGCTATCAATACTGTGCACTCTCAAGACGCCAATACATCGGCAGCTGCAGACCAACAATCGGCGAGGCTTGGACCACACACTCCCTGTGGAACCAATGTGTCAACCACACAACTTCAAGCCGCCACCGATCATCCTGAAGACATGGACTGACGATCAGTGTCCTTTGGGTGACTTTCACTGTGCTCAGGTTTTCTCACAATTTAACACCTTTCATCCACCACCAATCCACCGGCAGCCTCGCACCCGCACACGTCAACGCTTGGACGCCCTCCCACCTGAAGAACCTCTGGTCCAAGCCTCCATCCCCACCATGTCTGAGGACCCTGTGTCCAAACCGGCCATCGTCAAGACCCCGCAGATCAAGTGGCAGCTGTCAACCTGCATTTCACTCCCAGTGGGCAATCTCCTGCCTCTGGACCCCTTGACCCAGGTTTCTGCCTTCCAGTCCCTGATAATCCACCATCAGGCACGGATCTCCACTCGATGCCCCTTTTACCCCTTCCTGTGGTCAGAACCCCTGGCCCAACCCTCCATCACTGAGCCCCAACAGATCCACCAGCAGCCGTTGTTCCAGACCCAATTCCCCTTGGACCCCCTCCTCCTTCCAGATCCCCTGTCCCAAGAGTCCTTTGAGCCCGCAGAGACCCACTGGCAGCCAGAGACCTGTGATCGATACCACATGGAACTCCTCCCACCTCTGGAACCCTCATCACAATCCTCCATCTTCCTGCCACTGCTGCTCCAATGGAAAAAGGATACCCAGATTTCTGGGGACACCTGCCTGCTGAAGAACCCAGGACAAGGTGACCTAGTTAATATTGATGGTTTAGGGACCAGGTTTGAGGCACTGGCAGAAGCCAGAAGTGTTCACAGTGCAGTTCTGCCTCTGAGTCACCCCGCACAGGGGATGGCATTCCCATGGCCAGAAGACCTTGGCCTGGGGACTGAGTCCAAGCTGCTGTCCTTGCCCTGGACCTTCTGCGGAGCCCTTTTGTTCATCGGCGTTCTCTTGCTGAAAGCATGGAAAGGATGGCGAGGTCATGAATATCAGGTGGACCTGGAGTTGCGAGAGATCTGCAAAACCAGAAAGCTTGTAGGAAAGTCATTGTTGGACTGTGAGGAAGCACTTGATCACCTGGAGTTGAACGCTAGGGTAACCATGAGCGTTATTGCCAATCTGTTGGAGGAAGTCTCTGAGTTAAATGATGCACTCAGAGTGTGGGAGCTGGAACACTTAAGGATTTAAACGTCTCCCTCACTCAGCCTGAACATCCTCAAGCCCTGGGATTCCTCTGGAACTTGTTCCCAATTCTTACCACCTGCTAATGGGCTGAAGGAGAACTGCACCTCGAGGATGTTGTTTAAATCCTGTCCTTCCTGGGTCACCAAGCTGAGAAGGGAAATTGGCAGCAACCATTTGTTTTCTTGCTCACACACTCTGCATCTTTCAGCTCAGAGACCTCCTTCCAAAGATTGCCAGTAACACTCATGGTTCCTTTAGAATTTGTCTTTTTGTTTTCAAGTGCTTCCTCACAGTTAAAAATGACTGACGTACAAGCTTTCTGGTTTGGGAGAACTCTTGCAACTCCAAGTCCATCTGCTTTTCATGAACTCACAATCCTTTACACTCTGAAGAAGACAACTGGGTCAGAGTATGGACTCTGCTCTGAGAGCTCTGGGTATTCTTCAGGCCTCAAAACTGAGCCATAGACCATCAATGCCCCTTGTCCAGTATCAGCACCCTCAACCTTCATGGCCAAATCCAAATCTGGCCCTTCCATTGGAAGTTGCATTCCAGCCTGAGCTAGTGGTTTGGATTTATCATTTGTGGGTAGAAGAGAAAAGACCCATGGGGGAAGATTAAATTGTGTTATAACCATCTCTATGTTGTGACCACCATGAGAAGGATCATCATCAGGACCTTGAAAAACAAGCCTGAATGAGGGGGGAACCTGAAGATAACAAGAAGATGCTGCCCAAACAGCTTTCTCTCTTCTATTTTTTTTTTTTTTTTTTTTTTTTTCCTTTCTGCTTTCTTCTGGCTTCTGGCCATTTACTTGTCTGCTTGAGTTTATAAAAGCTGAAATAAATCTTCTCACTCTGAACTGGTCTTTGAAAGCTTTTTTTTCCCTCCACTTCCTTGTTGATGGATCTTCAATAAACCCACGTTCTCACCAAAGCAGAGACTTGTTTCTCTGTTTCATGTGGGATCAGGTGGGCCTAACTATTTAGAACCATGTTTTCTAATGGTAACAGTGTTAATTATGTTTTTAGGTTTCAACCACATCACTCTGGCAAGTACAGCTCTGGGAGGTATGTTCTTTGTACAGTTGATTTAGTGCAGCATCGTTGGTCCTCTGGGAACAGGTCAGTGGACTTCGGGGATCCATGGGACTGTCTCATGCGCCCTCCGGTACCAGGCAACAGAGCCTGTCTGGAGGCAGTGCCCACTGAAGGGCCAAAGTGACTGAGTCTTTCCTGGCAGGCAGAGCAAAGGTGTCTGTAGTAAAGGGTGTTTTCAGGAACAGCACGTTCCCATCTGCTCCTGGAGCATGTCCATGTGATGTGGGTGACGCGTTTATAGTTCTAGGGGCCACAGAAAAGGGTCTCGGCAGTAACCCCGACGGGGAGAGAGCAGGCAGGCACAGTACTAGGAGCCTGTGTAAACATGCAAGCTCTTCAATTACAACACAGGGCTGTTTATTTCTTAAATTTTATTAGGGTTGTATTAGATAATGGGTAGAACATAATTCATACCCTTGCCTCTTTTAAAAAGTCTTTCTTTGTTATTGTTGAAGATGGAGCTCTGACGTGTAGCTAACTGCAAGCACTTTCAGAGAAGTATCAGAGTCAATGTAACTGAGAGGAAATTTGGCTGTTTCTGTGACATTGAACATTTTAAAAAATAACTGCAACCATAACTAGCAGTACTATATTGTTGTTTACTCTTATGCAGATCAGTGACCAAAAGAAGGTTGGAAAAATTTTAATTTTTATAACATTTTCTAATCATTTCTTATGCACCTTGTAAGATATTAACCATTTTTACCACTTCATTTTTTTTTTCAAGGTGAAAGAACAAATTCTTTTCAACTGTGGGAATAAAAAGATATTTTTTAGGGCTTGACCTTGAAATAGCGAAATGTTAAAAGTTGTTAGCTTTGAATGTCACCATAATACCACAAATTTAGAAACTGATAGAGAAATAGCTTTTAAAAAAATCCCGCAGTTTTGGAAAATAATAAAATATTACCACATAACCCTTGCGTACAAGAGAATCACTAGGGAAATGAGGGAATACATGGAATTGAATGATAATGAACATATTACAGTCAGAAATTGTGAACCAAAGCTAACTGAGTATTAAAGCCAAATTTGTTTAACATATGGGAGGAAGTTATAAACAATGAGCTAGACTTCTTTCTAAAAAGTTGCAGAGTAGCAACAGAGCTAACCCACAGGGTCAAGAATAAAGAAATTAGAAAGAATGGGGAAAATAGAAATGAAATACAGAAGAAAATAGCTTTACAGAAGATTAACAAAATAAAAAGTGGGTTCTTTCATAAGATTATTAAGAAAAACCTTTGGCAGAACTGGTCAATAAATTAAAGAAATAAAGAACAAGGAAACAAATGACCTGCAAACTTTTCTTCTAAAGACCCAGGTACGAACTATTTTAGGCTTTGAGAGCAGTGAGCCCAGTCTCTGTTGCAATCAACTCTGGTGATGTAGCAGAAAAGCAGCCAGAGACAATAGCATAGGGAATGGACAGGTCTGTGTTCCAACAAAAAAGTTGCTTATGGATACAAATGTGACTTTCATGTAAACTTCACACCACTAAAATAACATTCTCCTTTTAACCTCTTCCTCCAACCAGTTAAAATTGTAACCACCATTCTTAGCTAGCTGCAAGTTGTGCAAAACCAGGTGGGGGGATGTATTGGATTTGCTCCCAGATGCAAACTGAAGGGAGGGGGATCAAGGCCCAGGTGCGTCCTCAAGCTCCAAAACCATGGAGCATGCACGACTGCTTTTACGGAAAAGGTGACACACCTGAGGTTATAAGAGCTGGATTCTAGGAGGGGAAACATATTCCTGGAGGGACCGAACTTCTGCAACCAAAGCCCTTCCAGAGACCCCGGGTCTTTGCCACTCTCTCTGCTCCCCGCAGCTAGACTTTACAGCACTGGGTGGCCACCAGGGGCTCCAGAGCTTGCTCATGTGGGCGACTAGCACCTGCCTCTCCCACATCTGAGACAGCAAAACAGAGGAGCCCAGGGCTGGGGCTGCGGGAGGCAGAGCTCTGGGGTGTCTCCACTGTGGCCTGGGCTCTGCTCTGCTCACCCTCCTCACCCTGCACAGGTGAGACATGCTGAGGAGGGGACCTTCTGGGCACCCAAGGGATGACCTTCTCTTCCCTCCTACCCAGGCTCCCCTGGGGTCATGGCCCTGACCTATACCTCTCTGCAGGTACCCTCCTCTCAGCGTCCTGGCCTCAGTCTGCCCTGACTCAGAATCCCTCAGCATCTGGAGTTTTGGGCCAGATGGTCACTCTCTCCTGTGCAGGAAGCAGCAGTCAGTGACAGTGATGGATATAAGCTGGTGTCCTAGTACCAACAGCACCCAGGAGCTGCCCCCAAAGTCTTAATGCACAGGGTGGTTCTCAAACATTTGGGTCCTGTACCAGCTGGGATATATTATGTCCCCCCAAAAAAGCCATGACCTTTTAATCCAATCTCGTGTGATACTGGGATTAGGTTGTTTCCATAGAGATGTGACCCACCCAACTGTGAACGATACCTTTGCTTAGAGTGTGACCTCTGAATGTTTCCATGGAGGGGTGGCCATGCCCATTTAGTGTAGGCCTTGATTAGTTCACTGGAGTCTTACAAACAGGCTCACAAACAGAAGGCCCAGAGAGCTGCAGCAAAGACAGACATTTTGAAGATGGCTGTTGAAAGCTGATATTTTGGAGAATGCCATTTTGAAATGCAACCTGGGATCAAGAGATGCCGTCCACATGCCTTCCCAGCTAACAGAGGTTTTCTGCATGCCAATGGCCTTTCTCCAGTGAAGGTACCCTACTGTTGATGCCTTACCTTGGACACTTTATGGCCTTAAGACTGTAACTTAATAACCAAATAACCCCCCGTTATAAAAGCCTAACCGTTTCTGGTGTTTTGCCTAACAGCAGCATTAGCAAACAGGAACAGGTCCCAACTTGGTTCTGCCCCTCCAAGTCGGGCCTCCTGGCCTCCCTGGCCACCCCCATGATGCAGCAGCAGGACAAGCCTGTGCATTCCCACTGCTCATTTGCAAACAGCTCCCTTCCCACTGAGCTCCAAGCCCAGAAGGAAGTGAGCCCAAACCCTGCCTGAGCTCACACATCAGCCCCTGCTTGGCCCCCTAACACAAGGTTGAGTCTTTGGTGTCTGATACCAGCTCCGCTCTTTGACCCTGAGCAGAAGTTCTGAACATGACAGAGGCTTTGGTGTGGACTAAATACACTGTAGTTGCTTCAGATAGAGAGATGGCAGCAGAAATGCACCTGCTTCTTTCCCCTGCCAGGGGCATCAGCAGGAGACACAGCCTAGCTCCTCAGTGACAAGGACAGAGTGAGTGATGGTTTACAAGGCCATCTTACCTGAAGGCGTCTTCTGCCCACTCTGGTCCAACTCAGTCCTGCCTCAAGTGTTGCAAGACTTTGATTCTCAGGTCTTCTATGGTCTCAGCAGCCCATTTCCACCTAAATCAGAGTGCAGTTACCAAGATGTTCCACAAACAAAGAGACTGTGTTTTTACCACATCCATTTATAAAGCAATAGTCTCTTGTGAAAACCTCTGCCAATGGGCCTGAGGAAATTGAAAACTAGAGAACCAGCCCTGCCCTTTCAGTGTGTCTCTCCTCTTTGTCTTTCAATTTGAGCCCCAGGTCCTTTTTGGCTGAGCCAGGGGACAATCTGAGTGATACACCCTATGCCCTATCAAAAGTAACTGACCACTGTCCTTCCACCCCTTTGTTCTTTCCTTGTCAGGATGCATCTCTCTGTCCCTTCAGGAACAAGCCTTTGGTGAATTTGCACCCCTGTCATTTCCCCCCATTCTGACCCCCCACCTTCCTGGATGGCACTACAGCCGGATTCCTAGGGCCAGGCTACTTAATTTCAAGGCAGTTGCCCTGTTAGATAATGAGATCACTCAATCAACACAGATGAGATCGTTCAATGACTTGTAACTGCAGCTACTTTTACCTAGCAGAAGCCCGGGTCCGATCTCAGGGGAGCACATGGTATTTTTCCTTCAAACAAATCCAACGCTGCGCTACCCTGGTTTTACAGAAAGGAACCTGAGGCCCTGGAGGATAACGGGGGTGTAGGCCGAAGACACTCGAAGTGAAAATGCAGGAACAGAACTCACCCGGGTTTCGGGTTTCGGCCAAATCACACCCTCTCCCCTGGGCGCTCCCACTGCCCTGGAGCTGGGGGGAGAGGATAAGGGCTCCGACTCAGCCGGTTCCCCGGAGCTCAGCAGCAAAGGGACACGGGGGTTAGTATCGGCATCGTCTGTGTGACCAAACCTGGCTTCTGGTTCCCTCTGGGGTGAAATCTCAGGAGACTGAGGGTCTCGAATGGGGGTGCCCAGGGAACCCAAAAAGGGTTTATTTCCTCAGGCTGGGGTGGGGTGGGGGCGGGTGGGGGTTGCTGACGGAGGGGGGGGGAGGATGGGGCGGGGGCGGGACTGGGGTGGGGGGTGAGGATGGGGGTGGCCGGGAGTTGGGGGGTGGGCTGCTGCCCCGTGACCTCACCCACCATTTGCGGGGCTCAGGGATGAGGAGGGAGGAGGTGAGGCCAGGGCCCCCCCCAGGCCTACTCCTCTGGGGTCCACTGTCCTCCCTCAGCTTCCGGGTGCAGGGCCCGGTCTGCGGGGCGCTGAGCTCGCCAGCAATGGGCGAGGGTCGGCCCCGAGCCCCTCTCCCTCCTCCAGAGGAGACGCCCGCCCTCAGCCAGCCGGGACAGGGCACTTCTTTGGAGTCTTATTCAGATCTTACCTCAGATCACATGAGCTGGGGAAATACTCAGCCTGGGTGGACTGTTCAGTGATTTTGAAAATGCATGGGAAGCAGTGTGGGCTGGTACATGTCCCTGTTATTTCAAGTGACCCCAGAGTTTGGCCTCGGGCCACAGGACAGTCATGGCGCCTCCAGAATCACAGCAGGCCTGTCAGGCTGGCTTTTCTTTGTGGTCTTGCCCTGCTCTTCCCCCAGACATGTTCCTGCTGTGACCACAGAGCTTTAGTCTCCAAGCTACACCATGGAGGAATGAATGAATGAATGGAGTGAGAACATGCCTGTAAAGGAGGTCATTTCATTTATCCCCGTTAGACCCGGGTGCTCATATAAAAGCCTCTATTTTTCTCAGCTTGGACGGAGACACTCAGCAGCCTCCTGCCTCCTTGATTCATTCAACAAACATTTGTCCCTGAGTGGCTGCAGATGCAGTGCTCGAGAGAAACACACCGGGCTGAGGCTTAGCTGAGAAAACAGTCAAAAAAAGAAACCCAAGAAGACCTTTGTTTTGAAGTAGCAAGTTATATCTGTTTCTTAAAGAAAGCAGGCAGATATGCAAAGTTACAAAAGCAGCAGGACATGCTGTTCAAGTCCTGAGGTGAAGCCCTTGGCCAATATGAGAACAGGAAGAAGCCATGGAAAGGAGGGGAGAGGAGGGAGATGAGAGGAGTGGGAGGCAGCAGACGGATCACGGGGAGGAGACATGAGAGGGCTGAGTGTTCTTCTAAATGAAAAGAGGATCCAGTGATCTTCTGAAGTCCTGATTCATCTTCTATAGCTCCCTACGGTGTTGCTGGAAGGGAAGGGAGAACCCTGAGCAAGCTAGGGTTGTGGCCCAGGCTTGCATGAAGCTTAGTCGAGGAGAGCCACAGAGGTGGACAGACGGGGAAGTGTCATGGTGTTGTCAGGTTGCAGGAGGTTCAGAAGTGGGCAGCAGGGAAAGAGAGGCTGGAAGAAACTAAAACAATTATTTATGTATTGCTACATTAAAAATTATCCCAAGTATGGGATGTTCTGTTTCTTCTTTTTCTTACGTTTATTTTGATTGTGACGAGTGCACAACTATATGATGAAACTGTTGGCCATTGAGTGTATCCTTTGGATGGATTGTATGGTGTATGAGTGTATCTCAATTAAACTGCATTTCAAAATTACCCCAAAACTGAAAGACTCTAAACAACAATAAATATTTATCATTGCCATGGTTACTGTGGTTTAGCTGAGTGGTTCTGGCTCGAGAGCCTCTCATAAGGTTACCCTCAAATATATTAGCTGAGGTTGCTTGAACAGGGCTGGAGGATCCTGTCACAAGATGGTTCTCTCACTTGGAAGGAGGCCTCAGTTCTCTGCTGACCGCATCCACAGTTCCCAGAGAGAATTTGAAGGTCCAGGGGTAGACTCCTTGACTGCTATTCAGAGGAGGTCTGCTTGGCCGTGGACACCCATGGGAGAAAGTGGGGGTGGGGAGTAGGTAACTTCCTAAGGTGGGCCCTCTCTGGGAGCACATCCCCTGCTGGCTGTGGGGAGGCAGCCCCTATGGCTACAGGCTTTGAGGAGGTCAAGACTAGACATTCCTCCCTGGCTCCAGGGAGCTCCTCTGCCCACAGCACATATTATGGAGGTTTCTGCAGGTGGAGAGATCTGAGGGGAATACATTCCCTCTTCTAGTTCTCCTCTGGTTCATATTCCCTTACTGACTGTAGGCCCATATTCAGAAGATGCTTTTTTTCTCTCAGCCCATCTGCAAATGTACCTCGTCATTCTCCGTGGAAAGCACCTTGGGTAAGTAGCCACTTGCCCTAGCACACCAGCCCCAAGTGAGTGGAGACCCAGA
Source organism: Choloepus didactylus (assembly GCF_015220235.1). NCBI lineage: Eukaryota > Metazoa > Chordata > Mammalia > Pilosa > Megalonychidae > Choloepus > Choloepus didactylus. Next base: position 23,803,311 of record NC_051329.1, on the reverse strand, counting down.
TCCCTAGCTTGCTTGCACCTCCCAATCTCCCTTAACATTCCAGGATATCCACAAGCCCCTGAAAATCAGGGTGGGGTTCCTGGAACACTGAGGAGGAATAATTGAATTCCTCTGAATAATTGAATTTCCTAGGTGTGAACTACCTAGAGTCTGTATGTTTAACAAATGTCCCAAAGTCATTCTAATATTTGAGGAACTTTCAGAAACATGATCTAAACCTGTAGCAGTCACAGTTTTCCTTCTTTTTCCCTAAAGCATTTTTACAGTTGTGTTCATCTTCAAACCTTTTTCAGTTGACATTGTTAGTGGTAGAAAACAGGGTCCCAGATAGTCAGGCCCCTCTAATCCCTCCTCAAAAAGAGAAACAGGTCTCTTTTTTTTGGTGAGAAGGTGAGTTTGTTGAAGATGAATTAACAAGGAACTGGAAGAAAGAAAAACCTTTGGAGCCCAGTTCAAAGTGAGAATTGGTTGGGCTTTTATAACCCCAAACAGACAAAGAAGTGGCTAGAAGCCAGAAGAAAGCAGAAAGAAAAACAAATAGAAGAGAGAAAGCTGTTCTGTTAGCATCTCCTTGTTATGTTGAAGTTCTGAAGTCCTCCCCTCATTCAGGTTTGTTTTTAAAAAAGCCATTTCTTTATTAAACCATATGGTGGTTTCCTCCTGTGGGCAATGCTGGGAATGTTCCTGGGAGCAGAGAGCAAGTTTTTTGTTGTTGAGATTAGAGCAACAGCAAGTTATTTTAACAAGGGCTTTTCGTGGTTAGAATAACTGAAGGCTGCTTGAGAGAAGTGATCCTAATAAACAGGTTTTTTTTTTTTTTTCCTGTTGGCTTTTGAAGACTATACTAAGCATTTTCCAGCTAAAGAATTATATTGAGTATTTTCTACTTATCCAGCTATTAACATCCAGAATTTAAACCCTGGTATGCTACAAATATTGACATTAAAACTATTAAAGTCACTCTTTTAAATGTATCCAAAGAGTATAAGTAGCATAAGGTTTGATACTTACCCTTCTTTTTTTTTTTTCCAAAAATAAAAATACACCAGTGAGCTCTTATTAAATGTTAAAACTTTTATTCTGTTGGTTTAACTCCCTCAAATCTTGTTTCTCGTCACTTCTCCCGCAGGATTTTATGATAATGTGATGGACTTTATCCATGAGAATCTCATATTACCCTCTCAAATCTCTCTGCAGAAAAATACATTCATGAAATTTGTTTTAAAAATAATTTCCTCAGAGTGTAAGCTTAAATTTTTTTATTATCACTAAAATTATTAATATAAAATTCATATAGCAACAAAAATATATAACAAGTTTTTATATGTAACTTTTAAATGTAAAAAAATAAAATAAAATGTTGTTGGAGATAGAGCTCTTTCTACCCCTGTAAAGGAAAAAAGGAAAAAAAAAAAAAAAAAGCAAAAAAGAGACACCTCATGTATGAACACTTTCCTTAGTTTTATTAAACTTGCTGCAACGAGAAAGTCAAAGCCAGCCGAAATCAAGGCAAGCCAAATCAAAGATTTACTCTTTGTAGGGAAATGTTGTAGAAAAATGTAAGAAAGGAATAAGTTTCGTTTTCACATAGAGACAGCATGGAATAAGGGAAATGGAGGCAAAACCAGTTTAAACAAGCCCCAGACAAAGAGAAGAGAGAATCTGCCTGATGTAAAGAGACATGAGGTAGTATCAGAGGCGGGAACTCACAGCAAAAAAATAAAAATTTGGGGGGGGATTGGCTAATCAGTTCAAAATCTCAATAATGAGCTAGTTGGCTCTCTGGGATTGGCTGTACAAATTAAAATCTCAAAAGATGAATTAGTTAGTGTTCTCGGATAGGCTGTAACCTCTGTAGCACCCAGTCAATGGGGAAACAGGGGAGGGACTTGCGAATTAGGAGTAGGAGATTTAAAGATCGCCATTCTCTTCCTCTGGCGCGCCAGCCTTCCGCGTGTTTGGCTGGATGCCCCATCTTGAAAGATCGTAAATAAATTCTTTTCTCCTCCAGAACCGAGAGAGCGTTTATTCCCTTACAGGTACCACTTTATTTCCGACAAAAAATAGAAACATTAGTCATCATTTCACTAAATCCAAAAGGAAAGTAAAGGGAAAGGTCAATATCTCCACTAAGAGTCTTCTGCAGGAAGAAGTCGAAAATTGTCAAAAATAGATCTTGACCTTTTGTGTTTCCCGCACAATCAGAACAGGAAATAAAAACTTCCCGGGACCCCTCTCCTCGTGGAGTCCACCGCCGCCCCCGCACCCTCTCCCGCCCCCGAACTCCCTCCTTCCTTGTGTAAGGAGGCGGGGAGCCCCGCCCAGGGGCCCTGAACACCCGGGGGCCGCTCCCTCAAAGCCCGGGACACGGGAGGAAATGGCTGTCCCGGACGCGGGCGGCGGCGGCGGCCTCGCCGAGTATCTGCAGCGGCAGCAGCACGGACAGGGCGCGGCGGCGGCGGCCCCCAGGACACTCAGCCGTCACTGCGCTCTCTGCTGGGGACACCTGCTGCAAGATCCGGCGCCATCCCCAGGCCATGAGGAGGAGGAGGCGGCCCTGCAGCCAGGGCCCCGGCCGCTGCCACCAAGGGGTGATTGGGCTTCTGCACAGTTAGCAGGAGCAGCAAACAGATGGGAGATTTTGCCACCAACACCTACAATTATAAATGATGAAGCTGGTCATCTAGTACAGATTCTGAGTGCTGCTACTAGAGGGGGCAGTATGTCCTTCCCTTTCAGAATTTGCAAATTCAACAGATACTTTCCGTTGCACCAGGATGGGATTCATCAGATGGTAGAGTGTCCAATGTTCAGTATCTAGTAATTCCACAGATTCAGTCAATGCATGGTCAGGAGGTTCAAATTAGTTTCATAGCTCTTCAGATAATGGGGGTATAAATCAAGAAAGCATCAAATTGAGATCATTCGTGGCCCTAATCAAACCTTACCTGTCTCTGAAACTCCTCCTGCTAATATCCAGAATCTCAAACCACAGACTGCTCAAGTCCGGGTCTAGGGAGTTGCAATTGGTGGTTCATCTTTTCCTGGCCAAATCCAAGTAGTTGCTACTGTGTCTCTCGGACTGGAAATATTACCTTTGTACCAATCAATAGTGTCCATTTAGATTGTTAGGGACCCTCAGGCAGTTCTCAGACAGTGACTGCAGGCATTAAGGCAGATGGACATTTGATAAACACAGGACAAGATATGGATATTTCAGACAATTCAGAAAGGACAGCTGAGTGGGTTTTTTCTGATCTCAATGAAACTAACACTGATACAGATTTATTTGTGCCAACATCTCTTTGTCAGAGTTGTCTATTACCATGGGTAGTAAAAGTATATCACAACAAAACAAAGAGCTTGACCACTTCTGTGGGCAAGTGTGTTCTTCAGATCTTCAGGGAACTTATACCCACTTGCCTGTTTCAGAAGAGACACAGGCTCAGAATATTCAGGTTTCTACAGCACAGCCTATTGTTTAACATCTACAACTTCAATAGTCTTGGCAGCCCACCAGTCAAGCCCAAATCATTCAAGGTGTTACACTGCAGACAATCCATGGTGTACAAGACAGTGGTCAAAATATATCCCAACAGGTTTTGTGAAATCTTTGGTTGCAGCTGAATCCTGGACTTTTGTAATTCAGGCACAGACAGTGACCGCTTCTGGACAAATCACTTGGCAAACATTTCAAATACAAGGGGTCCAGAACTCACAGAATTTGCAAATACAAAATACTGCTGCCCGACAAATAACTTGGACTTCTGTTCAGACACTCACAGTTGGTGAAGTTGCAGCAGGTGGAGCCTTGCCTTCAACTCCAGGTAGTCTAAGCCTTGGTCAGTTGCCAAATCTACATAGAATGGCAGTGTTCTCTATAGATTTTACAGCTATACAGCTACACCCAGGAGAGAATGCTGGCAGTCCTGCAGATTTGGGCATCAACGAAGAGGAACCTGATCCTGAAGAATGGCAGGTTAGTGGTGATTCTACATTGAAAACCAATGATCTAACACATTTAAGAGTACAGGTGCTACTTTCCCGGTCAGGTATAACTTATGCAGACATAACAACATAACTTCCATACTGACTATACTCCAAACACATGGAAATTAGTCATAGAAAATAAGAAGTTTTATGTTACTTTTTAAAGGATTTTTTTTGGAGGGGTATCTAGTTAATCTGTACTTAAATATCCACCAATTCCTTTTTTTGTTTCTTCCCTTAAAGTTTATATGTTATACTGTATATTTAATTGAGAAACATGTTTTTTATTCTGCTGTATTTTCTGATTATTTTTAAATTATTGTTTATATTTTCAGTTATTAAATGTACAAAATAAAGTTACACTCCTGGTCTTCTAAGAACTATACAATGTTCCTAAATGCATACATATAAAAGCAGCAGTTAACCTAATTCAAAAATTTAAATTGTTTATTTGTTACTCTTAACACCAAATGAAATTTAAAGGATACTCTATTGTATGTTTAAAGTGTGTATTATAACACTGTGGTAGTTAATAAAACTTTTTTCTTTTGAAAAATAAATCACTAAATCTTAATCTCATTAAAGTTCTTCAAATAACTGCCTAAACACTATTTTCAGAAATGCCAACTTCTTCCTAGAAGAAGTTTACCAAGGAAGTCATAGAGACTAAGTGTGGAACAGTTTTGTGTTTTGTTTTGTTTTTTTTTAATTAGGGTTCTCCAGAGGAACAGAACTGACAGCAAAGATAACTATATAGGGATCTATCTATCTATCTATCTATCTATCTATCTATGGAAATATTCACAGGAATTGACTCGTGTAAACATGGGGGTTGGCCAGCCCAAATTCTGTAGGGCAGGTTGCAATTTGGGAACTGTAAAGAAAGTGACATTGACTTCTCCAGGAGAAGTGGGCTGTCTGAAGTAGAAATAGTCTTTCTGACTGCAAAATCCTCAGTTCTCACTTTCAGACTTCTACCTGATGGAATGAGAAGATTTCTCTCATTCCTGAAGGCAAGCTTCCTGTTGATAGTAGATGCAATCAGCCATAAGTGCAATCAACTGACTAAGGATATAAATCCATCTGTGGAATACCCCCACAGTAACCGTCAGGCCACTGTTTGCTTTAATAGACAACTTGAAACCATAACCTAGCCAAGCTGCCAATTGGAACATGAAATTAACGATCGCAGCTCAACTAGGGTTTTTCCACCTTGGCACCACTGATCCTTTGAGCCAGATAACTCCTTGTTCTGGGGGGCTGCACCACGTGTTGTAGGATATATCCACGGCTCGTACCCACTAAATGCTGCTGGCATTCCCAAGTGTGACAATCAAAAGTGTTTCCAATCATTTACATATGTATCCTAGGGGACAAAATTGTCCCAAGTGAGAATCATTGCTCTAGAATGAGACAGGGTTCAGCATTGATTTTATTTCTCTTTTTAGTTTTTCTAGGGGATAATACTGAGAAATGAATAACAAATAAGTCAATAGGAATGAAAAGAATTTTGTTCAAAGCAGCTTCACTCACTTCTTTGGACACCTTCTGAATTATATGCAAAAAATTGAAAGGCTTGTTACCTGGTCATTAGAAGCATTCATGCTCTCACCAGTATTTCATATTGTCCCATTGTTTGGTGTGAGAAACAAGTACTAAACTTTAAAAGGAATAAACACTCACCTGATTGTGGAGAAGAAAAGAATTTATTCATGATCTTGCAAGAATGGGCGTGCAACCAAAATGTGGTGGCTGGAACGCCGAACAATAGACCACAGCACTATTTATTCCCTAAGCCTAACACGCAAGTCCCTCCCCTGTTTCTCCATTAGCTGGATACTCCAGAGGTTACAGCCTATCCAACAGGCCTAACTAACCCATGCAAATTTAAAACAAGCAACCTACAAAACTTGAAACATTTGAAACAAGAAACATTTGAAACAAGTCTCCACCCCTGACTGTAACTGTTACACCCTTCTAAGGCACTGACACCACTCCTATGCTTGTGTAGCCTCTTTCCTTTGCTCCTTAACTGCAGAACCAGTTGGTAAGAAATTATGAGGCTATTTGAGGAGCCTCCACTCCTGAGTCTCCACCTTGCAGAGACAGTGGGCAGATAAACAGGAGGACCAGCCACTAAATACGGCTTGGTTTCTTGGCTCTCTGCCACCCCTGAGCTGCCCCGACCCAGTGTGAAAGCTAAACTTAACCTCATTCTCACAAATCTCCCCTTTATTTTAAACACTTTTTAGTTTTCACATTCCAGTCTCTCAAACCTACGAAGAGCTTTCTCACATTCCTCATCATAGAGATCCTCCTCCTTGATGGGGTACAGATTGTTTTGCTTCTATTGAACCAGCATTTGCTTGGTTAGGGCTGTCTCAATAAGTCTTTGAGTCAACCCCCCGGCACATGGGATGATGCAGCACCCGACTGCCATGAGTACTCCAGCTACATTGATAAGAGAGGTTAAGATGGACAACGCCACCCCTTTCCACCTTTCAAACCGGCTTCCAACCTCCCAGTGAGGGGTTATCAATACCTGAGTTCTCTCCTAATTCCTCAGATAAGGCCATTAGACCTTGTAAAGTTTTGGTGATGGTTCCATCAGGTGCTGTATTATTGGGGATGAATGTGCAACAACTACTTCCAATCGTTACACGAACACCTCCTTTTTCAGCTAGCATCCTGTCTAGGGCTATTCTATTTTCCCAGGCCATTCAGCTAGTAGCATCTAGCTGCCTCTGATGCCCCTAACTGCATCCCTGGTATTATTGATAAATCTTTGTTGATTATAATATATGTAGTTAATGCAGTCCACATTACTAATCGTGACCCAACATAACAAGAATGACTCAAATCCTGCAGGTCCCTGATTTCTAGCCTTAAACTTGTTTGGGAATGCCTGTGAAACTTTTATACTGTCTAAATAGATTTGGTCATTGAAAGAACCAGGTAAGTTTCTTTTTCTTTCCCTTTCCTCTTGGGTTTTCACTTCCTCCCCTTTCTCAAATGCCAGGGTGAATGGGATGGCCGAGTGAACCAGAGGACAGATCCCTTTGCACTTGTCAGGTAACACCGGTCAGAGGATGCCCTTTCCACAGCACCACCAAAGGTCTGCTCGGGGTGTGGTTAAACTGGAGAAGCTGCCAGTACTATCCTCAGTCACATTCCACACTTGGGTACACAAGGCCATGGTCCCGAGGTCCTGGAGCCCCTCTCCCCATCCACAGAGACGGGCAGAGTGGATTCCTGGACTGACGTGGGAAGCTGGTATGGCCTCGATGATTCCTCTCCTGACTGGAGGGAAAAGGGGGGACAACGTATTACACTTTTCACCAGGAGAAGCATTCTGAAAAAGGAGCACCATATACTTGAACTCCTTTTTGTGCTTTTTCATACCAAAGGGAAAGGGTACAATCTGAGCATTGGGTCAGCCTGTTGCACAAGTGAAGTGGTTGCTTTTGTTTAGGCTCTGGATCTTTATATTTAACCCATTTCACCCAGGCGTTTGCATCCCCACATCATGTTTCTATTTCTATGGTTTGCTCTAAGTTTTCTGCCTTGAGTATTCTAATTACCTTGGGATCATTCTGAACTGGGGAACTGGCCTCCAGCGAAGTTTCCTCAGGTGCCACTGAAGAGTTAACTGGAGAAGACATTGTTGGGGCGGTGGCTGATGTGGAGGGGAGGACCTGTATTCAGAACCTTCCCAGGGGGTCTTTTTCAGTGACATCTGCTCCCATTCCATATATTCTGTCAACTACTTGATCCCTGCTACTGCCCCTAGGGACTAGTCTATCTGCCTTTTTTTTTTTTTTTTTTTTTTTTTTTTTATTTGTGGGGAAACAGCATGTAAAAAAAATGGATTATTTCCAAGCCTTCTAAGGCCATCAGATATTTTTGGAGAAAGTCATGAAAGTCATGTTAGCCCTACATCTGCTGTATGAATTCAATAAAGACTTTGGAGAACAGCATGGTGGGACCTAAAAACAGAACACAAAGTGTACAACATAGGGGATAGGTGAGGAAAAGGATGGATCCTCTACTATTTCAGAATTCTTGTGAAAAGCTAGCTCCTGTTTTCAAAGCTGTCAAATACCTGGCTCCAGGTTTAACCATAAAGATACTTTTTGAAAAAAAACACATTAAAAAAAAGATTGGAAAATTACTGTATGAAGGGTTAAGCAGCATTGAGTATAATTAAACTATAGTCCAGGGTTAGATACAATTTAATAATAGTTTAATTCCAAAAAAAAAAAAAAGTTTTTGTAGGTGAGACCATGAAATTTCCTAACAGCTGATTTTAATACATTGCTCTAATTTTCTAAAACAACTTAGAGGAATTAATATTTACAGCAGGTGTAGTATTTATGCAAAATCTGGCATCAGGTATATTATATATGTATATATATGTATGTGTATGTATATATATTTATATCTATAGATATAGATATATATAGAACCCAAGATTACATGAACTAGGAATATTTCTCTTTTTGTGCCTGGCTTATTTCGCTCAGCATTATGTCTTCAAGGTTCATCCATGTTGTCATATGTTTCACCAGATCGTTCCTTCTTACTGCCGCGTAGTATTCCATCGTGTGTATATACCACATTTTATTTATCCACTCATCTGTTGAAGGACATTTGGGTTGTTTCCATCTCTTGGCAATTGTGAATAATGCTGCTATGAACATTGGCGTGCAGATATCTGTTCGTGTCACTGCTTTCCGATCTTCTGGGTATATACCGAGGAGTGCAATCGCTGGATCGAATGGTAGCTCTATATCTAGTTTTCTAAGGAACTGCCAGACTGACTTCCAGAGTGGCTGAACCATTATACAGTCCCACCAACAATGAATAAGAGTTCCAATTTCTCCACATCCCCTCCAGCATTTGTAGTTTCCTGTTTGTTTAATGGCAGCCATTCTAACCGGTGTTAGATGGTATCTCATTGTGGTCTTAATTTGCATCTCTCTAATAGCTAGTGAAGCTGAACATTTTTTCATGTGTTTCTTGGTCATTTGTATTTCCTCTTCAGAGAACTGTCTTTTCATATCTTTTGCCCATTTTATAATTGGGCTGTCTGTACTATTGTCATTGAGTTGTAGGATTTCTTTGTATATGCAAGATATCAGTCTTTTGTCAGATACATGGTTTCCAAAAATTTTTTCCCATTGAGTTGGCTGCCTCTTTACCTTTTTGAGAAATTCCTTTGAGGTGCAGAAACTTCTAAGCTTGAGGAGTTCCCATTTATCTATTTTCTCTTTTGTTGCTTGTGCTTTGGGTGTAAAGTCTAGGAAGTGGCCTCCTAATACAAGGTCTTGAAGATGTTTTCCTACATTATCTTCTAGGAGTTTTATGGTACTTTCTTTTATATTGAGATCTTTGGTCCATTTTGAGTTAATTTTTGTGTAGGGGGTGAGGTAGGGGTCCTCTTTCATTCTTTTGGATATGGATATCCAACTCTCCCAGCCCCATTTGTTGAAAAGACCATTATGGCTCAGTTCGGTGACTTTGGGGGCCTTATCAAAGATCAGTCGGCCATAGATCTGAGGGTCTATCTCTGAATTCTCAATTCGATTCCATTGATCTATATGTCTATCTTTGTGCCAGTACCATGCTGTCTTGGCAACTGTGGCTTTATAATAAGCTTCAAAGTCAGGGAGTGTAAGTCCTCCCACTTCGTTTTTCTTTTTTAGAGTGTCTTTAGCAATTCGAGGCATCTTCCCTTTCCAAATAAATTTGATAACTAGCTTTTCCAAGTCTGCAAAGTAGGTTGTTGGAATTTTGATTGGGATTGCATTGAATCTGTAGATGAGTTTGGGTAGAATTGACATCTTAATGACATTTAGCCTTCCTATCCATGAACATGGAATATTTTTCCATCTTTTAAGGTCCCCTTCTATTTCTTTTAGTAGAGTTATGTAGTTTTCTTTGTATAGGTCTTTTACATCTTTGGTTAAGTTGATTCCTAGGTACTTGATTTTTTTAGTTGCTATTGAAAATGGTATCTTTTTCTTGAGTGTCTCTTCAGTTTGTTCATTTCTAGCATATAGAAACATTACTGACTTATGTGCATTAATCTTGTATCCCGCTACTTTGCTAAATTTGTTTATTAGCTTTAGTAGGTGTATCGTTGATTTCTCAGGGTTTTCTAGATATAAGATCATATCATCTGCAAACAATGACAGTTTTACTTCTTCTTTTCCAATTTGGATGCCTTTTATTTCTTTGTCTTGCCGGATTGCCCTGGCTAGCACTTCCAGCACAATGTTGAATAACAGTGGTGACAGCGGGCATCCTTGTCTTGTTCCTGATCTTAGAGGGAAGGCTTTCAGTCTCTCACCATTGAGTACTATGCTGGCTGTGGGTTTTTCATATATGCTCTTTATCATGTTGAGGAAGTTTCCTTCAATTCCTACCTTTTGAAGTGTTTTTATCAAAAAGGGATGTTGGATTTTGTCAAATGCTTTTTCAGCATCTATTGAGATGATCAATTGATTTTTCCCTTTCGAGTTTTTAATGTGTTGTAATACATTGATTGTTTTTCTTATGTTGAACCATCCTTGCATGCCTGGAATGAACCCCACTTGGTCATGGTGTATGATTTTTTTAATGTGTCTTTGGATTCGATTTGCAAGTATTTTGTTGAGGATTTTTGCATCCATATTCATTAGGGAGATTGGCCGGTAGTTTTCCTTTTTTGTAGCATCTTTGCCTGGTTTTGGTATTAGATTGATGTTAGCTTCATAAAATGAGTTAGGTAGTGTTCCATTTTTTTCAATGTTTTGAAAGAGTTTGAGTAAGATTGGTGTCAGTTCTTTCTGGAAAGTTTGGTAGAATTCCCCTGTGAAGCCATCTGGCCCTGGGCATTTATTTGTGGGAAGATTTTTGATGACTGATTGGATCTCTTTGCTTGTGATGGGTTGGTTGAGGTCTTCTATTTCTTCTCTGGTCAGTCTAGGTTGTTCATATGTTTCCAGGAAATTGTCCATTTCTTCTACATTATCCAGTTTGTTGCCATACAGTTGTTCATAATATCCTCTTATAATTTTTTTAATTTCTTCAGGATCTGCAGTTATGTCACCTTTTTCATTCATTATTTTGTTTATATGGGTCTTCTCTCTTTTTGATTTTGTCAGTCTAGCTAGGGGCTTGTCGATCTTGTTGATCTTCTCAAAGAACCAACTTTTGGTGATATTTATCCTTTCTATTGTTTTTTTGTTCTCTATGTCATTTATTTCTGCTTTAATCCTTGTTATTTCTTTTCTTCTACTTGGTTTAGGATTGGTTTGCTGTTCATTTTCTAGCTTCTTCAGTTGATCCATTAGTTCTTTGGTTTTGGCTCTTTCTTCCTTTTTAATATATGCGTTTAGTGCTATAAATTTCCCCCTTAGCACTGCTTTTGCTGCATCCCATAGGTTTTGGTATGTTGTGTTCTCATTTTCATTCGTCTCTATATATTTAGCAATTTCTCTTGCTATTTCTTCTTTAACCCACTGATTGTTTAGGAGTGTGTTGTTTAACCTCCAGGTATTTGTGAATTTTCTAAGTCTCTGATGGTTATTGACTTCTAATTGTATTCCATTGTGGTCAGAGAATGTGCTTTGAATAATTTCAATCTTTTTAAATTTATTGAGGCTTGTTTTATGTCCCAGCATATGATCTATTCTGGAGAAAGTTCCGTGAGCACTAGAAAAGTATGTGTATCCTGGTGATTTGGGATGTAATGTCCTGTAGATGTCTGTTAAATCTAAATCATTTATCAGATTGTTTAGGTTTTCAATTTCCTTATTGGTCTTCTGTCTGGTTGATCTATCTATAGGAGAGAGTGATGTGTTGAAGTCTCCCACAATTATTGTGGAAACATCAATTGCTTCCTTTAGTTTTGCCAATGTTTCTCTCATGTATTTTGTGGCACCTTGATTGGGTGCATAGACATTTACGATTGTTATTTCTTCTTGCTGAATTGCCCCTTTTATTAGTATGTAGTGGCCTTCTTTGTCTCTCAAAACATCCCTGCATTTGAAGTCTATTTTATCTGAGATTAATATTGCTACACCTGCTTTCTTTTGGCTGTAGCTTGCATGAAATATTTTTTTCCATCCTTTCACTTTCAATTTCTTTGTGTCCCTGTGTCTAAGATGAGTCTCTTGTATGCAACATATTGATGGTTCATTTTTTTTGATCCATTCTGCGAATCTATATCTTTTAATTGGGGAGTTTAATCCATTTACATTCAACGTTAAAACCGTGAAGGCATTTCTTGAATCGGCCATCTTATCCTTTGGGTTATGTTTGCCATATTTTTCCCTCTCTCTATTAATATCCTTTATTGTACCCATACCGAATCTCTTTAGTACTGAACCTTTCTCCAAGTCTCTCTGTCCTGTCTTTGTTTCTCTGTCTGTAGGGCTCCCTTTAGTATCTCCAGTAGGGCAGGTCTCTTGTTAGCAAATTCTCTCAGCATTTCTTTGTCTGTGAAAAATTTAAGCTCTCCCTCAAATTTGAAGGAGAGCTTTGCTGGATAAAGTATTCTTGGCTGGAAATTCCTCTCTCTCAGAATTTTAAATATATCGTGCCATTGCCTTCTCGCCTCCATGGTGGCTGCTGAGTAGTCACTACTTAGTCTTATGCTGTTTCCTTTGTATGTGGTGAATTGCTTTTCTCTTGCTGCTTTCAGAACTTGCTCCTTCTCTTCTATGTTTGACAGTGTGATCAGTATATGTCTCGGAGTGGGTTTTTTTGGATTTATTCTATTTGGAGTTCGCTGAGCATTTATGATTTGTGTATTTATGTTGTTTAGAAGATTTGGGAAGTTTTCCCCAACAATTTCTTTGAATACTCTTCCTAGACCTTTACCCTTTTCTTCCCCTTCTGGGACACCAATGAGTCTTATATTCGGACGCTTCATATTATCTATCATATCCCTGAGGTCCATTTCGAGTTTTCAATTTTTTTCCCCATTCTTTCTTTTATGCTTTCATTTTCCATTCTGTCATCTTCCAGGTCACTGATTCGTTGTTCAACTTCCTCTAGTCTTGTACTATGAGTGTCCAGAATCTTTTTAATTTGGTCAACAGTTTCTTTAATTTCCATAAGATCATCCATTTTTTTATTTAGTCTTGCAATGTCTTCTTTATGCTCTTCTAGGGTCTTCTTGATTTCCTTCATATCCCGTACTAGGGTCTCATTGTTCATCTTTAGTTCTTTGAGTAGCTGCTCTAGGTGTGTCTCTTCTGGTCTTTTGATTTGGGTGCTTGGGCTTGGGTTATCCATATCGTCTGGTTTTTTCATATGCTTTATAATTTTCTGTTGTTTTTGGCCTCGTGGCATTTGCTGTCCTTGATAGGGTTCTTTAGGGTTTGTAGACCAGCTGAAGTCCTTATCTCTAATTTATCAGATCTACAGCTTCGTGGAGTACACTTTCTCTAACTAACCAGCAGGTGGCGTCCACGAGCCACCTGTTCTCCACAAGCCAGATCTCCCCTGCTTAGCCTTTTTGGTGAGTGGGGGAGTGAGTCTTGTGGGGCCCAATTGGTGTCCCAAGCTTGCGTGTGTAGTTGGTGTTGCCTGCCCTGTATGTGGGGCGTGTTTCTGGGCAGTCGGGGAGGGGGGGTGGCCCTAACAATCAAATCTCCCTGATGATCCTAGAGTTTTAAAGCTACTGCAATAGTCTAATCCTTCAGTTCAGTCCTGCCACAGTTTGTCTCTGCCACTGACCCACAAGTCTTTGGTATTGGCGTATGGCTCCTGAGACTTGCAAGTGGGCCCCTCTTCCAGGCTGTGCACCCCGGGTCCTCTGTTGAGGGATGACTGTGCTATGTCACAGGTGAGTGCCGTCCCCCCAGGGCAGTTCTGGGCTGCTGGGCTGTGTTGGGAGGCTCCCAGTCTGCTCAAATGATGGCTGAATGGGGCTCTGTTAATTCACACTGCTCCCCCTTCCCAGCTCTGGGACATTCAGCTGAGGTTGCAGGGAAGGCTAATGTCCACGCCCAGTTTTGTGGTGTGTGCCTGTTATTTGAAGCACTTCCGTCAAACTGGGTTGTCTGGGGCAGCTCTGGGCTATGGGGCTGGCGATGGGCAGGAGTGTTTCCTGTCCACCAGGATGGTGGCTGTGAGCGGACACCCCCCTTTTCTTGGGAAGTTGTGTTGTTTAGTGAATTTTCTCAGCCACTGGATTATTGCCTTTTGTCTCAGAGCTCTCTTATTTCTGCTCTTGACTTGACGTGCCGAAATTTCAATTCTTTGAAGCTTTCTGTATTGAGCTTCTTAGAGTAATTGTTTTAGAAAAAGCAAAAAGGATTTAAAAAAAAAAAAAAAAACGGCCCTCCTCAGAGATCTAATGGGTTATTGAAATGCTAATAGACAAAGCAACCAGGGCCATTAAGGAAAGGTGCCCTGGGCAGAGAGATCAGCCTTGCTTCGGGATTTGCATATGCGCCTCAAGGCCTGATCTCCGCCCTTCCCCTTTCTGTGTTCACCAGAACTCCAAAAATCCTCTGCTTTTACTTTGGAGCTTCTCGTGTTGTTTTCCTTCTATGCCCGTCTCCTCTCTGCTGGGCTGGCTGCTCTCAGAGTCTCTGGTGTCTGGCCTCAGTCTATCTATGGTTGGAGTTTGAATCAGTAGAATGAGTTTCCGATGAGAGCAGCCACTGCAATTCTCCCTTCTCCTTCCTGGAGCTGACAGCCCCTCCTCCCCCGGGACTGAGCCTGGCAGGGAGGGGCGCGGGTCCCCTGGCCGCAAAAACTTACAGATTTCGCTGATCTCAGCAGTTCCACGTTTTCATGAGTGTTGTATGAAGTATGCCCAAAGACAGATTGCTCTGTGGTGTCCAGTCCACGCAGTTCCTGGCTTTTTACCTACTTTCCTGGAGGAGTAACTAAAACATACAGCTCACCAGTCTGCCATCTTGCCCCGCCTCCCTATCTGCCTTTTTAATAGTTATTATTACTGGGTTGCACTGGAGGTTTTGGCAATCTGGTGGGATATTGCCTTTATAGAAGGTTATCTTACTCTGGAATAGAGTGTGCTGTCAGTCCATCCTGATATTGGGTAGTCCACCACACAAAGGACCAGGAGGGGCAAGGCCCATGTGCCCAAGGGGGGTATTGGGGATTACTTCCAGCTAGTTCTGGGCATAGATATTTATTTTCCCCTCTCAACCACTGCTGATGTTTGAAATTTCCACAGTTTATTACTTGGCAGTCATTGAACTGCACAGTTTCAGAGTCTAGGCCTAAGGTCACATTTACTATTAATGTAACAGGGTACCACACCTGTTGGGTGGCTTGTTGTACTATCGCCAATGCAATTAAGACTATTTCTAGGCTAAGCTTCAAACTGCCCATTTTTCAGTTTTCTAAGGCACTAGACCAGGTGGTTTGGAGACAAAGGGTTGATCCACCCCTCCCTTTTTCTGACATTCCCTCCCAGCTATTGTCTTTTTAGAGTGATCCTTAAGGGATCTGAGGTTGGTGATATTCTTCAGGATTTGGACGGAGTTGCTGGGTACTTATCATCCAGTTCAGGTACTGGTCCCTTTACTTGGATGTAGTGAGTACAGCCTTTTTCTGACGTCTGGAATGCAGTTTCAGTTGTCAACAAAACTTGGTAATGTCCCTTCTAGGCCAGTTAGAAGTTTGGATTCCTTCCACAACTTGATTAGGGCCCAACTGCCAGGTTGGTGTTGATGGACGGCAAATTCAAGAGGCAAAGTCTGGGTCAGCAAATGGTGATGCCTGAGGGATGACAGAGTAGAATACAAAGCCAGAACATAATTCTTAAGGAAGAAGTCCTTTGAATCTAAGGAAGGGAGATTTCTAGTTTGCCCTGGAAAAGGTAATCCAAAGAGTATTCCAAAGGGGGAGATCCCTAGTTCTCTCCTAGGGGCAGTTCTAATTCTTAGCAGAGCTACAGGTAAATAGTTAGTCCAAGGTAACCTGGTTTCTAAGACCTGTTTGGAAAGATGTTTCTTTAAGGTTTGATTCAGTCTCTCCACTTTTCCTGAGGATGGCGGGTGCCAGGGGGTGTGGAAACCCCATGCAATACCCAAGCCTTGCATAACATTCTGCAGCATATGGGAGGTGAAGTGGCTACCATTGTCTGAATCTATAATTTCTACTAACCCTTAGGGGGGAATGATTTGTTCAAGGATAATTTTGGAAGTTCCTGATGCTGTAGCTGAGGTGAGAGGATACGTCTCCAGCCAACCTGTCAGATGGTCTACAAGAACCACAGGGAATTTCATCTGCTAACTTATTGCCTTTTAGCCGCCCCACTGGGAGCATTTCAGTGTAATCAACTGGAATACTCTGAAATGGCCTGAGATCTGGTTCCCTTCCCCATTGTACTTGTTTCCTTAGGAGTTTCTTATTAACCCTTTGGCAAATTATGCATCATTCACATATTTGTTTAGCTACAGTATAAAGGCCCACACATCCAAACTGCTTAAGAACCAGATCACACATGGCCTATACTCCCCAATGACTCCCCTGGTGTAAAACTGCTAATACCTCCCTCATTATTTGTTTATTCAACATTTGTCTGCCATCCAGGAGGAGCCATCTCCCTTGATCATCTAGGGTCTCTCCTAACTGCTCCAGCTCTTTCATTTCTTTTGCAGGAATGTAGGGAACCCAAACTCTTCAGGAATGGAAGGTATCAGAGCCAATACCTTTAAAGGGGGACAGAGGGAGGCTTCCTCAGCTTTTTCATCTGCTAACTTATTGCTTTTTGCCTCAAAAGTATGACCTTTCTGTTTTCCATTTATATGCACCACTGATATCTCTCTAGATGAGGGTAGATTACTATCACTTGTTTTACCAATTTCCTGTGGACCAATTCTTTCCCTTTGCTGTTAATTAATCCCCTTTCTTCCCAGATCTTTCCAAAGGTGTGGACTACCCAAAAGGCATACGTAGAGTCAGTATAAACTGTACCATCCTTTCCCTCTAACAATTTGAGGGCTTGACTTAATGCATCAACTCACAAGTTTGAGCTGAGCACTCATTGGGCAATCGGCTAGCTTCCCTTACTTCACAAGTTAGCCCATCCACAATTCAATAACCATTGTGCCTTTTTCCCTCAAGGACCCTAGAGGACCCATCTATGAACAATTTTTCCCCTGAATGCAAGGGAACATCCCCTAGATCATGCTGAACTTGCGTTTGACACTCAATTAAATCTAAACAATCATGTTTAGGAGTTCCTGCTTGGTCAGGCCCTTTCCAAAGGAAGGAGGCTGTGTTTAAGCTATGATCTGTGGTTAAGACAAAGTTATCTTTTTCCCTTAGAATTGCCTGATACTTCAGGATTTGGGAATCAGTCAGCCATCTCCCTGCCCTTTGAGATAAAATAGTCCTGAGTTGATGAGGGGTGCTGACCACTAACTCCCCTCCAAAGGTTAATTTCCTACTTTCTTCCAACTGGAGAGAAGTCACCACAACAGCTTGAAAACACCCAGGCCATCCCCTAGAGACAGGGTCCAAACTTTTAGAAAGGAAGGCTACGGATCTCTTCTGGCCTCCCCAAGTTTGGGTCAGTACCCCTAAGGCTATTCCTTCATCCACTGTAACAAACAGGTGGAAAGGTTTCTCGAGGGAGAGGGGCTGGAACAGGAGCTTGCACCAGTGCTCCTTTGAGCTCCTCTAAGGACATTACCTCCCCCTCTTTTCATTCTAATTCATCCGGCTCCTCCTCCAACAGTTTCTGGTATAGCCTCTTAGCTCGAGATGCATAAGAGTCTATCCGTAATCTACAGTACCCCACCAATCCCAGGAATTTCTTTAGTTCCCTTTTTGTCCAGGGAAGAGGTAAGTCAATTACGGCCTGAAATCTTTCTGGATTGATCTTCCTTTTACCCTCACTGACGAGATGGCCTAAGTACCTGACTTCCTTTTCCACAAACTGCCGTTTACTTTTTGACACCCTTAGCCCTTGATCTCCAAAAAGTTTAATAGATTCTTTGTAACTTGGGCCACTGCCTGCTTTTCTTTACCCAATATTAACAGATCATCTACATACTGTAAAAGGGTGATTTCAAATGGGATTGAAATTTTTCCAGGACTTTTTCTAATTCCTGTTCAAAGTGGTTAGGGGATTCCATGAAGCTCTGGGGGAGGACAGTCCACTTGTATTGCCGACTCCACCCTTGAAGGGATTCTCCCACTCGAAGACAAACAGGTCTCTACTCTCTGGACCAAGGGGACAGGCCCAAAAGGCATCCTTCAGATCTACTACATTAAACCATTTATGATGTAGGGGATCTTACTGAGGAGAGTGTAAGGATTAGGAACCACAGGGTGTCGAACCCGGACAATTTGATTAATGGTCCTTAGTTCCTGTACCATCCTCCAACTACTGTCCAGTTTCTGGATGGGTAGGAGTATTGTAAGGGGACATACTGGTCTCCTTGATGATGGGTTGAAGTTCCTCTCTTCCCCTTTAGTGGGATGGGGTACTGTTTCTGACAAACAACTTCCCCTTCTTTCTTCAATTTGATTTTAATAGGGGGAACTCGCAACTCCCCCCATTTCCTTCCTTTACCCAGACTTCCTCCTTATGTCCCTTTCATCTTCTACAGTGAGTAGGACTAAAACAACCCCTATCTGCCCATCCCTTACTTCCAAATCCAGCCTCATGGGTATTATCAGATCTCTTCCCAGCAAATTACTCCCAGATTCTGGGATGTACAACAAGGGGGTCACAATTTGGTTATCCTCCCAACAAATATTAGTAGGCTCAAGAATGGGGACTTTAAATCCCTCCCATTTTACCCCTGAGACCATGAGGGAACCACCAGAGAGCTCGATCCCCTTTGGGAGATGGTTTACAGATTGAGCTGCTCTGGTGTCCACCCAAAGTGTCATTTCCTCTTGATATGCGCCCACCTTTAGATTTACTAAAGGCTTCTGGTGGGCTTTTGGGGTAAGGTGCCTCTGACACCCCTAGTTCTCAGAATTCATTGGTGGTATCACCCGACCTTCTTTCTTTGAACTCAGGCACTCCCTTTGGAAGTGACCAGGTTTCTCACGGTGATAACACCCTGCAGAGTTCTGTGCCCTCCTCCCCACGTCTTTCCAACTGGTCCCGACTACTTCTCTATCTTGTCTCTGCCTGTCTCCTCCCTGCCTCATCCTTAATCTTTTTTTGACCATGTGGTCACCCTTGCTCATTATGACATTGGCTTTCTGCTTCTGCTTTTCCTCTTCCCTTCTCACAAACACTTTCTGAGACTCAATAACTCCTTCAATCACTCACTTATCCAGCCATCTGTCCGTTTTCTGGGTCTTTTTCTGAATAGCAGGCCAAGATCCCTTTATGAAGCTGACTTTTAGCATTCCCTAGGCTACAGGATCACAAGGGTCCATTCCTGAGTATTTCCTCATCTGGTCCCTCAATATTTGCAGGTAGGCTGAGGGGGTCTCATCTTTTTCCTGATTTACCTCAAAGGCCTTCTGGGATTTGGGTATGGCCAATTTTATTCCCAGTATATTGAGTTCTCTAAGATCTTTCATTTGTGTTCTATGCCCCTGATCATTATTATCCCAGTTGGGGTCTACATTGGGGAACTTTTGCTCTGCTGCCATTACCTCTTGTCCAGGCAGGTGCTGCCTCTCCCATTCTCTCATAGCCACCCTGCTCACCATTCCCCTTTCTTCTCCCATAAAGAGGATACTCAGTATGGACATAAGTTTGGACCAGGTGTATAAACTGGGGTCTAAGAATTGATCTAATTGTTCAGCTAGCCCCACTGGGTCTTCCGCTAATGATTTCATTACCCTTTTGAAATTTCTTACTTCTGTACTTGTCAATGGGGCATTTACATAACCAACTTCTCCTGGTCTAATAGGTACTTCTGTTAGAGGGTACAGAGACTCAGCAGGTTTATGTTCTCTCACCCTCCTTTCCTCAGGGGCCTCTGGAAATGGAAAATTCTGTATATCTTCCTTACGCTGTTCCAATTCTTTTCTCAATTGTTGGTGGGTTGTAACCAGTGGATCAGTTGGCACCAATTGATTCCCTGCCTGGGGGCTTGGACTGGTTCCATTGGATCTTTAGGGTCCAACATCCCAGCCCTGGGTTGGGGGGGGACAAAAGGTGGGGGAATACTTAAGGCATCCCAGGCTTTAGTTTCTAAAGATTCAGTCTCTGGGTCTGGAGTTTTAACTTTCATGGGGTAAAAACTGGTCTCTTTTCCCTTCAGCCAGCAAATGGCACAGTCAGATTCCTCCTTGGAAACAGGTTTCTTTTCATTAACATGAAGTACAAGGGTGGAAGCGAGACAATCCTTATCTGCCCTATATTTTGGCCAGAATACATCAGGTGGCAAAATGCTTTCTTTGGTCCAAATGTAACAGCAATATTTAATCATTTTCTTTTTGTCCTTTCCCTTGGTCCAATCACTAACAGCCTGATGTTTTAACATGTTCCCTAATGGACTATCCAGAGGAATGTCCCTGGGGGACCCCACAGGTACCTCCTTCCCTTTATCCCCAGCCTGTCAAATGCCTCTATTACCCATTCTGAGTCTTGTTTATGTTTCTCTACACACTCAACCTCAGACTCATCAGAATTTCCTAACCACCAAGGCAATACTTAATAGTCCATTTTTATACCTTGGTCTGTGCACAGAGTTGGCTGGTTGCTGTGAGGCAGGTTTTTTTCTTCCCTTCCCCTTTTCTTGTCCACAAATGACAGACCTAAGCATTTGATCGCAGGTCTCACCAGCAGTCAGAAGCAGGCCCCCAGCAATGGAGTCCAAGACCATTCAAACATCACGGTGCCCTGTTTGGAACCACACTCAATGCCCCTTGGATGACTTCACATGTGCACAAGTCCTGTCAGAATTGTCCAACTTCAGGCTCCCTTTAATCCACCAGCAGTCACGGACCCACATTCAGTGATCCTTTGACAATCTCCTGCCTACAGAACCCCTTTCCCAACTATCCATCCTCAAGCAACCATTGATCAACCAGAAATCATGGACCCACACTCAATGCCCCTTGGAATATTTCTGGTGTACACAAGTACTGTCAGAACTGCCCACATTCAAGCTGATGCCAATCCACTGGCAACCTTAGACCTTCACTCAGTGTCCCTTGGACCACCTCATGCCCGTGGAACCCATGACCCAAATGCACAACTACAAGCCCCTTTTGATCAAACAGAAGTCATTGACCTAAACTCAATGCCCCTTGGATGACTTCCAGTGTGCCCCAGTCCTGTCATGACTG
This sequence comes from Choloepus didactylus, assembly GCF_015220235.1. Taxonomy (NCBI): domain Eukaryota; kingdom Metazoa; phylum Chordata; class Mammalia; order Pilosa; family Megalonychidae; genus Choloepus; species Choloepus didactylus. Next base: position 23,782,077 of record NC_051329.1, on the reverse strand, counting down.
TCAGTCTTTGAGCCACCACCAATCACTGGCAGCCATGGACATGATCCCAGTGATGCTTCCACTGCCTCCCACCTGCAGAACCCCTGTCCCAACCATCCACATTCAACCCTCACTGATGGGCCAACAGTCACGAACCACACATACTGCCCCTTGGATGAACTCCAATTGACAAAACTCTTCTCAGAACTGCCCTCTTTCAAGACCCCACTGACATATGGAAGGCTGTGGACCATTGGACCACCACCTGCATGTGGAACCCCTGTCCCAACTGTCCAAATTCAGGCCCCCACTGATTAAAAAGTAGTCATGGATCCACATGCAATGCCCCTTGGATGACCTCCAGTGTGCACAAGTCTTGTCGCAATTCTCCACCTTTGAGCTCCTGCCAATCATCTAGCAGTCATGGACCTGCCCTCAGTGAACATTGCACCACTTCCCACCAGCAGAATCTGTCTCCCAAATACCCTCCTTCAAGCCCCCACTGATCCACCAGAATTCATGGAACAAAAACTATGCCACTTGGATGACCTCTGGTGTGCACAACTTTGGTTAGATCTGTCCACTTTCAAAGGTCAGCAGATACACCAGTGGCTGCAGACATGCATTTCCCAACCCTTCAACAACCTCTCGACTGCAGAACCCATTTCCCAGCCATCCACTTTCAAGCAACTGCCGATCAACCAGAATTCCTGGACCCACACTCAATGCCCCTTCGATGACTTCTGGTATGCACAAGTCCTCTCAAAGCTGTCCACCTTCAAGACCCTTCTGATTCACCTGCAGCCTTGGACCCACACTCAGTGACCCTTGGAGCACCTTACCCATGCAGAAGCTATGTCCTAGCCACACACCTATAAGTCCCCATTTATCAACAAGAAGTCGTGGACCTACACTCAATGCCCCTTGGATGACTTCCAGTGTGCAAAAGTTCTGTCAGGACTGTTCACTTTTGAGCCACCACTGATCAACTGGCAGCCACATACATGCACATGGGGATGCATTTACTGCCTCCCACCTGCAGAACCCCTGTCCCATCCATCCACATTCCAGCCTGTACTGCTTGACCAACACTGATGGAGCAACACATACTGCCCCTTGGATGCCCCTTGGATGATCACATCTCCTGTCAGAACTTTCCTTTTTCATGACCCAACGATACATGGTCAGCTGTGTACTTTGGACCACCACCTGCTTGTGGAACCCCTGACCCAACTATCCAAATTCATGCCCAGCTGATCAAAAAGAAATTGTGGATCCACACTCAATCCCCTTGGATGACCTGCAGTGTGCACAAGTCGTGTCAGGACTGTCCACCTTAGAGCCCCTGCCAATCATCTAACAGTCATGGACCTGCCCTCAGTGACCATTGCACCACCTCCCACCTGCAAAACCAGTCTCCCAGCCACCCTCCTTCAATCCCCCACTGATCCACCTGAAGTCATGGAACAAAACACTCTGCTGCTTGAATGACCTCGGTGTGCACAACTTTGGTTTGATCTGTCCACTTTCAAAGCCCTGCAGATCCACCAGCAGCTGTGGATACACATTCACTGACCCTTTGACAGCCTTCCATTTGTAGAACCCATTTCCCAGCCATCCTCTTTCAAGCCCCTGCTGATCAACCAGAAGTCCTGTACCCACACTCAATGCCCTTTGGATGACTTATGGTATGCACAAGTCCTGTCAAAACTGTCCACCTTCAAGCCCCTTCTGATCCACCAGCAGCCTTGGACCCATGCTCAGTGACCCTTGGAGAACCTCACCCCTGCAGAACCCATGTCCCAACTGCACACCAGAAGCCTTCGTTTATAAACCAGAAGTTGTGGACCTACACTCAATGCCCCTTGGGTGACATCCATTGTTCCAAAACCTGTGAGGGCTGTCCACCTTTGAGCCACTTCCAATCAGCTGGCCATCATGGACATGCACATGGTGATGCTTTGACCACCTCCCACCTGCAGAACCCCTGTCCCTACCATCCATGTTCAAGCCTGCACTGAGTGACCAACTGTCATGGAACACGTACTGCTCCTTGATGACCTCTGATTGACACAACTCCTGTCAGGACTGTGCTCTTTTGAGACCCCACTGATATATGTCCAGCTGTTGCCCCTTGGACCACCACCTGCATGTGGAACCCTTGTCCCAATGGTCCAAATTCAAGCCCCTGCTGATCAAGAAGTCATATACCCACACTCAGTGCCCCTTGGATGACCTCCAGTTTACACAAAGCATGTCAGAATGATCTACCTTTAAGCCCCTGCCAATGAACTGGCAGTCATGGACCTGTACTCAGTGAACATTGGACCACCTCCTGCCTGCAGAACCAGTCTCCCAAGCATCCTCCTTGAAGCCCCCTCTGATCCACCAGAAGTCATGGAACCAAACACTCGGCCACTTGGATGACCTCTGGTGTGCAAAACTTAGGTTAGATCTGTCCACTTTCAAAGCCCCGCAGATCCGCCAGCAGCCACAGACATGCATTGGCTGACCCTTTGACAACCTCCCACTGGCAGAACCCATTTTCCAGCCATCCACATTCAAGACCCTGCTGATCCATCAGAAGTCGTGGACCCAAACTCAATGATTCATGGATGACTTCTGGTGCGCACAGTCCTGTCAGAACTGTCCACCTTTGAGCCTACACTGATCCACCTGCAGCCATGGGCCCACAGTCTGCATTGTACCACCTCCCACCTGCCACAGCCCTGTCCCAACCATCCACCTTCCAGCCTGTGCTGATGTACCAGCAGTCATGGAACAACAGATACTGCTCCTTGGATGACCTCCAGTTTGTAAAACTACTGTCAGAGCTGTCCAGTTTTGAGATCCCACTGATCCACTGGCAACTGTGGAAACACTCTGCAACCCTTTGAACACCTCCTGCCAGTGGAACTCCTGTCACCTGTCCCAACCGTCCACCTTTATGACCCTGCTGAACAACCATAAGTTGTGGACTCACACTCAATGCCCCTTGAATGACCTGTGGTGTGTGCATGCAGCTCCTGTCAGAACTGTCCGTATTCCAGTCCTTGTTGATCTACTTGCACCCATGAACCTGCACTCAGAGTCATTTTGACCATATCCTGGCTGCAGTACCCCCATTCCATCCATCCACCTTCAAGGCCCCACTGATAAACCAGCAGCCGTGGAAAAAAAAACACACTGCCCCTTGGATGACCTCGAGTGTGCACAACTACAGTCAGAACTGTCCACTTTCAAGTCTGCCAATCCACCAGCAGCCATGTACCCAGAATTGGTGACCCTTGGACTTCCTCCAGCCGGCAGAACCCCTGTCCCAGCCGTGCAAGTTCAACCCCCCACGGATCAACCAGAAATCATGGACCCACACTCAGTGCCCCTTGAATGACCACTGGTGTGCCCAAGTAGTCTCAGAACTGTCCACCTTGGAGCCACTTCCAATACACCAGCAGTTGCAAACCCACACTCAGCGACCATTGGACCACCCCCTGCTTGCAGAACCCCTGTCCCAAGCATCCAATTTTGAGCCACCACTGATACACAATCAGTCGTTGACCCATATTCAATGCACTTTTGATGACCTCCCACCTGCAGGAGCCCAACTGTCCACCATCAATCCCCCACTGATCCAGTGGCAGCAACGGACCTGTACTTGGCAATCCTCTGACCACCTCCTGCCTGCAGAACCCCTGTCCCAACTGTCCACTTTCAAGCCCCCTGTTCTAGTTTGCTAATGCTGCAGAATGCAAAACACCAGAGATGGATAGGCTTTTATAAAATGGGGGTTTATTTCGCTACACAGTTACAGTCTTAAGGCCACAAAGCATCCAAGGTAACACCTCAGCAATTGGGTACCTTCACCGGAGGATGGCCAATGGTGTCCAGAAAACCTCTGTTAGCTGAGAAGGCAGCCAGTGTCTGCTCCAAAGCTACGGCCTCAAAACGGCTTTCTCCCAGGACGTTCCTCTCGAGCAAGCTTGCTCCTCTTCAAAACATCACTCCCAGCTGCAATCCATGAGTTCCCTCTCTCTGAGTCAGCTCATTTATATGGCTCCACTGATCAAGGCCCACCCTGAATGGGCGGGGCCATGCCTCCATGGGAATGTCTCATCAAAATCATCACCCACAGCTGAGTGGGGCACATTCCAAACAAATCTAACCAGCACCAAAAACTTCTGGCCCACAAGACCACAAAGATAATGGCATTTGGGGGACACAATACATTCAAACCGGCACACCCCCGCCGATCCACCAGCAGTTGTGCACCCACACTCGTTGCTCCTTGGATGACCTCCCATGAGCACAAATAAAAATTTTCCACTTTTGAACCCCCGCTGATCCACCAGCAGCTGCAGACCTGCACTTGGTGACCATTGGACCACCTCCTGCCTGCAGAACAGTTTACCCAACCATCTACCTTCAAGCCCTTGCTGATCCACCAGGAGTCATGGGCCCACACTCACTGTGTCATTGATGACATTCAGTGTGCACAACTCCTGTCAGAACTGTCCACCATCAATCCCCCGCTGACCCACCAGCAGTCATGGACCCATGCTTGGCAACCCTTGGATCACTTCCTGCCTGAGGACCCTATGCACCAACTGTCCATTTTTGAGACCACACTTATTCACCGGCAGCTGCTCACCTGCACATGGTGAACTTGGACCACCTCCCACCTGCAGAACTCCTGCCTCAACCATTCATCTTAGAGCTCCCAGTGATCCACCAGCAGGTGTGGACCCACACTCGGAGACCCTTGGTTGACATCCCATGTGCAGAACACTTGTCCCAACTGTCCATCTTTGAGCCCCCGCTGATTAACCGGCAGCCTCAGACCCACATTCAGAGACCCTTGGACCACTTTCCACCTGCAGAACCCCTGCCCCAAGAGCCTTTGACCCACCAGCAGCCTTGGACCCACCCTCAATGGCCCCTGGACCCCCTCCTGCATGTGGAATCCCTATCTCAGCTGTCAACCTTCAAGCCCCCACTGATCCAACAGCAGTTATTGACCTACATTTCATGCCCCTTGGATGACCTCTCTCCAGCCCAACTCCTGTCACAACTGTCCACCTTTGAGCATGAAGCCCGTGGACTCTGAACAAGGCAGCCAGGATCCAAAACCCAAGTCCACACTGTCTCAACTGTGTGCCCGTGGGCAACTGACTCACCCTCTCTGCTTCTTCACGTATGAAATTGTATAATAATAATAATAAAATAATAAAATTTCTTCTGGTGTTATGGTGATTGAATGAATGTTTGCAAAGCTTTTGGTACCTGGTCAGTCACAGGGAAAGTGTGGTCTAAGTGTTAAGTCTGTTTCCAGAGTCAAATATCTCCTCCAAGGGGAAGCCGTGGCTCCTGGGGGAAGAGCCCTGTTGCAGCTGGTTGTTTTCCTAGCAACTCCATTTTTCAGCCTGCGTTTGAAAGGGCAAAGGAGGAGTTAGGGGCAGGGTGGCCCACACAGCCTGCATGGTGTCTCACGGCCACCGGCTGGATGGATGTGGCCCAGGACACAGGCGTGGCAGTGAGCCAGAACCAAAGGAGCCACTGGAGGCCTTTGAGGCAAAAATAGCCAGTGCAGCTGGACCGAGCTCGTGAGAGCTGTGCTGAGGAGAGATCTGTCTGGACTGGCCCATGGCCCTGCCTGCCATGCTGGCTGCCTCAGCCTTGAAGGCAAGCACCTGTTGTAGCCCTCCTCCCACTGGACACTGCTGTCTGCTGGTCCTCAGTGCCCCTCCTTGCTTCACTCCTTCTTCATTGCTCCAGTTCTTTGCTGACACCATGGTTTCCCCCTGTCCCCCAATGCTGTCTACACAGGCTTCCATTTCAGCCCTCCCACTCTGGGGTCTCCTTAGCAGTTATTCACATTTAAAGCTACATATGGTTTTCTGGGAGTACCGGGAAAATTGGAAATAAGTCATGTGATATAATTTTTACATCAAACAGAAAAATGTGGCCTTCAATCCACAGAACTGCAGGCTCCGGTTGTGGAAAAGGCCTTATGGGTCTGACCCTCCTGCCCCCGATGGTGTCTCAGCACCCGCAACCCCAGGCTGCTCACCACCTCCCTGGAAGATGGCACATTTGGCAACCATCCAAGAGCAGACCCCTGCCTCCCACAACTTCCACCCGGTCATCTTTGTTCTGCCCACTTTATTCTGGGTCACTCAAAATGAAGCTATATCTATATGTTTTTATTAGAGAACTTAAAAGATCACAGAGAAATCATGCAGGAAATACAAAGTTACTGTCCACCACTCTAGCACTGTTTTCCCTATTATCCACACTTTGCATTACTGTGGTATCTTTGCTACCACTGATGAAACAGTAACTTATGTTTATACTATCAACTCTAGGCCATTGTTTACATGAGGGTTTACTGTTTCTCTTGTACAGCCCAATGATATTTAAAACATTTTAATTCAAATAACCTGTCATTCAGTCTTTTTTAAAATTATGCTTCATAACTTTGGATGCTGAATGTTATGGATGAAAATTTGTGAAGGCTTTGGATAATATTCTCCTCATACCAAGGGGACAATGAGGGCAAAAGGGGTCTGGGTGGCCACAGCACCCACCCCAATTCCAACTTGGGAAACTGGGATTATCCCCTTAGTAAAGTCTAATAGTCGAGGGAGGGGGATTCTGGTGGGGAACTCACCTGGAAGCCCCAAAGGCCAGTCTCCCCTCCCTGCATCAGCCAGGAGCAGGCCTGTGGCTCTCTCACCTGCTTGGGACTCTCAGGGACTGGAGCCCTAGTTGGTCCCTCCAGGAGAGCAGGGTCGCCTCAGGGATTCTCCATCCAGGCAGCAATTGCAGACCATTCCCAGGGCTGGCCCCATCCTTCCCAGTCTTGCAAGACCCAGGCAATCTTCAGATGAGTTCCCCTTTACCAAGGTCAGCCAAGGTCATCTTTTCTGATCCCCCTGAGGCCCCCAAGTGAAACGGTACTGCTGAAAGAAGGAGACTTGCTTGTGTCACTGCAGGGCTATGTCCCACCATCCTCCCCCAGCACACATGGATCAGACATCTCAGCCTGGGTCTGTCTACATACCAGATGCTTCCCCATATGGCCTGCATCACCGGCCCATGGACAGATGATTCCCAGGAATCCCAGCATCTCAGGACTCCTGCTTGGAAAGGCCTCCCCAGCCCCTGTGAACCCTGTGGACCACCCACCCCTCTCCATGCCAGTGAGTTTCCTTTCTCCTTCCCGCACTGCTCACCCCTGGTTGTTCACATCCTACAGCCTCCCGCACCCCTCCCTCAGCAATCACTGCCCAGGTGGGGGCACACCCCTCCCACACCCCAGACCACTGCTCTGCCTCCAGGCCCCCCAATGTCCCATCCCTCATTCCCTGATTCCCAGGCCCAACTGCCCTTGTCCCCGAGCCCACTCGCAGCATCTCCCACCTCACCTGGGCCAAGTGTTCATGGAACTCAAAGGATCTGTGGGAACCACCCAAGGGAGCCAATTCCCTGTTCCTGAAAGGGGAAGAGAAAAACTAGAGGAGCGATGACCTGGACAAGGGAAACCACCCCATGGGGCAGTTGCTGTCTGGTGTGTGCAGCTGCAAAGGCTGCTGGACCGGCCGTTCATACTGCACAGTGTGAATTCACAACCGCAGCATGGTGCTGTGCACAGCTGACTGTACACTGTGGATGATTGTACGGTATGTGAATACATCTCAATAAAACTAAATTTTATAAGAAGGATGACAAAGATTTCAGACTTCAATTAGAGACATGATTGAAATGGACTAGGTTGAAACTAAGGTAAATGAGAGTAAAGAGTAAAGGACGATATTCATTGTGTTTTAAAACTTCGACTTCTATGTGAGAACAAAGGAAGAGATATTGATTTGTTGCAAAATCTATATTTTCTGTAGCAGACTATATTATTTAACTTGTATTGTCAGCTTATTCAAACACCACAGCTATATGGAACCTTGAATAGGGGATGAGATCTGTTTGGTTTTTACAGGTTAGTGTGAAGCCCTGATAAATCCCAGAGTAATTTGGGCAGAGAATAAAATCCCCCTTGAGGGTCTGGGGGGAAACATGTTAATATTAAACTTCCCTGCCTGGGGAATTCCTGATATTCTTGGAAGCATTGGGGACCACTAGTTGGGTAGGCTGAGCCCTTGATTTTTGGGCTTGCCTTATGAAGCTTGTTACTGCAGAGGAGAGCCTAAGTCTATTTACAGTTAGGCCTAAGACACCCCCAGAAAACCTTTTTTCTTGCTCAGATGTGGCTTCTCTCTCTAAGCCAACTCTGCAGGTAAACTCACTGCCCCCACCCTGCCAAATGGGACAAGACTCCCAGGTGTGTAAATCTCTCTGGCAACATGGGACATGACTCCCAGGGTTGAGCCTGGCCCTGGCATCATCAGATTAAGAAAGCCTTCTGAACCAGTAGGGGGAAAAGAAATGAAACAAAACAGGGATTCCGTGGCTGCGAGATTTCAAATGGGGTTGAGAGGTCATTCTGGAGGTTATTCTTATGCATTATATAGATATCCCTTTTTAGATTTAGTGTAATAGAATAATTAGAAGGAAATACCTGAAACCATTGAACAGCAACCCAGTATCCTTGCTTCTTGAGTATGATTATATAACTATATAGCTTACATGATTTGACAACGTAAGGGGGCAGTGAGATCACCTGCCAAGGTGGCTTACTTAGAGAGCGAGGGCCACATCTGAGCAACAAAGAGGCATTCAGCAGGAGACTCTTAGGCACAATTATAGGCAGGCCTAGCCTCTCCTTTGCAGCAACAGTCTTCCCAAGGGCAACTCCCCTGGTAGAGGGCTCAGCACATCAAGCCGTCAGTCCCCAATGTTTGTGAGAACATCAGCAATAATCGAGGTGAGGACGTCCAACCCCTCCACATTCTCACCCAGCTCCTCAGGGAGGCCCCCTAATATATATTTTTATTCCCCGCCTGTGTGTCCTTTTTAAGGAATTTAAGATATTCCAGCTATGTTTTCTTCTAAAAGTTTTACTATCTAACTTTTTACATTTAGCTTTATGATCTATCTCAAATTGATTTTTTGTTTAATGTGTGAGAAAGTAAGACAGCAAGGTTAATATATCCCCATACGCACATCCAAATTAGCCAGCACAATTTACTAAAAAGACCACTCTTTCCTCCATTGTATTACAGAAAAGCTTTGTGTGAGCCAGGTAAATGACTATGTATGTATTCCTGGATTTTATTCTATTCTGTTTGTCCAGTTCTCTATCTTTATGTTATTCCACCCTATCTTACTTATTGTAGCTTTATGTAAGTCTGTGTATCTGAGAGTGTAAGTTCTGCAGCTTTGGCCTTCAATTTTTTGGCTATTGCAGATGCCTTGTTGACTTGAGGTGGTTATAGTGGACATCTGTGCGGTCGTAGTTGACTCGTCTAGTGGGGGGGGGAGTGGCGGCCGGTTGCTAAATCCTAGGCTCTCGGGATTGCTCGGAAGGTACCGGCGGCGGGGGCTCTTTCCCGGAGGCGAGGGCGAGGCGGGGGACTGGGCCCGGTCCCCGGCGGAGGCGTGCAAAGTATGGAGGGCGGCGAGAAAGGAACAGGCGGGACACCTTTCTTTTAGGATGAAGAAGCCAAGAGAGTTTATTAGGGGAGAGTACAAGCTTATATCGAGCGGTTTAGAGGGCGGGGTAGCTGTAGGGGTTAAAGGCTTGGATTGGTTCTGAGAGGGCGTGGAGGTTGATTGAAAAGGTGCGGGAGTTGCTCCGGTAACGAGGAGGGTGGAGGGTACGGGTAAGGCATGGGGGTGGGGTTTTTCTCCGGCAAGCCCTCCCCAACGATTGTACTTTGGGGTGAGGAAATGGGGCCTGCCTCCGGCCTCACTTTCTCAGGCCTGGGGGGCTGTGGAGGGCGCTGTCGCCCGTGCCCACCACCCTCCCCAGGGGCTGATCAGGTCCCCCAGCCCAGGCCCGCCAAGTTGAAGCACGTAATCAGTGTCCCGCACATCTGCATCTTGTTTTCAAAGTCATGTTCAATAGTTCATCATTAATTATGATATTACTTGTAGGGCTTGTTGCAGGTACGCATGACAGTAGTGGAATTAAACTAGAAATCGCAATAAGATATACTGGAAAAACAAACAAACAATAGTTTTGGAAATTAAGGAATACATTTTTTCCAATTTTATTGAGATGTATTCACATACCATGCAGTCATACAAAGCGTACATTCAGTTGTTCACAGTACCATTATATAATTGTGCATTCATCAACAAAGTTAATTTTTGAACATTTTCATTATCGCACACACAAAAATCATAAGAATGAAAATTAAAGTGTAAAAGAACAATTAAAGTAAAAAAGAATACCAGGTGCCTATTTTTTTTTTTGCCCCCATTTTTCTACTCATCCATCTCTACATTGGACAAAAGGGAAGGTGGCCTGTATGGCTTTCCCAATCCCCTTGTCACCCCTCATAAGCTACATTATTATACAACCATCCTCAAGATTCAAGGGTTCTATGTTGTAGTTTGATAGTTTCAGGTATTTACTGCTACTATTCCAAGTCATTAGAAACTAAAGAAGGTTGTCTATACTGTGTGTAAGAGTGCCCACCAGAGTGACCTCTTGGCTCCTTTTGGAATCTCTCTGCCACTGAAGCTTATTTCATTCCCTTTCACACCATCCTTTTGGTCAAGAAGATGTTCTACATCCTAGGAAGCCAGGTCTAGATTCCTCCCCGGGAGCATAGTCCACATTGTCAGGGAGATTTACTCCCCTGGGTATCAGATCCCATGTAGGGGGCAGGGCAGTGATTTCACCTGCCAAATTGGCTCACTAGAGAGAGAGGGCCACATATGAGCAACAGAGAGGCACTCAGGAGGAGGCTCTTAGGCACAATCATAGGCAGGCCTAGCCTGTCCTTTGCAGCCACAGTCTTCCCAAGGGCAAGTCCCATGGTAGAGGGCTCAGCCCATCAAACCACCACTGGTGCTGTTAACCAATTCATTTTTAAACAGAGCTGGGAATAGGGTGAGGCAACAAGGAGACTAAGGTGCAAAGTGCCATTTGTCCTTTTACTTTCACAGACCTGAGAGTGGGTTGCTCCTTCATTTTGTGTTTGAGAATCTTTGTTTTCCCTATTCTAGTCCTGTACCTGGTTATAAATAATCCATAGATCCCTATTTTGGAAATGAAAACATTTATGGAAATAAGTTAAAGCAGTTTTTTGAAATTTATTTTTTAATGCATATGTTTGAAATGAAGAAAGATGGACAAATCAAGTCACTGCTTTCCAGAAAAATATCTGATGATGGACATGTTCTGTATTTGAACTGTCCAATATAATAGCCACTAAACACGTGTGACTTGATCTCTTGTTCTGTGACTAGCGTGTTTTATGTATTGAGTTTTTAATTTAACTCTGATCTTCATTACCGAAGAATCCCAAATAAGTTATGTAGATTCGCTCCCCCTATGAGGTGGAATTTAACTCTCCTCCTCCCCTACTTCCAACCCCCCTCCATTACCTGAGTGTAGTTTTGGACTTAGGTACTTGCTTCCAATTAACAGTGGATGAAAAGGGGAAAATAACTTTACAGTGGAGAAACTTCTCACAGAATCCTTCAGCAGCTGTTCAAGGCTAACTCCCCAGTGATAAGTCAGGTTGAAAGCAGGTATCCCTGCTACGATGTGATGAGAAGGGCTCATCCCTTTTGTGGTTTTCCAAAAAACCCATAACCCTAGTGTGATGGTGAGAAAAACAGCAGAGAAACCCAAATTGAGGGACAATCTACAAAACACCTGATCATTAGTTATTCCTTAAAATTGCCAAGGTCATGAAAAACTAGGAGTCTGACAAACTGTTCAGAGACCTGAGGAAGCGAAGGGATGTGATGACTAAATGTGCTGTGGTACCTGGATGGAATTCTGGAACAAAGGACATTATTTGAAAAACCAGTGAAACCCAAGTAAAGACTAGAGTTTATTTCATAGTAAAATACAAACACTGGCAGTTACTGTTAGGCCTAAGGATGCCATTTCTCATGTATAAATTTTAGACATTCCATATGTCTTTAAATCTGTGATGTCTTAATTTTGACTATGAACAGAAATCCTCAAGCTCAGAGTATCAATCATGTTTAGCTGTTGTGGTCTTGATACCATTAGAAAACATGGTTCTAAATAGTCAGGCCCGCCTGAGCCCACATCAAATAGAGAAACAAGTCTCCTTGCTTTGGTGAGAAGGTGAATTTATTGAACATGCATCACCAGGCAACTGGAGGAAAAAAAATCTTTCCAAGACCAGTTCAGTGTGAGAAGAGTGTTCTGTGCTTTTAGAACCCAAAACAGACAAAGAAATGGCCAGAATCCAGAAGAAAGCAGAAGGTAAGAATCAAAGAGAGAAAGCTGTTTGTGATGAAACATCTTCTATTGTCTTTATGTCCTCCCCTCATTCAGGCTTGTTTTTCAAGAAAAAGGCAGCAGCCAGCAGACTAGCTGGTGATATCCCTTGCATTTTCCTGCAGGCGATTCTGGCAAAGTTCCTGGGAACAAAGAGTAAGGTTTTTGTTGTTGAGATTAGAGCAATAGCAAATTATTTTAAGTAGGGCTTTTTATGCTTAGAATAACTCAAGGCTGCTTGAGTGAAGTGATCTTAATAAACACTTTTTTCCCCTTTTATAGGAGATGCTCACAAGATACCATTTCATAAGAATAAGAAAATGTCTCATAAAAAGGGGGGATTTATTTGATAGCTGGACAAGAGAAAATATTCAATAGAATTCGTTAGCTGGAAAATGGTTAGTATAGTCTTCAATAGCCAATAGAAGAACAAAAGCTGTTTATTAAGATCACCTCACTCAAGCAGCTTGAAGTTACTCTGACCATGAAAAGCCCTTGTTAACTAACTTGCTGTTGCTCTAATCTCAACAACAAAAACTTCTTCTCTGCTCCCAGGAACGTTCCCAGCATTGCCTGCAGTAAGATATGAGGGATGTAACCATATCGTCTCATAATCAGGACCTAGAAAAACAAGCCTGAATGAGGGGAAACCTGAAGATAACAAGAAGATGCTGACCAAACAGCTTTCTCTCTTCTATTTTTTTTTTTTTCCTTTCTGCTTTCTTCTGGCTTCTGACCATTTATTTGTCTGCTTGAGTTTATAAAAGCCCAAATAAGTCTTCTCACTCTGAACTGGTCTTGGAAAGCTTTTCTTCCCCTCCAGTTCCTTGCTGATGGATCTTCAATAAACCCACGTTCTCACCAAAGCAAAGAGACTTGTTTCTCTGTTTCATGTGGGATCAGGTGGGCCTAAATATTTAGAACTGTGTTTTCTAATGGTAACAGTGTTAATTATGTTTTTAGGTTTCAACCACATCATGCTGGCAAGTACAGCTCTGGGAGGTATGTTCTTTGTACAGTTGATTTAGTGCAGCATCGTTGGTCCTCTGGGAACAGGTCGGTGGACTTCGGGGATCCATGGGACTGTCTCATGCGCCCTCCGGCACCAGGCAACAGAGCCCGCCTGGAGGCAGTGCCCACTGAAGGGCCAAAGTGACTGAGTCTTTCCTGGCAGGCAGAGCAAAGGTGTCTGTAGTAAAAGGTGTTTTCCGGAACAGCACGTTCCCATCTGCTCCTGGAGCATGTCCATGTGATGTGGGTGACACCTTCATAGTTCTAGGGGCCACAGAAAAGGCTCTCGGCAGTAACTCCGACGGGGAGAGAGCAGGCAGGCACAGTACTAGGAGCCTGTGTAAACATGCAAGCACTTCAATTACAACAGAGGGCTGTTTCTTTCTTTACATTTTAATAGGGTTGTATTAGATAATGGGTACAACATAATTTATATACTTGCCTCTTTTAAAAAGTCTGTCTTTGTTATTGTTGAAGATGGAGCTCTGCCTTGTAGCTAACTGCAAGCACTTTCAGAGAAGTATCAGAGCAAAACAATGTAACTGAGAAGGAAATTTGGCTGTTTCTGTAACATATAACATTTTAAAAAACAAGTAAAACCATAACTAGCAGTACTATATTGTTGTTTACTCTTATGCAGATCAGTAACCAAAAGAAGATTAGAAAAATTTTAATTTTTATAATATTGTCTAATCATTTCTTGTGCAGCTTGTGATATTAACCATTTTTACCACTTCACTTTTTTTTCAAGGTGAAAGAACAAATTATTTGAACTGTTGAGAATAAAAAGATATTTTTTAGGGCTTGACCTTGAGAAAATAAAATGTTAAAAGTTGTTAGGTTTGAATCTGACCGTAATACCACAAATTTAGAAACTGATGAAGAAATAGCTCTTAAAAAACTCCCACATTTTTGGAAAATAATAAAATATGACCACATAACCATTGTGATAAAAGAGAAGCACTAGGGAAATTAGGGAATACATGGAATTGAATGATAATGAACATATTACAGTCAAAAATTGTGAAACAAAGCTAAATGAGTATGAAAGCCAAATTTTTAGCCTTAAACATATGGGAGGAGGTTATAAACAATGAGGTAAACTTCTAAAAAGTTGCAAAGAGTAGCAACAGAGCAAACCCACAGGATCAAGAATGAAGAAATTATAAAGAATGGGGAAAGTAGAAATGAAATCGAGAAGAAAATAGTTTTACAGAAGATTACCAAAAAAAAAAAGTTGGTACTTCACAAGATTATTAAGACAAACTTCTGGCAGAACTGGTCAATAAATTAAAGATGTCTAATCATTTCTTGTGCAGCTTGTGATATTAACCATTTTTACTTGTAAACACAAGACCTGCAAACTTCCCCCTTTCCCTATAAAGACCCAGGTAGTAACCATGTTAGGCTTTGAGTGCAGTGAGCCTAGTCTCTGTTGCAATCAACTCTGGTGATGTAGCAGGAAAGCAGCCAGAGACAATACCGCAGGGAACGGACAGGTCTGTGTTCCAACGAAAAAGTTACTTATGGATACAAATGTGACTTTCATGTCAATTTCACACCACCAAAATAACATTCTCCTTTTAACCTCCTCCTCCAACCACTTAAAATTAAAACCACCATTCTTAGCTAGCTGCAAGTTGTGCAAAACCAGGTGGGGGGATGGATTGGATTTGCTCCCAGATGCAAACTGAAGGGAGGGGGATCAAGGCCCAGGTGCGTTGTCAAGCTCCATAACCGTGGAGCATGCACGACTGCTTTTTTGGAAAAGGTGAGACACCTGAGCTTATGAGAGTTGCATTCTAGGAAGGGAAACATATTCCTGGAGGGACCGAACCTCTGCTACCCAAGCCCTTCCAGAGACACCAGGTCTTGGCCACTCTCTCTGCTCCCCGCCGCTAGTCTGCGCAGCACCGGGTGGCCGCCAGGGGCGCCAGAGCGCGCACACGCGGGTGACTAGCACCTGCCTCTGGAAGGCTCCTGGCGGGCAATCAGACCCCAGCGGGCTCCTGGAGGTGTTGGCAGCGCCCCAGGCCTGAGGAGGCTTCCTTGTCCTGGGCTTAGCCTGGGGCTAAACTCGGGCCTGGTGCCTTGGCCAAAAGGAACTGAGCACAAACCATGCGTCGCTTCTCAATTGTATGTATTTTTCACTTGGTGAAACGCCCTACAGCTTAGAAATCACTCATGCCAAGCAAGCAGAGCTGGCTCTTGGCTGTCCTGGGGGCTGCTGGTCAGCAGACAGCCCTTCCCTTTGGGAGTTTCTTCTCCTTCTCCGCCCTAAGCGAGTGCATGGACGCACACACAGGCACTACCACCCCCAAACCTTAGGGCCACATCACCAGCCGGACCAGCCTTAGCCCCATCTTTTTTCTTTAGGAATTTGCTCTGCTTTTAGGCGAGTGACCTGAACTTGGCCTTGAAGCTCTGAGGCAGGCCTGGGGCGGGGATGGTAGGAAGACACCCTTCCTCAACTAAAGAAAGGGCAGAATGGAAGTGCCGGCTCCCACCGCTGGCCAGGTCAGGAAGTGGGACTAAGCCAGCAGGGGCTCCGCATCCAAAGGGGTGCTTGGGTTTGGGGGCAGTGCCCTCACTTCTCCCCGGTAGCCCGCTCCCCGTTTGGCCCCGGGAAGCAGAGTGACCTCTGAGTCTTTGGCCCCAGGCGGGCTCCTCTCGCCCCGCGGTGATTCAAGCGAGGCGGGGCGTAGGGGAAGGCGCGGGGTTGGGGCGCGGGGAGCCGGCCGCCGCCCATTTGAGGCCCGCCTCAGGAGGAGGGAGAGCAGGGGTCGGGCGCGGGGCGGTGCCTCGGCGGGGCGGCCGCGCGGCTTCATCTGCCGCTGGGATCCCGCGCAACCAAGGAGCCGGCGGTTGCGAGGCCGACGGACGCACAGGCTGGAGGGAGCGCGCCGCAGTCCCCACTTGGCCTGGCTCCGGGGAGCACGGGCGGTGAGCGCGGAGGACGCAGCCAGGCTAGAGGCGCCGGGCAGGCGCGGGGGAGCGGCGGCGGCGGCAGGGAGTGGGCTCCGGGCACTCGTCGGGCGCCTGGACACGGCGCGGCGGGGAAGATGACCGCCGGCTCCTGCGCGCTCCTGCGGCTCTCGCTCTCCAGCTAGCTCCGGGTAAGTTGCGGCCCCCGGCCTCTTGGGAGTCGGGGCCAACGAGGGGCCGGCCCCGGAGCCTGCGGGGCGCGAATACGCGGTGCGAGAGTCTTCTCAGCTTCCCAGGCTGTGCCAGTAACCCCGCCGCGTGCTCCGTGGTACCCAGTCCGGCACCCGAGTTCTTCGAAGCTGCCAGCCGTGGGCAGGAGTGGGAGGGCGCCGGGTCGGCGTGGAGCGGCGGAGCGGGGCGAGAGTGTGGACGGGTGGCCGGGGTACGGTCGCAAGCCCAGCCGGGAGCGGGACCCGCCGGGCATCCCTCGCCGCCTGGTGCCCGCGGCAGCTACCCGGAGCTCGTGTCGCAGGCGCTGGCATAGGCTGCCTGCTGGCGGAGCCGGCGCGCCCTCCACTGCCCGGGAGCCGCGCGCCTCCGGAGTTATTAGCGCGCCAGCAGGGCTCAGGGCTGAGGGCTAGGGGATCCTTGCTGGGGCCGGCCGGGGTACAGGGGACCATCAGGTCCGGCCGCTTCTGCGCTTGGATTGGGGATCCGCGGTCCCAGCACCTCCCCGCTTTTGTTCCGGGTGTCGGCCAAGACCGTCTCTGCGACTGGGTGGCGGATGTGGACCGGGGGACACCCCTGCCGCGGAGCCCTGCCGCGGCGCGGGGTGCAGCAGGAGTCCTGGCGGGGCCCGCATGGCTGGGAGCGGGACGGGGTGGCGGGTTCCGGGTCCGCTCGGGCGGGGAGGGCGCTCTGGGGTCGCAAGCTGGACGCACGTTTCTTCCTGGGGAGACGCGCGGGCCTTCTCCCCAGCTTGTGCTCTGCATTTCGCAATGTGTAGTGCCTGGGTGGCGGGGGGAGGTTCTGAGAAGCTGGTGTTTGGGGTGTGGGGAGGTCTAGGTGAGGCCTGGGCGGAGGCAGAGGGGCCGCGGGAGTTGCAGGCATCCCCTTTCGTGACCCATAGGCCTCGCTGCCTCCTCCCGGACCGCGCTGTTGTAACCTTGGCAATAAACAAGTGCGAGCGGACAAGGCCGGCTCCGAGGCTGCAGGGCGGCCCAGGGTGTCCTTGGCGCATGACCCTGGATGGGGGGAAAGTTGCATGGACAAGTTTAGCCTTCTGCGGGGATGTGAGTGCTATTGGAGCTGCGTTCCGGAGGAACGGAGAGGTGACTTGGAGCTTTACCCCAGCAATGAGGGCCGGACCCTCTCTGCCTCCTTCTTGGGGCATTTGGGTGGAGGTGTGCCTGCGTCCCGTCCTGGGTGCCCCGGAGCTCCAGGCTTGGAAGCCTGGGCGTGGGGGTTTGGAGGCGGCGTTGGGCGGGGAGGCGAGTTGTGCTCTGGCAGCAGGGTGAAGCTGCAGGCTGCGCTCCGAGTTCCCTGTGCTCTTTCCCCTGTGGTGGGCTGGCTTCCCAATTACACAGGCAACTGCCTCTCCCTGCAGCCCTGAAGCCCCAGAGCTTGCCTGTGGCGCTTGTTCCCCGCAGCCAGGGAGGGGCCCTTTCACCCATCCCCATCCTCCTCTGTCCTCTAGGTGCCATGCAGACGTGAGTCCTCGTTGGGCAGGAAAGCTGAGCAAGTGTCCTAGGACAGGACGATGCCCACCCTTTCTGTCCTGGATGGGCTGGAGGTGGGGGCAAAGGACGAGGGGAGGGGAAGGAGCTGGGCCCCTCATCCACCCCCTCGGTGTATCCCGGCCTCCTCACAACCGCTTTCAGAGCTGGTTGCTTTGCCCAGTTCTTGGTTGATCCTCAGGACTCCTCTTTATTGGTTTCTCTCCCCCTCCTCACTTCTGGGTTGAACTTGCCCAGAGGAGACTTCAGGAGGTGGCTGGTTCTCCTCCTCTAAAGCACAAAGCATGGGGCCCACAGGGAAAATGGCTCTGCAAAGGGCAGGCCTGGACTCTGCCTGCCCCCAGCTGCTGGCCCCACCTGGAGTCCCCCCTCTCTTCAGGGGCTTCCTTGGCTGACACTGGACTCCTGCTCTGCCCTGTGAACCCCACAGGGCCCCCAAACTTGCTGTCAGCTTGCCCTGCACTCCGTGTGGCACGTCCTCCCAGTTGCTTGGGAGAGAGGCTTCCAGTCCCCACCAGTGCTCCAGTAAATCCCCAGAGGCCAGAGAAGCAGGGACAGGCCAGCCCAGCCTGGAGGAGACAGGTCATCGGCATTTCTGTGGCAGTGGAGACCTTGCCCACAACAGATCCTCCATAAAACATCACATTAGATTTCTTTGGATTGCCTTTTCTTATTTTTGCAAAAAAAAGAAAAAATTATTTTCCTTTGAAATAAAATGTACAACCAAAAGAGCTCAGGGCGTGGGGCAGTAAGGAGGATTGGGGGGGGACAGCATTTTGGGGTAGGACTCCTGTGCTTCTCATCCCTCCACCCCATGCCTTTGCAAAAGGAGAAATTTCGGAAGGAAAGGGAAATACATGCTGTGCCGGGTGCTTTTTCTGGAGCACGTTATCCCTTGGGTACAGCAAGTAACATCAGAACCATCAAATTGGCAGAGCCCTTGGAAATCATAGCCCACTCCGAACCCCTAATGTTCACATGGGCACACGGACTCAAAAAGAATATGCCTGAGGGCACATACCAGATCAAAGACGTGAAGTTAGGACTAGGAACATCTGGGCCACCTGAGCACTGGACTCAGTGTTAGGCGAATGAGCCCATGTAGTGAGAAGGTTTTCTGCTGGCAGCCCCTGCTCAGTGGTCCCTGCCCTCAGTCTAAGAGGTGGCTCTGTAAGGACCAAGAAACCCGCGGTGGTTATGAACCTCAGGAGTATTTTTTAGCACCAGATTGGGGCACTCTCCTGCCAACCCAGTTTCTTGGGGCCTCTCAGGCAGGGGCGATGCTCTTGAAGGCCCCTGTAGCCATGTGGGAGGTGGGGAAAGAAGCCAGCAGGGCTGGGGAAAGCCTCGTCCTAGGCCTTTCCACTCATCGCCTCCTCCCCGACTTCAGTGGGGCCCAGAGAGGACACGGTGGGGAAGGCCAGGGTGTCACCTTGTTTCTTGTTTCTGGGCAGGGCGCCACCTCCTCCCCAGCAGGAGAGAAGGTTCAGAATCGCTTTTCCTCAGGCCGGGAGGTAATGAGCAGCTTCTTGTTCCCCAAATCCCACCAGGCTGCCGTGTGGAAGGCGACGTTGGTCATGACGACGGTGCACTCCAGGATGGCCAAGATGGTGTTCACTCCAGCTTCACAGTACATGTTGTGCCGAAAGTAGACAGCCAGCGCCGTGAGGAAGGAGACGAAGTTGACGATGAAGAGCCTCTGTTTCCAGCTGTAGGACTTGCGATCTGTGAGCTTCTGGGTCAGTCTCCAGAGAATGCAGGTGAGGAGCACGTGACTGAGGGATGTGAGGTCCTCGGAGGGGGAGACGTAGGTGAGCACTAGCAGCACAAGGTTCTCCACGACCTTGAGGCTGAAGTTGAGGCGGGAAAGTGGGCGGCAGCCAGGGCACGGGCGTGGGCAGCTGAGGGAGTGGCTGCAGTAGGCAAAGGCCACCAAGAAGCGGGGCGCCGAGTGCAGGCCGATGCAGAAGCGCCACTCGTAGCACTGGGCACCTCCCCGCCGATGGCTGAGCTCACTGACGGCAGGCGATTGGGCACCTTTCAGTTTCGTTCCATCACCTCTTTCTTGGCCGGCGCAGGGTTTTCTTACAGGCTTCTGTGGGTCTTGATGCTCAGGACGGGGTGCGGCTAGCAAGCTTTTGTGAACATGCTCCAAATTGCTTGTCTTTAGAATGGAAGAAGGACAGTTGGAAAGGGTGCTGTGAGAATTAGGCAGAGTAGGAGTGTGTGTTCCTAGGATGCTCTGGATCTACCAAGGAGTCCTCTCCCAGGCGGAGGTCCCGTGCCATCCTGGAGCCTTCCTTCTGTAAACAGCACACTGGTTTCAGAGGCTGGAGGGCTTGCTTCCTTCTGGGGTCAGTGTGTCCTGGCCGGCTGCCAATCCTTGGTTCCTTTGCTTTTCTGTCACGTGGAGATGTCTTCCCCTTTGGTTCCTTTTCTGGAATGTTTTTGCTTGAACCTCTCTGCTTTCTGTTCGTAGGCCCGTACGGGGGATCTTCGGTCCAGACAGAACTTTAAGGCTGGGTTCTCAGGAGTTTACACGGCATTAATCTCCAAAAATATTCTGGAAGGAGAAAAGCTACTCAAAGATAGGGACAGGGGTGTGACAGGTGGAAGAGAATTAAAACCATGCTCTTGATTGGGGAGAACTTTTAGATTGAAAAGACAAGTTTTGGTTGCTCTTAGATCTGTGCTATCAGCAAAACTATGGTTGTGAGTTCAGCAGTGACGTGAAAGGCATTTGAATCACAGGGTGTGATTAAGAGTCCCTGCCATTTTTGAGTGAGGTGAATCATTTCCTTGGCAGCAAATTAGGATTTGGATGTAATGTCACTCAAACAATGCACAGAGAGACTTTCTTACCAAGTATTTTTATGTATGAGATTCTGTATTTTTAAATTATCTCAGCTCCAAAATGCATGATAAAGCAGACGATGTTTTTGGAAACATGGTAAATAAGCCCACAGCCATGACGTTAACAAACGTGGCATTCATTTTCATTACTGCCCCATTGACAACACAGAAACACACATGCAGGAGGGAATGACCAATTAGCTCCTATATTTTCCTTACACCAGAAAGAATCAGAGTAAGATTGAAAAATTAAAAGTATAAAAGAACAGCCAAATCATTCCCCCCCATCCTACCTTATTTTTCATTTAGTTTTTGTCCCCATTTTTATACTCATCTATCCATATGCTGGATAAAGGGAGTGCAATTCACAAGGTTTTCACAATCACTCCATCACCCCTTATAAGCTACATTGGTATACAATCATCTTCAAGAGGCTACTGGGCTGGAGTTTGGTAGTTTCAGGTATTTACTTCTAGCTATTGCAATACATTAAATCCTAAAAAGAGTTATCTATACAGTGTGTAACAATGTCCACCAGAGTGACCTGCTGACTCCTTTTGAAATCTCTCAGCCACTGAAACTATTTCATTTCATTTTGAATCCCCCTTTTCATCAAGAAGATGTTCTCAATCCCATGCTGCCGGGTCCAGATTCATTCCTGGGAGTCATATCCTGTGTTGCCAGGGAGATTTACACCCCTGGGAGTCAGGTTCCAAGTAGTGGGGAGGACAGTGAGTTCACCTGCCAAGAGAGAGGGCCACATCTTAGTAACATGTTGGTATTCAGGGGGAGATTCTTAAGCAGAATTACAAGAAGGGGCTGTGGCCCGGATCAGAACCCATATATGTGAGGTATAGACTGGTGGAAGCTGGGGCCCATCTTGAAAGCCATATACCTGTGGGCCCCAGATCAGAGCCCATTAGACTACAGTGTAGATGGGTGGATGCTGATGCCCGGCTTTGAGCCCATATGCCCACAGTGTAGAAAGTTGAAGGCCTGGGGCCAGCTTTGTGTCTAAATACCGGTGGTGTAGACAGAGGTTGGAGCCCAGTTTCAGCTATGGGGTATATATGTGGAGACTGGGGACTGGCTCAGAGCCCAAATGCCCACAGTGTCTATGATTGGAGGCTGGGTCCCAAGTTGGATCCAGTATAGCTGTGGGGTAACAGGTGAGACAACAGCCCTTCTCGGAGCCCATATCCAGACACTTAGATGGGTGGAGGCTAGGGCCCAGCTTGCAGCCCATATACCTGAGGGGTAGATGAGTGGAGGTTTGGGCCCAACTCAGAACCCGTATCCTCAGAGTGTAGACAGGTCGAGACTGGGGCTTGTCTCGGAGCTCATGTCCCCAGAGTGTAGACAGTTGGAGGCTGGGGCATGGCTTGGATCCCATATAACTCTGGAGTGGACAGGAGTAGCCTGGAGATCCACTTAGTGCACATTTACCTCTGGGGGAGATGAGTGGGGGCTTGGGCAGAGCTCAGAGCCCATCTGCCCACAGTGTATTCAGGTGGAGGTGTGGGACCCAGCTTGGGGCCTATGAACCTGTGGGGTCCACAGGTAGAGGCTGTGGCCTGGCTCAGAGCCAAAAATATCTGTTATAGACAGGTGAAAGCCTGGGGACAGATTTGGAGCCCATATATCTGGGGGTAACTGGGTGGAGGCTGGGGTTGTGCTCAGAGCCAAGATACCTGTGGGGTAGATGGGTGGAAGATGGGGCATTGCTCAGAGCCCAAATACCCACAAACAAGAGGGGAGAAGGTTGGGGCCAAGCTTGTGTCCATGTACCTATGGGGTAGACAGGTGGAGGTGATGGCCCGCCTCAGACCCCATATCCCCACAGTGTAAGCGGTTGGAGGCTAGGGCCCAGCTCAGAGCACATACCCCCACAGTGCAGGCTTGGGGCCCAGCTCGGAGTCTGTATAACTGTGGTATAGACAGGTGGAGGCTTGGGCCCAACTCGGATCCCATATAGCTGTGTGGTAGATTGGTGGAGGTTTGGCTCCAACTCAGAGCTTATGTCCACACAGTGTAGACAGATGTAGGGTTGGGCCCATTTTGGAGCACATTTATCCAGGTGTAAGCAGGTGGACACTGTGGCTGAGCCTTGAACCCATGTTCCTGTGGGGTAGATAGGTGAAGGCTGTGGCCTGGGTCGGTGCTCATTTCCATTGAATGCAGACAAGGGGAAGTGTGGGGCTGTGCTTGCAACCCATATACCTTGTGTGTAGATAGCTGAAGGCTGGGGCCCAACTAAGAGCCCAAATCCCCACAGTGTAGACAGGCAGAAAATGGGGCCCAGCTTGGAGCCTATATACTATGGGTATATGGGTGGATGTTGGAGCCTGGCTCCAAGCCCCAATCCCTACCGTGTAGACGGGGGTAGGACAGATCCCAGCTTGAAGCCCATATTACTACAGTATAGACTGGTAGAGGCTGGGGCCTGGCAGGATGCCCATATTCCCTCAAGGTAGTTGGGTGAAGGTTGGGACCCAGCTTGGAGCCCATATACTGGTGGTATAGACAGTTGGATGCTGGGATCCAGCTTGGAGCCCATATTACCTGTGGGGTAGACAGGCGGAGGCAGGGGCCTGGCTCGGATCCCATACCCTGAAAGTCATTATGGGTGGAGGCTGGAACTCCGCTTGGAGCCCATATCCCCACAGTGTAGATTGGTGTAGGCTGGGAAAAGTTTGGAGCCCGTATAACTGTGGTGTCCAGAGGTCGAGGCTGGGGCTTGGCTCGGGGCCCAAATAACTGTGGTGTAGACCAGTGGAGGCTGAGACCCAGCAGGAGCCCATAAACCTGTGGAGTAGGTGGCTGAAGACTGGGCAAGGTTCAGAACCCATATTCCCACAGTGTAGATGGGTGCAGGCTGGGGCTTGGCTAAGAGCCCATATCCTCACAGTGTAGCTTGGTGGAGACATGTAACCCATATATGTGTGGTGTAGACATTTAGAGGCTGGGGCCCAGCTTGGAGCTATATAACTGTGGTGTTGACAGGTGGAGGCTGAAGCCTGCATTGGAAACCATATACCTGTGGGGTAGACAAGTGAAGGCTGATGCCAAACTTGGACCCAAAATTTCTGCAATGTAGACCAGGGTTGGCTGAGTCCTAGCTTGTGGTCCAGATACAACTGGGTAGACAGGTGGAGGCTAGGGTCCAACTCGGAGCCTATATCCCCATAGTGTAGACAGTGGGAGGACTGGGCCTGGCTCGGAGCACAGATTCAAACAAGGTAGACGGGTGTTGGCTCTGCCCAGCTTGAAGCCCATATAACTCTGGGGTAGAAGGGTGGTGACTGGGCCTGACTTGGAGCTCATATTTCCCCATATAGAAAGGTGGAGACTGGGGCCCACATTGGAACCCATATACCTGTGGGTAAGACAGGTGGAGGCTAGGGCTTGCTCAGAGCCCATATCTCCACAGTGTTTGTGGGTTTAGGCTGTGACTCGGCTCAGAGCCCATATTCCGACTGTGTAGACATGTGTACGCTGGGGCGTGTCTTGGAACCCTTAAACCTGTGGGCTTGACATGGGGAGTGTGGGTCCTGGCTCAGAACCCATACATCTCCGGTGTAGATTGGTTGAGGCTGGGGCCTGGTTAGGATCCCATATTCCTGCATTGTGGACGGGTGGAGGCTGGGGCCTGGCTGAGAATGTGTATAACTTTGGTGTAGACAGATGGAGGCGAGGACCCAGCTTGGGGCTCATGATTCTCTCAACTTAGACGGGATTAGGCTGGGTCCAGCTTGTAGCCCATATCCATCTTGGGTAGACAGGTGGAGGCTAGGGTCCGTCTCAGTGCCCATATGCCCATAGTGTAGATGGTGGAAGATTGGGCTTGGCTCAGAGTTCAAATTCACACAAGGTAGATGGGTATTGGCTGGGCCCAGCTTAGAGCTCATATAAGTCGGGGGGAAGACAGGGGAAGTCAGGGGTCTGGCTGGAAGCCCATATCCCAACAGTGTGGACATGTGTAGGCTGGGTCCCAGCTTGGAGCGCGTATACCTGTGGTGTAGACAGGTGGAAGCTGCGGTCCAGCTTGGAGCCCATATACTTATGGTGTTAATGGGTAGAGCCTGGGGCCTGGCTTGACTTCCAAACAGCTGGTTTTGACAGCCATAGGCATGGGGCCCGTATAACTATGGGGCAGAGGGATGGAGGCTGGGGCCTGCCAAGTAGCCCATATCCCCTCAGTATAGATGGGTGGAGGCTTGGAACCCAACTTGGAACCCATATGCCTGTGGTATAGACAGGTGGAGCCTTGGGTGTAGCTCAGAATCAGAACAACTGTTTGGACGATTGTAGGCATGGGGCCCAGCTTGGAGCCCATAGAACTGTGGTGTAGACTGGTGGAAGCTGGAGCCCAGCATCAGTCCATATAGCTCTGGGGTTGACAGGTGGAGGCTGGAGCCTGGCTCAATGCCCAAATAACTGTGTTTTAGACAGGATGAGTTGTCGGGCCCAGCATGGAGACCATATTTCCATAGTGAAGAAGGGTGTAGGCTGGGTACAGCTTGTAGCTGCTATCTCCACAGCGTAGACGGGTGTGGCTGGTGCCTGTCTCAGAGCCCATATCCACACAGTGTAGACAGGTGGAGGTTTCAGGTGAAGCTTGGAACGCAAATAGCTGTGGTGTAGACGGATGCATGCTGAGGCCCAGCTTGGAGCCCATATATATACCTGTGGGGTAGATGGCTGGAGGCCGGGGCACAGCTCAGAGCCCATATTCCCACAATGTAGATGGTTGCAGGCTGGATCCTTGCTCGAGTCCGTATCCCCACTGTGAAGACGTGTGGAGGATCTGGCCCGGCTTTGAGTGCATATTCCCACAGAGTAGACGTGGAGGCATGGCTCGCCGCTTGGAACTCATATATCTGGGGTGTAGAGAGACGGAGGCTATGTCCTGCCTTGGAGCCCATATAGTCACAGTGTAGACAGCTAGAGACTAGGGCTCAACTTGGAGCCCATATCATATGACTGTTGGATAGAAAGTTGAGGCTGGGGTCCAGTTCTTGCTCATATTTCTGCACTGAAGATGGTTTGAGGCTGGTGCCCACCTTGTAACTCATATACCCGTGGGGCTAACAGGTGAAGGCTAGAGAGCAGCTAAGAACTTATATCCCCAGAGTGCAGATGGGGGAAGGTGTGGGGCCTGGCTTGGAGCCCATATATGTATGGTGTAGACAGGTAGAAGCTAGGGCTAAGCCTGGGGCCCAGATGACTATGGTGTAGACAGGTGGAGGCTGGGAACCAGCTCTGAGCCAATATCCCAAGCATGTAGATAGTGGAGGCGTGGGCCCTTCCTGGAGCCATACACCTGTGGTGTAGACAGGTGGAGGCTGGGCCCTGCACCGAGCCCATATCCATCTAGTTTAGCCTTGTTTTGGCATGGGGCTGAGCTTGGAGCCCATATAAATGTGGTGTAGATGAGAGGAGGCTGGGGCCTCGATTGGAGCCCATAACCCCACAGTGTAGACAGGTAGAGGCTTCGGCCCACGATCGAGCCCAGCTAACTGTGTGGTAGACAGGAGGAGGCTGTGCCCAGGAACAAGCCCATGTCCCCACAGTGTAGACGGGTGTAGGTTGAGCCCAGCTTGGAGCCCATATCCCCATAGTGTACTTGATTGGAGGTGTGGGGCCCACCTTGGACAAGCCCATATACCTGTGGTGTAGACTGGTGGAAGTTAGGGCCTGGCTCAGAGCTCAAATGTCTGGTGTAGACAGGTATATGCTGGGTACCAGCTGGGAGTCCACATCCCCACAGTGTAGCCTGGTTGTGGCACGGGCTCTGAGCTGGGTCCCAGCCTGCACCTGCCTATACTGTGGGAATATGGGCTCTGAGCTGCGCCCCAGGCTTCAACCTGTTTAAAACACAGATACCTGGGCACTGAACCAGGCAGCCTCCATCTGTCTAGACCAGAGGTATATGAATACAAGCTCAGCCTCAGTCTACACCCGTCCTCATCGTGGGAATGTGGGCTCCATTTCTGGCCCCAGCCTCTACTTGTCTACCCCATAGGTATACGGTCTTCAAGCTGGACCTCATGCTCCATGCGTCTACACTGTATGGATATGGGCTCTGAGCCAGGTCAAAGCTTCCACCCATCTCCACTGTGGGAATATGGGCCCCAAGCTTGGCCCTACCCTCCACCTATCTACCCCGAGGTATATGGGCTCTAAGTGGAACCCCAGGGTCCTCTTGTCTACACTACTGGTATATGGGCTCCATGCCAGGTACTGGCCTCCACCCATCTACTCCGTGGTGATATGGGCTCTGAGATTATCCCAAGCATCCGCACATCTACCCCACAGGTATATGGGCTCCTAGTTGGGCCCCACACCTCCACCTGTCTATACAACATTTATTTGTGCCCCAAGGCGGGCTCCAGCCTTGACCTGTCTACACCCATATATAAAAGTTCCAAACCAGGCCCAACCTCCATCTCTCTACCCCTTAGGTATATGTGCTGCAGGCCAGACCCCAGCCTAAAACAATCTACAGTGTAGGCATAGGGAATCCAAACTGGGTCTGTTCTCCACCTGTCTACACCAGACTTATCTGGGCTCCAAGCTGGGCCCCACATGACCACCTGTCTACACCACAGTTATTTGGGCTCTGAGCCAGGCTGTAGCCTCAACCTGTCAACACCACAGCTGTATGGGCTCTGAAACAATCCCCAGCCTCCACCTATTAATCCATCATTCTATGGGTCCCAAGCTGGGCCCCAGCCTCAACACATCTACACTGTGGGAATATCGGCTCTGAGTCGGGCCCCAGCATCCACCAGCGTACCCTACAGGTATGTGTACGCCAAGCTGGGTCCCCCATCACCTGTGTACCCCACATTAATTTGGGCTCCTAGCCAGACCTAACCTCCACCTGTGTACTCCACAGGTATATGGGCACTGAGCTAGGCCACAAGTTTCCACCCATCTTCATTGTGGGGATATGGACTCCAAGCTGGGCATCATGCCTTCTCTGTCTATACCACAGTTATTTGGGCTCTGAGCCAGACCCCAGCCTCTACCTGTCAACACCACAGGTATATGGGCTCCAAGCTGGACCCAAGCCTCCATGTGTCTACACCGTAGGTATATGGGCTCCAAGCACTGCTTCATGCCTCCCCCCATCTACACTTTGGGTATATGTGCTCCAAGTTAGTCCACAGCCTTCACCTGCCTATATTAAGGTAATATGGGCTCCAATCCACACTCTAGCCTCCACCTCTATACCCCACAAGTCTATGGGCTCCAAGCTGGACCCCAACCTCCATACATCTACACTGTGGGGATATGTGCTCCGACACAGGCCCTTGCCTCCATCTCTCTACCCAACAAGTATATGGGCTCCACCCCAGGATCCACCTGTCTTCACTGTGGGGCAATGGGCCGCGAGCCTCCATCTGTCTCCACTATAGGTATGTGGGCTCCAAGCTGGGCTTCAGCCTCCACCTGTCTACCACACAGGCATACTGTTTCTGAGTCAGACCCCAGCCTCCACCTATCCACCCCACAGATGTATGGGCACCAAGATGGGCCCCAGCCTCCACCTGTGTGCACAATAGGTATATGAGCTCCAAGCTGCACCTTAGCCTACACACATCTACACAGTTGGGATATGGGCTCCGAGTCGAGTCACAGCCTACGGCCATAAACACTGTGGGGATATGTGCCCCAAGCTGGGACCCAGGCTACACCTGTCTACACCACAGGAAGTTGGGCTACAGGCTTGGCCCTAAGCCTCATTCCATCTACACTGTAGGGATATGGACTCTGATCCAGGTTTCATCCTCCACTTGTGTACACCACATTTATATGGCTCCAAGCTGGGCCTCGTGCTACACTGGGAGGATGTGGGCTCCGAACCGGTCCCTAGCCTGAACCCGTCCACAGCGTGGGAATATGGGCTCTGAGCTGGGCCCTGGCCTCCAGCCATCTACCCACAGGTATATAGGCTCCAGACTGGGCTCCAAGTCTTCACCATTCTACACTGTGGGGATATGAGCTCCAAGCTGGGCCCCAGCCTATAGCAATCTGTGCTGTGGTGATGTGGGCTCTGAGCTGGGCCATAACCTCCACCAATCTACCCCACAGTTATATGGACTCCAAGCCTGGCCCCAGCATCCACCTGTCTTCATTGAGGAAACTGGGCCCCGAGCTGTCTACACCAGAGGTGTGTGGGCACCAAGCTGGGCTTCAACCTCCATCTGTGAATCCTACAGGTATATGGGCTCGAAGCTGGTCCCTACCTCCACTTGTCTATACCACAGGTATATGTGCCCTAAGTGGAACCCAAGGCTCTTCCTGTCTGCTCCATAGGTCCATGGGCTCCGAGCCCGGCTCTAGGCTCCACCTGTCTACACTGAGGGTATATGTGCTCTAAGCTGGCTCCAGCCTCCACATGTCTACCCCACAGGTTCATGGGCTCCAAACTGGGCCCCAGCCTCAAACAATCTATGAAGTGGTCCTAGGGGCTCTGCACCGGGCCTCCCTTCCACCTGTCTGCACCTTAGTTATATGGGCCCCAACCTTGGCCCTAGCCTTCTATGTCTACATTGCGGGACCATGGTCTCCAACCTGGGCCCCAACCTCCACCTGTCTGCACAATAGATATATGAGCTCAAAGCTGGGTCCCAGTGTATATACCCATCTACACTGTGGGGATATAGACTCTGTGCCAGGCCCAAGCCTCTACCCATCAACCCCACAAATCTCTGTACTCCAAGCTGGGCCCCATGCTTCCTGCTGTCTACACAACAGTTATTTGGGCTCTGAGCCCGTCCCCAGCCTCCACATGTCTATACCATAGGTATATGAGGTCCAAAACAGGTCCCACACCATCACTGGTCTACACTGTGGGGATAGGGACTCTGAGCCACAGCCTAGACTCCACATCTCTACCGCACATGTATATGGGCCCAATGCTGGATCCTATCCTGCACTGGTCTTCAGTGCATGAAATGGGCTCCAAGCTGAAATCCAGACTATACCTGTCTACACCACAGGTATATGAGCTTGAAGATGGGCCCCAGCCAATGCCTGTCTACACTTTTGGGCTGTGTTCTCCGAGCCAGGTCCCAGCCCCCACCCATCATCACTACATGTATTTGGGCCACAAGCTGGTCCCCAGCCTCCACAGGTATGTGGGCTCTGAGCCTTCATCTGTCTACACCACAGGTATATGGGTTCCGAGCGGTGTCCCATTCTCTGCCGGCTACATTGTGGGAATATGGGCTCCATGCCAGCCCCAGCCTCCACCCATCTATACTCTGGTAATAAGGACTCTGATCTGGACCCCAGCCTCTACCTGTCTACCCCACAGATACATGGACTCCAAGCTGGACCCCAAACTCCACCTGTCCACACCACAGGTTTATGGTTTCTGAGCTTGGCCCAGCCTCCACCATCTACACTGTGTGAATTTGGGCACCCTGCTGTTCCCCAGCCTCCACCAGTCTACACTGTGGTGATATGGGCTTTAAGCTGTGCCCCGTTTTCCACCAGTCTACACAGTGGGGATTTGGACTCTGAATCGTGCCCCAGTCTCACCTGTCTATACTCAAGTTATATGAGCATGATGTGAAGCCCCATGCCACCATCCTGTCAACATTGTGTGGATAAGGGCACTGAGCCAGGCCCCAGCCTTCACCTTTATAGGCCACAGGTACATGGGTTGAAAGCTGATCGACAGTGTCCACATGTCTAGACTACATTTATATGGGCAATGAGCCCACCCCATTTCCCCATCCATCTACATTGTTTGGATAGGGGCTCCAAACTGTGCCCAGCCTCCACCTGTCTACCGTGTGAGCTTATGGGATCCGAGCCAGGCTCCAGCCTCTACCTGTCTATACTGTAGTTATGTGGGCTCTGAGCTGGGCACCTGGTTCCACCTCTCTGTCCCAGAGGGATAAGGGCTCCAATCTGGGTCTCAGGCTCCAACTGTCTACCCCACATGTAAATGGGTTCCCAGCTGGCCCCCATGCCTCCACCCATCTACAAAGTCTGAATTAGGATCGGAGCTGGGCCCGAGATTGAACCATCTCCACTGTGGGAATATAAGCTCTGAGCTGGACCCTGGTCTCAAGCCATCTACTGCACATGTATATGGGCTCCAATTTGAGCCCAGCTTCTACCTGTCTACACTGTGGGGGAGTGGATCCAAGCCTGGCCCCAGCCTCCACTTCTTTGTGCTCCAAGCTGGATCCCGGCCTCCCTCTCTCTACCCCACAGTTATGCAGGCTACAACATGGGCCCCAGCCTCCACCTGTCTAAGCACAGGTACAAGGGCTCCAAGACGAGTTTCCCACATGGCCAGTGCAGCCCAGGGTGCTGTGCTCTCAGAGTCCTTTCCAGCCTGCAGCATGGCCTGGGGCCTCTCCCCTGCTGAACGACTCTGTTGCCTTATGTGCCCTCTTTTGGGGTGACTCTGATGTGTCTCCACATTTCTACCAGAGCCCAAAACTCCAGCAAAAATCAAACAGCAGAGGACACGTGGGCTGCACATGTCTACTACTGGCACCCTCTGTGGCATGGTCCCATGGTGATCAGGAAACCCCCATGGGGAGGGTGGTGTGTGCTGGGGAGTCGGCTGCACCCTTTGCAGAGGCCATGTTCCATTCTGTCCCTGGCAGCCACACGTGGGCCTGTCCTCTTCTTTGATGGCGAGGAGACCACAGGACAGCAGGCAGGGCCAGGGTGAAACCCCAGCCTCTGTCTCGGGCAGGGGCAGCAGCTGGGCTGTGGGTTTCAGGGTGGGGCCTGCTGCCCACTTGGAGGATGGGCAGGGAGCCTGTGCCAGCCCCTGTGCCCACATCTGCAAAGGCCTAGTTTAGTCTTGTTTTTCACCTTCTAAAGGTGTGTGTGTGGGTGTGATTGAGTGTAGTGTACACTGCTTAATGCCCCCACACACAGCCCCCAATGTTTAGGAGTACCCCCACTTGTGGACATGGGTGAGACAGTCTTGAAGCCCAGGGGGCCATTGTGAGCATCACCTGGATCAGGGAAGCTTCTGGCCATTGAGTTTTGCTGGACAGAAGCTGCCTCGTTGCAGGAAACAGAAGGAAAAGCAGAGATTCAGGTGATTCTTCAGAGCTGAGCGCGGGAGGTAAAGGGGTTCCCCTGCTCTGTGCAGTCCTGTGGCCATGACTGGGTGGCCATGGAGCTCTTGACATGTGGCACCTCCCAAATGAGGTGTGCGGAGAGTGTAAAACGTGTGTGGGGTTTCCAAGAGATAGTGTGAAAAAAACGAAACTAGAATGACATGGATGGGGAGAAACTCTGCCCTGAGTGGTCAGACCCAGGCTTTATCGGGGTGGCATCTGCTGACATGGAATGTCTCAGCCCCACAGGAGCAGAGTCATATAAGGTGGGGGGCAGGGACGTGCTTGAGCACCAGCCTGTGCTGCTGCCATGCTCAGGAGCGGGGCCTAGGGAACCCAGAGAAAGCCAGGGGGGCCGTGTGCCCCTCATGAGGAAGGGCAGGCAGGAATCTGACGAGCACACACAGGCATCACTCCGGGGGTGATGAGGACAAAGAGGAGGAAGCCATGGGTGAGGGTCCCAGTGCTGTGGCCAGGGAGGTGACGACAGAGACATGAATGACAGCAGGACTGGCCAGGGGGTGGGAACACCCAGTTCCCACAACTGGAAACATGTCCCAGTGGCTGAAGAGGAGGGACCTTGGCAGGTGTGAGGGGGTGAGGAGCCCCTTCCTGGGAGCCCAGCGGCTCATCAGGGGGAGAGGCCAGCAGAGCTTTCCCTGGAACAGCAGTGATGGGGCTGCTGCTCCCTGTCAGACCTTCTGCGGAAACCTTGCAGAGCTCCTCTGCTAAGGGTTCAGTCACATGATCACCCCAAGGGGTCAGGGAGCCGGGGAGGCCTTGCTCCATTAGACATGACCTGCTGACCCCAGTGAACTGCTGTTAGGGGCAAGCACTGAGACCCGGAGCCGCTTTCACACCCCCGAAGTGCTCCCGGCCTAGCCCAGGAGGGGCGAGGGGGACTGGCCCAGACATGCATTTCTTGAGCTCAAGGCCCTCCTGGTGTGGGAGCCTCCCCTGCACCCACCTCTCCCTGGGGTCTCCCCTCCCCTGCGCTGGGGTCTCCCCTCCCCTGAAGTTCTCAGTCCACAGACCCAGTGTCAGAGCCCAAAGCTCCACCAGCAAAGGGAGTGGCTGCAGCACTGGCAGGTGAGGGGTGTGCACGTTCCCCTGGGGACCCAGACCCACCTGCAGTGAGTTGGTCACGGCTTTGGGCCGGGGCAGGACTCTGGGCTAAACCGCACCATGTTCCTGGAAGTCGCCCTCACTGCCCCATCCCAGAGTCCTCCGGGTCCCTAAGGAAACGTGGTGGCAGCTCCCCAGGCTGCCCACAGTTAGTTCAGGGAAGGCCGAGTGCTGGTCACCACCCCCGACCCAATGGCCACATCCAGGACAGACTGAGGGAGGTGGGGGCTGCACGTAGGGAGGACGGTCGTGGGGAAGGTCCCCTGGGCAGGGAGTCAGCAGGGCACGACTAGGGGGCCGGTGGGGATGGAGGGCGGTGACGTCATGGGGGAGGGGAAGTGACCTCACGGGGAGGGAAGGCGGTGATGTCACAATAAGCAAGCTGAGTCCTGCCAGCTGATTGGTGGGTGGGTTTGGGGGCGGGGCCTGGATACCAGGCAGTTGCCAAGGTCTGAGGCTGAGCAGAAGGCCTGAGTGAGCCGAGATGGCGCCGCTGCTGCTGCTGCTGCTCCTTCTGGCCGACCTGCTCAGGTCAGGTGAGGGGTCCTCCCTCACACACACATCCCGTACCAGGAACCCCGTCCAAACAATGGGGTCTCCCTGGATTGCATCCCGCATCACTGCCTGTTGTGGGCCAGGGAATCCCTGGACCTGCACTCGACACCCGACATTCCCCCTCCTGCCTGGGGAAACCCGGTTCCTACCATCCACCGCTGAGTCCTCGATGATCCACCGACATCTGTGGACCCACAATCGAGGTCCCTGGGGAGACCAACCACCTGCACAGCCCCTGACCCAACCGCCCCGCTTCCAGCCCCCGTGGATCCACCAGCAGTGCTGGGACAACACACACCGGTCCTCGGAAGACAGCCTGTGTGCACCACGGCTATCAATACTGTGCACTCTCAAGACGCCAATACATCGGCAGCTGCAGACCAACAATCGGCGAGGCTTGGACCACACACTCCCTGTGGAACCAATGTGTCAACCACATGACTTCAAGCCGCCACCGATCATCCTGAAGACATGGACTGACGATCAGTGTCCTTTGGGTGACTTTCACTGTGCTCAGGTTTTCTCACAATTTAACACCTTTCATCCACCACCAATCCACCGGCAGCCTCGCACCCGCACACGTCAACGCTTGGACGCCCTCCCACCTGAAGACCCTCTGGTCCAAGCCTCCGTCCCCACCATGTCTGAGGACCCATTGTCCACACCAGCCATCATCAAGATCCCGCAGGTCAAGTGGCAGCTGTCAACCTGCATTTCACACCCAGTGGGCAATCTCCTGCCTCTGGACCCCTTGACCCACGTTTCTGCCTTCCAGCCCCTGATAATCCACCATCAGGCACGGATCTCCACTCGATTACCCTTTTACCCCTTCCTGTGGTCAGAACCCCTGTCCCAACCCTCCATCACTGAGCCCCAACAGATCCACCAGCAGCCGTTCTTCCACACCCAATTACCCTTGGACCCCCTCCTTCTTCCAGATCCCCTGTCCCAAGAGTCCTTTGAGCCCGCAGAGATCCACTGGCAGCCAGAGACCTGTGATCCATACCCCATGGAACTCCTCCCACCTCTGGAACCCTCATCACAATCCTCCATCTTCCTGCCACTGCTGTTCCAAAGGAAAATGGATACCCAGATTTCTGGGGACACCTGCCTGCTGAAGAACCCAGGACAAGGTGACCTAGTTAATATTGATGGTTTAGGGACCAGGTTTGAGGCACTGGCAGTAGCCAGGAGTGTTCACAGTGCAGTTCTGCCTCTGAGTCACCCTGCACAGGGGATGGCATTCCCATGGCCAGAAGACCTTGGCCTGGGGACTGAGTCCAAGCTGCTGTCCTTGCCCTGGACCTTCTGCGGAGCCCTTTTGTTCATCGGCGTTCTCTTGCTGAAAGCATGGAAAGGATGGCGAGGTCATGAATATCAGATGGACCTGGAGTTGCGAGAGATCTGCAAAACCAGAAAGCTTGTAGGAAAGTCATTGTTGGACTGTGAGGAAGCACTTGATCACCTGGAGTTGAACGCTAGAGTAACCATGAGCGTTATTGCCAATCTGTTGGAGGAAGTCTCTGAGTTAAATGATGCACTGAGAGTGTGTGAGCTGGAACACTTACGTATTTAAAGGTGTCCCTCACTCAGCATGACCATCCTCAAGCCCTGGGATTCCTCTGGAACTTGTTCCAAATTTTTCTTATCACCTGCAAATGGGCTGAGGGAGAACTGGATCTTGAGGATGTTGTTTAAATCCTGTCCTTCCTGGGTCACCAAGCTGAGAAGGGAAATTGGCAGCAACCATTTGTTTTCTTGCTCACACACTCTGCATCTTTTAGCTCAGAGACCTCCTTCCAAAGATTGCCAGTAACACTCATGGTTCCTTTAGAATTTGTCTTTTTGTTTTCAAGTGCTTCCTCACAGTTAAAAATGACTGACGTACAAGCTTTCTGGTTTGGGAGAACTCTTGCAACTCCAAGTCCATCTGCTTTTCATGAACTCACAATCCTTTACACTCTAAAGAAGACAACTGGGTCAGAGTATGGACTCTGCTCTGACAGTTCTGGGTATTCTTGGGGCCTCAAAACTGAGTGATAGACCATCAATGCCCCTTTTCCAATGTCAACACCCTCAACCTTCATGGCCAAATCGAAATCTGGCCCTTCCATTGGAAGTTGCATTCCAGCCTGAGCTAGTGGTTTGGATTTATCCTTTGTGCGTAGAAGACAAAAGACCCATGGGGGAGGATTAAATTGTGTTATAACCATCTCTATGTTGTGACCACCATGAGAAGGACCTTGAAAAACAAGCCTGAATGAGGGGGGAACCTGAAGAGAACAAGAAGATGCTGACCAAACAGCTTTCTCTCTTCTATTTTTTTTTTTCCTTTCTGGTTTCTTCTGGCTTCTGGCCATTTATTTGTCTGCTTGAGTTTATAAAAGCCCAAATAAGTCTTCTCACTCTGAACTGGACTTGGAAAGCTTTTTTTTCCCTCCAGTTCCTTCTTGGATCTTCAATAAACCCAGATTCTCACCAAAGCAAAGAGACTTGTTTCTCTGTTTCATGTGGGATCAGGCGGGCCTAACTATTGAGAACCGTGTTTTCTAATGGTAACAGTGTTAATTATGTTTTTAGGTTCAAACACATCACGCTGGCAAGTACAGCTCTGGGAGGTATGTTCTTTGTACAGTTGATTTAGTGCAGCATCGTTGGTCCTCTGGGAACAGGTCAGTGGACTTCAGGGATCCATGGGACTGTCTCATGCGCCCTCCGGTACCAGGCAACAGAGCCCGCCTGGAGGCAGTGCCCACTGAAGGGCCAAAGTGACCGAGTCTTTCCTGGCAGGCAGAGCAAAGGTGTCTGTCGTAAAAGGTGTTTTCAGGAACAGCACGTTCCCATCTGCTCCTGGAGCATGTCCATGTGATGTGGGTGACGCGTTTATAGTTCTAGGGGCCACAGAAAAGGGTCTCGGCAGTAACTCCGACGGGGAGAGAGCAGGCAGGCACAGTACTAGGAGCCTGTGTAAACATGCAAGCTCTTCAATTACAACAGAGGGCTGTTTATTTCTTAAATTTTAATAGGGTTGTATTAGATAATGGGTAGAACATAATTCATACCCTTGCCTCTTTTAAAAAGTCTTTCTTTGTTATTGTTGAAGATGGAGCTCTGACTTGTAGCTAACTGCAAGCACTTTCAGAGAAGTATCAGAGTCAAACAGTGTAACTGAGAGGAAATTTGGCTGTTTCTGTAACATAGAACATTTTAAAAAATAACTGCAACCATAACTAGCAGTACTATATTGTTGTTTACTCTTATGCAGATCAGTGACCAAAAGAAGTTTAGAAAACTTCTATAATGTTATAATATTTCCTAATCATTTCTTATGCACCTTATAACATATTAACCATCTTTACCACTTCATTTTTTTTTCAAATTTTTTTTTCTCTGGCTTCCTTTCCTTTCAGTTCTCAATTCCCCACTGCCCTCCTGGTACTCTGTGGGATCACTACCAAATAAATTCTTTCAACTTGAATCTTTGTCTTAATGTTTGCTTCTGGGGGAGTCCAATCCAAGACATAGGTTAAGTCTCGTATACCTATATTCTAAGAAGTGTGAAAATATCTCTCCATTTCTCACTGAAACAAAGGCATTGCAAG
Organism: Choloepus didactylus; assembly: GCF_015220235.1. NCBI lineage: Eukaryota > Metazoa > Chordata > Mammalia > Pilosa > Megalonychidae > Choloepus > Choloepus didactylus. The sequence continues at coordinate 23,744,801 of NC_051329.1, read as the reverse complement.
ACTTCAGGTTGGACATAATAGCTCGTATGCTTCTGGAGTGGCCCCCTTGCAGTTCTAGGGCCATTAGGGATATGGTGGTGTGTCTGATGCTAGCTCTCCCCTTAGATCTGTTTTGTTACAAACCTTCCCCAAATGTTCCCCGAGCCCTTCCAGACTTAGTCCTTTCCTGGTATTCAAAGAATCAGTAGGTGTCACTTAACTCAATCCCCAGAAACCAGGGATATTCCCATTTGTAACAAAGACCCCATAGATTTGACTCTTTTTCATTTGTTTTATTAGCATCAATATATACAAAGTGGAAAATGTCATAATTTCATTATTCTAGCTTAGAAAGTTTGCTTTGCTTTTTTTCTGTTTGGGGATAAAATGAAAATGAAAATTTCCCAAGAGAAAGCCTAGCTTTGGGGATCACTGAACACTTCCACAATCCCTGACCTCAGATGGCCCCATCACACCTATTCAAAGGTGTAGAAAAGTCATAGCCTTTGGAATGATCCCAAGGAAAGGTCATTTTTGCCCAAGGCTCATGCCTCAGCCTAAATTGTCCCACATACTTGCCATATCACTTCCTCTTAAACAACCCCTCTGATTGTGTAGCTCCTTGCTTCCTTGGGTGCTATCGGTCAGTTACCAAAACTATGGGCCTGAGGTTCCCTAGGCTTTCCAAGGAGCTGCCTTCAAAAGATCATATTTAAAGCACATCTGTGGAACTAAGCAAGGATGGCCACCAAATAGCCATCAGAATAGTTATGTTTGCTAATAATTCTACCAAAAAAAAAAAAAAAAAAAAAAAAAAAAAGCAGAAGGGTGAGCTCCAAGCTGAAAAGGGTAGAGTGTGTGCAATTTTAAAGCACAGGGCAGTAGCTGACAGATACAGCTTATATGTATTAGCATGTAATACAGGGTATATCACATGCATTCTCTGAAGCTCACAATCTCTGTAAACATTATTTCCCTCCCCCAGTTTTAAAAACATAGAGTGGCTCATGTGAAGGTTGAGTCCATTCTCAAGTTTCTCAGGAGTGTATCCTGTTCAAAAATATTTAATCCCAATGGTTTTTTTTTTTATATTGATCTTATAAAAACAGACATAGATGAACTGAAATGAGATGCTTGGTACATTTTTTTTTTTGGCATGATTATTATTTTCTTTTACCTTAACATATTACAAACACACATTCAGATATTTCAAAAAGAAAAATAAGACATCAACCTGTCTTTTCAATCACACTGTACATTGTCAAGCGCACGTGGTCAATCCCTAGGCTAAAACAAACTTTCAAAACATCGCCGTGGTTACGGATGCTGTACTACTGAGACAGAACTAATTCATTGGTATCCTGAAGAAACAAACAAACAAATAATCAACACCTTTTCTGTCCCTCTAATAGTCAATAAGACTTCCTGGTCCATAGCCTAGCCAACTTTAGGGGACAAGGTTAGAATAAAGATTTTACATTTTATTTTACAAAAGGCAAATGTTTCATTTTCCCATAACCATGGTATGCAGTAAAGTCAAATATCATTAATAGAGATCTTCCTTCCTGATGACCCAGGACTAGGGTTAGAGTGAGACTCAAATAGAAATAAATGTAAGGATTGGATTCTTCCTTAAAAAAAAAAAGTTACATTATTTGATTTGTTGGTCTTTCTCCAAATATGACATGTTCATGTTCGTGGAATGCAACATTTCTCCTCTGATTCTTTTATAAAATGGGGTGGGCTTTGGGTGACTGGGAAGTAGCCTTAAGGAGCAAATATGCAGGACTCTCTTTCTGGCAGAAGGAAAATATCCCAAACTCAGACCCCCAAGATCAAAGTCTGAGCTCCTGGTGGGGAGACAGTACCCATGGAAAGTCAACTCCCTATTCTGCTTCAGAAGGTGTTTCTGAGACAGCTACCAAATCATGGACTCCTAGCCATGCTCCCAAGGGCACGGCAGTCAGAAAGTCCTTTTCTTGTTTGAAAACCGGTGCATTTAAAGCAAATTGATAAAGCACTGGAAGGCGCCAAAGAGGACCCCAAGATTTGCTAAGCCTGTGTGCCTCTCTGAGCCATTGGCTGTCTCCACGTGGTTCCAGGGTTCCACGACATACCTGCATTTTCTTTATACCTGTACTTAGAGTCACACACTCACCAAACCTAATGGACCCTGGTAAGATACAAGGATGCTCCTGTGATGCAGTGTGGTTCTGTAAATTCCCTTCTGGCCTGAAATTGCTCTCTGTCTCCTCTGTGATGTTCAGATCACAGGATGCAGACTCCCATCTGCAGTTTCTCCTCTTCTCCAGGGCACTTCTCGGTCCCACTCTGCCGCCACCCAGCATTTGGACAGAGCTTCAGAGAACAGAAAACTTGTTTCTTCTCCTAGGGCCCTCCCACCCCTCAAAATACTTGATTACAAGTGCCTTCTGAATGTGATACCTTTTAGGGAAACAGTGCATGTGGCGCTCCCCTACTTTGAAGGCCAAGGCATCCCAGCACCCAGGAGAAAAACAGAGCTCACTCTTGGATTTTGGGATATGTCTCGCCACTCCCTCAACACAAATCCTCCTAACTGTATGGGTGAGGCCACCCAGGCTCCCCAGGCCCATGGATTTATTACCACCGCTTGGGGGTGACCCGCTGAGCCAGGTGACCCGCTCTGACACGGGTAGCACACACGACCTGCTCTTCATTGTTGAAGGAGTGTCAAAGGCAGAAAGATTTTATTAACTCAATTTCCTCATCCAACTGCCCGCCTCACCCAGTTCTTCATTGGAACTCTCACATCTCTCATCCTCCCTGACAATTTTCCTTCATCATCTGTCACCTTTTTAGAAAGAAAACATTTCCATATTTTGCCAGCATTCAAGCGAGGCCAGGGTGGTAGAAGAAAATGTTTGTCTAACAACCTTCAAAAGGATGTGGCTAGACTTTTAGATGCTAGTATATTTGGGAGAGAGGACACAGAATTTGCTTTGGAGCAGACCTGTTTAAGTACCCATGCTAAATTCCAACCCAAGTAAATCCAACAAGAAACAGCCTTCCCAAATGAGTCTTGGGGTATAGATCTGTACTAAAAACACCACTGGCATAGATGCATGCAATTTGATGCAGCCTTAGCATGGCATTGCTGACTGGAGAAACTTAATCTGCTTTTTTTTTTTAATTCCTTCTTCATCTTTTTTCTGTTGCTTTGCTTGTCATTTTGCAACATCTTCCTCCTGTCCTCAGAATTGAGGCTGCAACATGAATTTGGCTGCAACCCCAATACAGCCTACCACGCCTATCTCAATTTTAAATATAATAAATACAATGAAGAAAACAGTAAATTTTCAATAAAGAGTCTAAAGAAAAGACAGTCGACACTCTGGGGTTTCCATTAAATGCCACATGGTCTCTGGATGAATTTCTTGAGGAGGTCATAGTTGAGTTCATCTCTGTAAGCTCCCTTTTCAAGTGCAACTCTCTTTAGATGGAAACTTCATATTCTCTGGTTTCCTGAAGAGAGAGAAACAGAGTTTTTTAAACCCTTGTGTGGCTCTGTTTTTTCACCCCTCCCTCTTTCTACATATTTGGCCCTGTGGTTTTGCTGTGCCTTCTGCACCAGCTCTTGCCAGTGTGCTTTTGCCAGTGGTTTCTAAGGAAATGTGTCACAATGGGGCTTCAAATGGGCTTGTGTGTCTCCACTTGTGTCCTGCCCTTGTGCCATCATCCTGAGCTGTTAGTCCAGCAGGAGGAGGAAGGACACGGGGAACAGGTCTGAGTCACCCACCTGACAATCAGCCAATCCCAGATGTGTGAGTGAGTGCAGCCAAACCAGGATTACCACCCAGCTGAAACTAGCTTAGAACACCAAACCACAGACTGGTGAGCAAATTAACGTTTGTTGTTTTAAGCCATCGAGTTTTGGGATTGTTTGTTACTCAGCATTATTATAGCACTAGGTAGCTGATACATCTTACTTATAAGTATTAATAAGGTGCAGTCTCTAAAATGCTGTTCTTTATCAGCCTGACCTTCCTCCAGGATTTGGAAGCAAGCTACATAGAATGTAGAATAACAGACAACCTGTACTTACCAGTGCCATATCAAAAATGACTACAACAGGTGGGTAGCAACCAATTCAATTTCTCCACTATTCATGGAGCGTGTGTAATGTATTCCAGGCCCCAGGGGCAAGCAGAGAGAGATAAGAAGTCATAGGCCTCACCCTGGAAGACATCACTGTCACATGCTTTAATGAATGCCTGCAGTCCATGCTGGGCCAACACAGCAGAGATGCTCAGTCACTTCTAGGCTTCCCAGCAGCAGGGAAGTGTGGCAGGCAGACTCTAATATAGCCCATGAACCCCATGTCCTGGTGTTTGTGTCCTTATGTAGACCATTCCCCTTAAGGGTAGACAGGACCAATGGCATGATTTGAAGCAACAGAATACAGCCAAGGTGACTGGACATCACTTCTGTGATTATGTAGCATGGGATTGTCATTTCCATCTTCTAGGGCACTCTCTCCCTTGCTGACACTGAAGACGCAAGCTGCCAGGTTGTGAGCTGCTCTGTGCAGAAGGCCACAGGGCAAGGAGCTGAGGTTGCCTCTAGAAGACAGTCAGCAAGAAACCGACACTGTACAAGGAACTGAATGCTGTCAGCAACCGCAGGAGCTTGGAAAAGGACCTTTCCCCGAGTCAAGCCCCAGATAGGACTGAAGCCTTGGCTGGCCCCGGCTAAGCCAGGCCAGACTCCTGACCCACAGAAACCATGAAATAATAAATGCGTATTGTTGTTTTTTTTTTTTTAAACTTTATCAAAAAATTTAGAAAAATCATTTCAAACTAAACAAAACAAAGGAATAAGAAAAAAAATAACCTAAATTAACTACATTGCTTCCAACATGTTCCTACCCTACCTCAAGAAAATCAACAAACCATAGTCATTCCTGAGCATTCCCATATCATTAAGATGACCCTCAATAGCTTATCTGTTTTATTAGATTATCGTTCCCCCTTCACTAGTTGCTGTCTATCTCTAGGTCCCCTACATTCTACAATATAAGAAACTTATTTTACATTTTTCACAGAGTTCACATTAGTGGCAACATGCAATATCTCTCTTTTTGTGCCTGGCTTATTTCACTCAGCATTATGTCTTCAGGTTTCATCCATGCTGTCATATGTTTTGCGACCTCATTCCTTTTCACTGTCGTGTAGTATTCCATTGTGTGTATATACCACATTTTGTTTATCCACTCATCTGTTGAAGGACATTTGGATTGTTTCCATCTCTTGGCAACTGTGAATAATGCCACTATGAGCATCAGTGTGCAAATATCTGTTTGTGTCACTGTTTTCAGTTCTTCTGGTTATATACCAAGTGAAATTGCTGGGTTGAAGCATAACTCTATATCTAGTTTTCTAAGGAACCACCATACTGTCCTCCAGAGTGGCTGTACCATTATACAGTCCCAGAGAAATGAATAAGAGTTCCAATTTCTCCACATCCTCTCCAGGATTTGTAGTTTCCTGTTTGTTTAATGGTAGCCATTCTTATTGGTGTGAGATGACGTCTCATTGTGGTCTTAATGTGCATTTCCCTAATGGCTAGTGAAGCTGAACATTTCTTCATGTGTTTTTTCTTCAGAGAAATGTCTTCTCATATCTTTTGCCCATTTTATAATTGGGTTGTTTGTACTATTGTCCTTGATAACCGTGTATTGTTTTAAGCCCCTAAGTTTGCAGTGATCTCGTTGTGCAGTAATAGATAACTAAAACAGGAGGCTGGAGGAGGTGGAGGTGAGGGAGAGTTAGCAGGGATAAGGAACGAGTGGAGTCTCTGCTCTCCACACTCTGGGAGAGGACGGCACATCATCACACAGTGAATTTGCAGGGTTGCGGTTTTGCAAAATCGTGACCAGCCTTTTGGTTCTTCACCTGAGCCTCTGGACCTTTGCACGTGCTCTCCTTCTCCCTGGCCCACCCACCAGCTAACTACCACCCCCCCATACCTGCCTCAGCTTCACTGTCACTTCCTCAGAGAGGCTGTGTCCAACCCTCTCCCAGGGATCCCCCAACAGGCACTCTGAGAGCACCTTGTCCAATTTCTTTCATAGCTCTTAAAAACTATGATTTATCATTATCAGGATATTCACCGGCACATTCGATTGCTTGAGGTTTGGTGAGAGGCAGCCTAGGATAGCGCTTAACAGCATCAGGTTGACTTTGCACACTGGCTTCATCATTTCTTAACTGTGTGACTTTGGCCAAAGTGTTCTGGCCTCTCTTTGAACCTCAGTGTCGTCATCGGTCAGTCGGAGATAACCAGAGTACGGTACGGATCAGAAAGAGTTGCAAGGATTCAAGGAGAATATGCACTGAGTGTGTCTGTCACATGGTATGGATTGTTATGACTAGTCTCTGACTCCTTGGCCAGACTGTAAGTTCCTCAACAGCAGGATCTGTATCTATTCAGTTCATAACTGTGTCCCAAGTGCCCAGCACGGGGTCTGCCATTCCAATGCGTAGGGCTGCTGCACCTTGCCACTTTGTAGGCATTTGATAAGGTGCATGGGAACGTGGCACTGTGCCCCCAGCCCCTGGCAGGCGCTGACCCTTCTCAGCTATCTCTTTGTGGCTTTTTGGTGTAGTCCCTTCTTTCCATGTGTGTCCCATCAAAAGTGAACAGCCTTGTAAGATCATCAGCAGCTGTCACCGCTTGCAAAGGGAGCATTGTTCTCCCGGCAGTTCTCTCTGACGGTCTATAGCGGGATGGAGGTAGGCCCATTGGCCTTAAGCAAAAGGAAATTAAGCCTCCAGTTTCATTGTGGGTTATTCGGGGCAGGCAAAGAGCCAGGCACTGGGGAAAGACCAACTCACCCCTGTCTCGTAGATGGGGTTGTCAAACTCGGTTTCCACGGTGATCTGGCTGTAGGGGTGGGAGTACATCAGGGGCAGGCGGAGATTGGAGTAATAGCGACATCTGGAAAAGAGACCAGAAAGGAGAGGGATATCACCCCTCCCTGCCTAGGAGATTCTTGACAATACTGAAGGGGAACAGTTTGTGCCACTTCCTGAACTCTGCCACTCCACTAATGACAATGAGGATGGGTGGAAACGGCCTGTTGCAGGTGAGAATCTGAGTGCGGTGGAAGCCAGAATCAATTGCTCTCAACTTCTAACCCAGTGAGTGATACTCAAAGCCCTGGTACCTCCCCTTATTGTGGAGGGGGTGGGGTGTGATTTGATTCCACCCAGAAGGTGATTCGAGTCCCTCTTTAATGCAAAGGGCAACCTCAACAACAATGAGCATTTACTGAGCACCTACTATATGCTGTGTCACCTCCACAGAGTAGTCCTCCGTGATTGCCCTATTCAAAGGTGGTTTCTCTGTTACACACCACAGCCTATCTATTTCACTGTGTTTATCCTTTCCTTGTGTTATAATTTGTGTTCTGACCCACTCCACCCCACCCCCATTAGACAATGCACTCCATGAGGGCAGAACAATTTATATTAGGAGCATCCCAGGCTCAGGGCCTTTGCATGTGCTACTCTGTGGCCTGGAACTCTCCTCTCCCAGGTATCTGCATGGTTTACTGATTTTTCACTTTGAAGTCCTTTGCTCAAATATCATCTCATAGTGGGGCCTCCTCTACCTATCCCATTTAAATGCAACTACCACCCCGGCCTCGGAGCTCTCTATGTCCCTTCACAGCTTTGTGTTTCTCCCTGCATTTATCACCTTCTAACAAACTCCACGATCTTCTTATACTTTGCTTATTTTCTATCCTCCTGCCTTAGAACCCGAGCCCCATGAGGACAGAGCCCCATGAGGACAGAGATTTCCGTTGTGTAAGAGTTTGGCTAACCTTTGTCCCTGGTTCCTGGGAGAACCCTCTAAAGCTCTGGAATTTCCTGTGATCTGAGTGCCCCTCCCACCACACCTGACAGTTCTTGTTAAGGAGATGACGCGGGTGGGGCAGCCAGCAGGTGATCTTAAACAGTGGGGGCTGGTCAGGGCAGGAAGCTCAACCCTGTGACTAGAGGCTTGGGCTTTGAGCCACATCCTTTTGGCCCTACTTCAGGGCAGGCTGGAGACTGAGTTTGACCACATGGGCATCGATTCAATCAACCATGCCTATGCAGTGAAACCCCATAATAACTCCGGACTGAAGCTCACGGGAGCTTCCCTGCTTGGTGATACAAATGGACATGCCAGGAAGGGGCTACTTCAGGACTCCATGGAGAGGACGCAGATGTTTTGTGTTTGAGACCCTCCTAGATCTTGCCCTACGGGTCCCTTCTTTTTGGCTGGTCCTGATCTGTATCCTTTTTGCTATAATAAAACCGTAATACATGTAGCACTCTCCTGAGTTCCGTGAGACGTTCTAGTGAATTATTGAACCTGGAGGGGTGCTGGGAACCCCGCAAGCTTTAGCTGGTTGTTCAGAAGCATGAGTGGCCTGGTAACCCCCAAACTTGTGGTCGGTGTCTGAAGTCAGGGTGGTCTTGTGGCAACCGTGCCCTTAACTTGCAGAGTCTGATTTCACTTCGGGTATTAGTGTCAGAATCGCATTAAAGTTGGTATCAGAAGTTATTGCAACTTCCCTCTGTTTTTTCAGTGATGCCCCCAGACCTCAGAAAAGTAACTGGCAAGTGTTCAAAAACTGTACATTTGAATGAATCGGTGACTATCCTAGGCACGGTTTAATATCTCCGTTCCTCATTAAATGCAAGATCTATGACCCTCAACACCTGGGACATTGGATCCATATTCGATTGTTTAAAAATTCTTGTTGGAAAAGGGGGGTGTGAAATGAAACAAAATAAAGTTTCAGTGGCTGAGAGATTCCAAATGGAGTCGAGAGGTCACTCTGGTGGACATTCTTACACACTATATAAATAACACTTTTTAGGTTTTAATGCATTGGAATAGCTAGAAATAAGTACCTGAAACTATCAAACTGCAACCCAGTAGCCTTGACTCTTGAAGATGATTGTACAGCAGTGCAGCTTACAAGGGGTGACAGTGTGATTGTGAAAACCTTGTGGATCACACTCCCTTTATCCAGTATACGGATGGATGAGTAGAAAAATGGGGACAAAAGCTAAATGAAAGATAGGGTGGGAGGGGGGGATGATTTGGGTGTTCTTTTTTACTTTTATTTTTTTATTCTTATTTTCACTTTTTCTGGTACAAGGAAAATGTTCAAAAAATAGATTGGGGTGATGAATGCACAACTATATGATGGTACTGTGAACAACTGATTGTATACTTTGGATGATTGTATGGTATGTGACTGTATGTCAATAAAACTGAATTTTTTAAAAAAAATTCATGTTGAATAAATGAATGCATGAGCAAGTGAATAGTGGAATGGATGAATCGGTGGGCATGGCAGTGGGCAACATCTCCCCCACTAAACTGTAAGCTCCTTGAGGTCAGGGACACGGTTGGTCTTGTCCATCATTGCATCCTCAGCCCTCTCACCATGGAGGCTCATTAGGGGCTGGGTATAAATATTTTTCTCACTGAGTTGAACGGAATCACACCATCCTGCCATCAAACCCATGCCCTATCCCCAAGCTAAAACGGACACCGTGAAGCTCCGAGAGGTGAAACGCCCAGTCCCCCAGCACAGGGGTGGCTGCATAGGTGGCAGCCCCCACCCCAGCGCCCCGATGCCCCTACCTGGTGATGTAAATGTAGGCTCCTCCCAGGAGTAAGGAGATGATGAGGACAGGGATGAAGACAGCCAGTGCCATGCTTCCCCCTTCCAGGGACGTCTCCGCTGCCGCTTCTGCTACTGAACACACCAGCCAGTGAGACCCTCATTTCTCCCACACTCAACCACGCAGGTACCTGGCTCACGGGGGGCACCTGGCACTGCTTCCAATTCTGACCCCACGCAGAGAGCTGACATTACAGAGTCTTAGGCATTGAACGACCATCTCCAGAGTGGAGAAGAGGCAGAGACCAGAGGAAACTATACTGGTCAGGTCCTTGGAAACCTTCGCAATGGAGCCCAGACCCAGCCTTGGGTGGGGTGGACATAGAGCTACCGAGAATCACCCCATTTTCACACTGATCATACTACACCTATTTTTTTTTTAAATACAGTTGAAATATTAAAATCAAATTCAAGGCCAGTCTTGGAGAAAATTCCAAATATAGTAACTGGGAAGGCAGGATTGCCGGACACTTTATTTGCCATTCTCGGGGGACAGGAGAGGAGGAATGGGTGTGGAACTGAGATGCCGGCATGGTGGGCAAGTATGGGCAGGTGTGTGTCGGAGAGTTGGATGGTGCTGGGGCCACGCTGTAGGGTTTCTAAGCAGGTGCCCCACACCTGCCTGCTCACCTGGGGAGGGTGGGAATTTGTTGCTTCAAGGCTCGTGGGCCCCTCCCAGGGTTACTCAACCAGAATCTCCAGGAAGGGGCTCTGGGCAGCTATCACATCCCCAGCGACAGCCCAACCGTGGGTCTCAACTGCAGTTCTCAGAGACCACCGCTGCACGTTCTCACATAGCTGCCCCGAGTCTCACCTGGAGGTCCCACTCTCTCTCAATGTTTGTGGCAATTGCAAGAACTCTGAGAGCTGCTGTGGGGGGCAGTGGTGGTGTTCCAGGATGGCTTGAAGAGAGACCACAAGTGTCTTCCAGAACTTAACCTCCAGATTTCCTTTGCCATTCTTATGGCCACAGCTAAAAGAGCTTGGCTGTACGCCAATCTATCATCCATTAACCACCACTCCACAGGGTCTGAAAAAATCAATCCTAACACCCATGATAAATGCATGAGCACAAAATGTGCTCATAATTTTCAAGCAACCCCAGACCTTTGAGATGTTCTCATGGTTCATTGGATGGCAAAAGGCAGAAGAGGGATGGCCTGAATAGAGAATAACTCCACACAATGCCCTCTATTTCCCAAATGGAGTGACTAATACAGGCTTCTCCCCCACACCTATATTTAAGCCGTGGCTTGAGGAATCAGGAACAAATGCAGAATAGTGACTAATAAAATGTAATTCACACAGCCCCAGATTCCGAGCAAACTAATTATTGTCAGATAGCTAAAGATGGCTCCATAAATAATAATAAAAACTGCTTAATTGATTGAAAGGGATTTTTTTTTTTTACTTTCTTGACTCCAGAGCCCAGGTGAGTGTTTTATACCAAATTTAATGGAAGTTACACAGAATGCAGAATGTTTTTATATATGAGAGGGGTTGGAAAGGGAAGGACCACCCCCCACCCCCCTGCCCCCGTCAAGTGGAAAAACAGAAACAAAATTATGGATAACTTTTAGCATTTTGCACAATAATAAATTTCCCTTGGGAATTCCTAATAAAAGGAGAACATAAACCAAGGGGCAGGGGGCAGGGATGGGTGTGTTGGAGAAGAAAAAGACCAAGGGGAAACAGACCATTGAGCATCCCCAGGACAGATTTTCTCTCCCAAACCACTGAGATGCTCAGCATGGAAGACCGAGCCTCACTAGATTTCTTTCCCCAAAATCACACCACGTGGTTTAAAAAATTTTACAACCGGGTTATGCCCTTTGTAGACATACGGATTAGCAGATTTTCTTACCTCATTGCCAAGTACAGAATTTTCAGGTAAATTCATCCTAAATTGAAAATCTCCTTAATTTTTCTTTATAATACCATTTGTTTTGAAATGACTTTCAGCAGGGTGAAGGCAGTTTTTTTTTTTTTTTTAATGTTTTAAACAGTTGGATAAAGCTATCCAAATATCTTCCCGTGTGTTCTACTATTAGCTTGATTTATTGGATTTGTTTTTCATTATGGAACTCACCTTCCAAAGCATGTTCAAAGCTGTCTTGATTAACTGAAAGAGAAATCAGGAAGCATTGGTCAATGTAAAATGAATTCACTCTGCTTGCATGAAATGAAACCGAAAGAAGTAAGAGCCAAAGGCCCATTCCATGCTTTTCTGAAGCTAGGGTTATGTTTTTATTTATCTCAGGCTGCTATCATCAATGGAAATGCCTGAATAGATCCCCTTCCTGAGTATCTGAAAATGAGATACATAAAAAACAGTAACAACAATAGCTAATATTTACTAACATTCATCATGTGTCAGATACTGTACCAAGAAATTTATTTGCTCATTTAACTCTCCCAATGCTGTTAAGTAGCTACCATTTTAACCTCATTTTATGGATGAGCAAAAAGAGGTTCAGAAGAGTGGAGTGACTTGTCTGAGATCACACAGCTTCTAAGTGTTAGAGGCAGGATTTAACCCAGGACTTTTCGACTTTCTCTAGCCTCTGCCCTTATCTACATGGTTATGGTAGTTTCATTATTTTTATGTAGAACAAAGCACTGATGAATGGTGAGACTCAAGACTTTTATACAAAATCCAGCCAGAGGTGAAACTAAACAGCTTTCCTGCTTTGAAATACACATTTCTGTGAACCTTTCTCATTTCAATTTTATCTATATTCTTTTTTTTAAAACTAGAATTTGTATTCCTTGTGAAAACTATTTTCATTCACTTGTATCCCCTGCAAAAACGTCTTTGGAAGTTTGAAATGATGGGGGTTGGCATTGCCATGCTCTGGCATCACAGTCATCATGCTAACTGAGCACAAAAGTTCAGCAAGCAGGATGGGTTCTTCTTCCGAAGATGCAAAGCGCCAGCCAGGAGGCTTAGATGAAAAGATTTGCATCTCTAGGAGGTGGGAGGGTGATGGCTATCAACCACGAGCTGTATTTGCATTTTACCTAATCCCAAGCCTTCCTAATTTAGTGTCTTGGTCAAATTCACTCTCTGACAGAGGACCATGCAATGACAGCAAAACCAGTTGAAAAGCCAAATAAACTAATAAGTAAATAAATAAACAAATAAATATAGATACTTCTGGGGCTTCGGCATCAGGAAAATGGGAACACGGAGACACGTTTCCCACTCTAGACATGAGTTGGATCTTGGGGCAGGGGCTGGGCATCCATGAACTTTCACGGAATCTTAGACCTGAAGGGGAGCACTGGGCTTTGCGTGTCTCAGAGTGTGGTCAGCGGCCCCCTGGGGTGCATGTCGTGATGCAGATTCCTAGGCCCTGCTGGTCTCATAAACTCCCCAGTAATCCTGATGCAGCCGTTGGGTACACTGACTTCCTCTTTAGAAACACTGATCGGAACTAACCCAGTGATTTCTCAAAAAGGGAGACTCCAGTCAGAGAGGAAAAGTGGGTGAGGCCACGTCAGCCCGGAGCCCGGGGCCCCTGAGCCCCAACTCCAGACCACAAAGCCATAACCCCCCACATTTCTTTTGAAGAGGGGTGATTGATCATTTCCTCACAGAGTTGGGGGATCTCATGAGTGGAAATGGAAAGAGGAGGAAAGTGCAAAAGCCACTCAGGTGACTTTCCTGCTAGAAATGCTACCACACCGGTAGAAGAAAGGGGAGGCAGGGGAAGCTATTCACCCGCTGGGGTTTCAAGGGCTGCTTAGATGGCATCGCTGCTTTCTTACTTTCCTCACCTCTTCAAAAGGACCTCTTGTCCGTTTATTAAGAACTGCTTGTTATTCATAGGACAATTGCCTGCTTGATGACAGGTGAGTGAAGTGTATTCCTTAGGGTTTCCCACACATGCCAGATAAAAGAACCACCAGTGGTTAGTAACTAGTTAAACAGGTTTCCTGGGTCCTGCCCTCAACCCAGTGAATCAGAATCTCCAGGAAAGGGGACCAGGAATCTATTTACAACAAGTACCCCACATCTGGAAACCACTGCCTTAAGTGGTGCACAAATTTAACGTGCATTTGCACGACCAAGAGCTTGTTAAAAATGCTTATTCCAGGGCTCTGCCCAACAGTGACTCTGATTTAGTAACTCTGGGGTAGATGCAGCAATATATCTATAATAAACACCCCAGATGATTCTGATGCTGGAGTGATGGGTTGGTTAGGGGCGTTTTTAACAGCCCCGAACAGTCCTGAAGTTCACCCAATGGGCAGCAAGCTGTGGAAGTCAAACGTGGGTTCAAGTCCTAGCATTTTCTCTGACCAGCTGTGTGGCTTTGGGAAAGTCACTTGACTTCTCTGAATCTCTCGTTCCACATCTGTAGATAGGTAGCTGGCTGATCATTCTTAGAGTGTGGTCAGGAAGCTCGAATGAAGTGATTTGGGGAAAGTATCTTTTTTTACTGAGGTAAAATTCACATAATATAAAATTCACCATTTTAAAGGAAAAATTCACTGGCATTTAGTACATTCAAAATGTTGTGCAACAATCACCTTTACCTAGTTCCAAAACATTGTCGTCCGTCATCCTAGAAGAAAACCTGTACCCCATTCTTCCCTTTCGCAAGCCCCTGGCAACCAATTATCTCCTTTCTGTCTGGATTTACCTATTCTGGATATTTCATATATATGGAGTTGTACAATATGTGACCTTTTGTATCTGGCTTATTTCACCCAGCATAATGTCTTCAACGTTCATCCATGTTGTAGCACTTATCAGAACTTCATTCATTTTTATGTCCGAATAACCTCCCATTGTTTGGAAATACTGTGTTTAGTGTATACATACATCAGTTTGGGTTGTTTCCACCTTTTGGCTATCGTGAGTAATGCTGCTATGAACATTATGTGCTAGAATTTGAATACCTGTGCAATTGCAGGGTGGGGAAAGTATTTTTAAGCCTTAACACTGGGATTTACCAATAAGGCATTTGCGGATCCACTGAAGTTATGGAAATGCAGAGATCTAAAGCAGAAATGTAAAACTGCGTGCTTCCCCCCCACCCTTGTCCTGGAGAGAGAGTTTAGAGCTTTTTGTCTGATTCTCGATGCGGTATACAACTCCCCCAAAGGCTAAGATCCATTGGCCTAATGTATTGAACACATTTAGGATGTGTTAATGAACTGTATACCTCAAAGACCCAGATAAACGGATCCAAATCACACTTGGCATGTCACAACCTAATTTCAATGATGACTATTTCATTGATTCTAGGATGCACAGTTTCTCCCTTTTTATCAGCTCTGAGATGGGAGTCTCAAATCAATGGTTGTTATATTCACCGCCACTAGGGGAGCGCTCACGAATCCCCGTGCACAGACACGGAGAGTGGGAACATCTACATCGGCAGAATGGGTGCAGGTGCCTTGTGGGAACACCCCACAACAGTGGTCAACTCTCAACCCTTGGGAACCAAGTGGTTTCGAGAAGGGGATGCAGGAGGTGGAGAGTATTTAAGACATAATGTCAAAGAAGAAGTCAAAAGCAAGGTGGTTCTCAGGACCAGCTAGGGCAATGAAGAAGTATCGGGGGCAAAATTTAAGGAGGCACACCTTAATTTAAGAAATATCTAAGAGCTTCTCCTTAAAATTTTCACCTCAGGCTCCTCTCTGGCTCCACACTTTTTGGGCCCTGCCTCTGGGATACTGCAAAAGTTCAGCATCCCAGACTTAGATCTTTTGTGGATTATCTCAGGGAATTCTGCTTCGCTGATGCTGTGATTGCCACAGGGGCAACTGAGTGGAAAAATAGGACACTGAAGACTCTGAGTCAAAAAAGAATTCAAAAGTGTCAGATTCTAAAGGTGGGGAAATTTAAGGGATAATGGGACCAGTTATTGTTTTTCTGGAACCAATTAATTTTGTTTATGTTTTCCTTTTACTGTTTTCTTAAGAGTGACGTATGATAAAAAATCTGTGTGTGACAGAACTCTTTGTAGTAAGTAAATCAAAATGGTAAACAATGAGAAAGCTTATCAGTTTAATTGCAGCATTTTTTTTTTCTTCTGCAGTGGTGCATAAAAATAACGGTGGCATCTTAGATTTAACAAAATGTGGTCAGCCCAGCTTTTTCGAGCACGTTCGGAATCCCCATAAGCCAATCCTGAGATCTCCCAGCCCCCGGTCCCTGAGTGGCCAGGAGGTTTCTTTACCTTTGCAAACGGGCAGCGGCCCGTTCCAGTGGGATGGCTGCCCCAGGATGCACCGAATGGTTACTTCTCCCATGAGCTCGAAGCCTTCGTAGCACATGAAGGTGAGAGACTCCCCAGGCAGGTACAGTCGCTTGTACAGGATTTGGTACCCGTTTTCAGGCAACCCTGGGTTGTCACATGCCAGGGACTCCTCCGCTGGAATGAAAGCCAAAAGGAGCTGCGATAAGATGATACTGATCCTTGGGTGCTGCTTCTCAGATCCCTGAGAGTCGCTACGGTGACACCCCAATGCTCGTGCCATCTGGCTTTGGCCAGTCTCTCCAGCATCCTCTCTCGCTTTTTGCACCTCATAGTGAATGGTTTCCCCTTCCTCAAACTCACCTTGTTCTCTCCCACTTCTGGGAATGGGTTACACCTGGGCATGGGTAGCATGAATTGGGCTGTGGAGACTAGTGTTTGGGGGTAAAATCAGGGTTCTGCTACTTATCAGCTGTGTGGCCTCCAGCAAGTGACACAACCTCTCTGAGCTTCAGTTTTCTCATCGGCAAAATGGGAATACTAGTAGTACCTACATCATGGAGATCTGGAGGATTAAATAAGATAATGGATATAAAATTAGCATGCTCTTGGCACATACAGGTTCAGTAAAAGGTGGTGGTGGTGTTAAATTATGAAATATTCTTCTCTCCTCACCTTTATACACCTCACCTGCCCACCCAACCTGTCTAGGTCTTATTTGTCTTTCAATACTCAGGCTTCAGTGCTCTTCCTCCTCCTCCAGGAAGCCTTCCCTGATACTCCTCACCCCCAACTGGGTCACCAGTCTTTTCAGTTCTTCCTCAACCCCAGTGCTGCACACATTATATTTAATTATTTAATACCTCTTTCCCTCACTGGAGATGAGCCCACTAAGGCAAGCTTGAAGCTCATGGGGTGGGATCCAGAAGGTGTCCCATAAATGACCCCAGTTAGTAAGTCCACACTGCCACCTGGTGACTGCTCTCCCCAGCTGCAGACACTAAGTCCCTGGTAGGCTAAGACTTACTGGAGAGCTGACTTTGCAGGTTTAACACATGCCAGGCCCACCACCTGACCCTGTTCCCTTCCAGCGCCTCCTGGGAATGGACAGCCAGCACCCACCACCTTGCACACAGGACGACAGCTCTTAAAACGATCTATCCTTTCCTTCTTGACCTCGCTTTTTTTTTAAATCAAATTCAGTTTTCTTGCAATATATTCACATACCGTACAATCATCCACGGTGTACACATCAACTGTTCACAGTAGCATCATATAGTTTTGCGCTCATCACCCCAATCTATTTTTGAACACTTTCCTTACACCAGAAAGAATCAGAATAAGAACAAAAAATAAAAGTAAAAAGAAACACTCAAATCATCCCACCCTATTTTTCATTTAGTTTTTGTCCCCATTTCCCACCCATCCATCCATACACTAGATAAAGGGAGTGTGAGCCACAAGGTTTTCACAATCACACTGTCACCCCTTGTAAGCTACATTGCTATACAATTGTCATCAAGAGTCCAGGCTACTGGGTTGGAGTTTGATAGTTTCAGGTATTTACTTCTAGCTATTCCAATACACTAAAACCTAAAAGTGTTATCTATATAGTGTATAAGAATGACCTCCAGAGCAACCTCTCGACTCCATTTGGAATCTCTCAGCCACTGAAACTTTATTTCGTTTCATTTTGCTTCCCCCTTCTTGACCTTGCTTTACTTAAGAAGATCCAACTCCTCAAACATCAAACCCTGTACCTGCCATCAGTGTTTCAGAGAAAAAAAGATGGAAAAACGCTTCCCTCGATAGCTTCTGTTACTCAATTAGTGAAACTCTCCAACAAGATGAGATGCCGTTTCTTTTACCCAAAGTATCCCTATAATGTTTGAGTGATTTTTTGCAAACTCACTAGTGTAATTCCTCAGCTCGTCATCTTCTATGAAATTCTGCAGCTTCTCAGTTCAGAACATGGAGCAGGTGGGCTGTTTCCAACTTACCTGATGATTTTGGTGAACTGGGAGGGGAGGCAGTTTTCTCCATCTGTGGCTTTTGAGGCCCTGTCTTGCCTGGTTCCCGCCTCCTTCTCTGACCATTCCTTACCCTGTAGTGAGCTAGTTGCATTTTGCCAGACGGCTCACACTATTTCACCCGTGGGGTTCTTTGTCCTGCTTTTCCCTTTTCCTCCTGTGAATGGTGGAGTTGGGTGGTGATGCTGGAGAAAACTCTAAAATGGCCCTTAATGCTCCCCTCCTCCTTGTAGGCATGGTTTTGAGTATGGGCAGGACCGATACCTTGCTTCTAACCAATAGAGTGATGGGCTATCACTTCTTGGGTTATGTTACATAAGATTGTAATTTCCATCTTTTTGGCAGCCTCTCTCCCTTGTTGTCATTTTGTCAGCTGTCTGAAGGACAGGCCCATGTGGCAAAGACCCGAGGGTCACCTCTGGCTGGCAACCTGCAAAGCACTGAATATGCTGTCAACAACCACAGGGGCATGGAAGCGGGTCCTTCCCCACTCAAAACTTTAGATGAGACCCCAGCCTCAGAAGACATCTTGGGAGACCTCGAACCAGGGTACCCAGTTAAGCTGTGTGCAGACTCCAGGACCACAGAAACTGTGAGATAATAAATGTGTGTTGTTTTCAGCTTCTAAGAGGTAATTTATTATGCAGCAATAGATAACTAACATAGAGGGGCATCTTATTTTGCAGGACAAATCTTGAGACTCCCCAGAACAATCCAGGTCTTTCCCAAACAGTGTGGACCCTCCTGACCTTACAGCCCTCTTCTCTAATGTGCACAGACCTCCTTCATAACCTCAGACCCCGTTACGTCACTGTTTGCTTCTGCACAGCTCTCCCAGATAGGGAGCTTGGGTTATGTTTATGCCAGGAATCCCAAAGCCTGGGTCACAGGAAGCATTCATTCATTCAACAAATGTTTACTGAGCACCTATTATGTGCCAGCACATAGGCAAGCATGCAGAATCTTAGAAGCCCCAGCTGGGACCTCATTTTCAATTTGACCTACCCACAGCCTCTATTTAGCTCATGCAATATAAATTAAAATCTAGTTACTGAGCTTTCACAAATCAGGATATTCCATGAAATAATGTAGATTTCTGGCCCCTATAGTCACACGGCAATGTCTGGCTGGACTTGAGTTCCCCTTTGACCAGGACGTGTTTCCCAGTTGACCACAACTCCTACCTAGGATCTGTCTGGCCCTGAGCTAGGTTTGGCTCTTTACTCACTGGTTTATCATCTGCAGCCAGAACAGGGCCCAGCACACAGTAGGTATACAAGTAATGATGTAAGAGGTTTCAAAACCTTATAACAATTCAATAGAAGGAAGGTTGCAGAGTAGACGTGCTTAGGCTTGTGTGTCCTAGAACTGCCAAGGACTCAGATCCCACTTGTACATCTCCTAGCTTCAGTTTTCTCATCTGTAAAATGGGATGACCTCCTAAGATCGTTTTGAGGATTATATGAGCCCATGCACGTAAGGTGACCAGCACATAACAGGCTCCCATTATGGTTTCATTATTTTTATGACCTTTGCCATTTTTGTCATATTTTCTTACCAATGGTACTATATAATTCAGCCTCACCTAACTAATAATAATCCCATGACCACAGGTTTCAAATGTGTTTTATCTTTTCTGGTCCATCTGGGCACTGTCTAAAACCATGTTGGTACCATCAGTGCATATAATGCTCCTTAGGAAATGCAGCCCAGTGCACTGCACTTTACAGTTTATGAACTCCTGGAGTCCAGAATTTGCTCTCTGGCTCTTTTGAGTCCAGTGGACATTTACTCTGCATCTCCTATATGGCAGGTCTGGGCTGGAAGCTGGGTACAGAGTGCTGAACAGGAGAAACGTGGCTTCTAGACTCCCCAGAGTCAGTTTGGTGAGGGAAAGAGAACAGCTCTCAGTAATCACCACCCTGTGCGCTAACAGCCAGCCACAATGGGGGCAGCACAGTGGGGAAATCTCACCTGACCCAGTCATGGGTGGGAAAGGTCAGAGAAGGTTTCCAGAGGACATGCCGCCTGGAAACCCAGGCTCTGGGGAAATGCTGATCTGATTGCTGCTGCTCCCCCTTTCCACTTGGGGCAGGGGATACTCCCTCTTGTCCATGCTGGTGGTTGGGGAGAGACCCTTAAGGGAACTCAAGTTGCAAGGGTATTACCTGCAGTGCACCAAAGTGACCAGCAGGTGGCAACAGCAACCCAGAAAGATTTCCCCAAAACCTTTTCCTGGAATTTTCTTTCATGAATGAACAGATTAATACAACAAATATTTCCTGAGCACCTTCTACGTGCCAGGAGCTGTCCTTGGCCCTGGAGAATACAATAATGGGTAAGATAAACATAGCCCCTGCCCTCATGTAATTTAACAATTTGTTCATGTTTTACATAAATATTTTCTGGGTGCCAATCCTGTTCCAAGAAATGTCCTGGCCCTGGGGAGACATGGAGTGGGCAAAGGATAAATTCTTAAGACCTGGAGGTAAAGGAGGATATTGACAGGTTTAGGAAGAGGTGAGGGAGAGGGGTCTCCAGCTGTTGTTCACCCTGGCTATACGTTAGAATCACACTGGTTTATCCAGTGCCCTGGCTCTCTAACCCTATCAGCTATTTAAATTAATTAGCCACCCGGAGTATTCATTTTAAATCTCCCCAGAGGATTCGAAAATTCAGCTAGGGCTCAGAATTGTTGGTTTGGTGTCTTAGCGTGGTTAAGAATTAATTCATTATTTAATGAATTCATTTCAAAAGATATCTGAGCACCTATGCTGGACCAGATGATTTGCATATATTGTTTTCTAACCTTCCCCAAATCCTGAAAGGTAGTAAGAAGAATGACCAGAATAGTCAATATTTTACCGGGCGTACCCTATGTCCCATGCACTATTTTAAGAATTTCATATCTATTAACTCATGTAATTATCACAACAATCCCCCAAAACAGATTTTATCATCATCATCCCATCTTATATCTGAGGCAAACGAGGCACAGAAGTCATGGAAAGTGACTTGAATTTGAATCTGGAGACCTGCTGTGTGACCTTGGGCAAATCACTTTATGTCTCTGGACTTGATATTCCCTGCCTGTTAAGCAAATGGACTGGACCAAGACCCCATCCTTAACCACCTGATCAGTGGACACATGACTGGGCAATGACACACTGAGGATACAACCGTATTTTCAAGTAAGATCGTCTAAGGCAGGGTCTCCCAACCTCACCACTATGGACATTTCGGGCCAGAGCTTCTCTGCTGTGGGGTCATCTTGTGCATAGCAGGATATTCAGTGGCATCCTTGGCCTCTACCCACTAGATGCCAGTGCACAGCTCCCCCCTCCCCCTGTCTCATTGGGACACCCAAAAATGTCCCCAGACATTGCCACACGTCCCCTGGGACAAAGTTCCCCCACTTGAGGACCACTGGTCTAAGGTTTTAAAGAATTCTGGGTGCAATTGACGTGATGCCCATCCCTTTTCCTCCAGGAGTGCATCACTCAGACTGATGGTCTTACACACATAACCATAAAGCGACTCACTTCTATTTTTGAGTCCCCCCCACCTCTTTAATTAGGAAAATTATGCTCAGTGATCAAATTCAGATTCCCTAGTTATTGCTGCAAATGCTAATTGAGCACATACTACATGCCAGACACACTGCTAATGAGCTTCTATAGTTACGATTGATATGACCATTTTTTCTGGTTGCTTTGATGAAGAAGCCGCTTTCCAAAGTCACACAGCCGGCAGGTGCAGAGCTGGCGCACAAACCCAGATCCATGAATTGAGTAGTCTGGCTATAATGCAGGGCCCTTTATGTGCCCCTATCCCCTGGGTTTATCATGACTTTCTCTGAGACGTTGCTTTCTCAGCCACAGAAATTTCTAGATGCAGACAGGCGCCCAGCTAGAACCAGGCAGGCTGGTGGAGCGAGGCCACTGGGCACAGCTCAAAAATGGAGGCTTTTCCTACGGCCACAGTCTGGCACACACACATTTGTGGCTTTGAGCAGACCGGGAAATCTCCATGTGCCCCATCATATCCGAGGAGCTCCAGGGGCAGGGCGGGGAAGGGCCAGGACCTCTGGGGAATCACTGTCTCTTAGCCAGCTAAGCGCCTCCCTGGAGAGCCGCCCATAAAACCCTCGCTGGATTTTTGTCAGCTCCTCATCACTTTTGGTGTGGTTTGTGTCTTGTAGCGGAGAACCTCAGGACTCATCTCCTATATGCTCCATCAAAGATGGAAAGGTACAAGAAAGCCACAAGGTATAGTAAGACCGTATCAGTGTTGCCAACAGTGACTGTAAATAGTAACAAATATTGCATTTGTTGAACTGACCCAGCCAGGGGGGATAAAAGGATCGAATGGATGCAATCTTGGCAGGAGACTTACTTATTTGATTCTGTGAACATAAAGACACATCATTTTAATAAGCTACAGTAAGTGCTGTTGATAGATAGAACCGAAGGTTGCCATGGGAGCTCAGAGGAGAGAAATACAGCCCAGCCCAGGAGTCAGGGAGGACTTCCTGGAGGAGGTGATGTTCAAAATTAATTCTTGCCTTCATAGCTCTGTCTCTCCTCTCCCATCCCCGATAGACCCCAGACTCCATGAGAATGTGTACTGTGTCTGTTTATACATTGCCATACAAACAATATATAAACATTGTTTTTGGCCCACTTACGGCCTCGCATTAAGGTTCTCAAATGTTTATCAAGGCACCCTGGGGCATGACTGTGAACTCATAGGAATGCTGTGGGATATTTTAAAATTTTGAGGAAACACAGGGACATCTGTCAGTCCTGTGTGAACTACTAGCTCAAGGCAATTCTTTTCTGTGATGTCACATCTTTGCACAGCTCGGTTTTCAGTGGTTGGTGTGCTTAAAAGCAAGAGCTGTGACAAAATCAATGTGGACCAGGAAACCAGGGTGGCAGAATCCCACCTGATCTCACTGTTTGAGAAGTTTTTTGGTGTCCAACAGTCACACATATGCCTTTAGTAGTAACTGGCTGCTTAAGGATGAAACCAAATTTTTTTCTTTTAATTTATGTGCATTATTTTGTCAATGGGTACTAAGTTGCAAGGATATAATTACTTAAGTTGTTTGGATCTAACTACTTAATAAATGGGACTGTTGGGAATTTTGGCTTATGGGAGCCATGAAAAAAGACTCCCTGAGACACTAAACGTTCCATGAGTTGAGAAAGTTTGGGAACTTCTGGTCTAGCATGTATCTGCATATAGAAGGCATTTGTAGAATGAATGAATGAGTTTCTCCCAAGAACCCTGCCTGGTAGGGAACCCTGGAGTGTTAAGTTAGTCCCTTTTCACAGTTAGGGGCTCTGAGGCCCAGAGAGGGCAAGATACTTGCCCAAGGTCACCCAGTGTCTGCAAATTCTAGATCTTTCCTCTACCTTTGCTGCACCTGTCTTTCCTTTGAAATGCCCTGGGGTAAAAAAATTAGGAGTGAAAGACATGGCTTTGAGTCCTAGCTGAACCAAACTATGGCCTTGGGGGAAAGCAGCTATGAATAGAGGCTGCAGAAAACAATTTGCCCCATCTGCTTCATGAGCTTGGTGGAAGGTCCTTGTCAACAGGAAAGCATCATAACTTCACCCAGAACCTGGACTGCAGAGGGGTGAGGTGGGGTCAATCAGGCTTAGATTGGAATCCTGGTTTTGCCTCTTCCCAGCTGTGTGACTTCAGGAAAGCTACTCCCTGTCTCTGGGCCTCCTCTGCCTACCTTTACTCAGACACATGACCACCCATGCAGTGTCCGAGGGTGTATTAGTTTCCTGTGGTGGCTGTAACACATTACTTCAAACTTGGTGGCTTAAAACAGCAGAAAACTCATACTCTCACAGTTCTGGAGGCCAGACATCCAAAATCAAGGTGTTGGCAGGGCCATGCTCCCTCTTAAGGTTTAGGGAAGGATCCTTTCTTGCCTCTTCCAGCTTCCAGTGGTGCCAGGTGTCCTCAGCTTGTGGCCACTTCACTCTCATCTCTACCTCCGTCTTTGTATGACCTTCCCCTCTGGGTCTGATTGTGTCTCTTCTCTTCTTATAAGGATACAGACATTGGGTTTGGGGCCACCCTAATCCACTATTGTGCCGGTTTGGATGTATTATGTCCCCCCAAATGCCATGTTCTTTGATGCAATCTTTTGGGGGCAGATGTATTTGTGTTGATTAGGTTGGAACCTATTGATTGATTGTTTCCATGGAGATGAGACTCAATCAACTGTGGGTAAGATTTGATTGGATAACTTACATGGAGGTGTTACCCCACTCATTCAGGGTGGGTCTGAATTAAATCACTGGAGTCATATAAAAGAGCTGACAAACAGAAGGAACTCAGAGCAGCTTAGAGAAGCATAATGAAGACGGCCGTTGAAAGCTGACACCGACATTTTGGAGAATGCCATTTGAAACACAACCTGGGAGCAAGCAGATGCCAGCCATGTGCCTTCCCAGCTAACAGGTTTTCTGGATGCCAATGGCCTTTCTCCACTAAAGGTACATGATTGTTGAAGCCTTACCTTGGACACTTTATGGCCTTAAGACTGTAACTTAGTAACCAAATAAAACCCCCTTTATAAAAGCCAATCCATTTCTGGTGTTTGCAAAATGGCAGCTTTAGCAAACCGGAACGACTACGATCTCATCTTAATTCAACTACATCTACAATGACCCTATTTCCAAATATGGCCACATTCACAGGTACTTGGGGTCAGGACTTCAACACATCTTTTTGGGGGACACGATTCCACGTGCTACAGAGGCTTTAATGCAACCTTGTTAGGGAAACGCTTGGCACCCCAAAGGGGCTCACCAAGTCGGAGATGTTCTCTCTACTCAGTAGATGGAACATTTTAAAGTTGTTTTATGTCCAACAACCTCATGCTTAAAGATACCCATGGGACCCTGACTGTGCTCCCTGTCTTTGCTCCTGGAGACCCTCTTTTTGATCCCCGTTGCTGGAACTTGACATCCTCTTGCCCCGTGCTCTCTCCTCGCCTGCCGGTAAAGGGTGCCGGAACCACAGGCTGGCTGCCTCTCCAGGCTCCTCCTGACACCCTGGTTGGCTTGTGAACTCATTAGCACGGGTGTCAGGGAAGCCATCTGCACTCAGCACTGCAGTCCCCGACGCTGAGATTTCAGGGAGAGGCAGCCCCAAAGGCAGGAGGGCGGGGTGGCCCGCTTCTCAGAAAACCAGCAGACGCCGCAGCTCGGAGGGTCTTCGGAGGCCGGGCCTCATTAGTGAAGTGCCTTCTTGTTTTTAATGATACCTCCACCTTTTGGGATTTTCAATGAGCTTTTATTTTTAGCTTTTCATCTCTGGGTCTCTGCAGCTGACTGACTCAAGCCGCTTGTTGATCACTCATATAGCCGCTAGAAGGAAACCAAAGCAACTGGCGTGAACGTGGCCCAGAGCTTCTGGGGGCTGGGGAGAAGTGGTTGTGGTTCAGGGATTAGGGCCACGCACTAAATTCCATGGGGTGGTGCCTGTGTGCGTTTGAACCCTGCCAATCGGGGTGAGAGAATGGAGGGCGCACGGCGGGAAGGGGGAGCACTGCACGAGAGATGGAGCCCTGAGTTGGAATCCTAGCTCTGTCCATGAAGAAGTGTTTTGACCTTAGATTGTATTCCCTCTGAGCCTGTTTCTGTGTGCATGTGTGTGTGTGTGATGTGTGTAGCCACACACATATATCCTTCACAAATAATATAATGTTCTTAGCAACACGCCTTACACACTCAAGAGGTCGTAGCCAGCGTTATCTATGGTGATCTGTGAAATGGGGCTGTTGTGTTCTATCTCTAAGCTATCCTTCAGTTCTATCTACAAGATTCCCTTCAGCTTGGGAATATGAAACAGAATACTTAAATCTCCCATTTCAAAAAGAGGAAATAGGAAGTCAGAAAAATAAATCTTCTTTTAATAAAGGAATCAGCTTTTAATTAATGGAAATCTATGAAGCAAGTGATGTGGATCTAGAGGTTTTCTTTATTTGGGCGTGTGGCTGAATTTATGAACTAGCAAATGGAATCCAGGCCTTGGGTGACTCACAAATAAAGCAGAATGGAAGGTCACTGTAAATTTGAACTTAGCTGTGCTGTATTTTCTAGCAGAAATGACAGGCTTTCCCATTTTATTTTCCTGCCTGGATGAAACGAATTCTTGTTTGTGACGTGATTGCAAGTGTCTGGCCACACAGTAAGTGCTCAATAAATGCCAGCTTATTCAACAGAAAAGGAAAAGGACTTCTTTGCTTTCCAACTGTTTTACTACAGTGACTGCTTTGCCCATCTAAATTACAAGGGTGTGGCTTGTATAGTCATCAAGGTTCTAAAACCTGTTTTTGACAGGTATGAGAAGTCAAAAAATGTAATTAGTGTAAGAGAGAGCAAACTCCATGCATTGTGTTCAGTGTTAATCGTATTTGATGTAAGTGAATGTGCAATAAACTTACTGGGCTTCTAGAAAAATGTGTTTTTTGGGCCTACAGTTAAACTTTTGGTTTACAAGCACTATTAAAGGCTAGTGCAACTTCTGGAGTTGGAGCTGGCTGAATGAATTTCTAACACTCTCATCTAACATATTCCTGCCGTCAACAGTTTCTGATCCCAATAATACTCTGTGAAGCTTTGTTTCTCCCGTATATCTTTGTACTCTCTTTGAGCAATGGGTCTCTTGGACACACATAAGATAACCTGGGGAGCACATGTGATACTTGGGGATCTCTTAAAAATCCCAGTTGCCCAGGCTGCACACCAGATTAGTTACACCAGAATCTGCAGGGGTGGTGCCACCCCCTGTCCCAGGTGATTCTGATGTGCAGCCAAGTCTGAAGCCTCCCGGGTCTCTGCTCTAGACCTCTCTGTCTGGTGAGAGCACTACACACCCTCCATTTTCTGAGTGATCTTGGAAGCAATTTTGAATTTCTATGTTAAGGAAAACCCAAAGTGTTTTTTTAACTGAACATTTCCTTTGGTGGCTCCAGGTAAATGAGCCAGAAAACCTATTCCCCCCAACGTTTATACCCTGTGCCTGCTCAGTTTTGAGCACTTAAAAAAGGGTCAGGAAGGTCTGGGCTTGGATCTGGCTCCATCCCCAAGCTGCCCACCACTCTTAAGCAATTATTGTGGCAAAATATACACATAACAGAAAATTTGCCGTCTTAAACATTTTTAAGTGTTCGATTTAGTGTCATTAATTACACTCTCCAGGTTGTGGCACCTATCACCCACTATCTTTTTCCAAAATGTTTGTCATCA